>NW_004567115.1:17242344-17311332 GCF_000260355.1 Condylura cristata
GGAAAAAAAAATGTGCAAAATGATGTAAAAATAAACTTTGTAACAAAAAAAAAAAAAAGCTGCCCTGAAAATCCACTTGTTCATGACAAAGCCTCCCTCTTCTCCACCTTTACTTCCCAGTTCCCTCACCCCACTGTCATAGCCACACTTCTCTAGCCTCTTTGAGATCATGAATTTCCAGGAGACCTCCATCCCTGCTTTATCAATCACCTATGGAAGCCCAGATTGCCCTTATTAGCTGAGTCCTTACTCCTATTTGGCCCTTACACCCATTTCCAAACCCACACCTCACCTGTTCCTCATTCCTGAAACCATTCCACCATGCAGTCAGCCAAAAGTAGACCTCATCTGTGCTCGACTCACCTTTCCCTCTGGACATCCCAATCAACGTCTTACTCTAACTGAAATCTATATGTCCCCAAGCACAGTGCTTCCCCATGGCTGTGTCCAGGGGTATCTGTTTTCTGTACCACAGCCCCGTTCTCCAGACCTGCCAGTCAGGAAGACTGGTCTCAAGTTAGACTCAAAACTGATAATATCAGAAGGACCTTGGTATTTCAGGGCAATCATTCCACATGTCACTATTCTACTCTCCCATTCTCATGCCTTCTCCTCTTCCTCCAACCTCCAGTATTCTCTCCCTGACCTTCAATGAATGATGTTGCTTTCTTTCTAGCTTGCTGAGACAATAGAAGCAATCAGGAGACACATTTTTTTTTAAAGATATATTTATTTGTTCATATAGAAACTGGGGTACAGGCCAGAGGTGCAGAAGTGGTAAGAGGATTCACCAGAGACAGAGTGGGGAGCAGAACAGGCAAATCGATGAAGTACACTGCTGAGGGGAGTAGCGGGTGGGTCAGGAGAGGTCTGCCGCACGGTGTGGATCACCTCCCCGGCTGGGGATTGAACTAATGTTGAAGTGGCTTTACCTTCTTAGTGCTGTGTTTTAACCCACTGCACCACCAGGGAGGGCCCAGGAGGCGCATTTTTAAGTTCTCACCGCATCACCGCATCTCATCTGCATACTAGTTTTGTTATTTATCTTGCTTCCTTTTTGTAATAAATATAAGTGGCATGAGGGCAAGGACTTAGTCTATTTTATTCATGCCATCTCTGATGCCTGCAATATATAAACCACTCAATAAATAGTTTTGAATAATGAGCAAATGAATATGACACTGGGCAAATGTCTTTTTTATGCACAAACCATTACAAGTCAAGATGAGAACAAACAATGTAAGTGGAAAAAAAAGTAAAAAGTGATCTCATAGACCAAAAAATATATAAATGGACAGTACATATATAAAGTATGTTCAACATTGTTCATATTAAAGAAAGTTAACTCAAAATGATAAACCAAATTCTGTCCATCAGATTGAGAAAATTTTTAAATACTGATAAAATCAGTGTTAGGATTCAAGGAAACAGACACTTTCATACACTGTTGATGGAACTGTAAATTAACATTCTCTTGTGACATTGTCTACCAAGATTTAAAACAAACATACCATATACACTTGTACCAAGATCTATGTATAACAAAATGTTCACTCACAATTTCATTTATAAAGTAAATAATAGACTTAAATTAACATGAGACTGTTTAAATACATTTGGTATATTCATACCAAGGAATACTTTACAAACATTACAATGAAAAGACAAATCTATATTTGCTGATGTGAGTTTCATTATAGCCAGCATTCAAGCAGTAAATGAAACAGTTTGTACAATTTATATGTGTTTATCTGTTTGTCTGTCTATTAAATATCTCTGGAAGACATATAAGATGCAGTTAATAATTGTTTCAGGGGACTGTTTCCATGGGGTTAAAGAAAGGGAGTTTTTTGTTGTTTTGTTATTTAGTATTTACTTTTATGATTTTTTTATGATATATGATTTTTTTGTCCAAAAGAGAAACACCTTAAAAGACAATGGTCACATATCTCTCCTTGTATAATTTCAGTGATGTGTTTATGAGTAGATGCACGCACACACACCCAAACGCACACATCACAACACATTTTATGTAATGTATGAGGTTAAAGCAATTTCCTATCAGTTAATGGATCCATTGTCCTGGTTGTTGTTATTTTTCAAAAGCTCTGTTTTCACAAGACAAAAACAGCCTGTCAGGACAGTTGATTAAGCGTTTCCCATATACACATGTCTCCATCTACACATTCATAAATTCAAAAAATGAAAAAAAAACCATGCAGGCCACTTGTTTTCCTTTTGAAGACAAAGCAAATAATCAATAAACCACTTCTCATCTCTGGGTTTTTTTGTTTTTTTTTTTTAAGATTTATTTATTTATACAGAACCGGGGTACAGGTCAGAGATGCAGAGGGTGAGAGGATTCACCAGAGACAGAGTGGGGAGCAGAACAGGCAGATGGATGAAGTACACTGCTGAGGGGAGCAGCGGGGGGGTTAGGAGAGGTCTGCTGCACCATGTGGTCACCTCCGGGGCAGGCAGGGATCGAACTCATGCGGAAGTGGCCTTAAGCTTCTTAGTGCTGTGCTTTAACCCGCTGCGCAACCAGGGAGGGCCTCATCTCTGGGTTTTTTAACCAGTACTATGTTTGAGGATTTAGATTGATAAACAAACCTGTTTTATCTACCCCGTACCTCCCAGTTGTCCAGCCCAGGACTAGGTGGTAGAAGTAAGCATAGGTCCTCCCTCGAGAAGGTCAAAGTTTTTACAAAGTTGGGAAGAACAATATGAGCACAGAGGAATTGTCAGGTAAGACTGCATAGGAAGATGAGGCTGGAGAAGCCACAGCAGAAATGAAGTAACCATCAATGCCTTTCTCATATAAGTTGGTCTTTGACATCACTGTTTTACTAGAACACGTACACTAGTAAACTATGGCAGGTCAGAAATACTGCAACTAAAATAGACCTCTGAAGCAAAACTCCTTACCAAACCAATTTGAGTTCAAGTTGACAGCAGAATGTACAAAGAGGAAAGTAACTGACATCATTGCTAACCCTGCTTTATAAAGATAATTAACTTTTGTATACTCAGATGTAAGAAGATACTGCCTAGTGGAAAATACTGTTTAGGAATGTTGCTAGAGATGCAAAGCTTTCTGGAGAGTCCCTCTCTTCACTTCATCCTTCCTGAATTATTATGCCTGTTACTAACAGCATATCTAAATCAGAAAATTACTGAAATGCAAATTGAACAGAGCAATTTATCTGTGACTGAAAATATCTCAGAGTTAATAGAGCTCCTCTGATAAGATCTAAACAAGACCAGGGAATAGAGGTACCTAATGTACAACAGTATTATTTAGCAATATAAATTTAACCAACAAGCAATATATATAGTAAAAATTATAAATAAGCCCCTGAGTAAAGATAGAGGGGAAATACACAGAATATGCTTTGTTAAGAGAAAATAGGATCATAAGATATCACATTAGTGCTTGATACACAATCAAAATGTCAAACTGGTGCAGGTAATTAAGCCAAAAAAAATTAAAAATTGTGTTCTCTTTGCTTTCCCCATCCCAAATTTACAAATGAGTAAATTAAATTTTTTGAGTGACTTAAAATCTCTTGGAGATTTTCCACAGTAAAATATTTTTCCATCAACTTGTGAGAAATTCTCATCACTAATAATTAAGGATTTAAAAATCTTTTGTTTTCTAAGCTTCCCTATTAAATCTTAAAGAAAAGGGACTCTTTGTCAGTTAATATACTGGTGAAAATGATGAATCTTAAAATTTATAGACAAAAGATATCTTTGTAATGCAATGGCTCATTTTCCTACAAATTTTAGACAAATAAAGACCCTAAGATGCCATCCTTGATCACAAACATGAGTTGTGTAAATCAGAACTGAACTTCCGTGTTATTCATTCTCAGTATGCCCTTTTTGCAATATAATCTCAGTTGTTCACAAAGCTCTACCAGAGAGAGACCTGGGAGGGATGCCCGGGGCAAGAAATTAGGAATTGTGCAAGCATTTCCCCATAATACAACACCACCAACTTCACAAAACTGAGATTTTTTGTGTGTGTTTGTTTGTTTTTACCATCAAATTCAGAGCTGACCAAAGTAAACTGAAATTGAAATTTGGTATTGGAAATGTTATTTTAGGTATAGTGCTCATTTTTTAAATTATGGTATTCATTTTGATGATTTTTTAAAAACAGGCCAGAGATGCGGAGGGTGAGAGGATTCACCAGAGACAGAGTGGGAACAGAACAGGCAGATCGACGAAGTACACTGCTGAGGGGAGCAGCGGGCGGGTGAGGAGAGGTTTGCCACGCCATGTGGATCTCCTCCAGGGCAGGCAGGGATCGAACTCATGCAGAACAGGCTTAAGCTTCTTTGTGCTGTGCTTTAACCTACTGCGCCACCAGGGAGGGCCCAATTTTGATGATTTTTAACTAAAAGTCCCTACATAGGGTAAAAAAAAAAAAAAAAATACCAATATTTGTTGTCCGCATGGCCAAATTTACCATCTACCATTTGCAAGACTTGGTAAACACTCACTTGGTCCAATCAACCACAGTTCACCAGGCTCAAGCCTACAATCCAAGAATGTCAGATTTATTGGTGTGTTGTTAGAGAGACAGCATCCCCAGAAAAACCATATCTCACCAAAGAGAAAACAGAGTAGTATAAGATTGGAGAAGGGTGGAATTTAGGTACAATTTATTTTAGTTTATTTTTACATATTTTTGTGCATTTTTCCATCTCAGTTGTAATCCCCTTGGGTTTCCCTGTACAATTTTAATGTCCAGGATTTTTTTAAAAGCCATCTTAGCCATAATTCTTAATAAAGAACATTCATTGTTATACCAACATCACTATATCCATCCATCACTCTTCATTTTCTAACTGAATCCTGTACCCAATTAAACCTGATCTTCCTCAGCCCCTTGTCTCTATGAATTCAACTATTCTAGATAGCTAAACTATTCTAGATAACAGTATCCCTCCTTTTGTTACTGCCTTATTTCACTTTATATTGTCCTCAACTTTCATCCATATATATTGGATTTCCTTCCTTTTTAAGGCTGTGTAATATTCCCTTGAGTGTACATGTTACATTTTTTTTAATGCATTCCTGGATCAAGGGACACTAGGGTTATGTGTACCTTATGACCTTAAGGAATAATGTTTTTAAGAGTGTTGATCTGCTTGAACCCTTTCTTTTAATGCTTTTGGATATATTTTCAGAAGTAGAATTTCTATGTTTAGCTTCAAGAAGGGGCACCCAAATTGTTTCCCTCAGTATTTGCACCATTTTATGTTCCTATTAGAAACATCTTCATATTTTCACCCACACTTGTTACTGCCATGTTTCTGACAATAGCTGTCCTTGTAGAAATGAAGTAGTAGCTCATTGTGGAATGAAGCAGATTTTTAATAGGATAAATGCAAAACAGAGCTCTTTATAAAAGTGTCAACATTAGGTCAGGTTTATGAAATGGACTCATGGTCTCAGAAAGTGCAAAGTTTATGGGAAAATCCACATCTGAACCTCTGTGTCTGGATTGATAATTGAGGATGCTGCTCAAAATGACTTAGATCTTCCAGGTAAATGTGGAAATTTCATTCTCACTTAAAGGATTTCCAACTACAAAATTTCAGACAATCTACTGTTTCAGAAAACAGAGTATCAGGGTCCTCCCTGGTGGCACAATGGTTTAAAGCATAGCACTACAAAGCTGACCATAGCCACCTCAGCACAAACTCCATCCTCAGCCAAGGAGTTGACCCATATGGCACAGCAGACCTCTCCTGCCCAGCCCGTTTTCCCCTCAACAGTGTACTTCTCCAACTGCCTGCTCACCACTCTGTCTCTGGTGAATCCTCTCCCCATCCCTGCAAGTCTGGCCTGTATCCCAGTTCTGTATGCATAAATAAATAAATCTTTAAAAAAGAAAACAGACTTTCCTGGTGAATTAGTAAAAGAAAGGCCCCTTTAAAAACAGGATACTTGTGACACTTTACAATGTCAGAGTCTCTTTCAGAGAAATATGATTTCTGTTATCTTTGCAACTGACTCTGTTACCAATTACCCTAGAATATTTACTTTGTTAGTCTGAGTTAATTTTTACCTTCTCAGCATCAAAAATACAATAGGGAGAAAGAAAAATAATGCCTCTCTATTCAAAATGAGCCTACAAACCAGCACCCCAAATCACATAAATATAATGCTAAGAAAGATTGCTGTGGCCACATCAGCATGAGATTGATGGCAAATGTGATGCTGGGGTCTATCTGCATGACCAGTAATTAGCAGAGTGGCTTAAGTGAATCACTAGCTGTTCTTGGGTGTTTAATTTTATCATTTACGAAGTGAAGTTAACACCATGACCCAGTCAATAATGTTAGATGATTCAAGAGTAGTAAGTGAGAAAGGCATAAAATTTCAACATGCCTTTCAAGTTTATTCATTCATCTCCAAAGCAAGCATGTGGAAAGGCATGGCTTCTCCAATAAGCAAGAGTATGAGTCCTTCCTTCCTGGTTAACTACAACTCAGAATGTTTTCCTCATAACCCTCTAGTAAAATAAGGGTAGAATCTGGGATGGAACCCTGAGGTACCTAAAATTTCTTCAACTCTTCTGAAGGATTATTTCACTTATTTAGACTTTATTTTCATGGATAAAGATATGGTTGATAATCTCAGTAGTTCAGCCTTTATCTGCTAAGTAGGAGAAATAGTGAGCCTGTGAGCCTGAAATGCCAACTGTGCAATTTACATCCATCACTACATAATTAGCAATTAGCTGAGCACAACAAAGGGAGATCCTGCTATGAATACCTCTCCACACTAGCAGACAGGGAGATCATGTTTATTTCTTCCTAGCAAAGTGTAAATTAGGAACCATCCAAGTATTTAGCATGAATAAAGTACAACATTTAAATGAATTGTTTGGAAATGATGATGGAGAGTTTTTATGAATATAGTCAGGGCTTCTTTGGAGAATTCATTTTCTTTGTGTTCCAGCTTCCTAAGCCTAGGTCAACTCCCCAAAGAGGGATTTCAGAATTTTTTTAAGGTACTTTTTTTTTTTAATGGTGAAGATGAGCGTTAAACTGGATAATGACTTCAAACCCTAGGCTATCGTTAGCAGCTGATGAGGAGACTTTCAAGCTGAAAGATAATATCTAGAGGGGAACAGATCAGCTTGTTTTCACTGTGTCTTCAGTGCTGAAAGCCAAGTAGAGTGGCCTTTGCAGGTGTGAATGGTAGACGAGTATGACCAAATGCATCTTTCAACTTTGCCATTAGAGTAATAATCACTCTGCCCCCTAATTTTCCTGCCACTATAGACTCTATAAATGGCTTTCTGTGAGGCCACAAATTGCTATGGAACACTTTGTGCATGAGGGAAATTCTCTCATTGTGTAAATGGATCAGTTCCCACCCTAAAATTACTGGCCTTTCTCTGACAAAATGATGTGGGAGCCTTGTTATTGTCTGCTGGGTTGTGTAAAATCTGACTAATTTTACAGGAAAGAGCTTTTTCTCTTTTATTATCCTTTAAAATGGGGGTTGCCAATTTTTTGTCAAACTAGTGGGTTGAAGAAATGTTCTTTTTTTCTCTTTTTCTTCAAGAAATGGTCATCACCAGAAATGTCATGGTCCTAAGAGAGTAGTTTCCCTCAGAGGAATCAACTGGGAGTATATTTTTGTAGATTTCATTTCCTCCATGTTTCTAGATATGAACCCTCTAAAACAACCTCCTGCCCCACCTCCCCAGCCCCTCAAAGACTCACTGGTAGTAGTTTGCCGAAAATCTCACTCTCTCTCTAGGTAGTCTTTCTTAGAATATGCAGGGGATTTAAACACAACTTCTTTGCCTCCACATTGCCTTTGCTCATTCTTCTAAAGTAGCTCAACTCTTTCCCTTCTGATTGTCTTGCCCCTCCCCCATGAAGCTGTATACTAGAATCTGTATACTAGAAGCTGTATACTAGAATACTGATAGAATTTTGCATTCTCTATCAGAGCATATTACAGTTGAATGTATCTTCTAAATCTCAATTTGCCTGTTATTCTGTACAAGGTGATTTAATCATAGTTTTAAGATACTGGCTTTTTAATATGGGTAGATTTGCTTCATAAGCCCATATAGTATGTCTCTTCTAGGGCTGGGGGCTGCATGCCAAGAGGACAAAGACAGCGATGTCCTAAGGAGTTCACAGCCCCATGGGAGACAAACTTGAAGACTATCATTATAAAAAACTAGCACAGAGAGGTCACTGAGTGCTCTGGGGGCACTCAAGAGTGACCAATACTACCAGGGACAACGGGAGAGGACTCCACTGCAGAGATGAGTTGTAAAAGTGGTTTTGAAATACTGGTTGAATTTGCTAGATATGAGGGTTTACTCTGTTCTGGAGAAAAGAACAACTTCTGAGGTGGGCAGAGAGATCTTTCCACATGTGAGCACCTCTGCAAGGCCCTCCCCGGCAACTTGGTGGGCTTTTAAGGGATCCTCTCTACAGAGTCTCATTTGTCTTTCTTGTTCTGTGTTAAGGAACAGTTGGTCCTAGTGGACAGGGGTAGAAAATCGTTAGTGGATCAGTTTACCTAAACTGAACCAGAAAAACTGGACCCTTGGAAAAAAATCTGGAACACCACTAGGAAATTCATTAGAGAGAATCTTGCATGAGAATGAGAATCTCACCTAAGTTTCTAATGGTGGGTACCAAGGCATGACCTTTTCTGTTTTTCTTCCTCATTGACATTTTGTCTTTTACTCCTATATCTGAAATGATGTCCCACAAGGCTCTAGGACTAGACCCGGTACAGGGTAATTACGTGGCAGCATTGCATACTTAAAACGTCTGGCTAGGTTGTTCTTTAAAATCAAGGCCAACTTTAAATATGTTTCTGAATTGCACCTTTGAACTAGAGTAATCCTGGTATAAGTACCCTGGAGGGACTATATTAAGCTGACTTGCATTGTCGAGTAAGATCCAATGGTTAACTATACATCAACTTTATGAGAGACTGTCCTATGAAAGTCCTGATTCAGCTCCTATTTTTCATGTCTCTCTTGCCCTCTTTGGTTCCCTTTTATCAAGCCTGATAGTTTTTCAGCTTTCTCATCTACCCCTTTCACTGTCCTAACCTCTACAGATCATGTCACCTGGGACTGATCTTCTTACTCTAGATCAGTAATTTTCCAACCTGGATGTACTGTAGAATCACAAAGAACTCTATTTTTGTTTGCTGTTATCGCAAGCCCAGGGCAGAGTCTTAATAGTTTTAGAGTTCCCTGACTATTCTATAGTGTAGTGAACTTGAGAATCACTGTTCTAGATGGTTCTCTTTTTAAAAAGCTGTAGAACTCTGTTCAAGTGAACACTTATGCAGAAACCCAAAGCAGGAGCAGTTTGAAGGAGGAAGTTAGTAAATGGGTATAGATGGTTGGTTAGGAACAGGGTGCCCCAAGCCCCTAAGTTCATCTAGCAACCAGAATGAGAAATACTCAATTGGAACTAGGTGTCCCAGGTGCTGAGCAACCCCCACAAGGAGGGGCCCCAACCCAATAAAGAGTGGAATGTTCAGAATGCCAAAACAATAAATCCTGAAAACTCTGTAGCCTTGGAAAATTCTACAAACTCAGTAACCTAGGAAAGTGCCTCCCCACTCCCCAGTCCAGCCAATTAGCAAGAGACACTCAACACCAAAACACCCACTCCTTGCCCACTATACCTACATAAGCACCTCTCTCTAACCACCTCAGTGGCTACTCATTCAGGATCACTCTGTTCAGATAGCTTTCCTGTTCTTCTTACCTATCAATAAATCTCTTGCTTTTCAATATCATTGTTCCCTACATTGAATTTTTTCCTTGCCAAATACAAGAACTGAAAAAAAGCTCATCTGGTGTCCTCAGGGTCCAGGCCTACTCCAGACCCCCCCCACCCCCCTTAACCCCCCCTCACCCATTCTGTATGGTTAATGAAATGTGTGAGTATGGAAAATTCCACAGGGAACTGTCTTAAAAGCTAGTGCTCTCTCAGAACACCTCCCTACTTCATTAAAATGTACCTGCCCCCCCCCAAAAAAATGTACCTGCCCCAAAAGTCACTCCATTAAACCACCAGTCTGCAACTTTTTTGTGAAGAGCCTCTGAGTAAATATATCAGACTTTGCAAACTGTGTCATCTCTGTTGTAACTGTTGTTGAGTGTGAAAGCTGTCATAGACCCGAGGAAAATTAGGAGCATGATTGTGTTCCAACAAAGCTTTATTAACAACAGCAAAGTGTGAACTAGATTTGATCTGTCAAACAAAGTTTGCTGACTACTGCTTGAAAGTATTGCCCCCTCCAAATGATTTACTGCTAATTAACAATTTAAATATATTTATATTTTACTTCCATTGGAGTTATATCTCCACTTGTTAAGTTGCATGTGTAAGTGTAACAATCTTACCCTGTTAACAGGTAGTCAAGATGATGTGCTAATAAGGGAAAGTATTATTAAATAAACAAATACAATAAAGATCCCAACAATGGGTGCTTTCAGGCCTGGTGCAATTAATGTTCCAAAGTAAGTGTAATCAATAAGTTTGCTTACTTGCAAAGATTCATGGCCAGTCTTTTTTTTTTTAGGATTTCTTAAAAATATTTTTATTATATATCTATATTTTTTTAATGGCCAGTCTTAACACTCTGAACGGTTACATTTAAGAGAGTTAGAAAACAGGTCAAATGGGTCTGCCTCCTTGAAGTAATCTCCAGATGGTTCAATCCCCTTCAGCTGCATTCAATTCTCCTTCCTGTGAAAAACAGCCGTGTTTTCCACCAATGGTTTTGTCTGTTGTAAAACAATATCAATCTGTGCAACCAAGGTAAAGACAAATATGTATAAAAGTAGCTCTGTGTCAGGCCCTCCCTGGTGGCACAGTAGGTTAAAGCACAGCACTAAGAAGCTAAAGCCACTTCAGCCTGAATTTGATCCCCGCCCTGGAGGTGATCCACATGGCGCAACAGACCTCTCCTGACCCACCACAGTGTATTTCGTCCATCTGCCTGTTCTGCTCCCCACTCTGTCTTTGCCTGTTCTGCTCCCACTCTGTCTCTGGTGAATCCTCTCTCCATCCCTGCACCTCTGGCCTGTACCCCAGTTCTGTATGTATAAAAAAATAAATCTTTAAAAAAAAAAAAAAGTAGCCCTGTGTCTTAGGTCTGGTTCCAGGCTTTGATATAGGACATACTGTGCCTGGGTCTGCCTGTGATAAAACTGTACCTGAGTTCACCATTCCTAAGAACCGCTTGTCTTTTCTATGCCTGGGGTAAATCCAGGTTGCTGTTACAATGCAGGGTTAAAAAAAAAAAATGCTTTTCCAATCTCATGTTACCTTGTAAGTCTTGTACTCAGACTTCACCTACCTGACCAATATCATCTAGTTTAGTTCAGAACAAAAGTTGAATAGTAGTGTCTAGGGAGGCTGTAAGATCTCCCTATGATAAAGGCCACGTGAACTGATGTGAGAACCGTTCAGTATGTCAAACTTACTTTTGCCTCTCAACAGTTCTGCAGATCCATTTTGGCTCCTAATCTTGGAATGGATTCTCTTGGGCACATTCAGTATCGATTTGTCCTCTGCTAACAGAATAGGGTCTGTCCTGGCTGGGCTACTACTGAGATGTTAAGGTTCACTCAGTGAAGAACTTTTTTTACAACACATTCTTTCTGCTGCTTTAACTTGCAAATATACTTAACACTCCATTTTCCTTCTTATTAAAGAAATTCCTTGATTTTTTTTCATTTATGAGCCCCCTGCAAATCAGAAATGAAAATAAATGTTAGAATCAGTTAGAAACATGAATGCTGAAGAATTTAGGGGAAAATTCAACTAATATTTGCAGAACTTTAAAACAACCAAAAACTATCATGGATTGATAGAGAAATAGAAGGATGGGTGTTTATGCAATAAAGTAGAATAAAATGTTAATGATAGAATGTAGGTACTAAATGTATTGATGTTGGCTATAAAATTCTTTCAACATGATTCATTTTGAAATGTTCATAATGAAATATTGGGAAAATGTTGGAATGTTTAGGAAAAAAGTAACTTCTTCACATGACTTGTATACGTGCTTGATTTAAGATTCCAAAGTTGGACTAGCATATAAGAGTCACTCTGCTTAAAGAAGTAATTATGAGTAACAATACTGCCAAGGAGTCAGAGTAGACGGAAATATTTTATTCTGTTATCATGGCTATGAAATCCCGTTAAACACCAAATAGTAAACGAAGCATTCATTCTATGGCCTGAATTACTCGCTCCTTATTCTCTCCTTTGTTATCAGGTAGCCACAATTGGATTCATCATATAATCCTTGGTCACACTCTCAAGTGTTGTTCAGGTCTATTTACTTATTATTTAATCATTTGTATTTAGCAATGGCAAAACCACCATGCACACCCACCCACAATCACCTGGACTACCCGTATCCAACTATGTCATTTTCCATTTCATCTGAAATCATCCTGAATTCTGAAGTCATCACTCTCATGCTAATAGATTGGTAGGTAGGTAAGTAGATAGATAAATATCCCCATGTGTGTGGTCTTTGTGGATGTGTGTGTGTGTGTGTGACACACAGCTATATGTACATATTTTTAATTTTATTAAAAGGATATATTCATTTTGACTGGTCTAGCTTCTTACTACTAAATATTATAGTGAAAAGATTTAGCCAAACTGTTGGTTATTTATAGTGCTTCATTTGTTTGATTACTATAAAATAATTATATCTTGTAATTCTACCATTTATTTGTTCTCTTCAGTTACAGACATAATACAAGCATAATACAGGTTTTAGTGTTAAGAACATTACTGTACATCCCTAGTTTATGTATGTAACAATTTAGCTTGGCTATGTGTCATATACTGGAATTGCTAGTTTAGTCTATATTATGGACCAACTTTAAAAGACAAAGCCAAATTGTTTTCCAAAGTGGTTGTGTCAATTTGTACTCCACCCAGTAATATGGACTTTATCCTGAAACAAAATTCAATTCAGTGGAATGAAAGAAAAATCAATGAAAGAATTTAATATTACACATATATAAATAAGGTGGATAATGGAATGGAAGCTTCAAGATATGCCTCTTAGTGAGAAAGTGGTAAATGGATTTGTCTGTCCATTTGATTGATATTCATTGGAGTTACATCTAGATAGATGTTTATGTTTCTCTGCTTCCACTTCTGTTTACTTAGTTTTAAATCGTTTTTACTATGTGACTCTCTTGGGTTCTGTCTTAGAGGCTGTGCAAATGTTTTTAACCTTTATTCCTGGGTAAAACAGAAAGCCCCTCTCTACAATAATAACTCTCCATAAAACAAAACAACACAACAACAACAAAAAACATTGGCCACCTGTACACCTCTACCAAACAATCATTTTTCCTTCCCTCTCTGTCCAGTAAGTGAATGGTCTTGTGGCTGGAGTCAGAGGTGCCAAATTAATTTGCTTTGTTTTTCACATTCAGTGGACTCTGTTTTTAAACTTAAGAAATCAGTATGATTCATTTTATAGCTGACAAGATGTTAGCTCCTGATTCATGTCCGTCTATCTAGTATCTGGGTGGCAAACCCTGAAAATGCATGGTCCCAGGCAGTGCAACTGATAGACCCACCCTATCTGGACCACCGCTCCCTCCAAGAGCTTTCACAGATTTGCTCTACGCTCTGCACCCAGATGAGCGGGGAAACCTACCTCTTTGCTGCAGGTGTGAGGGTCACCTCAGGTTTCCTAACAGCTGGGCATTCAGTATGCTGCTTCCACCAGCCAGTGCACGTGGATACCAAGGCGGCCTTATCAGATAGAGGGTTTCATTATGTGCTGCCCACTGGGGATGCTACTAAAAGCAATAAATTCATTTCACTGTGCTAGTCTCTAGACTATTAAAGCATTTTAGTTCTATTTCTCCTTTAACCTCCCAAGAGCCAAATATTCACTCAGACAAAGTGCTATTCATTACAAAGTTAAGATGACTTTGACTCTGTTTCTCTCCCACATAATACAATGAAGATGCTTTGTCCTGGACTCATCTACAGCCTGACGGTATTATGGATAAAAACATGCCAAAGCAGGCAGTCTTTTCTCCAAAATGGATTGAAATTACCTCTGGCTAGCTATGCCTTGCCTAGATAAAGAGTAGCTGAAAATAATTGGTTTTCTGCTCGTATTTAATATCCTGACCAATATATTGCTTAAGGGAGGATGATCAGGGAAGAAAAGAATAAAGTAGAAAAATGAAACATCACTGGAATATAAAACAGATCAAATCCCATTCACTTCGCTGTGATCCATAGATTTTTCTTCCCTGCCCTGCTGAGAGTTAGCAAAGAGAGGAGTTTGGTGGAGTTATGGAACATCTCCAGGGCAGGGCACAAGCTAGATCTTAAAAAGATCTTGCTGATTGGTAGATTGCAACAGAAAGTATAGCTTTATTTGATTTAGTACCTAAGTCAGCTTCAGGTCTGAATCTTGCCTCTAAGACATACCAGCATTGGGCAAATTTATTAACCTCTGGGGGCCTCTCTAAATCTCTAAATTGCGAGAAATAGTACCTCTCTAGTAGGTTTGTTGTAAGAGCTAAATGGAATAACATATACAAATCTTCCAACCTAGCACTTAACAACAATAAGAAAAAAATGAATATTTACTTCCTGTTCTTTCTCCTCCCTTCTGTGTTGATAGCTATAGAGGAAGACAGGAAAGAAGAACAGGAATAAAGAGCTAAATTGTGAATGACAGAGAAAAAGCTTTGGCCCAACAATTTGACTTCAGAGAATGTGACCTCTCAACTGCCCACACTGAAAGAATTAAACCAAAGAACCACAGAAAACCTGATCACTGTATTTGAAGTAGGAAAAGAGGTTGCTCATGTTCTAGATAAAAAATGAGAGGTTGGAAGTGGTTGGAGGTGGAGGATGTGAGGTCTGCTCTTAAGTGTAACCATCCTGTCCCCTTGATGTGTCCTGGGTCTGAAAGCTGTGTTTTGGGTACCAACTTTTTTTCTCATCCCCTTGATTTCCTTTCCCCTTACTCTACCACTCTTCTTGATTGTCTTACTTAGTTTCTGCATGTTGGATGCTATGAACCTTTAAAGTCACCTTGTATCCTAATCTAATTACTTGGTTGATTAATTAAATCTCATTTCTCCTGTTTTTCTCCCCACAGACCTACATAAGGCTTTTCCTTTGTGTGCCTGATGGGAACGCTGGAGGTTTGTCAACTCTGACAGCTAATGTCCTGCCTCAGGAACAAAGGGAGCCTTTGTTGGTTCCACAGCTGTGGCCAGTTCTACCTCAGAATAAGAGGAGATTTGAACTGAACTTTCCAGAACACTGGAAACCCACCCCTGATGGGCAAGAATAGAAGCTGTTCCGTTCATCCTCTCATATGTCCAATTAGAGACACAGCTTTATAAATAATTGATTATTTTTCTAAAAGTAATCCCATCTATTCTCTTTCAAAGGGTAACTTTGAAATACCTGATATTGTCTATGCTGGGGAGTTCAGTGATGAGAGTGTGGGACCCATCAAGATACTAAAAACTGTCTTTGAATGCCTCTTACACTCTGGAATTACTTTTGAAGACTCCATTAGGATAGTAGGACTGGGGGCGAATGGTGGTGAGTAAGGACAAATAGGGGTTTTTCCACTTGTACATTTGTTCCTCAATATGTTCAAATAGTTCATCAATTACTAACCAACTGGGACAATGTCCAAAATACTCATCAGAATGTACAACACCAGAAGGCATTCCTTGAAACCGGTGCTATTTATCGAATGCTGTTTACAATGTCTTGGCAGCTTTGTCTTTTCAGAAGTTATTTAGAAGTCTCCCTGATGTAGACATGTCTTGTAGGGAGGCCTCTATTTGGGTGTTTCACATAAAAGTCGGGCAGAAACCCACAGGCAAGTAGGCTAACCTCAGGTTTGTGAGAGATTAAAGAAAGCTGTTCAACAAACCCACCTATGTTGAGTTCCTTCAATTTGTTGAAACATTTCAGGACTAAGATTTCATGGTAAGGATAATACTGTAGAAAGAGATGATGAAATTCAGAGCTTAATGTAGTGACTGTGAACAGGAAATGAATTATGAGAGAAGAAAATTCATAATATGTAAGATGTCCATTCTTGGCAGCATTAAATATGTATTTTTATCCTAAATTTTTATTTTGTTATTCTCAAAAGTAGGAGTTGAGAAAGATGGGAGAATTTATATATGTCTGATATTTTTACCACATGCAAATATAAAGACCTAGTTTTCAAAAACATACAACTGAGTAGCTCTTAGATTAAAAAATGTGAACTTATTAGGTTTGGTCATTGATTTCTTTTTGAGATGAGCATTTCGCCAAAGAGCAGAGTGAGAGGAAAAGGAAAAAAAAAATTGAGAAAAACAAATGCACCAAGACCTTCTGGTCATGGTCCTGATTTGCATGTCTCAGTAGTGCCCACAAATCTTCCTGTGTTAAAGATAGAGAGCCAAGCAGCCTATGCACCTGCCCGGGTGCAGCAATTAAATGCCTGAATCTACAGTGTCTATTTGCAGCAAGGTAACTGAGACACCAGCTCATTATTCCTGTCCCCAGTGAGAGTGTGTGGAAAGCCATCTGGGTAACTTCTGTGCAGATACAGAAAGCCAGGATGAGGGGAGTCTTCATGTAGGTGTCCACCAGTATCTTTTGCCTTCTCTCACCACCAGCCACCCTCATAACCAGGAGAGGCCCATGTAGAACTCTTGGGACCAGATGCCATTTTGCACAGATGACAGTGCAGCTCAAGCAAATGGGTGGCTTTTCTTTCTTAGCCCTCATGTGGGAAAGACATATGCAAGCCCAAGGAGGTGAAAGAGCCTACCTAAATCCACCTGAAGCAAGGTGGTGCTGAGAATTGACTAAGAAACGTGATTTATGACTTCTGGTTAAACACACCAAAGAGCTGTCCCTGTCCCCAGGCGAGTACCTCAGAATGACTAATCCCACAATGTAGACTCAAGAAAAGCCAAACAAATGTTATTCTTACATAGTGGCAAATATGTAGAAAAGACTTCTGGAGTCGGGGAGATTTAAAAGAGAAAAAACACATAAATACCTCTTTAATTATTTAACAGAAAAATACCAAACATATCTCAATGATAATTATTTTAATTCATCCTTCATAATTTTTTTTAAAGATTTACTTATTTATGCATACCTAGCTGGGTATAGGCCAGAGGAGCAGGGGCGGTGAGAGGATTCACCAGAGACAGAGTGGGGAGCAGAACAGGCAGGTAGACGAAGTACACTGCTGAGGGGAGCAGCAGGCACGTCAGGAGAGGTCTGCCGCGGCATGTGGGTCACCTCCAGGACTGGGGATCAAACTTGCCAACTGAAGTGGCTGCTGTGAGCTTGCAGTGTTTCATCCTAACCCATTGTGCTAATAGGGAGGACCATCCTTCATACTTCTAAGAAATATCATTCTGCTTAACCTCGAGAGTACTTGAAAGAGATACAGGGTCCTGCTTCTGTCTAGAACAGCTGAGGAACTGGGCTTCTCTATTCCTTTGGAACAGTCCAAAGGGAATTTGGGATTTTCTTTGCTATGTCACCTGAAGATTTATATTTCACAAATAAAAACTCTAGTGATCAACTTCCATAAAGCTCAGGTGCACTCACCCTCTGCTACCCTAATTTAGAATAAATACATGGAGATATATGTAATACAACCACCATCCTCCCCTACCTATTCCTCATTATATGAAAGTAGTGCTGTTGTCCCCTGAAGAGCAGACGTAAGAAAGACATATATATATTTTTTCTACTTTCCCCGAGGAGAAAACTTCACAGGAAATGGAGCTACCTCAACTGAAAGCAATTTGCATACCTGAAATATTCAGAACTGTTCAGCAGGTAGAATCATCATTAGTGTTCAATGGCACACTTGGTTCTTGGCAAGCACTCGTTGGCCCTACAAAAGGTAGGCATAGCTGTTCTTCTTCACTCACACTAAATTAATTTGTCCTCCAGGACCACAGGACTGCCCTGTTAGCAGCCCTAGAATCCAACCTCCTAATTGTACTAAACCATAGCTTTGCAAGCATCCCTAGTGAGTCCTGTTTTTGAAACATTATGCTGCTCTTCAAATTGAAGGTTAGGAGACTGGCAGTGAGGGACAGCGATCAAGACCGAGCAGGTTGATTTCTAAATTACGCAGGTAAAGAGACAGCCACTTACATTTGCCAGGGGTTAACAGATATTCACAAAGCACTATTAACTGACTTTTTTTTTTTCTGACTGATGTGAATTTAAGGAAATATATATAATCACACTCCTGAGTATGCTGATCTTGGTTGAGCCTGACCCTTTCGCCTTTTCCTGCATCTAGCACAGACATGAATTTAATTATGATGATATATGATGCAACTGAAGCAAAGGCTAAACCTTTGCAGTGGCTCTGCACATTAGGAATCCACATCATATGTCTGCATACCTACTATGTGTCAGACTTTGCCAGTAATTCATATATGTTATCTTATTTAACATTCAACAACCTGCTGGAATTTCACTTCCCATGTTTCAGAGTAGAATTGAAGGTTCATAACTATTAGTTGCCCCAGATCACACAGCTAGTCGGTGGAAGAGCCAGATTCCAAACTAAGAGCCCAGAGCGTGTCCTTTTCACAACTTGATGCAATTTTCAACCAAAATATCATCGGGCCCTTGCCTCCCTGCTAACAGCACACTCTTCTGGGAGCGTGAGAAGGGGTTCAACTGACAAAACAGGCTCAGAGTCCAAGTGGTAAGGGCTGAATCAGTGGGTGTTGGGACCCATGCATGTGATTAAACATCTAAAACTTTGACCCAACAGATCAATTCCAAGAAATTGCAGAGTAAATTACTTCTTTATAGGGCCTAGACATAAGCAACCCCTACCCCCATCCATCCCCCCCCCAAAAAAATTCATGGTTATAATCAAAGCCCATTGCCGAGCCCAGGAACAATTACAGACATTGCAGACATGTTGAGCAGAAAGAACAGCTAGTCAATGGGTCAGACTGTGCTCATAAGATCAAGACAAGAACTGAGCAAAGCTGAGAGGAAGCTGAATGAGTCCAGCATCAGAAAGACAGACCCAGGCTGCCAGAGCCAGAGGAAAGCTGCTTGGGCAAGTGCCCAGGGAACAGTCATGTTTTGAAGCGATCTTTTCCAACTCTGGCATTACCTGACCTTATTTTTACATCAATTTTACACTACTAGGGGAAGAAGCTGTGTGGGTCCTTCCGGGGATCAGACCAGTGTTTGGTGATTCTAGAAAGAGCTGTAGAGGGAAGTCAGAAAATTAGTTTCAGCCTTTGAGTCCCCAGGGTCAAGCACTGTGCTGAGATCAGAGGAGGATCAATAAATATTTGTGGAAGGCTGGAAGGAAAAGAAGGCCTGAATAGGCCAGATTCAGTTACCATTAACAAGCCATTCAAAACAAGTCTGGGATCCAGGGCAGTGTGTCAGGAAGGGACGGAAAAACACAGCCCAGCTGCCTACTATGGTATGGCAACTATTAGGGAAGGGATTATGACCGAGGACCCAGTCACTAGGAGATAAGGTGGAGGGACTCTTTAGTCCCCAAAAAGGGCTGGAGTGCAAGATGAAAAATATGGTCATTCATAACTGCAGCAAGAAGAAGAAATACATTCTGTCTCTGAGGACCTAGAAAATCAAATAGGACCTTACTCACCAAGCCACAGGAAGGAGGAGGGGCCAGAATATCAGGACTCTGATATTCTGATATTTAGATACTCTGATATTCAGAAACCCCGAGGCTGCCAGGACTGAAAGCCCAGAGCTCTGACGGGAACTTGTCGGGCGTGGGCCATTGTTCATCTTAGGATAAAGTAGAAGCTGCAAGAAGTGTTCCATACTCTTGACAGACAATGTTCAAGATCCAGCTGACCTGGAAATTTAACAGATGAGTGCACATCTTTCTGTTGGCTGATGACTAATTTATTCATTCTGTCCCCTGGCTAGCTGAGGATTTAGGGCACATTCTACTGGCCTTTGTGAAAGATCCACCTCTCATGTTCAATTTTTGAAAGAAGGAAAAAAGGACATTGAGGACTCAGGAGAAATAAGACAGTATGGCAGTTTACACAGAGAAACAGTTCTTTTAGGAGAGTAGGAGAAATCTACAAAACCCTGACAAAGGTGCCCCTGCAGAATACCTACTCAAAACATGTGACTGTTTGCCCCAGGGAGGTATTCGAATGAATGTCAAGATATATTTCCAATTTCAATTACACGGCAGAAAGAATATTTTAGAGGCTAGAGATACAGGAATGGTCTTAATTCTAAGTTTCTCCTTAGACTGTTCCTGAGAGCTGTGGTGTAGCAATACATAAAGTTCAGAGTTTGGGGCTGGAAGTCCAAAAACTGCAAGGGAAGAATGGATGACAAGATAGACGCTATAACTCACCAGTAATTTCTAGGTCAGTTGCAAGTGATTACCGTTAATAATTGCAAGCTTTTATTGGGCCTGTTCTATTTTCAGAATGCTTTACTATCATTAATTTGTTATTTCTCACAACATAGCCATGAGGTAGATCATCATTATTATCACATTACAGATGCACTAAGGATGTCAAGTTGGATTTAATTGACCTAGGAATGTAGCTATTCTTAGTAGTTCATTTACCCCTCTGCTCTTTGGTCTTAAAAATCTATTGATGCTGCCTAGAGGGAGATACTGCTAAAGTGCAATTTAGAAAGAAACATTGCAGACAACCACAGAGAATTACAGGCACAGAGTAGGTACTAAATTTCTGAAAGGTAAGAAGTGCCGAGAGAAGTTTCTATGTATACTAAACATGGCTTGAATTAACTTCTCACCATTTTTGTCAAAATCCTTTTCTCCTAAGGTTACTGACACCTTGAAAGCATGGATTTAGCTTAACATACATAGGCAGAAAGCAGTTTCTATGAGCTGTCTTTGCAATGTTCAAGCTGGTTTCCCATCAATGATATACCCCAAGACCAAATTACTTTGTTCATATGGGAGCTGCATGGGATTTGATATTCGCTCCAAGACTGAAGCAAATAGGGTCCCATGCTGCCAGGAAGGTGGAGAAGCTGCCCAGCAGCGCTTCATGACTGGAGTAGGCTGTCTCCAGGGTGCAGGAGAGTGCTCTAGCTGCCTGTTTGTGGGATGTTTCTCCTTCACTGTGTCTTTGACTTTCTCCACATGCCCTTCCATGGAGTCTTTCAACAAGCACTGACACTGCCTGTGTTCGTGGTTGAGTCCTTCAAAAAAGATAGGCTGGAGTGTTAACCTTCAGTACCTCAGAATATGGTTTTATTTAATAGAAATGTAAATCAAAGTTGAAATAAGGTCTTTACAGAGATAATCAAGGAAAAATGTGGTCACCAGATTAGGATCACTAGACTCTAATTCATTCAAACATACATCCTTTCATAAAGAGGAAATTTGAATACAGAGGTAGATCTGCAGGAAGATGGCCTTATGACTCCAGGAGGATGGAGTTATGCCGCTATGTGCCAAGGAATGCCAGAGCTGTCTGGAAAACAACCAGCTGCTAGGAAGATGCAAGGAAGGATCCTTCTCAGTGAGTTTCAGAGTGAACATGATCCCACAGATGATTGTAGACTCTGAGCCTCCTGCAATGTGACGTAGTAAGTTTCATTTTTCTAAGCCACATAGTTGGGGAGAAGAACTGAGAAAATAGTTATTAAAATATAATTACTAACATAAAATGAGTTTAAAAATATATTTGTAGCATTACTTTCCCTAATAGCCAAAAAGTGAAAACAACTCAATATCCTTCAAAATAAGATGTATGAATTGAAAACAACACAGCAATGAGATTAAAAACTATTGTTACCAGCCCTCCCTGGTGGTGCAACGGGTTAAAGCAAAAGCACTATAAAGCTACCACAGCCACTGCAGCATGAGTTCAATCCCTGGCCAGGGAAGCTACCCAAATGGTGTGGCAGACCTCTCCTGATCCACCCGCCGCTCCCCTCAGCAGTATATTCCAGTTAATCTGCCTGTTCTGCTCCCACTCTTCCCCTCGTGAATCTTCTCAAACCCCTCCTCCCCACCTCTGGGCTGTACCCCAGTTCTGTATGCTTAAATAAATAAATCAAATAAATCTTAAAATAAAAAAACTATTGTTACTATTGTTATACCATCTCACTAACAGAGATCACTCTGACAGATAACTTGGAGCAAAAGACACCAGAAGCAAAGCAGCATGTACAGTATGACGCTCTTTATATCTAGTTGAAAACTTAATGCAAGTGACAAAACAGGGGGTAAAGAGTGAGAAGAGAAGATCTGAAGACTCATGGGACTGCTGGTGACAATCTCTTTCTGGATCTGGATGACAGGTTGGTAGGTATGCTGAATTTGAAAATTAATCAAGCTATAGATTTAATGTTTGTGTGCTTTCTTGTTTGTATATTTCAATTAAAAAAATGCCTATCTTACTAATGGTGTTTACAAAACCATAGAACTTTAAAATCTGATGGATCTTTAGAGTTAGGGATCAAAATTTAAGTGTGGTCCCCAGGAGAGGGGAGTTGCCAGGTTCTCTGCCCTAACCAAGGAGGGGTGGAGCTGAGCAGGGAGGAAGAGAAGCTGGAGAGGAGGCTGGAGGGAGGGAGGAGGAAGGATGGAGAGCCAGAAGGAGACCTGGAGGAGGCACATGGGGCATAGGGGTGCATGAAGAAACTGCACTTGCTTTTTGGGAACTTGGGGGACATGGAGAGAAACACTTGAAATAGATGTGGGTGAGAGACCATGAGGAAGTTAAAAAAGTCAGCTTTTATGTTGATTTTGCTCCTTCTATCCCAGACTTATGTGGCCCCTTCCCCCTGGTCCCCACCAGAAGGTGCCTTAGACTTGAGGCAGGTTGTTGAGCCTCAGTGGCCTGGCTTTGGGACAACTTTGTTTGGCTAAGCATTTACTCACAAGCAGATGAATAACTTTGGGTACTTGATTTGGAAAACTGTTTTTATCTATTCTTTCCTTTCTCTTGTCTTTGTTGCACATTAATTAAAGTTCCTTTCCTTTAAAGGTCTTATGCACTAGAGAATGAATTGTCTTGATGTGGTGGATGGCAGAACTTATTTAGAGTAGGCATGTTTGGGGATTTGATGGTACAGTTCACCCTGCCCTATAACAAAAGGGGAACGAACTGCCCCACCCTCGATAGTGGGGTGGCTAGATGTGTGGCTGAAAGGGAAATTCAAGCCACACTATGCGTTTGTCTCATAGCAATGCCAAGGACTTTAGAATTTAGAATTCACTACCACAGAGTTAGTGGATTGAGGGAGGCAGTGTGGCCAGATTCATACTTAGGTAAAAATTCTTATAACAATACATGAACTTGGGGTGGAAAGAAATGAGGAGACTACTTAAGTGAAAAAAGTGAAACATTTAACATTTGACAAAAAATTAAAACATGTGTTTTCCCCATGCCTTCCCTTTATCTTACCTATTGAGTAAGCCAGTATGGATTCTAAAATGCTGGTTATACCCAAAAGCACCCCTCTCTTCAGAGGCGCATCTTCATGATGGGTGGCTGGCAGGAGAGGGGAAGTCCTGGAGAAGCCACTGTCAAGCCACTTGCATCCTGACAAGTACCTGAATGCTAGTGTCTGTCATGCTTCATGTCTCAGAGCACATTCAGGCCTGAAATTTCCTGTAAAGTTAAAAGAAAAAGGTTTCATTATGTGTTGGGAAAGTCACAAGACAGAAACTGCAAGCAGCACCTATCTGAGATCTACACAGGTGAGTCACAGTTTTTGACACTAATATCTTTATAGTCTGATATTCAGATAGAATCAAAATACCACACAGCCACAAGGAGAATCAGCACAGGGCCTGCTGCAGTTTGTGTGGTTCTGTTCAGATGAAACAAGAGCACATCTCTAGCTCTGTGTACACAAGAAATCCACTCCCATTTTACGAACAAGGTATCCATGTACAAGCAAAGGGACAAGAAAATACTTCTCCCTCCTTTTTTCTTTTGTGACTCTTCTAGGGAATCTTCAAGTAAAGATATATGGGATGAAGGTCTACAAGGAAAACAACACAGAGGTCTGAACTTCTCTTCTTGGAAATGACTAGTATTTGGGAATTTAGATTTCAAGACTGTTCCCACCTTTAATTGATCAAAGTGGTTCACTGCTTCTGAAAACTACAAACAGAATGGTTTATGCTTATGGTTATGCTATGGAGAAATAGAAACAAGCTATATGTGGATATTTTAGCTATAGAATCCTTCTCTGTTGTGTGTGTGTGCGTGTGTATGTATTACATATACATAGTTATATGAAGAGAGTGAGAGAGAGAAGGGAGATTCATTTTAAGGAACTGGTTCATATAATGTGGATACTTGCAAGTTCAAGATCTGAGGGTGTGCCAGTAGGTTAGAGACCCAGGAAAAGCCAATGTCACAGTTAAGTCCAAAGGCCAACTCTTCGCACAATTCCTTGCTTGGGAGAATTCAGTCTTTTGTCCTGGCCTTCAAATATTCAAACAAGGCTATCTCATCTTATGTAGAATAATCTGCTCCATCAAAACCCACCAACTCAATGTAAATCTCATCCAAAACACGCACAGACACATG
Source organism: Condylura cristata (assembly GCF_000260355.1). Classification (NCBI taxonomy): domain Eukaryota; kingdom Metazoa; phylum Chordata; class Mammalia; order Eulipotyphla; family Talpidae; genus Condylura; species Condylura cristata. The sequence continues at coordinate 17,266,991 of NW_004567115.1, forward strand.
CAGAATGCTTAACCAATCATGTATAATGGCCAATCAGTTTGGGCCATTCAATTTGACGTATAAAATGAACCACTACAGTGCTGACCACCTGCTTTTTCAAGACTAGAACTAAAGTATATGGCAGGTAGAGGCTGCCTGTGTGATCAGCTCCCAGTAAAAACCTGGGCACTAAGTTGCTAGGCAGCTTCCCTGGTGGAGAACATTTCACAAGTATCATCACAACTCACTGGGTGCGTTAAGCACAGCCTGTGCAATTTCCCTGGGAGAGGGCCCTTGGAATCTTGAGTCTGGCTTCCTCCATATGTCTGTTCCCTTTGCTGATTGTGTTTTGTGTCCTTCTGCTATAATGGATCATAACTTGGTGAGACTACTTATTGGGTCCTGTGAATTCCCCTAGTGAATCATCAAACCTGGGAGTGATCTTGGAGCCTCTCAACACAAGAGCCCATCTTTTTCCCTTCTTCATTTTGAAACATATTGAAAGGCATAATACAAGAAAATCGCATATTATATTAAAAGGGCATTATAATGAGAGGCATAAAAATAGCTTGAGAGTAACTAGTGATTATATAGTACTTTGAAAATAAGAAGAGCTACATAAATACTAAGTTACAATAATAAGGCAAATTATAATTTTCCATTAATTTCAAGGGACATTTCCATAGATTTCCACAGAAAACAAATTTAATTATGTATGTCCAGCAGGAACTGTTGTAAACTATTTAAATAGACCTACAATATTTTTAGCAAGGATAAGTACAAAGATCCATTAACCAAAAGGAAAAATGTTTGGGAACTATTGAATGAAATTTCAAGTCTAATAGCTTTTGAAATCAGTTTATTAGAACTAGAAGGAGATATTTCATGTATAATGGTCTCTGAGTTTTGCTTAATAGTGATAATAATTAGCTTCTCAAATTCAATAAAATGTAAGAAATTTAGCTATATTCAGTACTTGACAAATAAGTCATGGTAATTACATGTTCACATGGCCAGTAATACATCTTCTAACTCAGTCAAATAAGCAGGATCTTGTTAAAATAATTAGTCTTTTTTTTTTTTTAAGCCACATGTATAAAATGTTTCCCATTGGTCAGGAGCTTTGAGGCTCCATGATATATTTAGAAACAATAGTTTCCTACTACCTCATGACACTGTTAGTATCCTTTGAGGTTAAACATTAGTACAATGTATATTTCCAGAATATATAACACATCCAGATAGAGTCTCTGGATTGGAGCTGCTGGGTAGCACAATACTGGAATTTTCCAATCTCAGTGCTGCCTTGAGATCCATTGTGCTACGTGGGGAACAGGTAATAAATACATAAAAATCCTAGAAAAGCCACAGAAATTGCACTATCAAAGACTGATACTAAGAAGTGATTAAAGCCATACACTAAGCAGATTTTATCTACCTTTCATATCACAAAGAAGGCTGGCATTCCATCACTTGACATAGATGATCTACAGCAGAAAATGTCGGTGTTAGTTTTAGATCATCATCCCATGGGAGGCTGTAAGAATGCAAATTACACAGTAGCAACAACAAAAACAACCCAATTCGAAAATGGGCAAAGGACTTGAATACTTCTCAAAATATATATATGCAAATGAAAAGATGTTCACCATCATTAGCTGTCCAACCAGTACAAGATACTGTGCTTTTTCATTGTAGCATGACCTGAAGTTTTTGATTGCCTAGCCATCCATTTTAAAAGACATTCATCTCATATAAACCTATTGTCAACTGTGTGACACAGTGGCCAGCAAACAAGAAAAAGTACTGGGAAGAATTCAGAACCTCTTTTAGAAAGCCTGGGATAACATAGACAACTGACAACTTGAGTGAACTTCCTATTCCCTAATTTCCCCTCTTATGCTTTTTAGTTACAAAAGAATGAAACTTGTCACTTTACCCTTAAATCTGAAAGGCAAAGCCCCAAGGCTCTGCCCCACCTCTCTTTACCTGCTCTAGCACTTGCTGTGAACCCTCCAGGACCTGTAAGTAATAAATCTTATTCATTAAATTTCATTGATGGTTTTTGCTGAAGTGCAACCTGAGGACATAATAAGGACCACAGAGGGGGCCCAGCCACCACAGAGGTCCAAGTGGGAAAATACTGCAAAGCTCCCTACAAGTGTTACATGTCCAGGTATATCTAAGAAGGCACTGTGGGCCTTCCTAACAGAGGACACCCAAACACTGGCTTCAAGAAAATGCAAATTGCAAATACAATGATAAATCAATGAAATATACCAATGGATAGACTTGGAAGGCACCCAAACACTGGCTTCAAGAAAATGCAAATTGCAAATACAATGATAAATCAATGAAATATACCAATGGATAGACCAATTGAAAGTACAATGATATACCATTAGAATGGAGATTATTTTAAAAAGAAAAAAATGGAAAATAAGTTTTTTGTTTTTTTTTTTTAAAGATTTATTTATTTGTGCATACAGAACTGGGGTACAGGCCAGAGGCTCAGGGGCGGCGAGAGGCTTCACCAGAGACAGAGTGGGGAACAGAACAGGCAGATCAGTGAAGTACACTGCTGAGGGGAGCAGCGGGCAGGTCAGGAGAGGTCTGCCATGCCATGTGGTCACCTCCGGGGCAGGCGAGAATCGAACTCATGCGGAAGTGGTTTTAGCTTCTCAGTGCTGTGCTTTAACCCGCTGCGCCACCAGGGAGGGCCGGAAAATAAGTTTTAATGAAGATATGAGAAATTGGAAACTTTGTGCATTGTTAGTGGGATATAAAGTGGGTCTGCCACTGGAAAATAATCCAGCAAGTATCCCATATACCGTAACTGAATTAGTATGTAATCTCTAGGTAGTTAGCCAAAATAATTGGAAGCAAGAACTCAGATATTTGGACCCCAATGTTCATAGCAGTATTATTGTAATAGTCAAAAGATGAAAGTGAACCAAACATCCATCAAGAGATGAAAAATAAAAGGTCATGTGTATCTACAACTGAATATTACCTTTAGGAAGTCAAATTTGGATACACGTTACAATGTAGATGAAACTTGCACACTTTGTGCTAATGAAATAAGCTATGCATGAAAGGAAAAATATTGTATAATTCAATTTATTGGCCAGAATAGATGAATTCAGAGTCAGGAAGTAAAGAAGAGAAGTTGCCAGGGACTGGGAACACAAGGAATGGGAAGATATTAATAGGTATAGAATTTCTGTTTAGGATGACTAAAAAAAGTTCGAAAGCAATAGTGTTAATGGTTGCATACATTGGGAATGTACTTTATGCCACCTAATTGCATATATACAATGTTTTAAAAGCTACATTTTCTGTCACATATATTTTATTACAATATAAAATCAAGTATTTTTAAAAATGCAAATGAAAGATTGCATGGACCCTACTCCAGACCCACTGAATCAGAAACACTTCAAATAAGGTGCAGATGATTCTGATACATTTAGAGTTGACGAAGTACTCTGTATTGTCAAAATCAGAATAATATAATGGCAAAATAAGATCTACACTAAGAAATACACACTGCATCTCTACCCTTACTGAAAATGATTAGTTTTGCTCAAATACAAAGATCCAGCCAATGCCATATGTATATGAGTATGTATATGGAGAGAAGGGTGGTAACAGAAACTTCCTATTTGAAATCCCACGTTATTTCAAATAACCAATAAACACCACTGTGGAAAATGACACTATTGAAGTAATGTCTTTAAACTTGGGATCAAAATGTGGGCAATTCAAACACCCTTACATGAGCAAGACTGTATCATAAAGATATCTGTTCTTTATGAGTGATTGTAAAGTAATTGATCATTAGCATCAATGATCGGTGATTGACTATACAGTGACGAGAAGTGGAGAGTATTGGAGAACAGCTAAGAGAAGAAACAGCTTATAGGGATTGGGGGGTTGGGGTGGGATGGGGGGCAAGTTGCTGTCTCCCTAATGGCTTGTTTTCCCTAATCCCGTGAGGATGATTCCAAGGGTTCCAAGGTTCCCTTTCAAGCTGCCTGAACTGAGATGATAATGAGCCTACCTCACCTGGGATGGCTGCAGAACGGTGGTCTTCTTAAAAAATCCATTTAAACCCATATGTTTTAGCAATTAGCATCTACTATAGTTCTTTCAGATGGAGGCAATTTAATGCAGGGAATCAAGTGCAAAGATTGTTGGAGGGCAAAGAAAACCAGCAAAGCATTGTAAAAGACCTCAGAGAGTAGGAAATTCAGGAATTCATCTACCTCACCTGGGTCAGGAAATTCAACAAGAAGAGGTGTTAGTTTATCAGTAACACCCCGAAGCGTGGGCTGTGTATGGACAAGTACCTGAGGCTCTGGCCCTAATAAAAAAGGCACTGTCAAGTAGCAGACAAATCTTTGGAAGCCACTGCCCAGAGATATCCCCCGAAGTCTAGAGAAGTGGATAATTGCCCTGGTTTCGCTCTTCCTCCTGGCCCACAACTGGAAGGTCTCTCATTGACTGAGCCCACCGGAAGACCCAGCAGAAAGGGAGTCTGGGCACTGTGCTATAAATTACTATGCAGAACAAGAGAAGGGAATGACCTAAGATCAAACTGGCAGTAATGGGCAAATATGCCATGAATGAGAAGGATGCTCCTCTTTCTACTGGGAGAAATACCACTAAGGGACCAAAATATTCAAATTGGAGGCCAACAGTATCATTTATAATCTGTAGCAATGCCAGTACATCAGTTCAGTCTGGTATTTTTTTAATTATATATGTATATATGTATATATATATATGTGTGTGTATGTATGTATGCATGTATGTATTTTACATCATTCTACATTTTGTGCATTTTTCATCTCAATTGTAATCCCCATGGGCTTCCCATCACCAATTTGCCATGTATCTTAATGTCTGAACTTAAGATGTGAGCCACTGATGAGGCTAAATCTATTTTCTCAGATACAAAATTAGAAATTTGGGCATTGTTATTCTAAAAGTACTTCCAGTTCTAATATTCTGTGTCTTCGTAGTGAGTACTATAATTTCTCCCTGGAACAAAGCCACCAAACTGTAAAATGAAAATCCTTATGGGATTTACCTCTTGTCATTTTAATGACTGCTTTTGAAATATTACTATAAAAATATTTCAAAAAAGATACCTCCCTGGCAGCAATAGGGGGTTAAGTCCCAGCATTTATCACTGTTACAGCTAGAGTTTGATCCCCGGCCAGGGTATGACCCACATATGGCACAGCAGATCTCTCCTGTCTCACCCATTGTTCCCCTTAGCAGTGTATTTCAGTAGATCCACCTCTTCTGCTCCCCACTCTGTCTCTGGTGAATACTGTTACCCACTATACCCCTGGTCTACAACCCAGTACTTCTATGCAAAATAAACAAATAAAATCTTAATAAAAATTTTATGCTGACATAGTCAGCTATCTTATAGAGCTTCCACTTTATTTTCCAAACTGAATAATTATACACAGGTATAATTACATCCATCAACACATGGAAATTCCTACTCAGGGACCATCTATGTAAAACTGCTGGTGTTTGGCAACAGTTGATTTATTGGCTACAGCAAGGTCACACATCTGGAGACATCTGAGGCAGAGACCAGTTCTTCTCAAGGTCAAACAGCAGTGGAGTCTGACCTAAAACATTCATGAGTTCTCACTCTCCCAGCTGGCATTACAGGCAAGAACAACTGATTTATTAGCTGGCAAAAGTAACCCTGGGCATCTGAGATATTTGGAGAGGAGTGACCTAGGGAAAATATGGACTTCTTAACTCTTTGACAAGTGAAAGATATAAATTTGGGTAAGTATAGACCATATTTCATTGTCACAGGTAATGGCAATAAAGTAAAAAAGTCAAGACCTTTGTATTAAAAAGGGAAATAATAGTAAGATGTGGTAGTCAGCAAGGTTTTTTCCACTGTCCTCTCACACACACTTGTTTCCAATGACATTTGCTTGTCATAAATCATAATAGAAAAAGTCTCCAGAGCTGATTTAGTAATATCTAAAAATTCCTGGCAGTCCTAGGAGTCAGGTCTTCTAAGGAAAATAGGATATAAAATAGGGAAAATTCAGGCTTACAAGTCACACATACTAAGGATGGTAAGTTTTAAGGTTTGAGTGGAGGGTGATGTCCATAGGTAACACTTGTTATGAAGACTTCAAGAAGCATCGTAGTATGTACTTGAGAAAAGGGTGCTATTGCTATCATTATAGTATTGCAGAATGGAAAGAAGTTTGTGTAATAAACTCTTGCTTTCTGATGATTTATATCTGTTTTGAGTTCACATGATCAATGAGCACCCTGAATATTCTCAACAGCCAACTTGGTCCCATTTTAATCCACATCACTGTCACTCTGGAGCACATTCTTCCTCTTATGATGGCCCCCATGGTAGCTATCTCACTTTGGGGCTTCTCCATCTTTCCAACCTTGAATAGTGATAATTATAAGTTCTCCAGTGTTAATCAAGGCTATAATATTAAGTCAGCCAAATCAATAAAAGCTTGGTGTAATTAAAGTTGAGCACCTCCTTTTGTGTTAAGAAAAGCCATAATGATTCTCTCACTTTTTAGAAAGTGCTGGCTGAAGTCTAAAGATTTTCAATAAAGTTAAAATTTCCAAAGAGATTTGTTTCTCAGAGGGCCCAAAGAAAAGCGATAAAAAGAATCTGAGAGTACTGTATTGGTGAGAATTGTAAAGATAATTACCAACATTAGTCACATTTTATCCATTTTCTTTCTCTGCTCCTTTTCTAAAAAACTAGAAAGGAAATTCAATTAAAAAATCTGTGAAACTGAAACAGAGCCCTTTATCAAGTGTAAGTACACTTGAGATGTAAATCCAGATGACAATGCTGTAATTGCTAATTGATGTTCAAATATTCTGCACAAATTAAGTGCTGAGATGACACTCTATGAAGATGTAAATCACTGCTGTTTGTAAGAACTTCTTGGCTGTTCTTGGGTTGGCATGGAACGTTCCTCCAGGGGGTTTGTGCAATGATTCAGGGCACTCTGCTTACAGAATGCAACCAAGTATGCTGCATGCTATCTGCCTCCAGGAGTATAGGGGCTATGGTTCCACAATGCTATAATGCCATTAATACCAAGTAAGCCTTTACATTGATATATGGGTAATCACTGCTGGCACTTTCTGAAGCAGTGTTGGTTTAAAATGTTTATACGATATCATCATAATGACACTTGGTTATTGCTTCATTAAAAAAAAAAGGGTACTACAGCCTACCCAAATTGACCTAAAGAGCTAGCTATCGTGGTCTGTCATCTCTCAAGCTGGCACCCTTACCCATCTCTTTAACCCAGACTCTTCCAGCACAAAGAGATAGTTAGACATCAACTGGTATGTCTACAACTAAAATTGTGCTAATCCTTTCCTCAGAGAAGGAAGCAACATCTTTGGAAGAGTCAGTACGCTCTTTCTTTGGAAGAGTCAATTTGCTCTTTCCTTAGTAACTTAAACTGTAGCTTAAATACTGTGATGTAAATTTAGCTATTATTAATGTTATATTATATGATAATGGAATAAGATCACAAAGAAGACACAAGCAGTGGGGCTGCACTTATATCATTGATAGGTTCTTGAAAACTATAAGTAAAATGATATAGAAGAAAACCAATTTACCATGAACATAAAAACCCTATCATGTATTTCTGGTATAAAAAATCATCAAATTTTGAAATAAAGAATCAAAATACTTCTAATAATAAGTATTCTTTCATATTCATTCATTCATTCATTTTTGAACCTACAAATGCCAAATCTCCATTGGGATGGCCAGAGCCTGTCCCAGCAATCCAGGTTGCAGGGGGGGACCCAATCCCGGGAAAAATGTAAGCGAGCACACCACACACACACGCACACACTCACACTGGGACTGTTGAGCCACATCAGTGAACCTAATGTGCAAAATACCTTTAGAATGTAGGAGGAAACTAGGATAACCATAGACAATGGGGAGGAGGTGCAAACTTCACACAGACAGAGGTCTCTCTCATCTGGGAATCAATTGTTTTTCTTCATCAGTGTTATAATGAAATGACATCCTTGCAAGAGCTGCTATATTTATGGTCATAACAAAATCAGAAAGTACTAACATTTACAGCCCTAATTTCTATAGCTGGCCAAGTGGTGGTAGCTGGTGCAGCAGATCCTCTAATAATGTGGTTTTGCTCAAATTCATTTTGCTATACCATTGAAAAAAATTCAAAAAAGTCCCTGGGGGATTACTTGAGAACCTGTTTTTGTTAAATGGCATTTTCTGCTTAAAGTTACAGTTCCCAACAGCTACACTAGGGACTTGAATTATAACTACCTTCTTCTGTTACCTAGTACATATTTCCATTACCTTGACCTCAGCTGATCAAGGTTTAGTTTCCCTGGTAGGATCACCCAAATTTTCATTACTGGAAGGTGTGACTCATTAATAATCTGGTATAAATTGAGTCATTGTCCCTTTCCCTTGACTTCAGACACACCATAATAGTCCTAAGAGACTCTACAAGGGATCTTACTCTCGACATACTCTTTTTACCTCCATTCACAGTCATAGCCTAACTTCTCCTTGGTTTTCAGGATCAATCACTCCAGCAAGTAGAATAAGTCCTTTCTTTTCCTGTTAATTTAGAGGTATGAGGAGCTCAAAGTGGCCAGGTGGGAGTCTTAACTTCTGGCTCAATGAAATTAATGTCTCTCTAGTAGAAGCATTGCTTGCTTTGGAACTAAGGTGTTTAGAGAAGGGTTCAGGGACAGAAGTAGCATTAACAGTGAGTTGACCACTTACTGTGCTAAAATCAAGGTGTTAACCAATAGAGTTCTTTTCTGAAGGTTCTAAAGGGCATTTGTTTTCTTACTTTGTTCACCTTCTAAAGGTTCCCACACACATTGGCTTGTGGCCCCACTCCTTTTCAAAGCCAGCTGCTTGGTAGAGTCCTTCACATTGCATCCTATGCCTCCTTTTAGCACTTTTAAGAACTCCTTTGACTATAGTAGGTTTACCCATATAACATAGGAAAGTCTTAAATTAAGGTCAGTTGATCAACTGATTTCTAGCTGAAACTTTAAATTCACTTTGTCATGTAACTTAACATAATCACAGATTCCAGAGATTAGAACAAGGATATCTTTGGAGTGCCTTCACTTAGCTTATCTTAAGCTCCAAACATGAATATAAAAAATAAAAATTGCTCTATTATGTTTTCTGTGGAGGATCTTTCATTTGTTGGTTTTGTTTTAATTTCTCTTGTCATGGGCTGATCACACACACTTGGTGATTCATAAAGGTAAGCCCCTCTTTGGGGGAGAGTCTATTTGTAAACATCATGAATATCCCAGGGACTTCAGGAATTATGACTACTGTTTTCTCTTAAGGTGGTATGGGCAGCTGGTTTCTCAGCACTAGGGGCAGAATCTTTTTATTATTATTATTATTATAGTTGATTTTTACATCATTTTGAGACTTTTTCCATCTCAGTTGTAATCCCCATGGACTTCCCATCACCAATTCACCCGTGTGCCATCAATATAGTCCCATACACTACCCCCAATACCCTATTTTTATCCCATTCTCCACTCCACCCCCATAAAATGTCTTTGATATATAGTTATTCACTATTATTATTTTCCCCCTGGTCCTTTATGCTCCTGCTAGGAGTGAAACCATCCATCCAGTATTTTTCTCTTTCTTTCCTTTTCTGGCTTATTTCACTAAGCACTTCCAGCTCCATCCATGTTGCTGCAAAAGACATGAGTTTATCCTTTTTGGTTGCTGAGTAATATTCCATTGTGTATATGTACCACATCTTTTCAATCCAGTCATCTAATTTTGCACATTTGGGTTGATTTTATGTCTTTCTGATTGTAAAGAAAGCAGCAATAAACATGGGGGTGCAGGTATCTTTTTGAATCAGTGTTGTTTGGGTAGATACCTAGGAGTGGGATTGCTGGGTCATAAGGAAGCTCCATGTTTACCAGTTTGAGGAACCTCCAAGCTGTTCTCCATGGTGATTGTACTAGTTTGCATTCCCACCAGCAATGCAGGAGAGTTCCTTTTTCTCCACATCCTCACCAACATTTATTGTTGCTAGTTGTTTGAAGATGAGCCATTCTCACTGGTGTGAAGTGGTATCTCATTGTGGTTTTAATTTGCCTCTCCCTTATTACAAGTGATGTTGAACATTTTTTCATATGCTTGTTTGCCGTCTGCCTTTCCTCTTTGGAGAAGTGTCTTTTTAGCTCTCCTGGGCAGAATCTTTTGAGGGAGAAAGTTGCATTATTCCAGACTGAGGTGCCCTCTAATTCAGTGTTCTCCATTCCCCAAACATCCAGTAGGTAGGGACTTTTGCATTTCTCTGAACATTCTTTCAGTTCCCCATATACTAGGCCTTCCTTTAAGAAAGTAAAGTCAAGTAAAAGAAGCAGGTAGTAGAGGCTAAGGATCAACATTATTGGGTGAAAGGAAATTGCTTGTTACTTGACAGGATTAGTCTTGTCTCTCAGGACCTTTTTTTTACATTCCATAACTATGGCTTCCCAGCTCTTGAAAATACCAACAGCTGACATTTACATAGCATTTATCATGTGCCAGAAGTGTTTTAAGTACTTCACATAGATGTATTGTTTTAAAAGATTTTATTTAGCTATGCATACAGAACTGGGGTGCAGGCCAGAGGTGCAGGGGTAGGGGGTGAGAGGATTCACCTGAGACAGAGTGGGGAGCAGAACAGGCAGATTGTTGAACTACACTGTGGGTCAGGAGAGGTCTGCCACGCCATGTGGATCACCTCCCTGGTGGGTGATTGAACTCATGCTGAAGCAGTGCAGCTAGCTTCATAGTACTGAACTTTAGCCAGCTGCACCAACAGGGAGGTCCCCTCTTTTTTTTTTTTTTTTTTTAATTCTCAGAATACATATTCTTAACTATTAAAAGATAATCTGTGTAAAATTCATTCTTTACACTGAACTGACTACTTTCAAATTATACAGATCATACCAGGAGAAAAGCTAAGCATTCAGAGGACCCTGCTATGCAGGAGGTATTTTATAGAGCAACTGAAAATTTCAATAAATTAATATATTGGCGATCTTTAAATTTCTGGAAGTTTCCTGCCTTGAAATAAATTGTTTGGTTTTTATATTAAAACTTCCTCTATTATAATATGACTAGTATAATTGAAACTTTTAGACATTTTGCCTAACAAGGTTTACATGAAAAGATTCTTTTGAGTATCTGGGTGGAATGCCAGTTAAAATTTCTTAGTCTAGTCATATCTTCATAGAGAAGTCTGGGTCCGTGACCATGTAGACATGATATTTGTGAAAACTTTACATTGAACTGACTACTCCTTGATCAATAATAATTCTTGAAGAGAGCCAGGACTTGAATAGAAACCAGAATTTTCAGACGAGAAATTAATTAGACCCATTCTTTCTTTGCTTAAGATTTTTGTTATATATAAAATGGTGTATATTTTGTCCCAGTCATTATTCTTGTCATAGAATTGTGAGGAGATAGCTATCAAAAGTAGGAGTAGTTACTATTACACTTTATATACTACTTAAAAGAATGAAGCTAACACTTAATAGAAGGCTTAGAAAACATCTTGGTCATTTAATCCTCAGGACAAAGCTACAATAAAGTGAGAATTTTAGAGTGACAAAACTGATGCATTGCTATCAAGAATAGTTAAGGAGTAATTGTTAGAGATGTGACTCAAGCCCAGGTTGGTTTGACTCCAAGTTTTGTTCTTTTTACTACATCCTTTATGGTACTGTGTTTAGTTGCAGATTAGATAGTGTGATGTGATGAGTGCAGAGCTCAACCTTAGTCCATATACACATAAATCTTATAATTAATGTTTAGTATTTTTACTACTTTCCACTAGAGGCAGAAAAAGCAATTTCTAATTGACTGAATGCTTTTTAAGATGTGGTTACCAGCAGCATAGTTTCAGTTCTTTATGTCAACTCAGGGAGGCTGCAGTATCCAGCTTCAGGCAGTTGAATCTTTTTATCTTTATCTAGCAGAAATGTATTTATTTTGTACTGATAAACAGGCACAAAAGATGGATTTTTGAATTAGGTTGAAGATTACCACTTCTTACTGTAATCTATGAGTAACTGGGCCACTAGGGAAGTGAGTAAAACATTTATGTCTCAAATTCAGGGAGAAGGCCATAGTCAAGAAAGCAAAAGGTGAGTTATAGACATCTAATAATTCACCCTTGTTCCTCAAAGCTATCTATGCTATGCGTCGATTTAGTGTTCCAAACCAGGAGAATGTGTACTGTGGAGTTACTGTGACACATGATAAATAGGGCACATATTCATAAGAAAGATAACATTAAGAGTTTTCACCTGTCACTTCATATTAGATTATATGTCAATCATAATAGTTTTTTACTTTGTTTAATTTAGATTGCAGACCTAAATAAACATACCTACTTATTAGGTAGGAATATTAATACCATACTAATTATATTACATAATGGATATGTGAAATGACAACTTATCACCTGTTTTAATATTTCACAATGTGAAGCTTCTATTCACTCATCTACATTTATTTTTTTCTTAGGACACACTCTCCATCTCTGTTCATTCTATGGAATAATGCTTTTTGCCTAAACTTCCACAATGCCAGTTTACAGGTAGTAGAAAAGGAGATATCACTGAGATCGCCCCATGTCCTACTGGTACTTTTTTTTGTGATAGTGGATAAAAAAGTAGGCATAGTTATAGGACAGAGAACAAAAGTTGCTGAAGAATGGCATCTGAAGTTTAAGTGGAGAATATCTAGGCTTTTATCTTAATTAAGGAGGTGTAGGAAGAGGGATGGAAGGAATGGAGAAGAGTCAGCCAAAAGTAATTCAAAAGAAAAAAACTTATTCATAATTATTAGATTCACGTTTAGGGTGAGAAATAGGTCATAGAATAGAAACACTTTTAAAGTTAACATTACTTTTAAATTCGATTTTAGGAGGAATTAGAGAAGTTAAGCAGTTTGCCCACATTTGTGCAATTAGTAACTGGTAGAACTTAAATTCCAATCCTGGCAATGAGAGTCATAATTTAAAAATGAAACATTAAAATGCACGTAAAGCAAGAAAATTCATGGAGTTGGGACTCGGGACCCAAGGGAATAATGGGGTGGATGGGCAAGGCTGCGTTCCAAAAAATTGTCAATGGGTCAATTAGAGTTTACTAATTAACGTCACAGCGCTTTGTATATATTAGCTTATTTAACTTCCTTAAAAGTTTTGTGAAGTAGCAACTGCTGCATTTCCAGATGAGGACACTTGATGAGGACACCTTTTCTTGCACTGTTACAGCTCAACGGCAGGCTCTGGAGAAAGACAAGGAAGGAAGTCTGAAGGAGACTTGGCAACAGAACGAAGCAGGAAAAGTGGCAGGCTGAAAGAGGAAAGCAGGAAGTTTTTCACTTAGAAGCTGTTGGCAGCTTTCAAATCTTCTCCGCTCACCCGCCTAGCGTCACAAAGCCCGCCCCTAGGTCGCAAAGCCACACCCCCTTCTTTGGCTGTTCTCAGAGCTCTCAATACTTCCCTCCTTCTTTTTCACCCCGCCCACTCCACTAGCATCATTTCCTGTCCGCTGGAAGCTAATTGGTCCAACGGTCGGAAGTGAGGGCGGGCGGTGGGGCCGTTGCCGCAGTGACAGTGCTGGGGGAGTCCGAAGATGGCGGCGTCGCGCCGCTCTCAGCATCATCACCACCATCATCAACAACAGCTCCAGCCCGCCCCAGGGGCTTCGGCGCCACCGCCGCCACCTCCCCCCCCACTCAGCCCCGGCTTGGCCCCGGGGACCACCCCAGCTTCCCCGACGGCGAGTGGCCTGGCCCCTTTCGCCTCCCCGCGGCATGGCCTAGCGCTACCGGAGGGGGATGGCAGTCGGGATCCACTCGACAGGCCCCGATCCCCGGACCCGGTTGACAGTACCAGCTGTTGCAGTACCACCAGCACGATCTGTACCGTCGCCGCCGCCCCCGTCGTCCCGACAGTTTCTACTGCCTCTGCTGTCGGGGTCACTCCAAACCCTGGCTGCGGTGGCAGTAACAATTCACCGTCGTCCTCTTCTTCCCCGACGTCTTCCTCGTCTTCCTCTCCATCCTCCCCGGGATCGAGCTTGGCGGAGAGCCCCGAGGCCGCCGGAGTTAGCAGCACAGCAACATTGGGGCCTGGGACAGCGGGACCTGGGCCAGGGGTCCCAGCAGTGAGCGGGGCCCTACGGGAGCTATTGGAGGCCTGTCGCAATGGGGACGTCTCCCGGGTAAAGAGGCTGGTGGACGCTGCAAACGTGAATGCTAAGGACATGGCCGGCCGGAAGTCTTCACCCCTGCACTTCGCTGCAGGTTAGAGACTTTTGAATTATTAAGGTTTTGGTGTTGGGAACGGGGATCCGAGTAGGGAAAGAAGACTAGTTGTGTTCGAGCAAAATGGGGGCGTGGTTATAACTCCTGAGCACCTCATCCAACTTGGGGAGGTTCTTTTCTAAACCTGGGTGACGGGGGCGTGGTGGTGGTGGGGAAGTGTGTGAGTCCATACTTGTTAATGTGTGCACTGTGATACTTGCACTTGTCTCCAACCCCCCGGTAGGGGTAGGCCCTAGATATGGGTCCACTTTTTCAGTTTCAGTGTATGAGGAATAAAGTTAGATTTGGGCAGGTTTAGAGTAGTTCCTTTTGTTTGTTTCGTTTTTAAAAGAATATGTCGCTTGAGCACAGTCTAAACCAAAAGTTGTTTAACGTAAGGCAACAAGTGTTTAGAACTGTTGTAGTCTTAGTAAGCCAGTGAAAGACATAAATGAAGTTTGTGAAACTTTTCCTTTCTCAAGGAATCTGCAATCTAATTGGGTAGATCAAAATATGTTATATGAAACAACTGGAGAGGAATTTGGATGCACAGTGTGATGGTAGAAGAAATTAGGCTATGAAGTTATGGACACTGCTAATTGTGTGTCATTTTTGCTTTGTCTTGGTTCCTCAGTTTTCTCATGGGCAAAAATGGTATTCTAATGGGCAAAAATGGTATTCTAATGTGAATGATGATTTAGTGAGACTCATCTTGCACATAAATTCTCCCCAAAAGGGGCTAACATCTTTTCTTTTTTTGAGCAAGTAGTGGACTCTTTTTTTAAAAGTCCCATGTATTTTTTCTTATTACGTTAGACACATGGCATTGAAAAAAACCCTAGTATATTTTTGTGAAGTTTTGAGAAATACAAAACGAAGAGAAAGGCCCATAATTTCACTGCCTGGACACCTACTATTGATATTTTTAAAATAAAGGTAATAATGTTACATACATTCGAAACATTACATGAGACATGTATGTATTTTGTGTACATTATAAATTCAAATAGAACAGAAAAGCACAAAATGAGAAAGCGCTAACATAAACATGAAAGATAATACGCCAAAGATACCGTCTGAAGTTTCTGCTGTATTTGTAATATTTATCACTCCGTCAGTTCTGTTAAAAATAATGTATGTTAAGAACTTATTCTATGTATTATTCACCAGGACTTGGGAGATAATGTTATGCTCATTTTACAGTTGACAAAATTTAGTAAGTCTAAATTCACATAGAAAATAGTGAAAATCTGGATTTGTACTCGATAGCTTGATTTTAGAACTGGTAAATCCAACTATCATAATGTACACTTGGGTTAATTACTTTTCATTTTTGTGAGTAATCATGGAGAGGATTTCTACATCCACAATATTCTGGGGAAGAAGTAATTAGGAGTATATTCTCCCAAGAGTAGCATTAGAGCATTTTCTATTGTAGTGTGTTATTGAGAGTCTGTCTCTCACACACACCCACACTCTTCTCTCAAAACTGAATCAGAAGTTTTTAGAAAACAGTCCTTTCCTTAGTATATGTTTGTATTCTATTTTATTTGTTTCATTTTTACAAATGCAATTTGGGACTCTAATGTTGTATACATAGCTTAAAGCATCGCTACTCTATAGTTTTCTCATTGTATATGGGCTGAGTACTTAAAAAGTAACTCAGTTGGTTATTAATAGATTAGAATGCTAGTCATTGAATTGACATGAAATAGCTGTTTTGAAAAGAAAATTGACACCATCCTTTGGGTGGGAAAAAATTTTTAATTGACATTCATTTGTTCCACAAGAATTTCATTACTATGGTCAGGTATTAAATAGTGACACAATTTTGAAGTGGCATCTAGTATTTACCCTTATGAAGCTTACAGGTCAATGGTGAAGATTAAACAACAATAACAAAACTTCACGATGTAGCCTAGAGTATAAGGAAAATACATTATACTGTCTGTTGGAGTAAGTGATAGAGACTTTTGTTTTTTAACTAGATTTTAAAGAATGAGTCTAGACTAGCCAAGCAAACATGGGAAACAAGAATGTATATTTCCATTTAAATTTTTTAAAAAAAATTGTTGTTTGCAGTTTTGTAGAAAGAAAATTATTTTTAAAGATCTCAGAAGTGGTATGAAACAATATTTAAGTTATTTTGACTTTTTAAATATTACCATAAGAGTAACCCTAATTCTTTCCAGCAACAGAATTAAGAACCCTTTGTATTCTGTCTTAGACAGTGACATTTGTTTAAAATATGGCTTAGAGATTGAGTTAACAATGCAATCATCCTATCCACAATTAGAAACATAATCTTCAGTTTCCATTGTTGATACAGGTTCTCAAAATACTATTTCTAATGGCTTCTTTAGATAGCAAAGTTTTTTCCAGTCATGATCCAGTCTTTTATTGTTGACTAAAGTTTATATAAGACTTTCTCTTTTACAGATAAGTTCCTTGAACCTGGTTTTCTATTGTTCAAATGACAGCAGTAAAATAATAGAAATAATATTAAGAGTGTATTATCTTCTTACTATAGTTTCTAACAGTGACATATTTTTATTGAAAGACTAGTGTAGTGAGATTTATTTTAAAGTTCAGATGAGCTTTTTCTTAACAAAAGACTTTAGCCAACAAAGTATTGAATTACTGATTTTGTTCAGTATCTACTTTATTAAGGAAATTTTGAAATAGGCTTCCTAGTAATTGATTGCATGTCTTGAATTAAGATTTAGAATATGAAGTATTTCATTTTTAAAATGAGCAAAATATTGATGTCGATTTGATGCTTTCTTTTGATTTGGATGGTCTCTGCAATGCACATTTAGTGAAATAGAAGTCCTACTTGTTCTTGTTTCTCTTGATTTTTTGGCATGGCTGACCATGCTTGTCTTTTTTCTCCCACATCTCTGTACAAATAAAAAATGCTGTGTCTTACAAACTGTTGCCCTCCAGCATAAGCTGTTCTTACTTTTACTTCATTGTTCTTGTTTTATTGGCAGAGGATTTAGTCATTTCATCTCTCTCTCATAAACATCATTTAGTTTTAATTATATATATGGTTAGATAGTTCTCAAAATGGCTTTCAGGTATTTCTCCCTCCATTTGCACATATATTGCACCACTTATCAAAAGGTGGAGTCCCTTTCCTTCCCCTTGTTTTGAACTTGGTCTTCTGATTTACTAAAATGAATGGAATGTGGCAGAAGTTATACTGTGTAGTGGAGCCTTCAAACATCTGAAATTTTCACTTTCGTGTGCTGAGAACTTTCCTCTTAGAACCAAACACGATGCTTGTGAGAAAGGCCATGCAAGAAGTAAGGCTGGTCAGCAGTCCTCAGTGAAGCTCTCAGCCAGTATGTACATGTGAGTGAATGAACTTTGGATATTCTGGCCTCATGAGCCTATAGATGACTTAAGCTTAGTTAATGCACTTAGTTAATAAGTCATCGTTGTTATTTAAAGCCATTATATTTTGGGAAAGTTTGCTACATAGCTATAGATTCCTAAAAATCACTGTGTAAGTATCAAGTCTGTTCTAAATGCTGGACACTTGTCCTTATATTGTTGTCTCTCTAGGTTATTTTGGTGGTCACTTGATCTCTAGAATTTACTGAGATAGGTGTCCTGGAAACAGTATTCCCTGAGCCTTTCCTAATGTTGTCATATTAGCGTTGTTGCTTTATTCTGGGAAGTCAGTTTGCTTAGCTGTAAATAGCTTTGCTTCTCATATTCTTTCTTGAGTATTTAAAAAATTATTTTCTTTTGGTAAAAACTGCATGTTGAAAGTTTGATACATTATTTTGATTTTCCTTCCCTTGATTGTTTTTCTTTGCATGTTTAAGTGTATATATTTTTTCTCTTTAGGTAAAGTCCACCGTCTTGTGGTATTAGTTTTTCATAAGTTATTTGCCTCAGATATATGATGTGGCATTACATAGATCTTTTATTTTAGGAGCGTTTCCTGAAATTATGGGTTTCATTATTTGTTCTTTTTTATATATATTGCAACTTTGTTGATCTATCTTCTACATATGTCACTTGCTTCTCCTTTTTTGGCAGTAAAGTATATATGACAAAATTTGTCATTACAAAGTTATTAGTGTACAACTCAGTGACACTAAGTACATTCGCAGTGTTGTGCAGCCATCACCACTGTCCTTTTCCAGAGCATTTTCATCATTATAAAAAGAAATTCCACCATTTAAGGCAGTAACTGCACATCACATTCTCCCAACCTCTGATAAATGCCGCTTACATTTGAATTCATCTTAAAAGTATGAATTCTTTTTGTTTAGAAAAAATTCTTTCAACTTCCATTTTTCTTAAGGCAATATTGGGAGGCTTTTTCTGTAAATATCCAGATAGTAAATATTTTAGGCTTTGTGCTCTTTATGGTCTCTGTTTCAACTATGCAGCTTTACTTTTGTGTTAAGAAAGTTGTCTTATGTATTGCCCATCGATAGTGTATAAATGAATGAGTATAATTGTGTTCCAACAAAACTTTATTGAAATGGAGAGTGACCCAGATTTGGTGCATGGGTCATAGTTTGTGTTTAATCCTGCCATAAGGCATTGTCTGTGATTTTTTTTCCCACTTTTGGTTTCCCTCACATTTAGTCTTTACTCTTGAAATGATTTTTTTTTCTTTATTTTGAATTATTTTCTGTGGCCTGACTTCTTATTTCTAATTCAAATATATGCTATTCTTTCTTTTTTTAAAAAAAAGATTTATTTATTTATTTATGCTTATAAAACTGGGGTACAGGCCAGAGGTGTGGTGGGTGAGAAGATTCACCAGAGACAGAGTGGGGAGCAGAACAGGCAGATTGACAAAGTACACTGCTGAGGGGAGCAGCAGGGGGGAGGGGCAGCCAGAAAAGGTCTGCCATGCCATGTGGGTCTGCCATGTGGGGGATGGAACTTGTGCTGCAGTATCTTTGGGGGAACTTCATAATGTGGTGCTTTAACCTGTTGCACCACCAGGAAGAGCCCTCTTTCATATTTTTTAACCATCATGCTGTCTTTTAGCTGGTATTAAAATGGTAGATCATAATTTATCTGTTTCATGTGTGTTTTCTTTAAGTATGCATTGTCCATAGAGATGCTGTCCTGCTGAAATTATTATAAAAACTAACTTGGCAGAGGATTGAGCCTTAGTTCCCGCCCCCCATTCCCTTTTAGAGAAATTAATTGCTGAATAATTCCCAAGGATAAGAATAGAGATGTGAGATGTTTAGGGTAGTTCCTCTTGTCCTTTCTTCTCAATTTGAACATACAACTCTGACCTACAATAGAAGTCCTTCATTAAATTTTCAGGCTTATCTCCTACAGTAAGTAGTAGCTTTTACATTATGAAAAATGTAAACTGATCATTGCGATCTCAGTTTAGTCTTTGTGGCACTTTCTAGGGAACACTAGCCAGAAATGTTCTGCTACAGGTCTTTTGTAGGTAAGGTCTCCTGTAGTCTTTTTTACACAGAAGCTTTTTGACAAGTTTAGTCTAGTTACCTGTAATCTTTTCCTCCCCTGAGGCATCTGCTTCCTTCCCAAGGAACTAAATAGATCATAGTATAAGTGTTCCTTCTGTCTTCTGTTTAGTGATTTTTGGCAGCTCAGAGGCCAAAGAAATTTATCTAGGGGTTAGAAGATATATCAAGGGTCAAGTTGTGAGCTTGCTAAAAAAATGGAACCTTGGTTTAGGAGCCCTGATGAAGAAAAGTAATCAAATGATTTAAGAAAATTTATTTCATTGTAGTGTTAGGTTCTGAAAAGGAAAAAAATATCATCATGAGTGTGATGAAATGAGAGTGGACAGAGAAACCTTTTGGGTAATTGATTGTAAAATGTGCAGTAGGTACTACTAAAGAGATGAATGCTCTTTAATTCTTTTTTTCTTCCTCTTTGTCAGGGTCTTTAAAGTTATCTTGGCTTATACTTATTCTGATAAAAATGATTAGGAAGTTGGGGTGTAGCCCTCATCTTGTGAGACCTACTACCAGGTGTCTTCAAAATGGACTGACAATACAAATTGAATAAGGTGGGGGTGGTTATTGTTTTGTTGTTGTTGTTACTAAAACCTTTAACTTTTGAGGATTTGAGAATAACTTTTAGTTTTGTAAAAGTCATTTTGATTCCAAGAAATTGAGGAAGGTTTGGTTTGTTTTGCTTTGTGTCCACTGTGTTTTCTTTATAAGGTTTCACCAGATGTCCAAGATTGCTTTTCCCCAGGGTGAACTGTTGTATTCTTTGTCAATATGGAAACTTACCTTTGCCTTTTTATTCAGGTATCCGTTTATACCACTAAAGCAGTGTGAGCTTTTATTAACTTTTTTCTGTGGCATTGTTTTACTTTTTGGCCTGTATCAGCTCCACAGTCAGCGTAGACTAGTAAATTTCATTGAAAAGGGGTAATAACATGTTGTAAAATTTCATCTCCCTTTTGCCTTTTTGGTGTAACAAAATAATGGTTGATAGTAGCTTTTTTTTTTTTTGCTTGCCTTTTTAGATTTCTAACTTTTTCTTCTGTGGTGGTTTATAAATATATGAAGAGGCATTTGGTTGTTAGCAGATGCTTTTTTTTTTAACTACAAAGTCAAAGAAAAATTTTGAATTTACTGACTGACCAAAGATCCTTAAAACTGAAGTTCCTCTATCATTAGGTACAGTGTAAAAATAACCTAGACTTCTGATGTTCAGTCAATGCTCTAATGTCAGTGCTAATGCTTTTGAAAAACTAGGGTATATGTATCACTAGACTAAGATCAGATGTTGTCATTCTAATATACTCAGCAGTCATGGAAACCATTCGGGCATCCTTACTCATCTTTTTAATAAATATGAGGGTCTTTATTTACTAAGGCTCAGGTTACTTTCATGTTGACTGTTGCTTTTTTTTTTTTTTAAAGGAATAGGTGACATGGGTTTATGGTTAATGATACATTTTAGCTGTTTTTCCATTGTCTTAAGAAGACATGCTAAACTGTTACTTCTTTGCAGGAAAATATACCTATTTGTGGACATAACTTTTGGAACTGATTTTAAAACCCACAGCAAGCTATCAAAAATTTGATTTTGTTCTTCCCCCCAAAATACCCACCATAATTTAATAGTTGAAAAATGTATCTGTGCCCCCCTTTGGGATTTTATGAAAGCAGATAAACTTAAGGTATGGAATAAGAAAGGTTCAGTATTTATTTCAGCCTGTGTTCTGTAAATGTTTGAGCAAGTGAACTTTGCAAATTAATTCTGATTTCTGACCTTCTGACTTTCATAAATGTGTAAATAATAATCCTTATATAGTCCTTATATATTAATAATATAGTCCTTATGTATGTATGTATATGTATATATATATAGCCCTTATATATATATAATAATATATAGTCCTTATATAATAATACTTATATAGTCTATTCCTTTGTCATCAAAATGTAAAACTCAGTACTAATGAACTATTTATGGGAATGTGAAAGAATTTAATGAATCTTGTATAATTAATAGTCTTTGGAACAGTTCCATGGTGTGTTTTCCCCCTTTGGCCTTTTTCTCAGGACTCTGACATGAGTCCTAAGATTTGACAGTAGTCAGTAACAAATCAAGGAAATAAGTGCTGTAAGTCACAAGATAACAAGAAATGGCATTATTTCCTACCCTTGAGGAAGTTTATAGTCACAGTGCAGTGGTTCTCAAACTTTTTAGTCTCAGAATTCTTTTATGATCTTAAAAGTAATTGAAAGCTTTTTAAAATATAATTTCTGCCTGTGGAAACATATTAAGACATAAAACATGCTAAAAATGGTAATAATGAACTCTAAAATATGTTAGATTAAATTACACTTTAAATGAAAATTAACTATTTTCCAAAACAGCATAATGAGGAAAGATGCATTATACTTTACACTTAGCATGTCATTTTAATATCTGAGCTAATACAAGATCAGTGAATTCTCACATGCTTCTGTATGTCATTTGTTATAGTATTTATTTTAATTGAAGTATATGAAGAAAATTCTGCTTTAAACAGATATGTAGTTGGAAAATGAAAGAATTTTTAATAGCATTTTCAGATAATTTTAGATTTTTCTTTTTTAATACTAACCCAAATTGATAAATTATAGTTTCCTAAACATTAGTTGTAATGTGGAATCTGAAGCCATACCAACAATATATTCATATTCTATAATGTTAAATCTATTGGTCTATCTTGCATTAATGGGTCTTATGTATGTTTTGATCATTTGAAAAATTAGTTCACTGAAATATGAAGATTTTTGAAATATTGACACTTTTTTACTTTATAATAAACAAGCATTATTGTTAATGTGTTTTTATGTGTTGTAAATACATAATACGTGTATAAACACATAATATGTTAAGATGTATTTGTTGATATAAAAAACTGTTAGGCTTATGGTGGCAGATGAAAGTACATAATTCTTGGTTTTGCATGAAAGTTTGTTTTTCTTTGAAGCTGACAGGGTCATTTTGTTCTTAAGAAAATGTCAGTCAAATACATAGGTCTAATTGAGCTCAAACAGTTGTATAAGGGTTCCTCAAGACAAAGATAATTTGGTGCAAAGTAGAAGTACTTACGTATTTCCTATTTTGTCACAAGAACATTAAAAATATATGTGCTCAAGAGTGGAATATAATACAATTAATAATGACAGTTTCATAAAGGATATTAAGTGAATTTACTAAGCGAAATTCCTAAGTGGCTGCTTAAAATTAAAAAAAAAGAAATGAGGCCCTGATGATGAAGAATACAATGACTCATAGTATAGTTAGGTGCCATTATTTTGATTCATGCCAAAAAGGCATTAGTTCTACCTACCATTACTTTTGTGTCATATCATTAATGGTACCAAGAGTATATTTTCAAAATGACCAACACACAGTATGTTTGAAATTATGCACTATCAGTATCTTTACAGTGAAGAGGCAAAGTCATCTTAATATTATTTTGAAAATAGTTCAGGTTTCACAGACCACCAGTGCAATTTCAGGGATCACCAGGAGTCTTCATACTGCATCTTGAAAGCTGCTGAGTTAATAGAATAGAAGTGGTTCTTAATTTTGTTTTTAGAGAATCTGATGAAAGGTATGGACAGTCTCCCCAGAAAGAAATAATTGAACACCAAAATTTACAGAGAGTTTTCAGAGTTATAAATTTCCAGAAGTATTATAGTTCACAAATTTTGCATCAGGATCACTTGGAGGACCTGTTGTTGTTAAAGTTTATTAGACCACTAGCAAAGTTTTCTTACTCTGTTGGGTTAAGGTTTGAGAGTTTGCGATTTTAACAAGTCCCAGGTAAATGCTGTTGCTGATGCTCCACTATTAGAGAAATGATTCTTAACCTAACATTATTAAAAAAAATTATAGGGCGCCCTCCCTGTTGGTGCAACGGGTTAGGACGTAGCACTGCAAGCTGGCTGCAGCCATTTCAGTGCGAGTTCTGTCCTCCCCCAGGAGGTGATCCACGTGGTGCCGCAGACCTCTCCTGCTGGCCTGCTGCCCCCTTCAGCATTGTGCTTTTGCCTGTTCTGCTCCCTACTCTGTCTCTGGTGAATCCTCTCACCACCCCTACACCTCTGGCTTGTACTGGCTTGTACCCAAGTTCTGTATGAAAAAATAAATATTAAAAAAAAGAAAAAAACAAAAACAAGTTACAGGGGGTAGGTGGTATAGCTGGCAGGCCTTTTTTTTTTTTTTTTTTAACTTCTGGTGGTTCTCACATCCAGACAGTTAAGAATCATTGGTTGAGGGTACTCATGGAGCCCAGGTTGACTCCCAAATCCAGTGAGACTAAGGACACCGAATTTTGTATGCTCTATGTTTTGGAAAGTATTTTGATAACTGTTACTACCAATAAGCCCGTAAGATAGTTATTATCTCTTAAAGAAAAACTGGGTTGTTATTCATGATATTGTGGAGTTATAGGAGTTTGAATCTATGAAGTAAACTAGAAAGAAGTAAAATTGCTGACTTAACTCAGTGCAGAATCTATATTCCTAGAGAGTTTTTGTATGTGCTACTAAACTTTCTTTCCTGAAACATTCTACTTATTTATATTCCTACCATGCTTTTGGCAATGCCAGCCATTATTGTACTTTGTTTTTGGAAACCTCACATAAGCTCTGAAGCACGCACACATCATGTGTAACTAGCACCTAGATTGAGAATGAGATATAGGAGCTCCTGTTTGGTGTTATTTGACTCACTCCTCCACTACATACAGATTAATTTTGTCTGTTTTTGAAATAAGGATAGTATTTAGTATATACTCTTTTGTGTGATATTCTGTCTTTCAGAGTTTAGACTGTTCATTTTCACTATTATATATAAACTCTTATTGTGAATATGCTACTACTTATCCAACTTCCTGCTTATGAACATTGGGTAGCTTCCAATTTGGTGTTCTTATAGTGCTCCTTTGAGCATTTTGTCTCTATGTCATATTTCAAATATATTTCTTAGCTCTCTGATTAAAATAAAAAAGCAACATTCATGTTTTAATATGCTTTTCTTTGATTGTATCTGGGTAACTGATTTTACTTTTAAAATTAATTGGTATTTTCTTTTTTGTGAATTACCTTTTTTATATGTACTCTTTGCATTTTGATGTTTTTCATATCATTGGAGAGATTACCCTGTTTTTAAAATTTTTATCTATACATTTTTCAGTCTATAAATTTTACATTTAGTTTTTTCCATCCTAACAACTGTCAACCTAATGTTGACATTTTTGTTATATTTTGATATTTTGCACCTTAAGCTATGCTGATGTTGAATTTATCTTGCTATACAGAGAGGTAAGGATTTAAGCAGCTAGGTTTTATTCCTAAATAGGTGGTCAGTTTTCTTGAATCGTTTTGAAATGCAACCATTAAAATAAAAATGAGAGTAGAGGGCTTTTTCCTTTTGTAAAATTAGAGTGAAAGCAAAATTACTAGGGGACATTTTGTTTTCATTTTCCTGTCTTTTATTTATTGTGATTAATTCATTGTTCCCTGTTCAAGTTTTCTTTACTATTACAGTAAAGGTAACTTCTACAGTAGGTTCTATGTTAAAATAAAGGGAAAGAGACTGAAAGCTGTCAGTGGAATTTTATTGCAGACTCTGACCCAAAAGAGTGGATCCTTTACTCTCTAGGGAAATAATTCATCAGAAAATACTAACTGTATTTGGGCCAGACAAGGCTTTGTTAGGGATTCATGCAAGAGGGAGCCAGTGCCAGAAAGGAGAATTTAGCCTGACTCCTTGAAGGCAGTGAGGAGGAAATCGGGTGGATAGAAGCAGCAGCATAGCTTGTTCTGTCTTGGTCTATGAAGGGCATGTACAGACAGGTTACATTCCAACTGCACACCAAGGCTTTCAGCTTCCTCCCTCCAGGAAACTGTGAGGTAATAATTAGTCAGGTTCTAATGTGTTTTGTCTAATATGGCTCCTCTTTGTCAGTATGGTAGGCTGAACTGTTTGGACAGGGCTCACCAGTCTGTGATTTAATCCACCTATTTAAACAGGGCTTGGGGCAACTCATCCTATCTATAGTTGTAATTTCTTTATCTAGGCTGTCTCAATTTAAGAGTTTAGCCTTTTCTCTGGAGCTTCTAAAATAGATGTATAAAAACATATTCTCCTATATTTTACAGTTTTCTTTGCTAATATTCTAAATTTACATTGTCATAGTCTCCACAGAGCTGTTTCTATTGGTTTTGAAGGATTAGCCCATTTTTCTTAAACACTTTTGTGGCAGAACAATAGTGAAGGCAAAGATAAATAGATGGGACTACATCAAGTTAAAGAGCTTCTGTATAGCAAAAGAGACATTACTAAAAACAAACAGACAGCCCACTAATTGGGAAAACATTTTCTCACACAAAAGTAGTGATAAAGGACTGATCACAAAAATATATGGAGAACTGATGAAACTCAACAAAAATAAAGTAAACAGCCCCATCAAAAAATGGGCAGAAGAGCTAAAAAGACACTTCTCCAAAGGAAATGCAGATGGCCAACAAGCATATGAAAAAATGTTCAACATCACTCATGATAAGGGAGATGCAAATTAAAACCACAATGAGATAACACCTCACCCCAGTGAGAATGGCACATTGTCAAACAACTAGCAACAACAAATGTTGGTGAGGATGTGGAGAAAAAGGAACTCTCCTGTACTGCTGGTGGGAATGCAAACTAGTACAACCACTATGGAAAACTGTTTGGAGGTTCCTCAAACTGCTAAACATGGAGCTTCCCTACGACTCAGCAATCCCACTCCTAAGTATCTACCCAAAAGACACACACAAAAACACTGATTGAAAAAGATACCTGTACCCCCATGTTTATTGCTGCTTTATTTACAATTGGAAAAACATGGAAGCACCCCAAATGCCCAAAAGTAGATGACTAGATAAAAAAGATGTGGTACATATATGCAATGGAATATTACTCAGCAACCAAAAAAGAGAAACACATGTCTTTTGCAGCAACTTGGATGGAGCTGGAAAAGAGAAAAGAAAGGAAAATACCGGATGGTTTCACTCATAGCAGGAGTATAATGGACCAGGCGAGAAAATAATAAGAATAATGAACAGCCATATACCAGAGACATTTTGTGGGGGTGGAGTGGGGAATGGGATCAAAAACGGGGTGGGGAGGGAAGTGCACGGGACTATGGTGATAGCACACAGGTGACTTGGTGATGGGAAACCCGCGGGGATTACAATTGAGATGAAAAATATATGTATACAAAATGATGTAAAAATAAACTGTTTAAATTAAAAAAAACAAACTTTTGTGGCTGAAAGTTAGTTGATTCTATGCTGTTACCTCTTTCTGTATTTTTATTACTCTCTCTGAACCATTCTGAACTTTTAGGTGATTGAATATATAGGGGTTTCTACCTTTTTATCTTTCTACACACTGTATCTTGTCCTCTTTGACAAATATATCCCTGTTCTTTTATCTGCTTAGATCTTAACTCAAAAATGTCACTTTATTAGGGAAGATTTTCTCCACCAGACTCAGATAAATTTTCTTGTTGTTTACTTGTTTAAAAAAGATTTATTTGGCCCTCCCTGGTGGTGCAGCGGGTTAAAGCACAGCACTGAGAAGTTAAAGCCACTTCCGTATGAGTTCGATTCCCGCCTGCCCTAGAGGAGACCACATGGTGTGGCAGACCTCTTCTGACCTGCCTGCTGCTCCCTTCAGCAGTGTACTTCATCGATCTGCCTGTTCTGCTCCCCACTCTGTCTCTGTTGAAGCCTCTCGCCGCCCCTGCACCTCTGGCCTATACCCCATTCTGTATGCATAAATAAGTAAATCTTAAAAAAAAAAGATTTATTGATTTATTTATGAGTGTAAGAACTGGGGAACAGATCAGAAATGTTGGGGATGAGAGGATTCACTAGAGACAGATTGGGGAGCAGAACAGGCAGATCAGCTGAAACACACTGCTGAGGGGAGCAATTATGGAAACAGGAGAGTTCTGCTGTGCCATGTGGCTTCACCTCCATGGCCTGGGCTAGAACCGATACTGCAGTGGTTGCAGATAGCTTCATACTGCTGTGCTTTTAACCTCTTTGTGCCACCAGGGACTTTTTGTAATCTACACGTTGTAATTGTTTGTTAGTGTTTATTGTTCAGTGTTCCTTGAGAGAACAAACCATTTTTACTGAGTTTATTCATGAAACACATGTACTCATACACAGTGTATACTTTCTAAATTCATTTTTATCATCTTGAAGCATTTTTACAAGAGTACTTTCAATGGGAATCTTGTATTCATCTTTAAAATTCCACATATCTGAGAATATTTTAATTTCATTCTTCCTTGTAAGTAAAAAGTGAACTAGATAGGAAATTCAGCTTAACAGTGCTGTATGAAATCATTTGTTTTCTTTTTAGATGATCTGTGTTTTCTTTCTGAAGAACTTAATGATCTCATAGCCTTTAGTATTGTTAGACTTTAATATATCCATTCTGTTTGGTACTTCATGACCTCTCATTAATCTGAAATTTTCTACTTTCTGTTAGTAATGAGAAATTTGTCATTTTTACTTTTCTTTTTGTCTTCTATCTCATCCCTCATTTTCTTCCTCTATTCTTGTAGATGCTTTTTGGGAGAGTTCTTCGAGTTGATTTTCTCAGGAATTTATTCCTTTTTCTATTACTGGTCATTTAATTCACTATTTCTCCTGATTATACTTTTCCTGCCAATATTTCCAGTAGGTTTTACTTGCTAGATTTTTTTCCTGTATCGTGTTTTCAATAGTCTCCTTTTTTTTTTCTTTGCTGACATTTAATTTCCAATTTTAAATACCCTGTTTACTTATTCTGACTTAATTAATTTTGTTGCTCTTTCATGGTGCTTGCATTCTTAAGAAATCTCATTTTCTACTTCAGGTTATATTTTCTTAGACCTAACAGCTACTTGGGACAAGATTGTGTTATGGGAAGATAGGTTTTGATGGAAGTTGGGTCTCAGGAGCCATGAAAGCTTTTGTTCCAAGGATTGGTCTTCCAAGTGTTTGGAGGAGAATAGGGACATGTGTTAGGATGGAGAATCTCTGGATGATGATTTCTCTACAACTCTGCCTTATTTGTCAGGGGTTCACCTGGCCTCTTCTAAGTCTTGTCATCTTTGTTGTAATTGCTTGATTGGGAGCTCACCTGTACATTTCCTTCTATTCTAGCCAAATTCCAATATTTTATCTTTCTTTTTCCCCTCTTTTGGCTAGAGCTGGTAGAGACACTGCGCTCATATTCACAATACCACGGGAGACATGTGGCAATGTTGAGAATGGAAAGGATACTGTTATAACACCTTCTGGTTTATTGTCTGTACAGGATATCTAATCTGCTCTTAAGCTGCTCTTCTGAAAAGGCACTTTTTTTTTCCTTCATCAGGGAAATTTTGCTTACAATATTTTTGTCCTTTTACTGTTGTTGTTAGTTGGAATCTGGGAGTCATTTCTTACCCTTTTGCTTCTGGTGATTTCCCCACTGGGTTTGGAGAAGGCACACATTCTTAACCACCTGCTAATTAAATACTTCTTTTATCTAAGCATCAGTGTTTTCTAAATCAGGTTTTAAAACTAGTAAAATTAATGGGCCAGCGTTTGCCTTTGACAGATGAAAACCATGCATCTTCATTGACTGTACAGAGCCATTTGTAGTTTGTTTTCTAAACTGTTATTTTAAAAACAGCAGGGAATAAGCTCCCTGTTGCTTAGGAGGGACTTCTGATCTAAGGCAGTATAAAGTATTTCTGTACTTAAAGCTACTATAGTTAGAATTGAAATTAGAAGAAGCAGCAGCAATAATGACTGAATATTAAACAGAATATGCATATTTATTACAGAGCATTCATCATTAAGCAAGAGTCTAGTTCTGATTATTTACAATTTTGTGTATATTAGAGTGAATAAATTGCATTCACTGTGTCAAAAGCCTTGTCATTTTTTAAAGAATATATAACAAAACTTTCTTCAATCTCTAGACTGGGGAATACCACTGTAACATTTAATTTCCCAGAAACTACTGAACTGAAAGACTAGAAGATATGTCAGTCTAAGAAAGTGAGTAGTTAGAAGAGCATGTTGAGATGGGGCTGCTGTGCCAGGCTCCCATTAAGTTCTGAGGCTGCCTCCTGTATATCAGCCAAGATCCTCTTGTGAACTAATCTTTTAATGCAAAAAGATTGAAAATTACTGTTTAATGGACCTTTAGAAATCTGGAATTACATGTGTTACATTAAGTTAGTGAATGTTGAGTCCCATGAACAGGAAAGAAATGTCACCTCAAAATGTGTCAAGCTGAATTTTGTTTCATTGAGAAATTTTTTTTCATTGTTAAAGAATTTTTGTTTTATTTTTATTTGAATGGAAATTGATAATGTTCAACAAAAGAGGTCATTCTAACATTTTAGATGCTAGTTTTTGCCAGTTTTTAGAGAGAATAACAAGTAAGCCAGGAAAATAGACATGTGAAGAGTGATCAATATTTTCAATCAGAACCCATTGTTCTGTTATTGCTTTTAGTTAGAATGGGATATTTTAACTTAATGAGAAAACAGAAAAAATAAAGTGTGGGATTATGTCATAAATATTAGGGGTAGGTCAATACAAGTAAAATACGTAGTTGTGGCTTTGTTGGCAGTCTAAATAAGAACAAATGTCTTTAAACTGTGAATTTGCTACCATTTATATAACATCATCCCTTTAAAATGTTCCAGACACCATAAATTTGTTTCCCTTTATCAGATTTGGAAGTTGTGGTTGTTAGTTTTAAGATTTAACACTGGCAGGTTTGTTACTTTTAAGTTTTAATTTCAGGCAGTTTAAAATGCTGTGTGCATCAGTGAAACTATTTTCTCTCTCAAGTCAGACCTTATGAATAGATAACAAGAACCTTATATTTCACATATGTGACTGATAGTAAAACAATGTAAAGGGGAGAGGCAAAATATCACTTGATGAGTGCATACCTGTGTGTTTATAACTGAGGCTCATGGTGCAACAACAATAGGATTTATTTAAAAAAGGGAAACTGGAAAAAAGTAAAGATTTCTAAGGCCATGGTGGGCTGGTTGTCCTTCCCCAGACAGTATCTGCAGAGTCTGGGAGTCCAAAGCAAAGATTGGTTGAGTAAGATGATGTCCTTTCAATGAGAGCCTGGAGTTGGTGGTACATTGGTAAGGGGTGAACTTGACCATACATTTTGGCTGGGGGTGATCACTGGTGGTGCTGCTGATGTGGCACTGCCAGCCAGCCTGGGTAGTGCTGGACACCAGACTAATAGTGCCAGAGTTAACAGCATCAGAAGGTGGTACTGGAGAATCAGAAGGTGGGCAGCTTTCAGAACTCAGCAGTGCTAGTTAGCATTGATCAGCAGGCAGCAGTGCCAGAGGTATCAGTCACTACAGCTCTTAGAGATGTGCCGATATAAGTCAACAGCAGACAGCCCATTTGGAGACACCAGATAAAGGCCAAGGGTGCCAGTCTGTAGACAATGAGGAGGCAGAGCTAGAGGACTTAACAAAGGTCTGGCACAGAGATCTGCAAAGATATGTGAAAGTCTCAGGATGAGTGTGTCTGAGCTATCTGTCTGATGAATGGACCATGCTGACTGCTGCTCTGGCTTATAGAACCCTCAGGGTCCCTACCTTTCCATCCTGGTTAGTTCATTTACATTTCTAGCTGTTTGATTGATGCTAGTCAAGTGTGAGTCTGATTGGTCCATTTGCAATCCAGAATGGTCGCAAAAACCTATGGAACCTGTGGGAATGCGAACCTGATCAATCTTTGTTCAGCTCTATGTTGCCTCATGGGGCAGTAACCTTGGGAGCAGCACCATATGGAGGAAAAATTCCAAAGTCCAAATAGAGAGAGAGGAGGGTATCTGAAGCTACCATGCCAATTTCTGGGGCAGTCTTCTCACATTTATTTGATGGTGAGATTCAGGGAAGGTGAGCAAGTACATGGAGGAATGTGTAATGGGGATGTGTAATGGGGATGTGGATTGGGGGTGCATAATAGTCTGGCATAAACTAGGGGTGAAGTGAAGAGGGGCTGTTGCTTGGGGGCTCCATTGTTACTGCCCATAAAAACATCCTATCTCTAATCCCTGTCTACTTCCTGTCATGGTGGTCTAGCTGGTTATGCTAATCTGACCATAATGTCTGCCTCCTGTTTACAGCAGATATCCTCATACCAAGACTTTTGTTCTGGCTAGAGGCTCCCTGCCTGACTCTACATTTAGCTTAACCAGCAGCAACTCTGGGCACAAAGACTACATCTTGAGAACAGGGGGGTGGGAGAGTGCATGGGATTTGGGAGTTGGGGAGCCCACAGTTCCATAGTGATATTCAAAAGTGGAAACCTGACCTATACTGAGGTCTGGTGGTCATTCATAGGGTGGGCCCTTCAATGTGAGGTCTGGCAAGCTGGTGCCCTCAGAACAGTTGGCCCCTGAGCTGTTTCTAGGAACTCACCAGGCACCCAGTGGAGCTATGGACCTTTTCCTGTGCCTAGCAATGGGGCAGGGTAAGTTACTGGAACTGCAGGGTTGGCTCACAGGCTGCATGCTACATGGGCCTCTGTCAACAGCTCCCACTGGGCTGGAGCTGGGCAAATATTACACATTGATGTAGGCCTCTGCAAAACCAGTCATGTCACATGGTATCAGAGGCATCGCTCCTGTTACAGTAGTCCTTTTAAGACATGAATTAGGATCAAATAAATTCCCTTATGAATGGATTATCATATACTTATGATACAATTTAAACTTCTTACTCATGATGTACACAAAACTACAGCAAATACAAATGGCTATATGATATGTATCTGTGGAAACCAATCTTTAAGA
Organism: Condylura cristata; assembly: GCF_000260355.1. Classification (NCBI taxonomy): domain Eukaryota; kingdom Metazoa; phylum Chordata; class Mammalia; order Eulipotyphla; family Talpidae; genus Condylura; species Condylura cristata. The sequence continues at coordinate 17,299,743 of NW_004567115.1, forward strand.
GACTTATTTTAGAGCCTGCTCTCCTGAGATGAATGAAATTGTATTAGGTGTGGAGGACGTATCTTGAAATTTTCTCTATTTTCCATATAGTTCTCATTAGCTTATATATTCACATAATGGAGGAAGGTAGCACCATGTCACTTCTTTAGATTTTTTAGAGATGCCATTTCGAAGTAATATTACATAGTAAATAAGAGCATGGAGGTACTAATACCTAGTGACTAAGGCTTAAAATTTGAAAAGCAGGAAAGAGTTTTTTATAATGATCAAATTGCCGGTATTTGCAGGTTCCTTTCTTTCGATGCATTGCAGTGTTTAACTTTCAATTTCATTACTGTACTGCAATTACTTTCAAATTAGTAGTGACTGTTTTTCCTCTTCTGCATTGATCTTGGTTTGCTAAGTCCTCATAGTGTTACAGGGCAACCCAATGTGAACTGGGTTGTCTGTTTATGGGTCCTCACCCATGTGCTTAAAGTTCACTTGTACTGCAGGCACACACAAAGAGGATTAATAATGGGTTTATTTACAAAGGGGAAAGAAAAAGGAACAACCCAGGGAATGAGAGAGAGAGAGAGAGAGAGAGAGAGAGAGAGATACAACTAGAGCATCCTACCAGTTCCTCAATTCCAATAGCACAGTAAAAACTCATCAAGAGCCAAGCAACCAGCCTCCAGCACAAGACCAAGGGAGAGAGAGAGAGCCTAACATGGCTCCTATATGTATATCTCAAAAATGGTTGCTTAGCTCCACCCTTGGGTCCTCACAGTTCTCCCTTTGATTCAGTCACTATCAGTGACTCAGTGACTAGAGTAGGGGGTAGAGTTGTAGTTTCAATAACTGGAGCAGGGGGTGGAGTCCACAAAATCTGTATCTGCAGATTTCGTTCAGGACATCCTTTTCCCCCCTAACAATAGTGCTAGACTCTGCATAATATCATTACCTTTGTTTCCTTTTCTTGCATGATTTTGATATGTCTTAACCTTTCTGAGTGTCTGCCTTGTCCTTACACTGCTTCATATCCTTATTCATCCCTCCACCCCCTTATTTGTTACTCATGTTCTGTGTTTCCAAATACCTGTACTCTCAAACTCATTAATTCAAGCCAAAGTTGTATTTCTTAATTGTCCATTCACTTAGTTTGACTACTGGTCCCAGGATCTTTTTGGCATCTGTCTTTTTTTTCAAATTTTTTGTACTAAACTATTACCACATGTTTCTCATACATTCCTCTATACATTCCTCTCCAGTACCCTAGTGTATTTTGAAAGTTGTGATTTATATTAGGTTTGTTTGTCAGCAATAATAAAATAATCTTTGTTTCTTAAAGAGATGAATTTTACATCTATAATTTTGTCTTGTGAAATAGGAAAGTGAGTGACTAAGACAGGACTCTTGTCTTATTCATTTTGTATACTAGCACAGTTGTTCAGCACATAGTAAGTGTTATGATATGCCCAAAGATCAAGGGAAGAACTTTCAAAGTTCTGTGAGATCTGAGAATTATTTTGAATCATGACCAATTTTTTTTTTAATATGGAAAACATACTTTAGCTCATATTTGTTGATAAAGAAATTTTAATGGTTCTCTTTACAAAAAATGATATGTATTTTCTTTCTCTTTAGGTTTTGGGAGGAAGGATGTTGTAGAACACTTATTACAAATGGGTGCTAATGTCCATGCTCGTGATGATGGAGGTCTCATCCCACTTCATAACGCCTGCTCTTTTGGCCATGCTGAGGTTGTGAGTCTGTTACTATGCCAAGGAGCTGATCCAAATGCCAGGGATAACTGGAACTACACCCCTCTGCATGAAGCTGCTATTAAGGGGAAAATTGATGTGTGCATTGGTAAGTATTATCTGGTGATACTTATAAGATACCTATAAGATTAACATACTTATAAGGTATAAAATTTTAAGTACAGTTGTAGTATTCTCTATTTTTTATTGTGGTGGAAATGGTGTTCCCTCAGAATGAATAGAGAAGGTTTTAGTACTTCTTACTTTTAGAAATATTTCTTTTCAATCATAAGTGACATAGTGAAAAGGTAATCTAAAGTTGGTTAAGAAAAGATTCACAACATTAATTCTCAAAATGCAAGTCAAACGCCAACTTGTGTAAAACTAAATTTTGATACACTACTGTTATAAAATTTACTCAATGTATAGTCTCTTTAAAAGACTGTAAATTCTCTCTCTAAATATCAATGAGTCATTATAAAGTACAAGTTCTTACAGAATTGGAATGACATATTTGGATACTTTAGATTGATTCAGAGAAACTCATCTGATATTAAAGCAAAGACTTTTTATGTTACTAAAATTGAACTTCAGCTAATTTGTGAGTACTGGAAAAATTTTGAATAATTTATATATAATTATTCAAAGTTTAATGTTTTGAACATAAGCCATTGTCTAGAGAAAAAGCAATTTCAAAAGATTGAACTTTTCAACCATTTTAAGTAGAGATTATATGAAATTCTACTCAATTAGCATTTTTCTCATATATGTATTTTAGAGTTTGCTTTATTATATAAAATATTTTATTTTGAAATCAAAAGCAGGCTTCTGGAGAACAAGCATAATTCTCCCTGAGTGTATTACTTATTTCTGAATACTCAAGATGATAGGTGTTTGTTTAGCTCATGAAAAATTAATTTGCATAATTGTTGTCTTCCTAGATGATATCCATTTTAGTTTTAGTTTTTAGGAGAATTAAACTAAATATCCACTGATGTTCAGATGGAGAATTTGCAATCTTTTAAAGTGACTATAAGTAGGCACAATTTTGTAAGTTATCTTTATGACAAGACTCAAATATATATGTCGTTTTAAAAGATAAAATGATGTTGACATTATTAAGATTTTCTCCTTTATAACCATCTGTTCTAGCCTCCAATATATTTTTTTAGTTTTCTGCAAACTATTGCAATGCCTGACATCTTACTTCTGTATCACATTCTGTCATTATCCTTTGTCACTTCAGCTTCCATTGATATGATCCTTTGGCTACTATGCCCTTTTTGTCCTTTGATCCTTTTAATTTTCAATTGATTCTTCTATTTCTTGTTACATCTCTTTCTCACTAATGCCACCACACCCTAGACCAAGTCATTATATAAAATATCATTGAAAACCTTGTAATTGTAGCATGTTCTGACCATGAAAACTCTTTAGTTGTTGGTAAGTTACTATGTGATAAGTATAATTGAACTTGATATGTGTTCTTACCTAATCATCTTAACTTTTAGCTTTCCTACCTCAATTTTTTCTTGCTTCATTTCTATTGTCCTCGCCACTGGATTTTTTAATCTTTAGCTATCAATTTTATAGTTTTCACTTTCTTGAAATATTCATATTAGTGTTGTTTTCCTACTTGGTCCTTCCTCCTTCTCTTTTGAGTTTTTCATTCTATCAGTATGTGCATTATTTCACTAAAACTAATGTTCCTTCTCTCCTAATCCTGCTTCCCAAAGTACATACTGAAAATATTCCTTTTTCCTAGAATCTGTCAAATAAAGAACTAGATACAGGATTTGAATTTTATTTTAATAAACTTATTTATGCATACATAACTGGGGTACAGGCCAGAGGTGCAGGGGCGGTGAGAGACACTGACGAGCAGAACAGGCAGATTGCAGGAAATACACTGCTAAGTGGAGCAGTGGGCAGGTCAGGTGAGGTCTGCTGTGCCATGTGGGTTACCTCCCTGGCCAGGGATTGAACTCATGTGGAAACAGCTTTTGATAGTTCGCAGTGCTGTGCTTTAACTAAACCATTGCGCCACCAGGGAGGGCTCAGGATTTGAATTTTAAAGAGGATCCTCACAGTCCCACAATCGTCAATGGACTTTGGCACATAGTGCTTTTTTTTTTTTTTAAAAGATTTATTTATTTATTCATATAGAATTGGGATACAAGCCAGAGATGGGGAGGGTGAGAGGATTCACCAGAGACAGAGCAGGGAGCAGAACAGGCAGATCAACGAAGTACACTGCTGAGGGGAGCAGCAGGCGGGTCAGGAGAGGTCTGCCACGCCATGTGGTCACCTCCGGAGCAGGCGGGAATCGAACTCATGCAGAAGTAGCTTAAGTTTCTCAGTGCTGTGCTTTAACCCGCTGCGCCACAAGGAGGGCCCGGCACATAGTGCTTTTATGGTGTTTAAGTTATTGTGCCTTATAGAAACTGAGGGAAGGAAAGAGGTACAATAATTGAGGATACAGCTGTTATGAAAGTGTAGAACATACTTATGGGAAACAAGATTGGTTATAGATCCTCCTGTACATATTTAGGAACCTGTTAGAAGATTTCTTCTTCAGTTTACTGAAATTGCTGATAGCTTCCAAACCATAATTTCTGAATTTATGTATAGTTAGGGAATTGTGGAATGTTTCTGTGTTTTGGTGTTCTGAGACCAATTTCTAGTGGAGGTGTGTCATTTTCCTCAAGCAATTCTCATATACCAGCTTTGTCTGAGATTTCAGTTCTATTCTGATACTGTTTACCCTGGAATAGTGTCAGATTCCAATCTAAGGGGTCAGTCTTCCAAGACCAACTTTCACATCAGAAACCAGCTTCAAGCACTAGGTAAGACTCAACCTAGGCATGTGGGCCACTAGCTGATAGGAGAGTCCCACAATCCTCTCTCAGACTTAGTTTCCTCTCTCAAGCCTAGATTATTATTACCTGTGCTTCTGATCGATTGGCTACAAATTAGATCTCTCCTCAGGCTTAAATTAACTTGCTAGAGGGGCACAAAAAATTCAGGAAATACATTTATGTACTAGATCACAATTTATTACACAGGCTTTTATTTAGGAATAGTCAGATGCAAAGATTCATAGGTCCAGGAATGATGAAAAGATGCACAGATTTATTGCTGTCTCTAAGCACAGTGTTCTTCCTAAATCTTAACCAACCAGGAAACACTCAGAACCCCAATCTCATGAGTCATTATTGAGGTTTCAGAACATAGACACAACAGATTAAATCATTGGTATTAGTATTGGCATTTGTAAAATTGGCTATTGGTAATTTGACTCAGTCTCCAGTACTTCTCATCTCCCAGGAGGTCGGGGTGAGGTTTGGAAGTTACATTCATAATGGTTTCCCTGGTAACCAGCCTTCATTCTCAGGCGCTTTCCAAAAGTTGCCTTTATTAACAGTCAAAAACACCTTTAACACTTAGGAAATTGCAAGTCTTTGGGAAAGCTGTGAAACAGTAACTCGATAAACTACCAAATATGTATGAGAAGTATGTTTTGGTCTAGTAAATATATATACTTTCTATAAATCATAGAGTAAATTTTACTGTTAAGTAAATTTCCACTTTGGGACAACTGTATGAAGGAATTAGAATTGGAAGCTTCTGTTTTTTCCCCTTTTTCTTCAGTCTGATGATTTTGAGAGATTAACATAAACAAGTAATTCTTAAAAGGTGTTTGCCAAGATGATAGGATGCTGGACTGATTATCTTAAGATTATCATATCTTTATATGTGATATAAAATAGTAGGTACACTTAATATTTATAAATTTGAACTATACCATTTTACTGTTGGCTAAAGGAGGCAACAGGTAGATTGCTAAAGAGTATATATTCTGGGTTTATAGGCTGACTCTACTAGTTAGAAAATGTGTAAGACTAGGGTCTAGTTACCTAATTTCTGTGAAATAGAAATACTATGCATACTTCACAGGGTTTTGGGAGAATTAAAATATTAAGAGTATCAGGTATTCTGAACATTAAATATAGACTGCTTTTTTTTTTAAAAGATTTATTTATTTGTGCATACAGAACTGGGGTACAGGCCAGAGGCTCAGGGGCGGTGAGAGGTTTCACCAGAGACAGAGTGGGGAACAGAACAGGCAGATCAACGAAGTACACTGCTGAGGGGAGCAGCGGGCGGGTCATGAGAGGTCTGCCACAACATGTGGTCACCTCCGGAGCAGGTGGGAATCAAACTCATGTGGAAGCGGCTTTAGATTCTCAGTGCTGAGTGCTGTGCTTTAACCCGCTGCGCCACCAGGGACGACCTTTTTTTTTTTTAAGTCTGACCTTTGTGTTTCTTCCAGAGGTGTTATATACTGCCAACAAAATTTTTTTTGAATACAGGGAGATTATAAAACACATCAACTTTAAACACTGTTGTAATTAAACCAACTATAATAGGTAAGGCACAGGAAATGGATTTATCAAAATAGATAAACTTGGGCCCTCCCTGGTGGCGCAGCTGGTAAATGCAGCACTAAGAAGCTAAAGTCACTTCAGCACAAGTTCCGTCCCCAGCCCGGGAGGTGACTTACGTGGCATGACAGACCTTTTCTGACCCACCCGCTGCTCCCCTCAGCAGTGTACTTTGTCAGTGGGCCTGTTCTGCTCCCCAGTCTGTCTCTGGTGAATCCTCTTACTGACCCTGCACCTTTGGCCTGTACCCCAGTTCTATATGCATAAATAAATAAATCTTAAAAAGAAAGAAAGATAAGATAAACTTGTACTTTTTGCAGCAACAGGGATGGACCTGGAAGGGATCATGCTTAGTGAAATAACCCAGAAAGAGAAAGAAAAATACTGGATGGTTTTACTCAGCAGGAGCATAAGGGATCAGGGAAGAAAAAAGAAAGACTAACAAATGTAATAGAGTAAAAATGAAAACAATGAACAACTATAAACCAGAGACATTTTATGGGAGGTATGAGGGGGAATGGGATGGGAACTGGGGTGCACTGGATTGTGGTGATGGCATACGGGTGAACTGGTGATGGGAAGCCCATGGGGATTAAAACTGAAATGGAAAAATGCCCAAAATGAAGAATGATATAAAAAATAAATAAAATAAAATAAATAATATTGATGACATTTTTATATTGTACTAAAAAAAGCTAATTTACTTTGGAAGTCAATGATTTTTATGCCTTTAGAATTTTTAATTTCTCTCTACTTAAATGTACTCCTAGCTACAAAGTCTCCAAAAAGCAAAAGATGTCTTTTCAGAATATATGTTATATATTTTAGGCTAGCTAGTGTTAATGCTTTGAAACTCCATTTTAAAAGCAAATTGTAAAATACCTTTCAGTCATCTGATATAAGATCCAGGAGTCATCATGGACACTTGTGATTATTTTTCTTTTTTGCTAACTAGTATCCAGCTCCTTTTCTCATTTTGGAGATTTAAAAGTCTAGGTATGTTACTGAATGCAGTGAGCTCATTGTTTGACATATGCTACTAGCCAGTTCACTAGACCAGGTAAAAGATTCATGGCACAGAGAACTTTAATTACTTAAATCTAATAAGAAGGCAGACAGGGATTGATTCCAAAGTATGTCTTGTCCTTTTAAAGGAAGTTAGAATTTCTTTTTTTAAAGATTTATTTATTCATACAGTACTGGGGTACAGGCCAGAGATGTGGAGGGTGAGAGGATTCACCAGAGACAGAGCGGGGAGCAGAACAGGCAGATGGACAAGGTACACTGCTGAGGGGAGCAGCGGGCAGGTCAGGAGAGGTCTGCCATGCCATGTGGTCACCTCCGGGGCAGGCGGGGATCGAACTCATGCGGAAGTGGCTTTAGCTTCTTAGTGCTGTGCTTTAACCCGCTGCACCATCAGGGAGGGCCGGAAGTTAGAATTTTTATAGAATTACTGACATTTGATGGGGGGGGTAGAATGTCTGGAATCTTGATTGACAGTCACAGTGTAGTTTCATGACTAGATCATGTGTTCAGAAAATGGCAGTTATGTTACCGCCCCCCCCCATTGGGTAGGAATTTTGGTATGCAAGTGAGTAATAGTAAACCTAAGGTAATGGTCGATTACCAAGAGTCCTCTTTGTGCCTGTTGTTTTAGTGTTTAACCAGTTTGAGCCAGGAGGAATACCTGAATCTTAATAACAGCTTTAAGTATCTATATGAATTTCCCCCCTATTACTTGCTTTGCTTTTAAGCCTTCTGCTTCCTGTGTAAATAGGTAGTTAATCTGGGGAGCAGTACACAAACTATTGCAGTCAGACCTTCCTTCTACCTGTTAGCAGTCATGGATAACCTCAGTTTGGATAGCCCTTTCTGTAATCAGTGGAATTTTGAGTACAGAATTTTAGAGAAATTAAGTAATCATTTGTAGCAGCTGCTTTTTGCTGCTGTGTTGGCAATAGCGCATCATTAATGTTCCTACTAAAGAATGATTCTGCTCTCTCTGTTGATCTATCGCTTTTGATTTGTTTTCTAACAGTGGTCCTCCTTCTTCATATTGATTTACCTGAAGGTAGATGGCTGTTTTCTATTGCTTCCAAATGGGTAGAACTCATAGAAGAGATCTTGAAAATGTAGAAGTTCTAATAATGGAGTCTCTAAACTCTTGAATTCCCACTGTTTTCACACTGTTTACTTATTTACATTCCCATCTTCCCTCATACTCTGATTCTCAAAGGAAAAAGATATCACATGTTCACTTTTGAGGTGATGTCTGTTTTTATCAGCATGAAAGGAACAGCCTGCTTGTTTGTAGAGCAAAAAATTCCAGAGATAATAGCGATGAATGGGCTTCTAACATCTGTGGAGCTCTCTCTTTTCGGAATACCCCAGAATCAAGATCTGAATTTCAGTAAAGCCAAATGAAAAAAAATTTTTTTTTTTGTAACAGTTTATTTTTACATCCTTTTGTACATTTTTTTTTCTCCATCTCAATTGTAATCCCCGTGGGTTTCCCATCACCATGTCACCCGTGTGCCACCACCATAATCCCGTGCACTTCCCTCCCGTTTTTAATCCCATTCCCCACTCCACCCCCGCAAAATGTCTCTGGTATATGGTTGTTCATTATTTTTGTTATTTTCTCACCTGGTCCATTATACTGCTGCTATGAGTGAAACCATCCGGTATTTTTCTTTCTCTTTCTGGCTTATCTCACTAAGCATGATCTTTTCCAGCTCCATCCAAGTTGCTGCAAAAGACATGTGTTTCTCTTTTTTGGTTGCTGAGTAATATTCCATTGTATATATGTACCACATCTTTTTAATCCAGTCATCTACTTTTGGGCATTTGGGCTGCTTCCATGTTTTTCCAATTGTAAATAAAGCAGCAATAAACATGGGGGTGCAGGTATCTTTTTCAATCAGTGTTTTTGTGTCTTTTGGGTAGATACCTAGGAGTGGGATTGCTGGGTCGTAGGGAAGCTCCATGTTTAGCAGTTTGAGGAACCTCTCAACAGTTTTCCATAGTGGTTGCTAGTTTGCATTCCCACCAGCAGTGCAGGAGAGTTCCTTTTTCTCTACATCCTCGCCAGCATTTGTTGTTGCTAGTTGTTTGAAGATGTGCCATTCTCAAGCCAAGTGAAAATTTTAAGTCTTTTTTGTTCAAAGAAGGGAAGGTTGAACAAATAATTAGAATATGTAAGAAATATTCTCAAACACAGAGCAAAATTTTAGCAAATAGAGTCATGAAGAGAAATAAACCTAAGAAGTCAATCTTATTTTAAAATTTTACATGTGTAGGCATGTCAGAGTTTAAAAAAAAAGATTGATGGAAGAAATCAATAATAATTAAATGATAAGCAGAAAAAAATTGTATGTCTTCAGATTGAACGATTCATGGAGTAGTTAAATGGTATACTGGTGAGGAAAGACACACCGAGAAAGATAAATATATGTTGGAAGTTTTCCAGGAAGAAAGAGTATGTTGCCTTAAAAAGGAAAAAGAAAATTAGGCCAAGGACTTTTCACTTACAACATTGAAAGCTTGTAGACTGTTGATGAAAAGGACTTCATTTTAATTGCCCTGATAAAAGAGCTGTTCTTGAGATTTTTGGAAGTAAGAAAGGTTGAATTGAGCAAGTGATGTTTTAGAGAAACAAAGACCCTGCCACTTGCTTTCTCTTTCTCTATGCTTTTAGATAATTATCGATTTCATTTGCCTTATAGGCAGAGACCAAGGGCATCCTTACTGTATCTCTTACTTGGAAACCCCAAATTCATTAATGAGCACCTTAAAAGAAAACCTGAGTTTGTTTTCCAGGCTGAATAACATTAGTTCATATTGATTAGAGTCAAAGACATCTGTTGTTGAGCAAGTTACTTACTCTCTTCCAACTATTACGATGGATGTAATAACTTTTAATGTTAAAATGCAAGAATACAATTGAAGCACCTTAGTGCAGTATCTATACTATGTATGCTTCATAATTGGCAACTACTGTTATTGCTAATATGAAACTAAATAATTAGAAATATATCCTATCCTATAATATTATCCATATTTATATCATTAATACCATAATTAAAGTTGACCTTTGCAATGAGTTAAATTTCTTATAACTCTTACAAAAGATCTTATGATCATTTTTGCCATCCCAATTTAGAATTGCAATTATTTAGTTAATATGACAGGATTTCTGCTTTATTTTTCATTATTTACCAGATAGGGATTCTTTATTATAAAACTATATTTTATCTCTCCCTTTGCCACAGAAAAGTGAAAGGCATGTCTTAGTTTGTGATCTTCAATTAGATGAAATTAAACTTTATTCATTCAAATGTATTATGTTAACCTGAAAAAGATGCTAGTTTAAAAAAATCAAAACTGATATGTACAGTCTATATGCTTTATATATAAACTCATGCCCATTTATATATTTGTATGTGTGTGTGTACAAGAGAGAGGCAGACAGAGTGAGAATTTACATGGTAGTAACTTACCTATGACTAGTTAAATTGTGGGCTGATAGAAATTAACAAATAGCAGTAGGGAAGACTTTTTCTAGAGCAGTTGAAGAACATTGGGTCTGCCGCAAGGGCAAGGAAAAGGGAATCAGTGGACCTGGTGACTACTATTAGAGCGCCCTCAGCACACACCTTGATTTGGAGAGTAAAGGGGATAGATTGCGCTCTGTGCTATAGTTACTTTATTATCAAGTAGAAATAATAAAAAGATACCATTTATTTTTTACCTTGCTGCAGTTTTATGGAAGTAATAAAAGATGTTAATGAGTGTCATGTAAATGAATGTGCGATAGTTGTATCTTTAATATTTCTTAAAAGAAGTAGCAAATATACGGAAAGCAAAGTAATGCCCAAAGATATCCACATCTTAAATCCTGGAACTTGAGTGTTTTTATATCTAAACAGCAATTAAGTTTACATGTGGAATTGTAGTTGCCAATCAACCTTGAGATGAGGGAATTATTTTGGATTATATAATCACACAGGTGACTAGGTGATAGGAAATCCATGGGGATTACAACTGGGATGGAAAAAGGCACAAAATGATGTAAAAATAAACTATTATATTATTAAAAAAAAGGGGGGGGGCAAGGAAATGGATTCTTTCTGAGAGTCTCCAGTAAGGGACACAACCTGCTAATAATTTGATTTTAGCTGAGTGAGACAGGTGTTAAACTTCAACCTTCAGAGTGGGAATGCAAACTAGCACAACCACTATGGAAAACTGTTGAGAGTTTCCTCAAACTGCTAAACATGGAGCTTCCCTATGACCCAGCAATCCCACTCCTAGGTATCTACCAAAAGACACAAAAACACTGATTGAAAAAGATACCTGCACCCCCATGTTTATTGCTGCTTTATTTACAATTGGAAAAACATG
>NW_004567115.1:17311772-17318465 GCF_000260355.1 Condylura cristata
AAAAATTCAACCTTCAGAACTGTACTATATTTGTTTAGTTTTTGTATTGTGGCAATTATTTTTAATCAGTAACAGACAAATAATGCACTGTAGGGCATCTTATATTAACGTCTCAAAATTTACTAAGATTTAGCATCTTCTGAAGTAAGTAGAGAATTTCTTGATAAAATAGTCCTTTAGGTTTCAGCTACTTAAGGTAACCAACAATTTATGTTGGTTAACAGAGACAAATAACATTTGTTTATATTCTTAAAATAATCATATAAATTATCTTATAATTTACCTAAACCATATTAAATATATAGTAAATTACATTATGTTGTTTACATTTGAATTATATTAAGTACACATTTTTGCACTTAAATTATCATTTTGTAATATTCTGAGATTTGGGTTAAATTATATGACTTGACACCAGCTTTAAAGAATAAGAACTTGAATTTGCTACAAAGAATCCTTATCCTTAGACACTTCATTAGACTGAACATCTTTGTAATCTTTGTCATCAGAGCTAACTGATAAAAATTTGAAAAACATAATTTAACAACCAGTTGTTTCCCACATTTTAAAAATGGGACTTTTACTGTCTTTAGTGTGAATCATTATTAAATATTTAGTTTGGTCAAAGACTATCAAAGGCCTCAATTTTTTGTTTTTGTTCATCTTTAAGTCTTTTATTACCTAGGACAGATCTTTAATATATGTACTTATGTTGGATCCGTTTCTCAAATGAGTTAATGCTTTACTGTAGGAAATGCTTGGAGAACATTCAAACTCTGATAGGCTGTTTGATTTAATATTTATTTGGTGGCCAGGAAGACAAAGGTAAGCTGATGTTGGAGTCTTGACAACTTTATTCCAATTAAATTAGGTTGAGGAAGCCAATCTAGGATGTGAGGGAATAGAGTGATGGGGATGGAAAAGAAGATAGACTTTTATAATCATTGACATTATTGTCATGGGGAATTAAATTATGGGAATTTGTCTTGTTAGTGTTTGTTGATAACCTAATTTCTGTTACTGGTTTTAGTTTTCCTTGCCATCGGGAAATTTACTAACTGTAGGGGAATTTCTTGCTAAGAATAAAGATTATAAATTTTAACTCTGGAAGGAAATAACTAGTTGCAAAATGGCTGTTGAAATGGCCAACCAACTGATAATAATGATGCCTCTCTGAGATTATCTCCTTTTGAATTACTGCATTTAATGGTACCTGAGTTGCAGTTATAAATTAGGGGTTGTTTCAGAAAACCCATTTACTATCATAAAAATACTAAAATTCATCTTATAACTAAAATGTAAGTATATGCCTTTATTAATTTAAGCTATAAAACTAAACTCTTGATATAAAATGATATAATAAATATTCCTTTGAGTCATTTTTTCTGCATGGGCAGAACTGAATGAAGCCTTTTCAATTATGAGTGCAGTGAAATATATATCTAAGCTACTTTGTTTTCCTGCTCAATCTCCACAAGTAAGGATAGGCTCCTTCACTATCCCTTAAACTTCTAAGTTCAAAATTATACTTTTATCTTTCTTGAATATTTTTATTGATGGGTATTATGTCTTAGTTCACTTTTTATGATTATCAAACCCATTTACCCTCTCCCACCACTTCATTGAAAATTTCTACTATATCTTTCTTAAGAGATGCAAAGGAATATGTCTTTGATGATACTGTTGGTACTGTGTGCTTTGGAGATGTGCGAATTTGTTATTTTATCCAATCATGGATTCAGATTGCTTTATACCTCATAAATCAGTGCAATGCACTTTATCTTCATGCCCACTGAGGTAGAATTGATCACCGTTTAGTACATGTTGACTTGTAAGGATGTGTGGGTCTTCTTTTAAGGACATAAATGAGTGATATTAAACTTTTTACTCCTAAATTGCTATCAGAGCTGCCATTGGCTAGGATAGTTTAGCTACATTGTAAGTGCTTGCTAATCATCTCTGGTTATTGATAATTGCACTAGCAATTTTCATTAGCACAGAAGTTCTCTTGGAGAGAATAGCTAGATCTGGCATACCTGGCTACATAGATTTTTTTTTTTTAAATAGAATCATTCCATGCATATATATATAGTTTTCTTAGCTTCTCACATTGTGTTGTAAATATATTTCATTATCTGTGAATATTTTTATCTAATTTTATTTTAAAAGGTTTTCAAGAATTACATAGAAATAGCCAATTTTAGTTGCCACTTAAGCTATTTCTGATTTTTTGTTATTGTTTTATAGACAGTCAATATGGGAAATACTCTTTTCATTAAATATATGTGTAATCCTCAATTGCTTTCGGAGAAATTTCTAAAAAGCTACACTTCTTAGTAAGAACAAAGTTACAGCTGATAAAGAACTTCACTGGGGCTCTTTATTTAGTTTGTCACATTATCTACCTATACATCATGGGCTAGGTGAAGAGAAGTTATTTCCTATACATCCTTTACTCTTTACAAAAGTTCATTGAAAATTCAGTGAAGCCTGAGAATTTAATTTGCGTGCTCTTTTTCCTTTTCCTGCCAGAATACCTCCCTTTGGCATTTTTAACATCAGTTTTCCATTTAAAAACTGGATTGGGATTTTAAACCAAGTCTCACTGTAGCATTTTCATAAGAAGTAAAAGTGGGCAAAATTCCATTCTTGGATCCTTAAAAAGGAATAGAGCCAAGAATGATAGTAATTTTACCTTCTAAAGTAATCCCTGCTGATACTAAGCACTGTTATCTTGATGACTTGCTCATTTCTGTTCAACTGCTTTTAAGAAGGTGAAGAGTTTTTATACATTTAGCCGATAAAATTGGGACTACTATGGTAGGCGTTCTGGATAATGGTGATAAACAATTAATTGACTTTCATTTGTTCATTGAATTTTATTATAATTCCTGAAAAAGCACCAGTATGAATGACTTCATTCTCCTAAAGCCTTTTTATGTTGAAGATGCTGCAATTAGGGGGAATGAGGATAAAAATACAAGGCCAGGCCCTCCGTGGTGGCGCAGCAGGTTAAAGCATAGCACTGAGAATCTAAAGCCACTTCCGCATGAGTTGGATCCCCGCCTGCCCTGAAGGATATCCACATGGCATGGCAGACCTCTCCTGACCCGCCCGCTGCTCCCCTCAGCAGTGTACTTTGTTCATCTGACTGTTCTGCTCCCCACTGTCTCTGGTGAATCCTCTCACCCTCCGCATCTCTGGCCTGTACCCCAGTTCTGTATGAATAAATAAATCTTAAAAAAAAAAAAATACAAGGCCAACAAAAGACCCTCATTTCTTAAAAGTGATGCAATATGTTGCTTATGGCTTATCTATTAAAGGACATTTCATTATATATTTACTTGTATACTAATCATGATGGTTCAAAACAAACTGAATTCCAGTTAGGTGCAAGGCTGAAATTTGGTATTTGAGGCAAGTGACTCATGTAACCGGTCAGTTCTCTCTTTGCATGTTATCATGTTACCTGAAACTTGTGCACATTAGAATGTATCCTCACTATGTATAGTTCCATTGTAACTGAGATTTCAGAAGTTCTAGATTTGAGATAACCTTTTATGGAGTTATGACTCCTCACTTTTAGATGGCAAACTAGAAGGTGCGGTTTGAGGCTTTAAAACAGTATGTTATATATGCTTATTTTAGTTCTTGAATTATTTAAATTGTTACTTTTTTTTTTTTAAATGGGGTGGGTGTAAGTAGAATTTAGTATTAAGATTGAAAACCAGGACCTCCCTGGTGGCTCAGCAGGTTAAAGCACAGCACTGAGAAGCTTAAGCCACTTCCGCATGAGTTCGATCCCCGCCTGCCCCGGAGGAGATCCACATGGTGTGGCAGACCTCTCCTGACCTGCCTGCTGCTCCCCTCAGCAGTGTACTTCGTCCATCTGCCTGTTCTGCTCCCCATTCTGTCTCTGGTGAATCCTCTCACCCTCCACATCTCTGGCCTCTACCCTAGTACTGTATGAATAAATAAATAAATCTTTAAAAAAAAATAAGAATGAAAACCATAGTCATTTGTTTATTGTTGGTGTGCCGTGGCATAAATAATACATTGAGAAATTCCATGGTATATCCAAATATGTTTATTTTGTGCCAAGTCATAACAGTTCTAAGTTTACTGTATCACAAGTTGTCATGTATTAGAGATAGAATGCATGTATTTTTTTTATGTTTTTTATTTTTTATGTTTTTGGTGTAGCTTTGAGTGTTGATACACTCTTCAAATAATATGCTTAAGTATGATAATTTAGGGTACAAGAGCAGGAATTACTCTAGTAGTCCCTAGAATAGAACCCTAGCTGTCACGGTGTTATTTCAATGCCATGGTGTCATGCTCTCCCACAGGCAGATTGTTTGATGAAATTTAAGAAGTGGCCAGTGTCATAGAGTAATAAGATATTTAAGACAAGTGTGTAAATGTCCCTTTCAAATTTTATATGAGGTGAAGAAAGCTTGAATTTTATTTGTGGGTTATTTGGCTTTTAGTTCGGTAGAATAATGGGCAGAAATGAGGTGCTGATTTTAAAATTAAGTTTGTACTCTAGTTTACCACTATAAAATGGACATCATAGCTGCTGTATCAGGTTGTTATGGAAAGTTAAAATGAAATAATAAAGCAAGTAGAGTCCCATTAAATGCTTGTTTCCTTTTGTTTTTCTTTGGGTGGCAACTATAAACTGTCTTTCCAGTTCTGAAACTCATGAAAATCTTAACGAGTAACTGGCTGGCAGCTCAAATATGCTGCTCTTTGTTACCATTCATGGGAATTAGTATTAGGTTCTTTTTTCATATCCTTTGTAATTTTGTAAATTTGAATTGTGATTTGATAAGACATGAAAGCAGTCTTTTTTTTTTTACTGCAGGTGTTTTAAACTAGTCAATGGACTGCAAATAGTTAGTGGAACTTTATTAATGTGACTTAAACATTTTCCTCACAAATATTTCAGTAGTTCTTTTGATTTGCTATAACTGAGTATGAAGTGTATGGAAACTTGACAGAAGTGAAGAAATGTAAGTAATGACAAGGATATTTAAAGCAAGACTAATTATGAATAATAGTTCAAGTGATCAGAAGGTATCGCTTTTGCTATTTTGAAAATTGCAGCCAATACTAGGAATGAGAGAAGGGAAAGAGCAGAGGCCAATTATATTAAGAGAAAAAGGCATACTTTTCTCCTCAATCTGGAGAGGAGCTGAGGTGGAATGTGGAAAATCTGATTGAGTACTATTTTAAAAATAATAATAGGGTACTTTATTGAATCCAGTAAGAAAAATAAAAAGTTTAGAAAAATCATTTGGTATTTTCCCAAAGAATGAAAACTTAAGAGTTATATTCTTATCTTCTTGAAAGTATAACATAATATTGAGGTTTCAACCTGGTAAATCAGTACTCAGAGGCATAGAAAAGTAATATAACAAGAATTGTTGAGAAATGAAAGTTGAAAGCAGAATTGGAGTATTTTGGTATAAATGAGTAACTTTAAAACTATGCCTACTGGCATTAAAACTGGTATTAATTGGCCGTGGTGTTTTATGTAAGTTGTCTGAGAGGCAAGGCCTTGAAGAGAGGAGCTCAGATGAATAATTTAGGGATGGGCTCAAAAAGGCAGGTAAAAGGCTTGCCCTTCTCTGGCAGAGACAGACTGGAATCATCTTTTGTATGTAGCCATTATTCCTTAGAATTGCAAAAAAATTTGATATTTCATAAAGTTAAGTGGTCAGACTAAAGAGTTACTTGCTTTATTCCTTAGGAGTATTTCACCTAATCAAATTTTAGAAAAACTAATCTCTCTCTAAATAAAAGGATATATAAAACAACAGACTTGGCAGAAATGATTCATTGTTCCTAGGGCTGATAACCGTTTGCCTTTATTTCTGTTCAACAGAATTTATTTAGCACTCTTTGTGTACATGATTCTATTTTGAGAGGCAGAAGAAAACTTCTTGATGATATCGACAGGATATTTATTGAAACTCTCTTATGTGCCAAGAACCTTTTAAGCTACTAAGAATATATATATATATGTAGCTATATTCTCTCTTTATATATGTGTGTGTGTTTATATACAGACACATACATATATCTTCACTTATTAATAGGTGTCCTCAGAAGCAGGCAGTGTTTAATAAAATGAATTGAGATTGACAAATGAAGTAACTTGTCTCACTGCAGACAACTGTATAGAGTGCTGATCTAAAACCCAGGTTTGTCTGAATTCCAGACAGTTTTCTTTTAAACTTTACTCTGGTGTTTCTGGGTCAAAGGAGATACGGTATTACAATTATTCTTACATATATTCCAGTGCCTACTCTTATCGTCTAGTAAATTGTGATATATGTAAGGAGATAATACTGATTTCACAAATAATTGCTAACGATCTGTTCTGGCTTAACTCTATTGCAAAAAGGATATCATTGACCTTAGATATCTGCTATTTATACATATAGAAAAATCTATAACTTATTCATGCAATGGACCTTTAAAAATTGTTTTCTTTGGCCCTCCCTGGTGGCGCAGCGGGTTAAAGCGCAGCACTGAGAATCTGAAGCCACTTCCGCATGAGTTCGATTCCCGCCTGCCGCCTGCCCCGGAGGAGTCCACATGGCGAGCCAGACCTCTCCTGGCCCGCCCGCTGCTTCCCTCAGCAGTGTACTTCGTCATTCTGCCTGTTCTGCTCCCCACTCTGTC
>NW_004567115.1:17318565-17343335 GCF_000260355.1 Condylura cristata
TTCTGCTCCCCACTCTGTCTCTGGTGAAGCCTCTCACCGCCCCTGAGCCTCTGGCCTGTACCCCAGTTCTGTATGAATAAATAAATAAATCTTTAATAATAAAAAAAAATTGTTTTCTTTATAGGAAAACTGGACAATAGGAGCAAAATTTAGTTAGAAGATTCTTTTATTATAAAATTCATGCCAAAGTTTGATCATAAAGAACTATTTTTGTTAATTAAATAATTTTTTTCTTATGTGGATTAATTTTTAACTGAGTAAATATCCTCAACAGTTCTTAACATATACTTCCTTATTATTTCTTTGAATAAGCTCTTCTGGGCTACCAGTTACCTGTATGTTGCCATTCCTAATGGAGCTATGGATAATCCCATAGTGCTACTTCAGTTTTTACATCTTATTTCTGTTTCTTCTTCCACTTGTGCATTGCTTTCTATGAGGTTACTGATGTGATCAATATTGTATATGGTCTATCCTGCTTCCAGAGCTTTCCCTAGAGCTCTTGACCTCATTTATTGTTTTCTTTACATCCTGAGTCTCTCTTATTTTCTTATTAGAGATTTGTTGTTTGCATTCTTTTTGTTAATTATATTTCTGAGCTCATAAATACATTTTTCTGAGTTTTGTTGTATGTTTTCAACCAGCTTTTCTGAGTTAATCTTGATGTTACTTTGGGTTTCTTTATGATAACAATTTTGAGCTCTTTCTGAGAGGGAGCTGTATAGTCTTCCATATCTTTATAGTTGAATTCTGGAGTATAATTCTTACCTTGTGATGTTGTATTCCCTTGAAGCCTCAAGTTGCCTTGTGTTATTTATTAGTATTTTTTTTTTGTCCGCCCATATTACTACTTTAACTTGTCCCCGTCCCCCCCCCCCCTTTTAAATGATCTGTAGCAATAACTTAGTGACTTGAGCTACTTCTCCTTTTCCTTCAGGTGTCACTATGGTTTTATTTGATTTGACCTTTTTGACTTTTCCAGGCTTATGTACTTACTGTGATAGTCTGGTTTTTGTAGTTCTTCTGTTTCTAGCATGAGGAAGGCCTGGGAAGGTTCTGTCCACTGGTGTGAATGTTCTGTTGGGGTAATGGCTCATGCTTGTGGCACTGCAGATGCTCCTTCCTCTCTGCTACTTTACCAGATCCCAAGTCTAAATAACCAAAGTACTTCTGACACTTTTTACTTTTAATTAAAAATGATAATTCGTAACTATTAGTGTAGCCTAAAACTGTAATTATCATGTAAGTTCTTTTTCTTTTTTTGAACTGTCAGTTACTTTGATATACAACAGAAGTCTTGTATGCATACTTTCAACTTCTTTACTGAGAATATATTGAAGGATTAAGACTTAAGTAATAATTCTTATTATTTCATCAAGGACATTCACTGCCTTTCCTTCCTTTACTGCAAATGCATGGTAGTAAAGAATGTGATTACTAGTTTGGTTTACTGCCTTAATTTGTGCTCAGCTACTAAACTCCATTGCTTTTGTACCATCATTGCAAATGTTAATACAGTAAACCAAGGACATTATGTCATAATGTTATTATGAAAACAGCTTTGACATTTTAGATCCAATCTCTTTGCTCTGTTATTGTACTTTTTTATAAGTCATGTAATCCCTCTCCCACCCACCCCCCACCCCCCAAAAAAACACATACACATCCAGCTCTGCACCAATTTGTTGATGAAGTTTTTTTTTTAGGGTCTCTTTACTCTCTTAAAGCTAAAATTCCAGTTTCTTTTGGTATTACTCTTTCAGCTAGTACTTCTTGACTTCTGCTAACAGTTATGTTCTCAGTCCATAGCAGCTGTGACCTGTTAAGGTGATTTTATTTTACAGTAAAAATTTGATTCTGGGTGTTTGCTCTAAATTTAAGTTTTTAAGTGCTAGAAAACCTAATCAATTTGATCCTTTATATGATTCAATTTTTTGAAACTCAAATTAATATCTCAATACTGTCAAAGAATAAGATGACTATAAATTAGAAACAGTGGCCTCTTTGGTGGTGCAGGGGTTAAAGTCTGAGTGCTATCAAGCTATCACAAGCCACTGCAGCATGAGTTCCATCCACCCCCAGCCAGGGAGTGACCCATATGGCGCAGCAGACCTCTCCTGTCTCACCTGCTGCTACCCTCAGTATTGTATTTTATAGATCCACCTGTTCTGTTCCCTACTCTGTCACTGGCGAATCCTTTCATCCCCTGCATCTCTGACCTACACCCCAGTTCTTACATGCATGAATAAACAAAAATCTTAAAAAAAAAAAAACCAGGAACAGCAAATGTTGGTGAAGATGTTTTGAAAAAGAAACTCTTATGCTGCTGGTGAGAATATAAATTGGTCCAGCCACTCTGGAAAACTGTGTGTCAATTCCTCCAAATTCTGAAAATGGACCTATTGTAATATATGATCCTCTGATTCGCTCCTAGAAATAAACCCAAAAAACACAAAAATAATAATTTGAAAGGAAACTTGCCCTCCTGTCTTTACTGAAACACTACTTAGAATTGCTAAAATACAGAAACAACCCAAATGCCTCAAAATAGATGAGTGGATCAAGACGTGGTATATATATATACTTTGGAATACTACTCAGTCACCAAAAAAGATAAACTCACACCATTTGCAGCAACATGGATGGAAATGGAAGAGATTATGCTAAGTCAAACAAATACGAAGGAAAACAGTAAATATCAGATGGTCTCACTTTTTGGTGGAATATGGAGAAACTAGACAACAGGACAAGAAAAAGCTAAAACTAGCAAGCTGACCATAGATTTGAGGCATATGAGTGGAGGGTGGTGGGTGGTGGGAGGAGGAGGAAGGGTCAAAATAGTGGAGGGAAAAGCATAAGGGACAGGGGAGATAGCCCATTGGGTGTTATGGTGTTGGGAGATTTAGAAATCAAATAATGTCCAAAAATTAAGAGATGTAAGAAAATAAATTAATTTGAAAAATAAAACTATGTCTTCATTGTCAGAAGCTGACTTAGAGGCTTACTGTTAAAGTTGTAAAAATTGCATAACAAAGAATCTCAATAGCTTATATGGTTCTGTCATTAAAGTGAAAGTTATTACCTTAAAGACTTGCTATTCACATTGTTTCTATCTTCCTGCAGTTAATAAGACCTGTAGTTAAATACTTTTTGTCATTCTAGCACTTTGTATTTATCAATGAACTTGATATAAACCTGAGGCATTAAATACTTATAGGAACATTTTTTCTTACTTAGGAAGAATTAGAATGATGTGTGCTTAAATTTAATCATTTTGAGGAATTAAAACTAAATACTTTTAATCTGTTGTATTGATCATAGATTAAAGATATGTATGCTTTTTCAGTCTGACTCACTGTGGCTGAATATGTATTCCAGGAAAAGGAAAATTCAAATGTCTTTTTGTTGTAAGCTCTGATGGAATGACTTGTAATATTGTGACTCTGCCTTTTTACGCCATCATTGTTCTGCTAGCTGCTGTATTTTTTTTTATTCTTTTTACCTAAAAAGAATGTAGATGGATTTGAGATGCATCAGTCAAACAGTTGGACATAGCCAAGCTATTTGGGATTTGAGATTTAATAATGTTCTAGTTGGCTAAATTTCTACAAGGAGATTTTAAGTGCCTACAGTAGTCTTGGATTGATATACTGAATATTTTACCCAGATTTTAGATTCTTTTTCTCCCAAACCTTACTTTGTATTTTTGCATATTTTGGGAATTTTATTTAAACATTGTAATACTTTTGAAAAAGAATCTGCTTTCTTAAGGTGCTTTTGAATGTGTATTGATTCTGCAAAGTGAATTTCTATTTGTATTATGTATTAGTAGTTGCATTTTATTATTCCCTTTGGAAACTTAGAATCTTGAAAGCAATTTTGGAGCATGCAGAATTGAGTTTAAGAGTATAGAATGATGTTCTTGAAAGCCTTTATTGCTACCTCTTTATATGCTATTATTCTGGTTTTAGAAAACAGTACAACATAGATCTGCATGGAGAATAGTGTGAAATCTGATTTGAAGAATTGCTTGGGGAATAGTTTGAGATATTTTGCTATAAGCTCTACAGCTTTCATTGATGATGGTCTCAACTTTTAGTTTTCTTTTTATTGATGTGTTAGGATAAATGAAAAACTTATTTTTTCCTTCATTTTGACTTGGAGGGTAGGTAAGGGAAATGTTCTACTTCAGGTGACCCCAAAATATTTTAAATATTAGTACTTTAGATTTTTGACTATAAATTCCTGAAGTACTAATATTTCAAATATTAATATAGTTAAAAATATATAAGATAAAGTATTATATATAGTCAAAATTTATATATATATACACACACACACAAACACACACACATATATAACTCTATAAGAATTATCAAAAATTTGAGGCCTATCCAAAATCTATAGAAATCATTTATCTAACCCAAGTTCCTTTTTGCTATAAACTTGAGAACTGAGGCCCAGAGAATATACATGTGCTTTTCAAACTTCCTGTGTTAGAGAACCAGATTTTTCCTCCCCTATGCATGGCAGGTTAATAATTTTATAAACCAATAAAAATGAAGTAATAGAATAAGTAATTTTCAGATTATTTATATAGTTCTAAATCCTTTTAATTTCTGTGTTAATCTTAGTATAGATAAAATAAAGAATTCTGGAACTAAAACAGTCATAACATACTTTGTATTATAACTCTGTCTACAGTCAGGGTTGGTAAACTGTGACCCATGGACCAAATCCAGATTACTCCTTTTTTTTTTTATTTTCTGCAGGCTAAGAATTGCTGTTACATTTTTAATGATTTTTAAAAATTTATAGGAGTAATCCTTTGTGGCATAAAAATTATACAAATTCAAAATTTTAATATCTGTAAATAAATCTTTATTGGAGCACAGCCATATTCATTATTATTTTAGCTGCTTGTCCTCTATAATGGTGAAGTTGAAGCAGAGATAAGGAATTGAGACAGAGACAGAGACCATAAGCACATTGTCCAGAATGCCTATCTGGTCTGGTCCTTTATAGGAAAAATAAGAATCTGAGTATCTGACTCACAGATGAAGCATTCAGTTATACCAATAGTACTAGAGAATCAAGATTATAAACAGGATCTGTGTTTTAAAATTGAGTTAAATATTACCATTAGCTGATATGTATTGTCATGCTGTGTTATTAGTATTCTTGCATTCTACTTTTTGTTCTTTAATCCAGCACTGCTCTTTTATAATAAGTTATATAAGTTTAGATTCCTTATGTTCTATAGGAATCTACCTTTATTAATTCTATAGTGATATCCTTTACTGCCGTAAAACTCTTAAATCAGGCTCTCCCTGGTGGCTCAATGGTACCTTATGAAGCTCTCTGAAGCCACTGCAGCATGAGTTCTATCCCTGGCACGTGAGCTGACTCACGTGGTGTGGCAGACCTCTTCTGACCTGCCCATCCCTACCCTTAGCAGTGTACTTTGTCAATCTGCCTGTTCTGCTCCCCACTCTGTCTCTGGTGAATCCTCTCACCTACCACACCTCTGGCCTGTACCTCAGTTCTGTAAGCATAAATAAATATTTGAAAAAAAAAAACCCTTAAATCTACTTATTTTTGTTTTTTCAATTCATCTGGTAAATTTAAAATGGTTAAATATTTTCTAATGTGAACTTCTCTATTGGCATATGGTTCGAAAAATTTAGCTTCTTCCCTGTTTTCTGTTAATTTGCATTAGATGTTTATATGTCTTCAGGTCAATGAAATAGGTGTGACTCAAAAATGTTTAGAAAACAGGTATATCTATAAAAGGACTTATTCCTTTTAAAGTCACTAAAATAAGTAAATTACATCTAAACTAATGGCAGTTTCCATTGCACAGTAGCAAAGATGAAAGGGCAAAATACTGGCTACAACACAAAAGATGGGGATTTTATTTGACTTTTAGGGAACAGTAAGGTTTATAGTGCTTTGCCTCTCCCATTCATTAACCTGCAAAGTGAAAGCTTATTGTCAAGTCCTGTTAAATCTGCATACTATTTCTTGTTTTAAATATATATATATATGAAGCTTACTCATTATGAGGAATCAGTACCTAGAGCTTAATATTGTGGTGCTAATAGTTCTACTTACTCTTAACATCTGAAAAATTATTATGCTAGTTGCTTAAATTCAGGAATACAATAATACAGAATGTTTTCCCAAGCTTTCACTCCATCTTCTCAAATCATGGATACTTTTCATTATCCCAAGTCTGAAAATGCCCAAGATATATGCAAGAGATTCTGATGCACACTGCTTGAATAGTCTTAATTCTGAATAAGACTTTTTCTTTGTACGTTATAGCAAAGTCACTGATTTGATGACTTGTGCTTTAGAGGAAGAGGAAGAGCTTCATAATCAGGGCTTACAACTTAGTAGTATATGAAGATTGCTTTCCAAATATTCAACAAGAATGTGTATGTACTTTATCACGAACTGTTAATGAATGTCAACAGTGGTGGCTCAGGTGGTTTTAGACATTATGTAACACTCATCACTTATTTCAACTTAATGTTTCTGCTTGCTTTAAATTTATGCAAAAGCATACTGGTAAATGTTAACACTACTTGTTTTCTCAGAAATATACAAAATCTTAACTATTTGAACTGTTAGACTAACATAATTGAACTATGCTCATAAAGTTGGACTGATTTTTAACATATATCTTAGCTTAAACATAGCAACATCCTCTCCCCATACACACACATATCAGATATAGATAAGAAATGTTTTGTATTAAATTATTATACTAAAATTTACTTAGACAGTTATTCTTGCATTTGCAAGAGTTCCATTTGGTAAGAATTCTCTGTGACTACTTTCTGCCTTACATAGCTTGCGCAGCTTGGATTCCTAGCATATATTGTGATTTTCTGTTTCTAAAAAATTTTGTTGGGAAGAATTATTATGGAAGTCAAGTTTGGTTTTTGCAGCTCCACTGCAGGGAACCAAAGTGGTATGCATTGCTACGTGTGTTAAACTTCTTGGAAACAAGCCAGTATGTTATGGTGAGGTTCATATGTAAGCGGTGAGCCACTAAAAGGCATACACAGTATTACAGCTGTTCTTAGGAGAGGAAGCGTTAGGAAATTGAGCAATAAAGCAGCAGCAGCAACAAGCAACCACCGTGGTAGTAAAGATAGGGCAGCTCCAGCGTATTTCACAGTGTGAGGCAGTGAGCACACAGCTTCCCACCCTGCTGCCTGAAGGAGGCGAAACAAAACTGTCTTGCGAGATTTTTCTAGTTTCATGTTTATGATGTTAAGTCATGTGATAATACTGTACCAGAAGTTGCCAACTTCACTTTACTCTAGAGAGGATCTTTTGCTGCAGTGCTTTTTCCCCTTTTTTTCTTTCCTTTTTTTTTAAGAGAAAAATAAAACTGTGCAATGTATGTTTATGCCTACACCATGCCGAGGCGACATTTACCAGTAAATAATCTTTGTATCCCTGAGGTAAGATACTGTTTCTGCTTTCCCTGCACAGTGCTGCTGCAGCACGGAGCTGATCCAAACATTCGGAACACTGATGGTAAATCAGCCCTGGACCTGGCAGATCCTTCAGCAAAAGCTGTCCTCACAGGTAAGAAAATAGAGAGCTACCAAATTGTTTTATTGATGGAACTACTCGGTTGATTTTTATTTTTTAAAAAAAATATGCACTGAATGTAATTTTTCTGCTGGTAAAGCTCAACAAATTTATATGCCATTATTGCTATTTCATCATTGATTTGATAGATAAACTGCCTCATTAATTGCTATGCTGTTACAAGTATAAGCAATAAGATTGTTCAACTTGTAATTTCTGAGAATGATAGCATTAAATGACAGCACACATTTTTCATATTTAGTTGTTTTTTTTATGAACTAGATCATAATTTTCCTGTGTCTCATCCTCACAGTTGATTCTTTTGAAGACCTTCACTGTTGAGTAAGCAAGGGCATTTGTATTACTTTATGAAAAGTAGTTTTGATTGGAGACAACCTGCTGCCTTATTACTTAGATCTGAGTTTAAAATATTTGATACTGCCTCTCCCTTGCCAACCTGTTTTTATTCTTACCAGATTTTCTCACTTTTACCTTGATAGCTAAGTACATTGTAACTGAGGCAATGTATTTCCTTTTACTTCAGATAATGAAAATTCAGTGTCAATATTGGTTTTATTAAGGCATATGTCAGATACCAGCTTTAAAAGAGGAAATGCTGGAATGGAAAGGACCTCTCATAATAATTTAGAAAATGATGCTATAAGTGATATCATATTGAGCAGCTGTTTTCATTGATCTTCATTCTCAAAATGCTGCATTGGATCTATTTTTGTTGTTGTTCTTCGCATCTGAGTTCTGCTGCCTTTGCCTTCTTTTACTTAACTGACCTCTGTGATTTTGGAGCCTTTTTGTCACTGCAGTGAGAACAGTATTATTTTAGGTTGTGTGAAAATAAATGACTTTTTAACTTCCTTTTAGATTTGCCCTTGTTTGAAGAAAATAAGTCTTTTGTTCACTTTTAACTTTAGAGGCTATGCTATGAAATTTAACAAAGACTCTGAGGGAATGGAAACATTTATGTACAGAAACCTTTGAAAATATGTGAAATTTTGCTTAATTTCTTAACATAAAAAGAAAACTTCCTACCATGTTAGCATAAATACAGTTATTTGCTAAATAAGAAATAGTTTTTCTAAACTAATAAAAGATTAGTTACTGGATAGCATACACTAGACAATAAGGTTATTTTTAAAACAGTGTAGCTGAGAAGAAATTTAATTTAATAATAGCATTTTAAATAATGAAGTTAAAATATATATCCTCAGACCTGCTTAAGGTCTGCAACCTTCCTCTCTCTCCTTTTAACAAATCCCTGAGCACGACAACAGTCTTGCAGTGGTCTCTGACCCAAGAAGAAATGTCATCCTAGTAACAGAGGTCTACTGTAGATGCTGACCAAGACTGTTATTTGTGTCCTCTCTCTGACCTTTCCTTCTCTTCCACCCTCAGTGCCTGCTGGTTCATTTGTTATTCATTTAAT
The DNA here is from genome assembly GCF_000260355.1 of Condylura cristata. Lineage (NCBI taxonomy): Eukaryota > Metazoa > Chordata > Mammalia > Eulipotyphla > Talpidae > Condylura > Condylura cristata. Next base: position 17,327,618 of record NW_004567115.1, read on the forward strand.
GCAATACTGCTTTTAGAGTTACTTTTACTTTTTTAAAGAAAAAGTTAAGTTATAAACAATAGGAGCTGTCTCCTAATTTGAAATGAATTTCAGGAAAGATTATATTGACTGCTGTTATTTTTGGAAAGATCTTTGGCATAATAATTTATGGAGACTCTTGGTTATAATACTGAGATCTTTAATTGTTTCTTTTTCAGAATATGTTTTTTTTTAGAATGATACATAACTTTTCGGATAGAATTTAAAAGAAAGGCAATCTTTTAGTAGTAGTCATTTTTATGGGAAATATAAATATGTTCATGTTATATAATACAATGAAATATTAGGTGAAATATATTCCAAGATATTTTTTTGTCACTGTAGGTTCTCTACCTTCTTCATCAGGGTATTATGGTGGAAGTATTATGTCCAAAACTAAATTTAAAAGCATCAATAAAAAGAAAATCTTTTGGATGGCATGCTTTAATTTAGAGCTGTTGGAGATTTACCTAGGAGGTGTGTCATTTTTTACTTTTATGCTGGATATTGTTTATGCCTCTGTTTACCTTTAAGTTGAAGTTTCTGGTCTTAATTTTTTTTCCTCTCTGAGACATTAGTTACTAAAAAATCTCTAATACTCTAGTTGAAACTGTATAAAGGCATATAGTGTATTCCTTAAAGGAAATTACTGAATTGAAGTGTCTTATTTTATAGAACATTTTAAAATATGTGAATAATTCTTTGCATAAAGAATGTTTGCATTTTTACAAAGCTATGTAAAACGACATATCCTTAGTTTTACAACTAAGGGACTCAATATATAACCATTTGCTTTAGAAGTACTGAGGTCTTTTAGTGCTCTTAGGATGTAATTTTTTACTTCAGCCTTTTTTTTCTAGTTATAAAAGCACATTCATTATAGAATTAAACAAAACAGGAAAAGTATAAAAAAGAAAAAAATCATTTGAAATTCTACCTGAAAACAACATTTTGGTATAACTTATTTACCACCTTTATTTCTGAGCACATACTCTTATTTTCTTTAATCAGATCTGCCTTATATGTTACATAATGCTTAATAATCATTTTTGAAAATTTAGTCCTATGATTGTCACCACAGGCATTAAAATATTCTTTTGCAACATGATCTTTTAGTATCTGTCTACGGATATATTTTATTTTTTGAGGGAATCTCATGATGTTTATCTTTTATGTATATTGTTTTCTATCTTTATTTCTCTCAGTGAATTTAGTCATTTTATCAATTCCATTGAAATTATATATTTTTATCCTATTCATTCATAGCATTCACAAATATACTATATTTTTCCATTTCTGATTCAAGTATGTGAGGATTTGAAGAATGAAGAGTGGCCCTTTTAAAGGACTGTGCTGCATGTGATATTTTGATAGAGGCTAACAAGTTAATAGTGGTGACAACGATAATGTTCATTGAAGAGAGTAAAGGATATAGTAATGTAAAGGGGATTCTCTGGGGTCTATGAGAAGTTAAATCAGGAGGAAAGGTGACAGCAGGTTCAGGAGGAGAATTTGGGAAAGGAGAGAGAGAGGACCAAAGAAGTGTTTATCTCTGACAGAACCAAGGATAATGAGAATTTAAAGTGGGTGAATTAGGTGTTCACAGGGTGCTAACATAATTGGTCCTCTCCGTTTTCTATTAGGTTTAAGGGTAGGTAGGGAGAAAGAAGTGGGGTATGTTTTGCACCTAGGTATCTCAAGAATAAGCTTTTTAACTTGGATTCATTATACTTCTGCAGAAATCCTAATCTGTGATTGATGTGCTGTCTTCCAGTCTTCCCCAAAAGAATTGTCTGTGGCTCAGGCTAGAGGCATTGTTGAGGGGTCTGGTGTATACTTGCTAAGCCTGGCGTCTTATAAATCAGCAAAATATATCTGGAATTGTGCCTCTTTTTTCCTACTCCCTTTGCTTCTTAATACTTTTCAGAGAAATCCTAGACCTTTAGCACAATCAGTGAGGACCTTAATAATTGGTATGTAGTTTAACTGCTAGGCTTTATTTAGACAAAACTGCGGATTCCTTTTTGCCCCTTATACTTAGCATCCAACCCGTCATCTAGTTCAGGTCTACTGTACTTCCACATCCTCAATCCAGCCATTTCACACTAGCTTCATTACTTCAACCCTAGTTCATGCCTTCATTGTCTTTATTTTAACAGCAAAAGCCTCATACTAAGTCTCTCTCTGCCTCCACTTAACATTTTATTGTGTTGTCACTGTAGCTGGAGTGATCTTTTTAAAGTATGAATCAGCCTTATGATTTGGAAATTCCTTAGTATATTCCCATTATCCTGGAATAAAATCCAGTCTGTAACTGTAGCCTATTATGATCTGCTCATTACCTGTTTATACTTTATCTTCTACTGTGTTCTCCCTTGCTTTCTTCAGCCATAGCTGGATGTTTCTTGCTGTTCCTCAGATGAAGACCTTTTTTTCCTCTTGAGCTAACAAATGGCTACTTTCTGATGCTGTAACACTGCCCTAGAGTTTCACATGGTTTGGTCAACTCTCTGTTCAAATGTCCATTCCTTAGAGAAACTTTGTCCTCATGCCCGTTAGCTGACATTATTTTGTTTATGGTTTTATTGATACCTGAACTTACATTATTTTTATTTGTTTGTTGGCCCTAGTGGAATGAATAATTCACAAGATTTGGTCTGTTTTTCTCGGTTTTGAGCCCAGAACTTAACTGCATCTAGTCTGATTACTTTTAACTGAGCACAGTGTGTTTTCCAAATTTGTGTTCCAGATATTTTACAAATACTGACAAATAATTATTTAAGATCTCATGTTATTACCATATTATATTTTTTCCTTCCTTAACGTTTTTTTGAAGTGCTTATAGTCCTAAACATTCATAAAATACAGTTAATTCACTTAATTAATTTTACAAATTATGTCATGGGTGAGTACTTTGTCAACAGATAACTTGGACAGTTCCTTTGAAATTCCTGTTCTGTAGACACTTTATACAGAGGTCTACAGCTGTCACAATAGACTTCCAGGTATCAAACCAGAGCCTAATTTTTACTCTTTTCTTTTGATCAGTGCTCTGTTAATATGTTGTTTTGCACATTAGTTGTACTACAACATGGTATACAAAATACCAGGTGTAGTACGTTTTTACATGGCATATACAACTGAAGACTTAGTGCTCATGTCCTTATTTTTAAATTTAGAAATTATTTTTGTCTACTAGTAAGAGGTTTAACAATAGAGTCCCCTCCTAGAAAGTAAGCCATATGAAGAAATCTTGCTTTTGAAGAAAAGCTATGTTTATCCAGTTAAGTTTTATTAGGGGGAATTATTGTGTGTGCTTTTTAAGATTTATTTTTATTTATGCATATGAGAATTCATTTGCAGGCCAGATGTACCAGGGATGGAGTTTAAAAGGATTCGCTAGAGACAGAATAGGGAGTAGAACAGGCAGATCTACTGAAACACACTGCTGAGGAGAGCAGCCAGTGAGACTGGAGAGATCTGTTGTAGTCATATTGATCAGCTCCCTGGCTGGGGATCAGTCAGTATTGTTGACAGCTTGAAAGCACTGAGATGTTAACCCCTGCACCACCAGGGAGGCCCAGGGGAAAATTATTGCTAAGACGAAATTCTGATTTAAGAAGAAAATATCCTTTTATTACTAGAGCAAGAAAATGAAAACCTGCATTGTTGAAATAAAAGTGTGGATACTCATAAAATTTTACAAATACATCGAAAATGTCAGCCCCTTAACTAAGAAAATTTCATGTCTATAATTTGGAATTAAGTAAAAAACTTAAGTTTTTGTTGATCAAAACATGTTTTTGCAGAACTTAAAATGTGAAGATTTCTTAAGGGAAATATAAAACTATTATTATTTTTTAAGACCAAACCTCATATAAGTCACATTGATTTACATTTTAATGTTATTAGTGTTATTTGCAACTTGAGCAAATGGGTAAGTCTTAACTTTTGACTTTAGCTAGCTTACTTGAACTTAGTTAATTCCTTCTTTTTAACATCTATTTAATTTTTTTAGTAGTTTTATTCAGTTTTTTTTTTTTTTTAAAGATTTATCTATTTGTGCATATAGAACTGGGGTACAGGCCAGAGGCTCAGGGGCGGTGAGAGGCTTCACCAGAGACAGAGTGGGGAGCAGAACAGGCAGATGGACGAAGTACACTGCTGAGGGGAGCAGTGGGCGGGTCAGGAGAGGTCTGCCACGCCATGTGGTCACCTCCGGGGCAGGCGGGAATCGAACTCATGCGGAAGCGGCTGTAGATTCTCAGTGCAGTGCCTCAACCCGCTGCGCCACCAGGGAGGGCCCTCAGGTTTGTTTTTTTTTTAATATTACTTGCAGTAGGTAAAACTTTTGTAAGAAATTGGATAACTTTATGTAAAATTGAATAAAAATAATGATGATGATTCCTGACAGCTCCTCATTGTTTATTTGCTGAATCCTATTCTAAGGGCATTGAAATTCTCACAGCAACAGCGAGATATTATTGTGTCCATTTTTATAGACACGTGGTTAAGTTACTTTCAGAAGTTCACAGTCATTAAAGCTAATTGTTGGGATTTGAACTTAGTTTGAGGTCAGCATCAGTGCTGTTAGATAATGCAGAATAAGGCTTTTTTAGCTTATTCATTCGTTAAGAAGGATATAGTATAAAACATTTTGAAATTTTGGACTGACACAACTCAGGGTTTAAATCCAACTGTTAATATATTTCTCCACTTTCCTAGTTTAAAGATTGTTCTTTTCACATTAAAAAAAAGCGAAAATTTACATGAATAGTATTACCTGAAAGACTCATTATTATTGTTGTTATAGTAAAATTATCTGGATAGTAAGTGATTTATCCAATGGATGCTATTCTTTTTTTTTTTTGTTAATTTGTGTACAGTGTTTGCTTTCTCCTTTCAAGTGTAGTCCCCTTAGAGTCCCACCACCATCTCACCTGTGCACAATGGCAGTTGTCCCTTGTGTTCTTCCCTCCCCTGTTTTGATTCTTCCCTCTTCCCCCCACCACGCAGAATGTCTCTGATTTATAGTTGCCTGTTAATTTTTTTAATTCTTCTTATTTTTTCCCTGATCCCTTACCTTATTTGGTTTTCCTGCATTCCTCCTATAAGTGAAACCATCCAATTTTTCTTTTTCCTTCTGACTTATTTTACTGGGCATAATCCCTTCTAACTCCATCGATGTTGCTGTGAATGGCATGAGTTTATCTTTTTTGATTATTGAATGGTATTCTACTGGGTCATCTTCTTGATGCCATTCTTTTTTGTTATATATACAAATTTTAAGTGACAGATAGGGAATTCAAAACCAGACAGCTGTGTCTTTTGTTCCTCAGTGTTTTCCAGATGCTGTTCTTAAGTCTTTGTTCTCTAACCAGTAGACTTGAATAAGTTTCATTTGATACTTTAAAAAAATACTTAGAATCTATAGGAAACATATATGGAAAGTATTGAGTTACTCATAGGTAAGAGGCAGCTTAAATAACTTAAGTATACTACATATGGATTACATGTAGTTCCATATACATACATGGACTGGGAGGGAATAGTAACTGTCACTGTTTTTAGATAACACAGACACTGCACTTTGGTCCGTCAAGCTCTTCCCATCAGCCTTTTTGTGTAATTAAAGCCATCAGGCTTACATCATTAAAACAAGCATGATTTTTCAACTCATCAAAAGTGGCATATTTATAAAGCATAATAATTTGTTAGTGTATATCCTGAGAGTAGTTGTTATTTCCTCCAATAAACTGTGGCAACTGTTTAGCATTTTCATTGTAGTTTTGATTAGAGCTTCAACTGTAACACAGTTGTTGCAATTTCAAGTGGTTCTTTTAAAATATCTTATAGGAAAGTAATTACTGTTAATATGTCCTATCTTTAAATTGCACATGTGACAGAATTCATTGATACTTTAGTGTATCATAAGGGTTAATAATGCTACTCTGAATTTTTAATTTAACTTTTATTTTGACATAATTATAGATTCTTATACAGTAGTAAATAGTACAGATAAGATCCCTGTCTTATTTTACCCAGTAGTAACATCTTGCAGACTGTCCTGCAATATCACAACTAGGATACTGATATTCATTATAGTCGAATTCTAGCATTTCCATTGCAAGAAATATTATTCTTTAGGCACTACTTGTAATGTCTCTATTTTATTTTAATGCTGGCTACAAAGAATGAGTTAAGGTGTACTCTCTCAGCTTTTACTTTGTGAAAAGACTGTTCTGTAAGAGATTATTTCTTCCTTAAAATTTGAATTCAATAGTAAAATCGTCTAGAATTAATACTTTTATTTTTGGAAGATAGTGATTCAATTTCTTTAATATATATAGAAATAATTAAGCTATGTATTTTTCTTTGTACTAATAGTTTGTCTTTCCAATAATTTGTTTCATCTAAGCTGTCAAATTTCTATATGTAGAGATGTTTGTAGTTTTCCTCTGTTAAGAGATTTTTGATGTCTGCAGATTCTGTTGATAATCCCTGTCTCATATCTGGTAACTCATCATTTTGTTTTCTCGTCTTTGGTATTAGTATTGTTAATAAGTTTGTCAGTTTTATTGATCTTTTCAAAGAGCCATTTCTTTATTTCATGGATTTCTTTTTCACTTTTACTTATTTCTATTCTGTGTTATTACCTTCACTTTACTTTGCACTTAGTTCTTTTTCTAGGTTTTTGAGGTGATAGCTTAGGAAATTGATTTGAGATTTCCTTTTCCTTTTGATATATTTAATGATAGCAATTTCCCTCTAATTGCTATTTTAACTGTATCCCACAAATTTTGATATTCTATTTTTATTTTCATTTAGTTCAGTGCATTCTTTTTTAAATTTTCTTAAGACATCCTCTTTTACCTATGGATTATTTAGTAGAAGTATGTTGTTTACATTGTAAATGCTTGAAAATTTTATCTGTTACCTTTCTGCTATGCTTTCTAGTTTGGTTCCATTGTGTTTGGACAATAGTATGTTTCCAGTTCTTTTATTTTTCAGTTTTTGTTTTATGGCTCAGAATATGGTCTATTTCAGGATGTGTTCCACCGGCTTGTGCAAAGAATGTTTGGCTGTTGTTAAGAGTGTTCTATAAATGTGTCTAAATCCTGTTGGTTGATGGTGTTGAGTTCTTATATATCCTTGCTGATTTTCCTCATATGGTGGGAAAGGTGTGTCTGTAGTAAAAGTCTGTGATAGTTCATGATCTCTAGTGGCATTGCATTGAGGAGGATCTAATTATTACTGGCCAAGATAGACTGGCCTGATAGAACCTGTCCCCCAGTTAGCTTGCAACTCTATACTCACTTTTGCTTCAAGGGTATTATTGAGTTCACAGTTTTTTGTTTTTTTGTTTGTTTGTTTTTTGTTTTTTTAAGATTTTATTTTATTTGTGCATACAGAACTGGGATACAGGCCAGAGATGTGGAGGGTGAGAGGATTCACCAGAGTCAGAGTGGAGTGCAGAACAGGCAGATCAACGAAATACACTGCTGAGGGGAGCAGCGGGCTGGTCAGGAGAGGTCTGCCACGCCATGTGGTCACCTCCGGGGCAGGCGGGAATCAAACTCATGAGGAAGCGGCTTTAGATTCTCAGTGCTGTGCTCCAACCCGCTGCGCCACCAGGGAGGGCCCCTTGTTTTGTTTTTTAATTAAAATCGACTGGTTATTATCCAAAAGTTTACTGTCTCACTAGACTGTTCCTCTTCTGTCCTTTGCCTAGCAAGAGCAAGCTTTATTTTTATCTGCATCCATACCTATTAGCATTTCTGGGTTGCTAGCTTCTTTCAGATCTTAAATAGCTTATATAAGACAGTAAGGACTTGGGAATTTACTACCATGTTATTCCTTAACTACTGAGATTCCCTAACCAGTCTACTTTGTTCTGTCCACCTTTAAAAGTATCCTTATGTTTCTTTTACATATAATGCCCAGGGTTTTTTAGATGTACAGAGGAAAGAATAAGGAAAATTGTATTTATTTCATTTTCCTATAAGTAAAGACTTGAAATTATTTTAAATCTGTCATTATTACATTAAGTCAGCCATTATGCATATGACTATCCTGAGAATTAAAGCATTATAGAAATAAACAATAGGAATGAGAAATGAAGGAATGTAAGGATTTCACTCCCCTTCTTAGATGCTAATTTATTTATTGAGACAATAAGAGATTGGCTAATGTGAGAATTGAGGATAAAATTGATGTTGTCATGGGCTACTTTATTTGCTCTTGATAACATTAAGTATAGACTATGGGTTGAGAATGATGAACAGAGTTCTAGCTCTTAAGGTAAAAAAATTAGAAATGAAACAAAGTTTTTAGAAATTTTGAAATGGGGTGGTAACAACAGATTTTTCCAATTTTTATTTTGGGACAAGATGTTATGGACACTTTTGGTACCAGGTGTATTGATTGTCTTATGCTCTAGATACATCCTCAGAATTTTTTCTGTTTTTTTTATAATTTTTCTCTATGTTTGAAATTATTTCAAATAAAGACATTTCTTAGTTATCCAGGCCAAAAAATAAAAGTAAAAAAGAAATAACCGAGTTTTATCAACAAATTATATGGTCTTTCTGTGTAATTTTTTCTGTTAGTCTTTTTCTGAATTACTAATATTGTCTCAAATGCTTGTTTCTTTTCTATGAATTGAGGTCATCCTTTCCTGTTTTAGATCAAATACCATCTCATGGGCATTGTTATTATTGTTACCTCTGCTTTCTGTCTTGTTCTGATGAAAACTCTTGGGCTCAAAATTCTTTGAGATTATTTTGAAACAAATAATATCAGTACCGTTGTGTCTTTTCCTCAAGAGCACAATGTTCCTATTGGGTGATAATATTTCCACATCTTTCTGTGAGGATATATTAATTTAGTTGAACCTAGAGGGACACTAAATAGTCCTGGGAAGCTTTTTAACCAAATTAACCTCCTTAGCATTGTACATATGATTGTGTTAGGTAGGTGAGCAGTATTTTTTGTTTTCAGAGAAAAGATCCAGCTTACTTTATGTAAAGAGTCGATAATTTAAAGTATCTTAAAATTATATATTTGATCATCAGCCTCTTAACAGCTTCAGAATTGCTTGATGATTTCTGATGTGAGTATTAAACACCATTCATATTTATAGCCTGACAATGCATTGTGAAGAATAAGTAAATCATAAATGAAAGTCTTTTTGAATGTAAGTGGAAAATGTATAATTTCTCTGAAATGACTATGAAACTCTGAAATGACTATGATTATTATTTTTTTAATGTATGGGAATTTCATTTAGAAATGGTTTGTAAGACATTAATTAGGTAGGAAATCAATTCTAGATAAGGAATAGGTTGTCTATTGATTTTTGATTAACAGTTTCATCTTCTCCAATTTGTATTATATTTATTTTAAGAGGATTTATATTCTGTGTATCAGTTTTTGTTTATGTTCTTTCCCTTGGGTTTGACTTTGTGTGTGTGTGTGTGTGTGTGTGTGTGTGTAAAATTTATTATTCTTTATTATTCTAGTTATATGTATTTGGCTTTAGTGTTTGGAAATAGGCCCCAGGTGATTGAAAAAGAATTTTTTCTATTTTGATGTTTCCTTATGTTACTTTTCTATTATTATATTACCCCTCCATTGCATCAAGAGTGAATGATATATTGCTGATGACAAACATAAAAATGACTCTTGTTTTTAAGAAGTTATTAGAATGCCAGTGGCAATAATAGAGAGACGAGGAGAAGAACAACAAATACTGTAAATTTCTTTGCAAAACCAGGTTCTTTTATTTTAAAAAACCTAATATGGAAAAATAAAATAACCACTTGCCTAGATTCTATGTAAAACAAAACCAAAAACTTGCCAGAATTAAATATTGATTTTGATCTATAGAAGATAGCTAGGAATACAGAAGGGGGGAAAAATCAATTAAGAATGGAAACAGTATTTAAAATCTTTAGTGCCATCATACCAAAATTTCATGATTTTTTTTATTCCTTTATTTTAGGGAAACATTTTTATATATACCTTTCTCCATATTTTTATCCTTATTTAAGGAATATTTTACAACCAAAAAAACTAGAACTTTTTAGCAAGTTCTTGAATCTTTTTATATTACCTTTATTATGATTCTAATGTCCATATTATTTTCTCCATTATTTAAAATAAATATTTAAATTTGTGGGTGTTATTTTTTTTTAAAGATTTATTTATTTATGCATATAGAACTGGGGTACAGGCCAGAGGTGCAGGGCCGGTGAGAGGATTCACCAAAGACAGAGCGGGGAGCAGAACAGGCAGATCTACGAAGTACACTACTGAGGGGAGCAGCGGGCGGGTCAGGAGAGGTCTGCCGCACCATGTGGTTCACCTCCAGGGCAGGCGGGGATCGAACTCATGCGGAAGTGGCTTTAGCTTCTTAGTGCTGTGCTTTAACCCGCTGCGCCACCAGGGAGGGCCTGTGGGTGTTATTTTTTAAAAGATTTATTTATTTATTCATACAGAATTGGGGTACAGGCCAGAGGTGTAGGGGTGGTGAGAGCATTCACCAGAGACAGAGAAGGAACAGAACAGGTAGATTAACAAAATACACTGTTGAGGGGAGCAGTGAGAGAGACAGGAGAGATCTGCTGCACCATGTGGGTCACCTCCGGGGCTGGGGATCTAATTCTGCTGGAGCAGCTGCAGCTAGCTTTGTAGTGTTGTGCTTTAACCCAGTGCACCACCAGGGAGGGCCCTGTGGGTGATAATTTGAACTAGAGTAGGTTTTAAACCTGAAGATCATCTAGTCTCCTGAAGAAGAAAATAACTATGATCACACAGGTCATGTCTCTGTGTTTTTTGTGATATATGCATTTTACATAATTACTTTTTTTTTGTTTTTGTTTAGACAAAAATTTTTTTCCCCCAGAACAAAGGAAATATTGCTACTGTATGATAGTTTACCTGTTACATTTTTTTAAAAAAGAATGGAAAAGATTATCCCAAATATTTTTTTGACTTTTAGATCTTTTTGTAAAACTTTTTACAGAAAAAGTTATAAAAAGTTGAAATGATATTTTAAAACATGATTTGAGCAGAAAATGAATGTAAACATAGTTCTCCTAAGAAATACTTGAAAATGTGATGTTAGAAAGTTTCAAGAGCAGACAGGAAATTTGCATATTACTTTGAGTGGCAAATTAGGGATACATTAAAGAGTCCTTTAAGAAAACTCAATATATATACATTGTAAAATTAGTAATCAGCTCATCGATTTAAATAATACCTGAAGGGGAGGATTCAGTCAAAGGTAGAATTAAAGGTTATTCCTTGTTTTGTTCCTCAGAGATAATTTGCAAGTTAACCCATACCAAAGCTGTACCCAGAGGGCCCCATGGCTTGGAGTAAAACTTGTATTCCTCTCAGATACTGGAGACAAGCATGTACTTACTGTATCAGAAGGGACACTGAAGAGATATATGCTTCATTAAGTAAGAGGTGGGTGGAAAGAAATGCCTGGACCTGTGTCCCAAGTGGTAAGGCTGCCTTCCAAACTGCAGTGCTGCTCTCTGGCAAGTGATTGTCCTAGTGGGCTGGGTCTCTGTGAAGGGAACAAGGACAGAGTGATGGACTACATTCCCCTCCCCCATCCCTCACTGATCTTGTGGAGCTCACTAACAGTACAAAGGCTACCAAGTTCAAGTCTAGAACCCCAAAGAGGAAGGATATTGGCATTACTAGGGCATGTGAAGTCAGATCTCAAGATGTACGGAAGCCTGGAAAGTCCAAAAATGTAAAATCATTTAAAGCTGGTCAGAATTTTTTTTTGAAGCCCTACAGTGCCACCTTCTGGAGAAGTAGAAAGATTATAAATCTTTACTGCTGCTAGAGTCACTTAAAAAAAAAAAAATTTAGTCAAACCTTGAGTTCTTAAGAGTGTTCTCACAAAGACAACAATCTTCCAGAATCCAACCACAAAGACAGGGAAGATTTTATTCTAACACATACAATATAGAGTTCAAAATTTTCATGTTAAATTCAAAGAACTGGAAGAAAGTGGAATGAATTTTTAAAAGATGAAATTACTGGCCCTCCCTGGTGGCACAGCGGGTTAAAGCACAGCACTGAGAATCTAAAGCCGCTTTCGCATGAGTTCGATTCCCGCCTGCCCGGGAGGTGACCACATGGCGTGGCAGACCTCTCCTGACCCGCCCGCTGCTCGCTGCTCCCCTCAGCAGTGTACTTCGTCTATCTGCCTGTTCTGTTCCCCACTCTGTCTCTGGTGAAGCCTCTCGCCGCCCCTGAGCCTCTGACCTGCACCCCAGTTCTGTATGCACAAATAAATAAAATCTTTTTTAAAAAAATATTTAAATAAATTTAAAAAAAGATGAAATTACCAAGTAGAAAGTAAAAATTAAAGCTCTGGATAAGAAATAACATAGTGCAGGTTACAAAAAGATGCATTTAAGAGAAAGCTATTGAAGAAGACTATGGAAGATCAGTTCAGTGACTTAGAAGTATGTAGTGCACAAAGGACCCAGGTGGAAGAAAAAAGAAAATAAATGAAGAGACACTTTTAGAATTATCTGACTCCATTAGGAAATACAACATAAGAATAATGGGTATTCTAGAAGGATGGAGAAGGAAAAGGGAACAGATATCTTATTCAAAGAAATAACAGAGGAAAAATTCCCAAACTTGGGGAGGGAGCTAAATGTACAGACTGAAGTTCAAAATATATCTGGCTATTTAAATATAGAGACTGGGCCTCCCTGGTGGCTCACTGGGTTAAAACACAGCTTCTGAAGCTATCTGCAGCCTCTGCAGTATGAGTTCAATCCTCAGCCAGGGAGATGACCCAATGGCGCAGCAGACCTCTCCTGTCTCACCTGCTGTTCCCTCAGCCATGTATTTTCAATCCACTGCGTGATTTGCTTCCCACTCTGTCTCTGGTGAATCCTCTCACATACATCCCTCACACTTCTGGCCTGTTCCCCAGTTCTTGTGAGCATAATTAAAAGTATATTTAAAATAAAATAAAGTAAATGTAAAGAGACCTATACCAAAATACATATTTGTGAGTCTTTCAAGTATTCAAAATACATAAATAGATAAAAAACTACAAGATTCAATTTTCAGATATGAAGGAAAAATATCTTCCCAAACATACAGAAGCTTAAGAAGTTTATGAACACTATACCTCCCCTACAAGAAATGTTGAGAGGAGTTCTTCTATTTAATTGCAGACAAAAAATCTCCCTCCCTGTCTCACTCCATCCCCCCCCATATGCCCGCATACATACTGCACGCACGCACACACACACACACACACACACTAAATAAACAGATATAAACAAAATACTAAGAAAAAATGGCAGTTGCAAGTCCTTATATGTTTATGATCATCCTGAATGTGAATGGACTAAACTCACCAATCAAAAGGCACAGAGTTGTCAATTAGAACAGAAAACAGGAAAACCATCTAAGATCTAGAGAATTCACCTGAACTCCAAAGGTAAACAAGCCTCAAAGTAAGTGGCTGGAAAATAATCCTTCAATCACATGGAGGTCCTATTCCAAAAAGGTCAGGGTTAGCCAGCCAGACTTACATCAGATAGACTAAATTTTCAGTTTAAATGGTAACAAGGGACAGGAATGTTTTTTATATAATGATTAAAGGGCCAGAATGTCAGGAAGACATCATATTCATCAATATATATGTCCCAAATGAAGGAACATCAAATTACATGACATATATTAACAAACCTGAAAACAGGCATTGACAACTACACAATAATTGTAGGAAATTTAACACTCCACTCATCATTGGACAAATCAACCAGGAAGAAAATCAGCTAAGACACAATAGCCTTAAAAAAGAAATTAAGACCACATGGTTTAACTGAGATTAACAGGACACTGCACTTGACAAAAAATTAGTACATATCTTTCTCAAGTACACATAAAACATTTTTCAGGGTAGATCACAAGTTGGTTAACAAAGCAAGTGTCAGTTTTAATTCATAAAGATTGAAGTCAAGGCAAGTATCTTCTTTAATGGTATCAAAGACAGCAGGAGAAACCTCTAATATGTGGAAATTGGACAGTGTACTACTGAATGACTACTGGATTAGTGATGAGCTCAAAGGAGAAATTAAAGCAATATCTGGAGACAGGAAAATGAAGACGAACCATCAGAACCTAGGGGCATAGTAAAAGCGGTACTAAGAGGAAATATGTAGCAATATAGAAGCAAAGAACTCAAATAACTTATCTAACCACATGTTTAAGGTACTAGAAGAGAAGGAACAAAGTTAAAAGCCAGTAGAAAGAAGGAAATAAATTTAGAATAGAAATTAAAAGAAAACCCAAAAGATCAATGAAAACAAAAACTGATTTTTTGAACAATCAAGTAAATAGACAGACCTCACAATAAATAATGAACAGAATCAGAAGTGAAAGAGAAGTAACAGCATCATCTTAGAAATACAAAGGATCTAAGAGAGACTGCTCTGAATATCTGTATATGCCAGTACATTGAATAGCCTTGAACAAATGGGCAGTTTCTTAGAGATACACAACCTTTTAAGGCAATCAAGAAAAAGAAAACCTGAACAGACCAGTTATAGCAAGGAAATTGAAACAATAATTAAAAGTCTTCCAAAAGACAAAATCCCAGGACCAATCAGATCACTTTATTGGTCAGTTTGATCAAGCCTTCAAAAGTGAACAAATACCTACCTTTCTCAAACTCCCCTCAAAAGATTCAAGAAGAGGACATGTTTCTAAACACATTTAGTGAGGCCAAAGTTATTCTGATACGAAAAGCAGATAAGGATATCACAAAAAAAGAAACCAATGAATCTATATTCAAAAATCCTCAACAAAATCTTAGCAAACCAAATTCAACAATACATGAAAAGAGTTCTATATCTTGACCAAGTGGGATTTATTCCAGGAATACAAGTGTGGTTTGGCATCCAAAAATCAATCAAAGTAATTCAGTTCATCACATCAATAATGGAAAAGATAAAAATTATGACTATATCCATAGAATGCATAGAAAGCATTTGATAAAGATTCGGTATCCAATTTTTTTATAAAAGCCCTTAAATGGAGTAAGAAGGAACATATCTACACATAGTAAAAGCCATGTGTGACAACCCCATACCTAATCTCATACTCTCTTCTTCTGTGATCTGACACAAGACAAGGATATTCACTTTTCTTTAAATTATTTCTTACAACTAAAGTTATTACTGATACTTAGTACTTGGAATGCTACACACACATGCATATTTCAGTTCATGATGTTTTAGCGCTTACATACCAGACATTTTGTATTGTTAATTATATAGGTAAAACACTCTCTCAGCCCTCTAGGAAGTTTCAAACTGAACAGTTCCTAGTATTCATGTAATGGTAAAGGGAGTCTGATTTGAAATATTTTCACTTATTAATAACAAAGATTCTAATTTATTTGTAAATTTCTTTTTTAGGTTGTACTTTTTTTTTCCCCCACCATATTTTAACCAAAGGGAAAGTTTGTTAATTTTGTTTAGAATAAAAGATTCTGGTTGTCTTTGTCTAATATTTTGACAAGGACTAAACTTTTAGAACTTATTTATAAAAATGTATTCCTGGCCCTCCCTGGTGGCGCAGCGGGTTAAAGCACAGCACTAAGAATCTGAAGCCACTTCCGCATGAGTTCGATTCCCGCCTG
>NW_004567115.1:17343435-17355177 GCF_000260355.1 Condylura cristata
TCTCACCACCCCTGAGCCTCTGGCCTGTACCCCAGTTCTGTATGAATAAATAAATAAAAAAAAAAAATGTATTCCTAAAAACTGTAGTACAACAAAGTATTGATGACATTATAATGTAACCTATTTTTAAGAATGAGTGTGTGTATGTGTGAGCAAAAACAAGAGATGAAAGATGAAGGTATTTATTTGATCAGTCTTAATGATTCATGCAGACCAACCTGGTAGCTAGTTATCATGCTATGTTATGTACCTTTTCTAATATATATATATATATCTTTCTTCTTAAGTTGTTGTCTGTAAGGTATGAATGGAAGTTTTTAAGTTCAGTTTATATCATGAATACTATAGGTCTTCATTGACACAAAACATAATGGATCTATTTAAGTTCTCAGTTTCACTCTTCAGCAAATAACCTCATCAAGTCTTCTTTCCAAGAAAATTATCAAAACCCTGGGATTTAAATTTTTTATACTTCCAAACAACTACCAGTAATTTTTTTTTAAATGGTCAGATTTGTATGTTTTGTTTTTTTTTTTAAAGATTTTCTTATTTGCACATACAGAACTGGGGTACAGACCAGAGATGCAGGAGTGGTGAGAGGATTCACCAGAGACAGAGTGGGGAGCAGAACAGGCAGATCAACGAAGTACACTGCTGAGGGGAGCAGCGGGTGGGCCAGGAGAGGTCTGCCATGCCATGTGGATCACCTCTGGGGCAGGCGGGGATTGAACTCAGGCGGAAATGGCCTTAGTCTCTCGGTGTTGTGATTCAACCCGCTGCGCCACCAGGGAGGGCCTACCAGTAATTTTTTATGAACATGATATGTAAGTGTTTGATTTAAATCTCTTACGATGAGAAAGCTTTACTGTCAAGAAAGTAAGTTGTTAAAATTTTATTCTGTCCCACTCTAGCTAGTTCTTGTCACCATTTCTAGGTAATTATTTACAGAAATCATTATACAAATGGCTGACTATCAATTAAGATGCATTTGTTCAAAATGAATACATAGAATTTTTTGCTAGCACAGAGTAACATTATGTAAAAGGAACAATCATTTCAGCATTTGAATGGTATACTTGCCCTTACCATAGCTTTCTCTAATGTGTATGACTGTTACTGCATAACTACAGGTTAGAAATGTGATTTTATTTAAACATTAATTTTTTAACACTAAGATTTCCAGATAGCTTAAATTTGTTTGTGATTATATGCTATTTCAGCTGAGGACAAATAATTTATGATGGCCCAGAAGGACCTGAATAATGTTATCCTTCATAAACATAGCCAGTCATGAACTATTTAGCTGTAATTTATCAACTATTATTTGTATATAAAATAAAACTTAAATTAACACTCAATATACTTAGGAATATTGAATGTCATTTTTTTTCTTTTTAAACTGTAACCCCCCCTTTTTTTATTGAGGTAATGTTGGTTTACAATATTATATATTCTTTAGGGGGATATAAGTTCATACTTCTTCAGTTTTATGTTGCTTCGCCATGCCCACCACCACAGTACCCTTACTTCTCCATCGTAGTCTATTCTACTTAATCCCTTTTTCTCTAATTTCTCAATCTTTTCTGGAGATATATTAATTCCTATTTAAAATAAGTAACAGTAACCTTTGGTAAAATTGTGTTACCCTTTTCTAGCATATAAACCTTCATGAACTACAAAGAAAATATTACTAAATAAATGTAGATACTTTAATATCTCATAAAGATTCTTGTGAACTCAAATGAAAATATAGGAATTTCATTGGTTTACCTTTTTGGTAGGGTGTGATCATAGTTAACGCCTAACTGGAATTGTAAAAGTATTGTACTTCTTCATACCTTATTGTCATTAAGCAACTGACTATGATATACTTCCACAATAAGATTAATATTTTATCTAATTTATTTTGTATAGTGAAAAGAAATCACATCAACTGAAATCTCAAATCCGCTTTACTATTAAACATAATATGAGAGATTATTAAGATAGGCTTGTATTTAATGCAGAGTCCTTTACAGAATTTTGGGATGTCAGTTTTTATTAAACAGCTTACTCATTAGACTTGGTCTTAAAAAGAAATACAAAGGAAATTTGGAGTGATAGCACTTTAAGCCCACTTGAATAATTACTATTAAACAAAATATTTGTGATGATGTAGAAAAATTAGAACTCTCATGCACTATTGGTGGGAATGTAAAGTGATGTCACCAATATGGAAAACTGTATAGACTTTCTGTAAAAATTAAAAACAGAATTACCATATTACTCAGCCATTTAACTTCTAGGTATCCAAAAGAATTAAAAAGCAGAGATTCAAAGAGATATTTATACATTCATGTTCACAGTAGCATTTTTAGTGGGTAAATAAAAAGTATCCTAAAGTCAATAAATGTTTCATGAGATGGTTATATATAATTTAAAGTGAATCTAAAGTTAAAGATTAATAAAAAACAATGTATTATACTAACATATTTTTTTATTACTGCTTATCATTCATTATTGACACATGAATATATACTTGACACTGATAGAAGCCAATTAAGTCACCAATTAGGGTATTAAGAAATAATACCTATCTATATGGTAGGAACTTATTCCTGATATGTACATCTTTCTTTCAGAGTGAAGTTTTCTCTAAAGAACAAATAGAGAGTTACTTTTTGTGAGCTTCTGTTACTCTTAGTAAGTTTAATCTGCTCTGGTGTGGAGGTGGAGGAAAATTCATCTGCATGGTTTTTCTAATTACCTTCTGTTGAAATATCTTTCATTTTTTCTTGGAAACTATTTAAAGCCCTCTTATTTTTTCCTTCTAATATTGTGATTACAATTTTATAGGAGCCTAGCACAAATTTTAGGACAGTAAGATAAAATGCTCTGTTTGTTTAAATAAAAGTCACACTGTGGTGATGATGCACAGGTGAATTGGTGGGGAAAAAAGCATACACTGTACAAAAAGGAAGAATGATATAAAAAATATATAAAAGAAAAAAAGTCACTTTATTATAAAGAAAGTTAGTGGGGTAGAGAGAAATCTGTTCTCTCAGACTCCTCAAATATTCTTTTCAATCAAAATTCCTTCACTGATGTTAATGAAGAGGAGGTCCTATTTCCCTAGAGATGTACAGGGAGAAATAATTAATAATTATTAGTAAATCAAATGTTTTAAATTTGAAAGGCATCATCAAGCATTGTTGATAGTATCCCTAATCCTCAGAGCAATTCTTAAGTGTTATCTTCCTCTTTTAACAGTGAGAATCATGACACTCAGAGGAAGGATAAGTGGTTTGGTCAAATTCACATGTCTAGGGAGCAGAGCCAAGATTCATTCAAAATGTCTGGCCCAAAATGTGATCTTCATATTTTGATTTACCAGAGATTCCCAAGCCAGACTTGAGCGCCACCCCACCAAGCAACATAGGGTAGAAGATTTCATGTCATTTCCATTGAACAGGTGAATTACCCATCTTTATGATGAATCATAAAGTTAGAGGAAGAAGAAAAGTTAAAGACAGCAGTAAAACACCATCCTGACTCCACTTAACAACTTTTTTTACTTTGTTGTTTAGTGTTATTTTTGGTTCTTAATAAATATTGATTACCCTAGAAGAGAATCATTAACTTGTCTTTCCTAAAATCAAAGATACAATGCAAAAATATAATATAAAAATATAAAGTAAATATATAGTAAAACTATATGATATATCTTATATAAAAAGATAATGTAAGTGCATGTATATATGATATAAAATATAATGTTAAAGTCCCAGAAACAAATGGGTTTCTTAAGTCAAAGAAAAATATATTAATATATAATTTCTAGAAAATTATTTATGAGTGAGATATTTCTATACTGTGCATTTCAGAGGGCTCTATGGATAAAATAAAAATAAATATGCTGTGCAACCAAAAAAAATAAACACATGCCTTTTGCAGCAAAATGGATGGAGCTGGAAAAGATCATGCTTAGTGAAATAAGTCAAAAAGAAAAGGAAAAATACGGGTTGGTTTCACTCATAGCAGAAATATAGCAGGCGAGAAAATAATAATGATGATGAACAGCTATATACCAGAGATATTTTATGGGGGTGGAGTGGGAAATGGGATCAAAAACAGGGCGAAGAGGGAAATGCACTGGACTATGGTGATGGCACACAGGTGATTTGGTGATGGGAAGCTCACAGGGATTACAACTGAGATAGAAAAATGCACAAAATGATGTAAAAATAAACTATTATATTATTTTAAAAAACATGCTGTGAAAAAGACAATGTGAAACAAATAAAATTGACTTAAGCCATATCAGTATTAAATTATTTGGAATCTAGCTCAGGTCATATATGTAAAAAAGTAGGTTGGAGACTTGAACCCTGAAGTTTGGTTTTAATCTGCCTTTTGTTTTGTTTTGTTTTGATTTTTTAAGGTGAAGTGGGAAGAAGTTAAAGGGAAGAAAAGAAAGCACATTGTAAACATGAATCAGTACTTACATTCGAATGACAGGAGTTGGTTAGAGTACTAACCACATAAAAGCAAAGATAGATTTGACTTCAGGTCTGCTGGATCTAGAGTGAAACTGTCAGATATGTGACTAGCACTATTTCTCCACCCCCATCCCGTTTTTTTTAAACCCCACTCTCTGAGAGTACACCTCTGCCTAGTATTCTCTGATTTGTTTCCTGGCTTCTGTTACTTTCCCCTTCTGCTCTCTTCCTTTGCTTTCTCTTCCCTTTCTCTGTTCTTTTTATCCCCCCACTGCTCCTACTTCCCAAAGAAGACTAATCTCTGTCTGTATTTTTTGTGTGTTCTGATTCCTACTAGACAGTATTTTTAGATACTGTGAATTAAAATGAAATACTTACAAAGATTCATCAATACAAAGGAAAAGAGATAAATACATTATACATTTAAAAATAATGAAAATTCATAGCATTGTAGAGCCATTTCAGTTAAGTGCAACTGAGCCTATATATCTCAGTAGACCCAGAAAACAATTGTGTGTGTTAACACACTATTTGGTAGAAGGTCTTAATAATTGCCTCTGGATTGCCAAGAAAGGTTGTTAGATTTGGAATCATCCTTTTTGAATGCACAGAGATGAGTGTAGTAAATTTCACCAACAACACAGTAATTAAAATGGTAAAGTCGCAGCTATGTTTAAAATTTGACCATCTGTGGTTATCTAATCTTTGAGTGTTCCTAGACAATACATTTTTATGGTAGCAGCTTTTTAGTAAGACTGAATGGTAATTCTTATGTGAAAGTGGTTGATAATTTGTAAGGGGAAAACAAGTCTACCAAAGAGAAGGAATACCGAAATGCTTAAAAATCACATTTTCCTTCAGACATGCTTCTTAATATTTAATGTGAAATAATCTATTTACATTAAAATCATTATCTCAAAAAGAATTTTTTTTAACCAATATACAAATTTGATCTCTTCATTCAGGGAACATTTTCAGTGTAGTACCTGTTTATTCTTTTTGCATATGTATGTTTAAAACAGTGGGAACATTTATTTTACAGAATATTTCTACAGTAAACTTCTGGGTAATGCAAATGCTAAAACCTGGAAAAACAAGACTAGTGTTACATTAGTCTCTGAATTTCATGCCAGGGTTGTCTGCATGAATTATTTACAGATTAGTAAGAAGATATGGACAAAATAAGAGGAAAAGGAAAACTGAACAAATATCACAAAGGTACTATAATGTACTGAAATTACACAATAATATCTGTCCTTTCAGAACTAATAGCTAGACAGATATATCAGCACATGTAAAAAACAAGGAGTGGGGACTCGATTTCATTATGATTTATAGGATTGTCTCATACATGTTTCTGATAGAAGTGTTAATGCCGTCTTTCTAGGTACTTAAAAGAAGAAGCAACTAGACAATACAACTGTTAGATGTGGTTGACTGTATTCAAGATAAGGAAAAAAAATGTACAGTTGCCATGCAGCTTCATGCCTTGACATCTAGGAGAATGTGTCCTAATAAGATAGCTTTGAGATTATCTGAATTTGAACCTATCCTATATCCATTTTTCCTGGTTCCTATTTCAAATTCAAATGTTTCCCCGACTCACATTCAACATTTGAAACAATTCCCCAGAACAAAATGCACTTTAGTTTTACAAGAAAAAGGTCAGTGTAACCTCTTCATTTCCTCAGCTTTACAATCTTTCCTCCATCTTTTCTTCAATAATAATAAACATCCTCGTATATTTGCTTCTCAACTGAACAAAATAAGGAAAGTAGGTAAAAGTATAGAAAGAAAATTAATTACAACCAAAGCAGTTACTTTAATAGCCACTGTATTAACATTTAAAAAGAAAATTGTTAAGGAAATAACTGCATTGTGTTCTTTATTTGAAACTAAAGTTATGCCCAGGAAAGGAACAAACTGATTATATCTCATTTGACAGTCTTAGTACCGTATTTCCCAAAACTTCTCTGGGAGAACATTTTCTCTAGTATGTCTGCAATGCCTACTAGCTGAACTGTGAACTCTCAACATCTATCTTGAAATTGGTTATGCAAGAATCAGACTATTCAATTTAAGCAACTAAATTAATAGTTAAATAAACTGTTACTTAAGTGAATTATTCTAATCTAGTGGCCATTTCTTGATACGTGAAATCAAATTCTGTTTATCCATAAGATATATGCTGAATCATGCTATGATTATATTCAGAGTTTTGGACAAAGTATTAATCTAAGAAAGATACATAAATATTTACCTTTTTATTATATTTATACTTATTAAACATGATACCCCTTGTTACACAAAAAGCTATACATCAAATTATGAGCTCTGCTACATTGTGATTCATTCAATACCTTTCTTTTCTTGACATTCTTTCCATTCTTATTGCCACTATTTAAGTAATTCTTGTTTTTAGCGTCTTCCTATCTTAACCATGCAACTAATCTTCAATGTCTCCAGATAACTTTTCTGCTTAAAAAAAAAAAATCCACGTATTTATCCCTTCCAAAATTGTATTCAGCTCTACAATCTTTTTTTTTTTTTTTTTTTAAGATTTATTTATTTGTGCATACAGAACTGGGGTACAGGCCAGAGGCTCAGGGGTGGTGAGAGGCTTCACCAGAGACAGAGCGGGGAACAGAACAGGCAGATCCACGAAGTACACTGCTGAGGGGCGTAGTGGGCGGGTCAGGAGAGGTCTGCCACGCCATGTGGTCACCTCCGGGGCAGGCGGGGATCGAACTCATACTACGGAAGCGGCTTTAGATTCTCAGTGCTGTGCTTTAACCCGCTGCGCCACAAGGGAGGGCCCAGCCCTACAATCTTAACATTAAGATATTTTCATATACCAACCAAATGTAATGTTTCATTATTCAGTGCCCTCAATTCCATTTCACCTTCGCAACATAAACTCAACATCACTCACTTTCTTTTCTTGTATTGATAACTAGCCAACCTCCAGTTCATCTCTATTTAACTATATATAATTTTTCCAGAAAACATATGACCAAGCTTATATAATATTTCCTTCATGAAATCCCTTTTCATCATTCTAACAGAAAATACTAACAAAAGTTATAGGTTCCGTTTCTAGCTTGCCCACTATATAGTTTTACAATTTTAGACAAGTTATTTACCTATTCTCAGTTTTACCTGAATCATAATAATTGTTTAGGTGAATGAGAGATTCTTAATCCAGCAAGTCTGTAAAAACTCAAAAAAAAATTTGAGTTTATGTTAAAATGGGCAGAATATTTATTTCTAGGAACAGGGCTACAAGCTGCTTTCATTAGCTGTTTCAAGTAATAGATGATCAAAAAAGGTTATGAATCATCTCCCTAACCTAAATCTTTCATTTTATATGTATACAGTGTCTCTCTCACTCTGTGTCAATGGCAATTAAAGAAAAGCTTTAATAATAAAAACTTTTACCTCATAAAAATGGACCTTAACCACTTTTGACAGAGAATGTTCACAGTTGACAGAGAATGTTCACATAGATGATGCCCTTCCATCAGCAACTGTTATGCACTGCAACCTGCTAGAGGAATATTATATTCTGTGGATTTGGCACAAATCTTAAAATAACTTAAATCCCACCATTCTTTTCTTCTGCTGATTCAAAATTCAGCATATGGTACACTAGTAGTAGCTATATTATGTTCTTTATCTTGTAGATAGTGAATATATATATGTTCAATGAATTAATGTTATCAAAGGAGAATTAATAAATGAATTTTTTATGAGGGCTTGGGTAAGGGCGATTACATATATATTATATATCAGATATATAATACATACAGTATATACCATTATCAGACTTCACTAGAGTTAATTAACTAGCAGATGTAGGATATTTTTGAAGTAGTGTAATAGCATCGGCAGCTGAACATATCAATTGGTGCTTCTTGAGAAAACCAGAATTACAAATTTATTACATCTTTCAGAGACTGTAAACTTAGGACACAGTATACAAAGAATAAAATGCAGTTTACAGAGTAATCATAATGAAGATAAGGCGGTCCTTACATCATTTGAAAAGTAATCACATGTGTTTTTATGCTAGCTTTCATTTCCTTAGTTTCTTATACTTGTTTAAACATTCAGTGGTCTGACAGTCCTCAAATAGATGTCTCACAAAACTGTGGGCCCTAAAAAGCCTGATATATTGAGGGTCCAAGCATCCTGATAAAAGCAAGGGCTACAAGAAAGTAATTTTCTTTTCACAGATTATAATATGGTTCCTATAAATCAAAATATGCTTTTTCATATGTTCTCATAGTTTGAAGATTGCTGGTACTGCATACAAAATAATTTCTTGAATAAAAAGATCAAATTTGTGTTATTTTCTGTTTAAAAAATATGAGACCAACAGAAATGAAGAAATAAAGGTTTGTAAATTAGTTCATTTTAGGTGAATTGCCCCATAGAGGCAAGGTTGAGATTTTAACTGTGAGGTTGTGGTGGTACTCTTATACTTCTTATTAGCCAACTTTTTTCTCTTTTGTATTTATTCTTTCTATAGATGACAGGGCTTAAATTCCAGAATTGAGGTTTTTTTTTTAATTTAATTTTATTTTTTAATTTATATTTTTATTTATGTATACAAGAATTGTGGTATAGATCAGAGGTACAGATTTAGGGGATAATGGTGAGAGAACTCACCAGAGACAGAATGAGGAGCAGAACAGGTGAAAGCCACTGAGATACACTGTTGAGAAGAGCAGCAGAGACAGGAAAGGTCTGCTGCACCAGAAGGACTAGTGCCCTGGCCAGAGACTGAATTCATGCCACAGTGGCTGGCAATAGCTTGATAATACAGAGGGAAGTCCCAGGTTTTTAAATTTGGAAAAATAGTTTTGCAGTTTCTTACAAAATTAAATGTACACACTAGATACCCCCACACCCTCACTCCTAGGTTTTTACCTAAGGGAAATGAATATATTTATGTCCATACAAATTCCTGCTTAATTTTATAGTAGCTTTATTCATAATCCCCAAGTGCCTGAAACAGTTCATGTTTATCTGCTAGTGAAAGGTGAGGCAAATTTAGTTGCATTCACACAATAGAATGTTACTTAACAATAAGATGGTACTAATACTGATGTAACTAATGAAATGTGTGAATCTCAGGAGCATTTTAGAGAAGAAGCTTGTATTTCTATAATTTCATTCATGTGGCATTCTATAAACAGTTACCCTATAGAGACAGAATTCAGATCACTGGTTGTCATGAATAGGGTGGGATACAAGGAAGTTTTTTTGGATGATGAAAATGTTCATTATCTTTAGACAGTGAGGCTTAACTTTATAAATTTGTCAAAATTCACAGATTTTATAAAGGCTCCAGTGGAGTCTGATGCTATACTCTGTAATCAAGCCTTAATATTTTTGTATTGTAACATACGATAGCGGTGTATCTGAGTGGGTTAAGTTTTGCTGCCAAATGAATTTTAAGAATTTTGGGATTTGGGATTTGTAAATAAGAAATTATAGATTGATGACCACAGAAAAGCATTCACTGATGTAGAATATAGAATATAAAACTGTTGGCTACACTGTTTTAGATCAAATAAGGATTTTTACTTTTCTGAACTTCTTTTTTGGGACCAAACATTGTGATAGTAAAAAAATCAATATTCTGCTTCTCCCAGCTCCACCAGTATTAGCAGAGATGGCAGATGTTTTAAATAACTGTGGGCATACATATAATGGAATATTACTCGGCAATAAAAAAGATAAAGCCATGCCATTTGCAGCAACATGGATAGAGCTGGAAGGGATCATGCTCAGAGAAAAAAACTGAAAGAAAAAGAAAAATAACAGATGATTCCACTCTTAGGAGGAATGTAGAAGATCCAAATAAGGGATTAGAAAACACACATACACACACATATAAAATAAATATCAAAATTAACAGAAAACTATAAACCAGTGACATACTGTGGGGTGGATAGGGAATAGGACCAGGACAAGGATGGGAAGAGCACAAGGAACTATGGTGATGGTGCACAGGTAAACTGGTGATGGGCCCTGCATGGGGACCACACCTGAGATGAAAAAAGCATGTATTATACAAAAATGAAAAGTGATGTTAAAAATATATTAAAAAATAATAAAAATTTATTTAAAAATAAAAATAACTATGGGCATTCCAAGTACCCTGGCACAGTCATGGTTTGGGGGGGTCAGTGTATATGTATATTTATGTTTCAAATGTTAACATTTACATTTTTAAAAAAGATTTATTTATTTATGCATGCAGAACTGGGGTACAGGCCAGAGGTGCAGGCAGGGGCTGTGAGAGGCTTTACCAGAGACAGAGTGGGGAGCAGAACAGGCAGGTAGATGAAGTACACTGCTGAGGGGCATAGTGGGCAGGTCAGGAGAGGTCTGCAGCACCAAGTGGATCACTTCTTGGGAGGTGATCAAACTCATGCTGAAGTGGCTTTAGCTTCTTAGTGCTGTGCTTTAACCTGCTGTGCCACCAGGGAAGGCCCAATATTTACATTTTTAACAAAAAATTTCAAGAAGAAAAAGTTACTTTATTGCTGCTTTTTTTTTTTTTTTTTGTCTTCTGCTTACATTGCTCCCGCCAAAACTCAGTCTTGGTTAGTTTGTGTTCATATAGTAGCTTAGTTTAGATACAGCTTGACAAATAATGAATAGTACCAGTGCAGTGAACCATAGGCAGTTCATTTAATTGTCTTGGTGTCAGTTTCACTAACTGGAATTGAGTATGTTGCAGATGATCCCTTAGAAGATTCTGAAGTGTTAAGTGACAGAAAAAAGGTGACTTTTAAATTATACCTCCCCTTCATTCTATCATACCTACATACACACACACATATACATATATACACACACATACATATATAACAAGAGATGTTACCTATCAGTATATATTACATATGGTTTCAAAGTTGAGAAAAGAGAAATCACAATTCTCTTTTGGTCCCTTTCTTTAAGATTTTGTGATTCTACACTTGTAATCTTTCCATGCTGTTCTTTCTCAGCAAAACCTAGTGTACTTTGATTCTGTCAGTTGCTGAAGAAAGGGGCAAAAAGTGCCTTACAGTGTTGAAATTGGGATGTTAACATTATGGTTTTTCTTTATTGATGTAGGTTTTCTTCATTTTTTTTTATTTTTTTTAAAAAATTTATTTATTTATTTATTTATTTATTTATTTATTTATTTATTTATTTATTCGTACAGAACTGGGGTACAGGCCAGAGATGTGGAGGGTGAGAGGATTCA
>NW_004567115.1:17355277-17371008 GCF_000260355.1 Condylura cristata
CTCCCGGGCAGGCGGGAATCGAACTCATGCGGAAGCGGCTTTAGATTCTCAGTGCTGTGCTTTAACCCGCTGCGCCACCAGGGAGGGCCGGTTTTCTTCATTTTTATTCAAAAACTGATTTTGTTTTTACACTGACTAAAAAGCAAAGTTGTTACTACCTCAAGAGGAACACAAGATACTCTTATTCTTTCCCTCTCCCCTCCTCTCTCGTTCTACACGCACGCATACACTCACACACACTCATGCACGTAACTTAACCCTGTCTTTAATTTACTAATAAAAACAATCCAGACTTCAGGAAGTAAACTTTGTGACTTGCTTATTTTATTCATCCCACTTATTTTATTCTAATCAAAGAAAACTATTCTCCATTCCTGGCTGCTATTATCTTGACTATAATTGCCTAGTTTCTTTTTTGGTTGATGTATTGCTAGCCTTTATCTGGGTATTATTAAAGTATATAAGTGCTCCGTAGAGCCCCATAGTCTCAGCCAGAATATTGTCAGATTCTCAGCTCAAATGAAACTGCTCTGGTGGTTTGTTTGATTGTTAAGTAAGTAGCTCAGATTTGTTGCCAGTGTGTGTGAGGAACTCTAAATTCATTATGTTAGTTGTTCTAGCAGTGTTGCAGTTGAAAAATAGCTTCCCTGTTTATGGATTGTGGTCCTTGGGCACCAAACAGTGGATGTTAGAATGTATTGCAGAAAAGCTGATTAAAGTACTGGGTGCACTGAAAGTAACAGTACAAAGTCATTTTGGGATATCTATGCCTGAATCTGTTGGTGCATTTGTATGTTTATTATCAGTTTATCCAGGAGGGAATAACATTTTTGCAAAAGTGCTTCTAGAGAAAGCATCAATAAGCCATGCTCAATGAGAAGTTTATGTAGGTATACTGGATGGGAACTTTGAAAATCCCTAAATACTTTGCACTTTTATCACTTAAGCTTGTTAGTGTCATGTTTCATGTTGACACAGATTTAAATAGTAAATACTTGCTTTTTACAATTTTAACATACTTTTACTGTGTATCAAGGAATTTGTATTTACCCCAGAATATACATTATGTATATAATGTATATTAATTGTCTTCTTCTCCCCATTTTAACTACTTTAATTGTCTCTTCTCCCCATTTTAACTACTTTACTCTCCAACGGAAGTTCACTGGAGTAGGATATAGAAAATTGTATATAATTACAAAACTTACAGATCTTTAAATATATTTTGCACTCCCCTTGTTAAAACTTTACAAGGTTTCCTCATTGTTTTCAAGATAAACTTAGAACTTCTTAGCACAAGAGCCATTCATAATCTTTCTATTTCTTCTCTGCCTCGTTCTTAACCTCCTCCCCATCAAGTGTCCTTTGCTTCGGGTTCACAGGACTACATTTCCTTATCATTTTACTTTGTTTGCAGCCTTTCCCCCCTTTCTTCACTTGAGCATCACCTGTTCTTTCTTCAAGATTCTACTCAAGTTTCCCTTTTCAAGACCTTCTCTGACCCAGAATTACCCTGCCAGTCCCACTTACACTAACCTTTAAGTTCTTTATAGCATTTCATCAGGTTCTTTTCATACTCTTACTTCTTTCTTGTCTGTCTTGTTTAATAGACTATTGTTCTTTAAATTTAGAGATGATAGTGTCCTTTGGTTTTAAACTCAGAACTATGCCTTTCAAATGAAGTTTAGTGATTGACTGAATGACTTCTACAGATAACTCAGTAAATGATTTATTTTGCTCTTTTGAGAGTGTGCGTTATAGCATTTTCTTCACTCAGAATGTATTAAATTGACTTTCCTATTGACAACTAAAATTTTTGGGAAGGTGATTTCTTTGGCTTTGGAAGGCAGGAAACCTTATTGGCTATGGGGTATAACTATGAATTTTAAACAGTTGATTATCTAAAATATGATATATGAAATATGATATGAGAATTGGAAAGACCAACTGTTAAATTCATGAAATTCTACCTTCCACTTACTGACATATGTTGTTGAACCTGTAACTTTATTGGTATATAAAATTGCCTTAGTAAAGCATAGTAACAACTTTTTCTTTATTTGAAAATATGTTTAGTTTCTAAATTTTAATGTAGCCATCTGAGAAGCAAAACAGTTAAACCAAAAGAATATTTCTAATGATGGGTTATAGAATTTAATCATGTGCTGGTGGTCCTGAGGTGTCTTTGTTGTATTTGTATCCATATTCTGCATTGTGTAACAAAAGAGAGACCGATTTTTTTTAAAAAAAAAAATACGTACTTATAAATGAAACTTTTAAAAATAAGGTACTTCTTAACCAAATTACAGCATTTTCATTTGCTGTAAAATTTTCTTCTTACATGTATACTTAATATTTGCTTTCACCTAATTTTATTTGCTTAAACATTTTGTATAATTATTTCTCTAATGATGTAGCATTTTGATATAGCTGAATCATATTCCTGGCTGTTCTTTTTACTTATTAAAAGAAGAAATGCTGCTATTAAAATTCCTTGTTCTTTATTTGAGCTTGCAAAAAATCTGTTACATCTTGAATACCCTAAGTAATTGAACTGAAGGTTTGAAGTTATAGATCTCCTTTCAATCTATGCTATATGAAAAAATAGAATGGAGAAAAATTACCCATATCTCAGTAGTTACAGTTCTGCTCATTCTCAGGCTCCAGCCTTCTTTAAAAAAATATTTTTAACATTTGCTATTTGTTAAAGTTGGTATTGAATTTGTATAAATGTAAAGATTGAAGCATTTTAGAATATTTTTGTCTAAAATTAAAGGATGCATTCTCAGTTTTGGTGTTTGGAGTGCTGCCTCAAAGAGGAGGCTAGCATTTGGTACGTAGTTCACGTATTTCTAATCTACAGACCTACCCTTTGGAGGCAAAGGCTTCATGATTCTGATATTGTTGTTTTCTACCGCTGTAAAGCTTAGCAATGATAATTGATTTTTTTTTTTAACTTTCCATGTCATCACAAATAAAACTGAGTTTTTGGAAGACCAGTAATTTGTACCTTTAAAAAGCAACATTATTTTGCTTTTGTCTCAGAATGTATTATGCTTCACAAGTATACTGTGACAGTCTGAATAGAAAAGGGGGGAGGGGACATTGTCTTCAGCTGGCATGCTGTTATCAGAGGGAATGTGTTTCTGGACACGAGATTTAGCATTCATTGGTTGTCTGAAGAAAGCTATTTCATCTGAGGATTGGACAAGAAGCTGCGTCAATTTGCTGCCCGTCTCCAAGGCACTGGTGATGCTGCCTTCACAAGCTGGCTAACGTCACGGCTCCATCACCCAGCGGGGTGTGGACTCTCTTTTTCTGTTCTTCGCTATTTAATTCTGTATTTGCTGCCTACTGCATTTCTTAATCTGTCTTCTGCCAAATGCTAACAGCATGATATTTTGCAATCATCTAGGTGAATACAAGAAAGACGAACTCCTAGAAGCTGCTAGGTAAGTGATTCCATTCATTTTAAGTGAGTATAATGCATTTAAGGGAGAAAAGAGGGAGGGCAGGTGGAGACTGTAAAAATTATAGCATGTTATTGTCTTGCTTGGATTTTGCTATAATGCAAAGAGGATTTTACACTCAGTCTTTGTATACTTTATTTTTATCATTAGTGTATTGAATGATAATCTTTCATTTAGTGATAATTATAAGATTAATTTTATCTGGTACATTTCTTAAGGTACCTGCAAACATTAGTTGCCCAGCTTTTCAAATAATACTAGTAGAGTATTTAAATACCTCTCTGTTTTTTTTCTGAAAATTTTGCTAACAAAGCTTGAAATATAGAGTATGAAGTAAATGTTAATATTCTCATCCATTCTCTTTTGTTCTTGGTCATTTGTAATTTAATTGATTAGCATTTTGTATGTATTTTAACTCAAGTGCTTCAGATCACTTACCAGAATAAAGTTTGTTTGTAATTAAGGTCACTTTATGCAGATAAATAAATAAAAATGTAAAAAACTGTATTCAAAATGTACCACTATATGATGATTAATAGGAATTAATTAGGAATATATTAATTGAATATAACAAAAGAGATTCATTGTGAACCATAGGGGAAAAAAATCAAAACATATCCATATTGTTTTCCACTCTTGTGAAAAATATCCATAAACATTCATAAACAACTGTATAATTTTATAGAAATTGACTTACTACCTTTTTATAGGAGTGGTAATGAAGAAAAACTAATGGCTTTACTGACTCCTTTAAATGTGAACTGCCATGCAAGTGATGGGCGAAAGGTAAGTTATTTAAAATAAAATATCCCCCTTCAGTAATTTCTCTTAGCTTTACAGTTAACATTTTTGAAGTTGGCATATACACATACAAACATTCATGTATGTGTGTGTGTGTGTGTGTGTGTGTGTGTGTGTGTATGGCTGTATTTTTGCTGGCATCTTTTTACTGTAAAATGAAATGCTGCTGTATATGTATTGGCAGTTGTGACATATTCATAGAGCTGATGAAACATGGATCTTAAGTCTTTTTTTCTTAAACATCTAGAAGCTGTTAACTGAAACTTCTTTTTGCTGATGGTTAAAATTATAGCAGCATATATTATTTTTCTGTTTATAATCATGGAAATTGGATGTACTTGTTTATATCTTATCTTTTGTTAGGATCTTTGCATTTTTTTTCATTATTTGGTGGAAGAAGATTGTGCTTGCTAAACATCAGTACTTTTTCCATTTAAAACTGAAAAAATGCTGCTAATAATTTATATTAGGTCTCTGTAACCACCCTGTTTTTGTTTGTTTTTACTGGCTAAGTTTTTAATGAGGTAAAATAGATTAAAAATAGATTAAAGCAGAGGAAATTTTCTACATTAATACACAGTTGTCATAAATGTAAATTCTTACATAAAATGTACAACTAGCAGCTTCTTTCTCTGCTTTGTATTCTCATGGAATATAAACTGAAATACAGTATGTAACACTTTATAGCCTTTGGAAATTGACTGCAAAGTTTTACAGTGATTTACCTAATAGATGTTGGTAAACAGCACTGTGTACTATAGTCTTTTTTTTTTAATGACAAATTTTTATGTTTTTAAAAACCTAAAACATTTTAAAGTTATCTTCCAATATAGGGGATAATTATCTTGTTCTTAATATTTAAAAGATGAATTCCTTTGAAATTTTTTATTGTGGAAAAGGTGAAGATGGATGATACCCTTTAGAAATAATAAGCTGTTTAGCTTTTAAAAACTCAGTTTTCTATGAATAATAATTTTATAAGTCAAAGTTACTGTATGCCTTGACTACATTTGTACTTTTTTCAAATTCTAATGAAGTCTCCATATAATATTGACAAGAAGTTGAGTCTCTAAAAATATATATTAATTGTAATTATACAGAGCTTATGTTTTGATTCACATGACCTGAGTGTTCATTTTCTCTGGATAATTTGGAATAAGGCTTTTACTTGTATGAGTATCAAGCTATAAACTAGCACCAAGCTTTAAACTAGCACAAGATTTATTCAGTACTGTTAATGATTTGGGATGATATTTTTAAGCGATAACTTTATTTTTCCCTTCAATTTCGAAGTTGCTTTGGGGCTTTTTCGCACACATGTGTATATTGTGAGCTCCAGATTTTTTGGGATCCTCTCAATAGATAAAGTGACTTTTATCACTGGGCAGAAAAGGGGCTTGTTTACTGTGGTAAGAGTGTGTGTGTGTGTATGTTTATAAAGAGCTTTTTTATTATAGCTGGAGTCAATTTCAATCCCAAACTTATTCTCTCATCCTTACCCTTATATCTAGTTCAGTGATTCCTAATAATAAAGGGGCATAAGCACTGATATTTAACAGTTTGTTGCTTTCTTCTTGCTTTATCCTCTACACATATTTATTTTTCTTTCTCCCCAAAGAAGGATAACTTTTTCCTTTTTCCTTAGCTGGAACCTTTTTATGTATTTCTCATCTAAATTCTCATGGTTCCTTTTTTTACATTACTCTTTGGCATTTATCAGGTAGTTCTTGAATTACATAGTTATTAATACATATCTTCTACTCACTGTTTAGCTCTCATTTTACACACGATCAAGCCTAGCACTTTGCATATTGCAGAAGCTTAGAATATAAATATACTTCCTAATAAGCATAATTTTACACAGTGAGTTAAAAAAAATCTTTGTACTATCTGCATTTGGAAAGTTAACTACATATATGCATGGGGGGTTATGTTTTTAGTTAATAGATAGTATCACTAGTTTTATTTTATTACTTCACCTTTGATAATTATACCATGAGGGAGAATTACTTATTTTAAGGTGTAGAATATTTTTAAGAACATGACTCAAAATACTGTGTGAAGTATTCTTAACATGTGAACAATGCAGTAATTTTCCAATATGGGCTCTGTTACCTTTTTCGATTATCATTTTTCTCAGGTTGCTAGGAAAAAAATTAGAATTAAGTATTTACAGGTTTCAGTGCTATGTATGCAATATATTATTCATAATGGTTCATCAATATGTAAAATGAACATAAAATTTTGTAATTAAAATTGAATTATGTTCATATTTAGGTATTGCTCTCATGTATGGCACAAAGTAATTCTTCTTAAATGTATCAGTTGCAGTTAAATCAGGAAGCAGTGACTCTTCTGGGTGCTAATTAATATTGGGTTAAGATGACAATGTTTTTTGTTTTCTTGTATTTATATGCAAAAAGTGTAAGGAAACCTAGCTGCTAAAATACAACTCTGTCTTACATATTTAGTTTTTTTAGGCCACTTGCATGTATTTATTTAACATTAAAAAGTTAAATTACATATTAATAAGAGTTTTATATATATATATAGTAAGTTAGGTATATAAAATTTATTTCTTGATTTTGTATTTTAGAACACTGCAGAATCAAATCCTTTTTTAGAGAGCTCTGAATGTCTGTATTAATGCTTACTTGAGTCTTTGCCTTTCTCTTTTTACTACAATTCCTGGTTTAAAAGCTTCAAAAGCCCATGTAAACATCAAATTTGTAGTGGTTTCAGAAATGAAATGTTTGTTATACATTAACTGGCATGTGGAAAATTGTCCTAGGTATGCTTGGAGGTTTGAGCATTTCTGTTTAATGAAATACATGGGATTATATAGTGACAGTGTAAATTTTAAGAAGCCTATTAATTCTATGCCAGGACATAGATGATTATCTAGTTAGATACTATGTGAGTAGTTAATATTTTTATTTGTTTTCATGACCTGCAGAATTTGGGAAATAGTAAGATAATAGTAAGGCTTTAAGTCATTTATATTAGATTATACTTTTATTTTACATATAAATCAAGGTTGGAACTTGGCTACTATAGAAATTCTCAGTTTTTCGAAACGTAAATAGCAAAAGCAGAAACTTTTTTTGTAATATTTTATTCCAAATTGAAATTTTTTCATACAGTCATGAAAAATGAGGGTCACTTTAGAAATACAGCAGTATAGAATTTATTTCCTTTTGTTCATTATGATTAGGCAAGACATTCCACAGTTCTTAATTTTAAATTGCAGTGATGTATATCCAAATCCTTAAAACAGGTTGTTTCCTTTCTAAAATTCTTATTATTCCGATATTTTCAAA
This sequence comes from Condylura cristata, assembly GCF_000260355.1. Taxonomy (NCBI): domain Eukaryota; kingdom Metazoa; phylum Chordata; class Mammalia; order Eulipotyphla; family Talpidae; genus Condylura; species Condylura cristata. Next base: position 17,362,869 of record NW_004567115.1, read on the forward strand.
TTTGTATCTGTTATCCTTAATTCCCTATATAGATTTTTTTGAGCAGTTGTCCAGTATTCTAGCCTTATGTGATTTAAATTTGAGGTGGTGGTCTCCTGTTTTTCAGCATTCCTTTCCTAAGGATGCCTTTTAGCTGTGATTGAAAATAGCTGAATACATCCCACATTATTGTCACACTCAGCCCTCTTTGAATTTCTTTTGGTGCCTCTCTATATTTCTTTTTTCTGACTGCCTTTATTCATTTACAAAATAAATACCCTAATTAATCCCCTTCTTATAACAAGGCATCGGTTGGGATTAGGAATTACAGTATATGTTGTTAAAAGTAATAAATATCTGTATCTTAAATGTACTTTCATATATCTTACCTATTATTTCTGTGATTGTATGTCAATAAATATTGAAAGTAACCAGTATTTGGTTGGTACTTAATTTTTCATAAAGTATTTAATTTCCAGCTTCTTTCTGCTTCATTCATTCATTTATTCAGTCAGCATTCCATACCTATCATATATAGGTCACTGTTCCAAGTATCATGAGAAATAAATAAATGAATAAATTATATATATATATAATACGTATTATATATAATACGTATTATATATATATTTATATATATATATAGTGTTATTGTTTCATAAGAAGCTCAGCGTTGATAGAATGATTAAGTCTTTTTATTTTTAAGCACTTGTATTTAGACATATATTCTCTTCTGTAAGAATCCACAAATTTAGGTACTTAAGTAATTGGAGAAATTATTTAAATTCAGAGAGATTAACTAGAGTTTCATTAAATGTCAGATCTCAACTATGTAAAGGTTTGCCTTCATAAAGTAGTTAATAATGAGTAAGATACTGGAAACAAAAATAGTAGTGCTTTGAGACTATTTTCAATAACAATTAATCAAAAATAATGTAGGATTTAGTAACATAGAATTGAAGATGCCATAAAAAACCTATGCTATACTTAAAAGAACAAATAGGCCCTCCCTGGTGGCGCAGCGGGTTAAAGCACAGCACTAAGAAGCTAAAGCCACTTCCGCATGAGTTCGATCCCCACCTGCCCCGGAGGTGACCCACATATCGTGGCAGACCTCTTCTGACCTGCCCTCCTCAGCAGTGTACTTCATCAGTTGGCCTGTTCTGCTACCTACTCTCTCTCTCTGGTGAATTCTCTCACCCACCACACCTCTAGCCTGTACCCCAGTTCTGTATGCATAAATAAAATCTTTAAAAAAAATAAAGGAACAAATAAACCCTGAGATTAGACAGATTGGCTTCTGTCCTTTGTTCTTCCACCATTCTGAGTATGTGAGTGTGGCATTATGAGTGCCTTTTTCAGTGTACACATTGGTAAATGGGGATAACCATAGGCATTCACAAGACATTTAAAATCACTTGAATTAATGTGATTAATGTGTAGAGTTTGCAGCACTTAGTAGGTCCTCAGTAAACTAGATCCCTATTATTTTGGCACATTTTTTGAAGCTTTTGGGTATATTTAGAATGAATACATGCTAAGAGTATTCCATTTACTTCTCCTTAAATTGGTCTTGTTTTCCAAGCTCAGATCCAAGTAGGATTTGGAAAAAGTATATGTTACATATAGTCTGCAAAGCATATAAAGTAATATTTTTGGAGTTTAGACTCTCACTTTACTCAATATCACATTTAAAAAATAAATAGCAATTTATAAATAAATTCAGAAATGTTTTCTGTGTCTGTTAACATATATACCTATTTTAAGTAGCATATTTATTAAAAATTTAATAGCCATCTGAAATGAATGCAACAATATTCATTTGAATTCCCAAAAGTACATTCAATGAAAAACAGGAAATATCTAGAAATAGTGTAGTATTTTGTGTTTATCTTTAAATTTTAGGGTTATATACATTCTTCATATGCTAATATAGAGTTCCTCAGTAACTCCCTCCTTCGTTGTAAATCTTCTTTAAATATATTTGACCAATATTTGATAATCCTTATATGATAGATTGTTACTTTGAAGCCCACTCAGTGAGCTTTGTCTCTCATTATTTATGACCTTGTCTAGACTCTCTTAAAGTGAGGGAGCTAAGTATAGGACTGTTTTGATGAATACAATTATATTCTAATATGGCTATTGTGCCATTTCCAGGACTAGTCTCTGAATTGGCCTGGCAGCTGCTGGCTTCTTGCTTTCAAAATGTTCCTTCTTGGAAACCAGCTGTCATGTAATGAGGCAGCCCAAGCAGCCATGTGAAGAACTGGGGCCTGTAGCCAAAAACCCACCTCATCTCAGTTATGTTGCTAAATGACTCTGACCTTCCAGGTGGGTCAACAATTTTAACTTCCTGAGCTCCCAGTCCAACCTCCACAGGACATCGACCATGCTAGCATCCTGGGTCATACTACCTAGGACAGAACCTCTAAGACCCACCATCTTGGGGGTTGTTTGTTACGTTATAATAGACAGGTGAATTATATTACCATAAAGAAATAGGATTCAATGTTTACTATCATTGGGCAAGGAAAATTACATCTTATCTGAGATTTACTGAAATTAGTTCTTTCATGGCTGCTTGGAAGAATGAAGATCTTTAAATAAATACCCAAAGTACTTATTTCTTTAGATATACAGTTATTTTGTAGTTATAGTTTGCAGTTTGTTTCTCCCAGAATGAAAAAAATAATAATCTCATGTATACCTTTTGAGGTCATTGTGTTGTGGTAAAAGAAGTGACTTGAAACTAAGTTAGAAATATACTAGCTATGTGACCATGACAGCTTTTATCATGTCTGAGTTCTCATTTTTGTAGCCTGAAAATGAATTTGTGCTACAAGGTCTCTAAAATATCTTTCAACTCTAACCTTTAAGATTTCAGTGAATTTCTTATTTACTTTTCATCAGAGTTGGAAGTAGTACAAAATTGGGTTATGTAAGAGTCTATAGAGTCACACTCCTGACATCTGAAATAAAGTTATACAGAGCCTTATTCCCCTCTAAGGAAGTGTTAACATTACCCAAAAGGTACATGGTAACTTCCTGTAGTCATTAGTAGCCTTTATCACCTCCCCTTTTCTCACCAAATCTAGGTATTTAAAGATCATATTTGACCTTTCCATGTTTTATGCATCATAGTTCAGATGTTACTTAAGATTACAAGAAGGCCAAAATGCATTAAGCCTACATTTGGCAATTCTCCCAAAATTTTAGGTTTAGTTATTAACCTAATCAAATCACTTCTTTAAAGTACATCTTGCTGGGCAATGCACGTCTTACCTGAAATCCCCTAGAACAACTTTTTTTTTTGTATAAAAATCTTTATCCTTATATATATATATTCATTTCAGAACAGTAAGAACTTGAAAATATCTTTAAAAAAATTTTTATTAGGGGTTGTTTCCACTAAAACAGTGTCTGTTTGTCAAGCATGACATTTATGCTGGTGAGGGTAATTAGTACCCATGCCAACTTTGCTGTTTCTCTCTTTGAGAAAAGAATTTTTAGTAGAAAGGGACCACAGTGTTAAAAAGCAGGTGATGAAACTTGGAAGTTCATTTTAGCTCTGCATAGCCACCCTTTGCTTAAATTTGTTTTTTTCTGTGCTCATATCCAAGATACACAAGTTTCCTGCAGTTTTCATCATGAGACTAGTTGAGGGATAGGGAAAAAATGAGTGCTAAATCATGTTGCTATGAGTGTAATTCATTATTAAAATTTGGTTTATAAGCCAAATTACAAAAGTGACATTTTAGTATATCTCCTTTTAAAATCTTAAGAAACAGTGGAGGAGGGGGAATGTACGGGACTATGATGATAGCACAGGGTGATTTGGTGATGAGAAGCCCACGGGGGTTCCAACTGAGATTTAAAAAATGCACAAAATGATGTAAAATTAAAGTATTATATATATAATATAATACTATATATATAAAAGATAGAGTGTGGGAGGTTGGCCTGGCCATTCAGGCCTGAGTTCATGCTTGGGTCAGGGAGCCAGGTCAGGGAGCCAATCCACATATGGCACAGCAGACCTCTCCTGTCTGGTCTGCTCTTTCCTTCAGCAGTGTATTTCAATAAATCTGCCTGTTTTGCTCCCCCCCCCCAAAAATAATAAAATCATAAGAATCTCAAGTTAAAGTGATTTTTCTTCCTCTACAAGTAAACTGTAAGATATAAATTACAACTGCAACTAGATGTTGAAAAACATCTATCTGGCAGAATGTTAAGGAGATGGGGTCCGGAAGAAACATACAAAGTCACTTCAGTGGCATTGCTACAGTTCTACAGTGGAGTTGGGTGGTGGGTAGTGTTGACATATTTTTATGTATCATGTATTTCATGATGAAGTTATTTTTAAATGTCTCTGTGGTTATGACTTGATTGTAATGTTTTTGGCTTTAATATTAATCAGTTGGCAGTAGATTGTTACTAAAAAAGTTATTATACCTCCTAGTAAAGGGTAAGTTTTACTATGGAAGAAGGCATGCTTAGGTACAAGGAGAAGTCTGGTTTCAGAAACTCTTGTGACCAATAAAGAGCAAAATTAAGGGGGAGGGGACAGTTAATTTTATGGATTTAAGAACTTTGAAGTTACTTGAAATTTTGAGTTAGCATTATTAGAAATAGTTGACTTTACTACAAAACCAGTACAATTACCTGACTCATTATATACTACTTACCTGATATTTTAATTCAGATTGCTGTACCACACACTGGGAGACTTAAGCAAGAGAAATGTATTTCTCACAGTTCTGCAGACAAGGAAGTCTAAGATTAAGGTGTCCTGAAATGGTCATTTTTTGATTAGGGTTTTTCACCTAGCATGCAAAAGGCCACCTTCTTGTTGACGAAGCAAGTTGTCCAGTGTCTTAACAAAGACAAGCACTTTAAATCTTTCATCCGAATCCCACCCTCATGACCCTATTTACTTCCCAAAGACCCTGTCTGTGAATAACATCTCATTGGTGATTAAGGCTTTCAGCATATCAATTTGGAGGGAACACAGTCTCGACAATCTGGTTTATCATTGCCTTTTAAAAATTACTAAGAAGTATAAAACAATCACTCAGGAAGCTTATTTCTCCAAACCCAATTTCTTTCTCATACATTTTCATCCATTCACTCTTTCAACTAAATTAGAATTATAAAAGGAAATTTTAAGACCCAAGAATCTTCATAATATTCTTTTTAAAAGATGACTTTGCAGTGACTAGTAAGAATTCTTTATCTACTACAGAATGTCAGTAGTAAAGTTTTAAAAACACAAAACACCATGCATAATTATTTGAAATGCATATTTAGGTAGACAGACTAGCAAATTTGGAAATCCACTAATTCTGTATGTAAAATGTTTCATAGATTTATTGTCCTTTTGTAAAAATGCTTTAATTTTTAACAGTAACATGATAATACTCTTTACTGAATAACATAAAATTGCCAGTTCAAGTAATCTTCCAGTTTGTTAGAATTGAGGAAGGGACTATGGGCAGGGCACAGAGCTAGGATCTCTGTTCTTGACTCCTTTTAGCTGTGTATTCATACATGCAAACTCAGAAACAGCAGAACTTTATCACTGAAGGAGCTATGAGATGACATCTCCAAGTCCTAGAACTCTTAACTCTAAGAGTTCTAAAGAATATCTAATTCTCCCAGGTTAAACAATTGAAATACCTAAGCCAGATTTCCTCTATATAATCTTTAAATGCAGATCAATGTAAATTGTTTCCTGTTTCAAAAACAAGTCCTTTATCTACTGAATGTTAGTTAGAATGTTTAATATGCAGACTTGAAAATGTAAGGTAGTAAATATTAATTACAAAAAGGAATTCATGTGAAATTTGAGCTATGTGAAAACTTCTCTTTAGAAGTGTAAATTATCAGGTTACTATTAGACCAACAAATTTGGTTTTCATAAAGTCTGTCAGCTGTTTCACGCTAAACAATACAAAATTAATGTTACACCCTCAGAGAGTGCTAAACCTTCCTTTTTTCTTACAAATTCTGTGAGAGGGTGCTAGAGATTCACTTTCATCATGCATTCAGCTATTCTGCTGATTCTGAGTCTAGAAAAAAATATCCGTTAAAGAATCTCCTTGGACTTGGCCACAATGATAACGTTAAGCTAAAATTGAATTAAGTTAGTGTTCAGAGCTTTATTCCACAAAGATCACCCTGTGAATTTCCTGTTCCTTTTTGTCCTTTTCCTTTCCTCTTTCCCTCTCTCCCCAATACAGACATTTAAAATAAAGATCGTCTTTTATATTCTTACTTTAAATGTAAAATTTTACAATATAAGCAATTGAAATATAGAACCTTACTTTATATTCCATAAATTCTACAAATTTTCCAGTACCTGAGGTTCCTTATTAAAGAATGACTACATATGTTACCTGGAAGAACATCCTCTCTGAGGCTGTAAAATATCAATCATGGTTTCTCTCTGTTCATATAGGCTGTCCAGAATTCATAGACTCTAATTTGGAAAAGGTTTTAATGGCAATTGGTCCAGTCTCTCAATCCATTGTCGGAGTCTTCACTATAGCAATTCTGATAGGTTGTCATCTGGTTCTTTTGGAATGCATTTTTTTAAATGAGTGCTCATTAGGGCCCTCCCTGGTGGCGCAGCGGGTTAAAGCACAGCATTGAGAATCTAAAGCTGCTTCCACATGAGTTCGATTCCCGCCTGCCCTGGAGGTGACCACATGGTGTGGCAGACCTCTCCTGACCCACCCGCTGCTCCCCTCAGCAGTGTACTTCGTCTATCTGCCTGTTCTGTTCCCCACTTTGTCTCTGGTGAAGCCTCTCACCGCCCCTGAGCCTCTGGCCTTTACCCCAGTTCTGTATGCACAAATAAATAAATCTTAAAAAAAAAAAAAAAGTGAGTGCTCATTAGTTGGAACCAGGAAATATCTGGATTTAGTGTCAAATTTAGGACCAGCCAGAAAGGGACCAAAAAGATCAGAAATTATCCATTAAGACACAGTTGATGCAACTGGAGGAATAGATGAAGATGAAATGACTGTTAAAAATGTCAAAAAACCCTGGACTAAGAAAGAGGAAGAGTGAATAATGTTCTCCATTTTCAACATTGTGTTGTTATTCCTTTTCTTTGCAGTACATTGTATTTTAAGCAACTTTTGTTACTAAGAAATCCTGCATTTCCTGGCTGCCATCTGGTGGAGTGGTCACAAATTACTGGCAGAGTATGCTCTGTGTACCCTACTCTACTTCTGAACTATGCAGACTGTGAGTGCTCAGACAAAGGAAAAGAAGAAAGGGGGAGGATGCTGACCTCACGCTGGTGTGATTCTTGGCTCTGCTGTTAACTTGCTGTGGTGATTCCCCTGTTCTTGGTTTCCTCATTTGTTACATGGCATTGATAATAGTTTCTAGCTCTAGTAGATGTTTTCTGAGATAAATAATACATAGAAGACACTAGAAACATTGCTTAATACAAAGAAAATATCCGGTCAACTTTTTCTTTCTTTATTAAGAAAAGCTTTTTTTTTTCCTTTTTTTATAGATTTATTTATGTATGCATCAGAACTGGGGTACAGGCCAGAGGTATGGGTTGGGGGGTTGAGAGCATTCACGAGAGTGGGGGGAGCAGCAGGTGGGTCAGGAGAGGTCTGCCACACCATGTGGGTCAACTCCCTGGCCAGGAATCAAACTTGTGCTGCAGTGGCTCGGTAGCTTCATAGTACTGTGCTTTAATTCATTGTCCCACCAGAGCAGTCTATTTTAACTTCTATTTTAACTCCTATTTTCTATCTTCTATTTTATGCTATTGCCACCTCCCTACGTTAGGATTTGTGATGAAAAACATTAATACATTAAATTCTTTGGGGTTATGGGAGTAGCATCATGTCATTGTTAATGAAAATACATAGACCTGTTAAGTGCACTGTGATGAAATCATATCCATGTTTAGGTATATATAGGTATTCATTAGATGTAAGTGAAATAGTTTTTTAAAATTATATTTTGGTTGTAGATTTATTTTTTTAAAAGATTTGTTTATTTGTGCATACAGAACTGGGGTACAGGCCAGAGGCTCAGGGGTGGCGAGAGACTTCACCAGAGACAGAGTGGGGAGCAGAACAGGCAGATCAACGAAGTACACTGCTGAGGGGAGCAGCGGGTGGGTCAGGAG
>NW_004567115.1:17371353-17387596 GCF_000260355.1 Condylura cristata
TCACTGTCTCAAAGAAGTTACTAGCTATACTTAGCAAACTGATCATGTATATATCTCTGTGCCTGAAAGGAATTTAATAAGCTATCATTACATAGTTATTATATTTTCCTGGGGATTTTATATTAACTACTGATACAGCATTTTATTTGTAGAAAGCAGATACTAATCTATGTTACAAATGATAGATTTGAATGAGAAGGTTTTGATAAGATATTCAAAGCAGAGATAGAATAACGTAATTGTCCATTTGTAAGTTGTGTTAAATAATTACAGCATAGCCACACAATGGAGAATGCAAAGAATAGAATAGGCCTATATGTACTCACATTTTAAAAGATGGGGGGGAGAAGTTGCAGAAGAATATAGGATCTATTTGTGTCACAAAAACTAAGGGGAAAAAAGAGAAAAACACTTTTATAACACATGAAAAAGTATACTGTATAACTATAAACAGTGATTATTTGGGAAACGGGTTTGTTGGACTAGAAAAAGAAATAATATATTACTTTATATTGTTTTGGACAGAGCATGTTACTTTTATGATTAAAAAGGGAATTTTGGGGCCCTCCCTGGTGGTGCAGCGGGTTAAAGCACAGCACTGAGAAGCTAAAGCCACTTCCGCATGAGTTCGATTCCCGCCTGCCCCGGAGGTGACCACATGGTGTGGCAGACCTCTCCTGACACGCCCGCTGCTCCCCTCAGCAGTGTACTTCGTCGATCTGCCTGTTCTGCTCCCCACTTTGTCCCTGGTGAATTCTCTCACCCTCCGCATCTCTGGCCTGTACCCAGTTCTGTATGAATAAATAAATAAATCTTTTTAAAAAAAGATTTATTTTTATTGGGTGTAGGCCAGAGGTGCAGGGGAAAAGAGGATACACCAGAGACAGAGCAAGGGGCAGAATGGGTCAATCTACTGAAATACGCTGCTGAGGGGAGAGCTGGCAGACAGGAGAGGTCTGCTGTACCGTGTGGGTTAGCTCCCTAACTTGGGATTGAATTTATGCTGCTGTGGCTGGCAATAGTTTGATAGCACTGGGACTTTAACCCCTATGCCACCAGGGAGGCCCTGAATACACAATAATGTATTTAAATCTTGAATCAATTGTTTTTATGATTTTTTTTCATGCACTGGAAAGTAGATTTAAAAATTAAATGGTATCTTATTTTGATGTTTAGTCTTGAGCTGTATTTTGTATTCAATCATTGTTTGTATTTGTAAATCATTAAATTGAAGTGGGAAAATGTTTTGCTAGGCCTTTAATTTTTTTAGAAGGCATTTCCTTTATTAGTATATTTTGATTCACTGTTGTTTCTGCTAACTAATTATGACAGCTGCGTTATATGGAGTGAACCAAGAGGTAAAAGAGTCAAAGATGAGATCAGAAATTTGGAGAGTTAAAATGGGAGAGATTATTCATCACCTTTTAAAATATTATTAATACTTTATCTTTAAGGAGGGGCATTAAAAAAGCCTTTGAGAGATTTTGACCAGAATACTTTTTTAATAGTACCTCTCTTCTGCTCTGTAGTGTAGACTCTAAGAGAACTGTGGTGGAAACAGGATCAGTTCCAAGGCTGTTGTGACCAATCAGCTGATCGTTGATGATGGTTTAGTCAGAATGGTAATAGGAGATAAGTGAGGGGTGATTGGATTCGGTAGATATTTTGGAGATACAGCCAACAGAAATAGTCTGGTGCACTGAACATTAAGTATGAGAGAAAGATAGGATCAAGAAAGGCTGAATAACTAAAAGGATGGAGTGTCATTAAGAGCAATAGGATATTCTAGAGTAAGTTTTGCAGGAGATCCTTGGGCATGGTGAGCATGAGCTGTTTCCTATATACCATGTGGTAATGTCAAGTAGGAAGTCAAATGAAAGTTTGGTGTTCAGCTGAGGACTAAGCTGAGCACCAAACTGAAACAAGTTTAGATAATAAAGAGTAAAGATGTCTGAGAACATCATGGAGTACTCCGTTGCCAAGAAATGAGGAACAATCAGCAATGAAGACTTAGAAGGACTAGTGAGGGCCACTTTCTAGCATCCTGGAAACCAAGGAGGAAAACATTTTAAGAAGGATCAGATATGTCAAGCAGTGCTAACGATGAGGACTAATAAATAACCATTAAGAAATAACATCTGAGTGCACATATGATATACTTAATAAGGTGATAAGTAATAACTACTATTTGTTTAGCTTTTTCTTTGTGATCCTATATATAGCTTATATCTACATATACACTATATTACATAGAGTATACTTGTCAATATATAGTATAGTATGTAGCGTGTATATATTATGTCTGTATAGTTTATAAAATACCTTGTATGACAGAAATTTAAATTCTCATTTTACAAATACTAGAAGTCAACACTGAGAGACGCTATGAAATTAAGCCAAAGCCATGTATCTCATAAATTTTACTAGACAAGAATACAAACCCAGGGCTTGAAATCCTTTATTCATTTTCTTATATTGTGTTGCCTAGACTTATTATGTGTAGAACTGTTAAGACTTACTTTAATCCTTATATGCACTGCAAATCTACAGTGTAGTAGGTAAATACAGATAAATCTGTATGTATTTCATAATATATAAATTTATTATTTCTCATGCCCTGACTATAAGAAGAAAATTTTGAATTGCAGAATTTCTTAAATTAAGGGCTTTTTTTAAGTAAACATCTAATAATATAAAAATGGTAGTAATATTATTTTCCTTAGAATAATACTTAGATTTATAGACAGAGAATACTTGTAGTTATTCTATACTTTATCAGTTTCTGTTTGACCTAAAATAGTCCCAACAAAAAAAGATGTTTTGAGACTAAATCTGACCTGTACAAACTGGCAGTGATTGCTGTCCTGTGTATAATAGTCTTAAGTATTGGATTCTTGTGTTTACTAGTTTGTAGACATAAAAACATAGTAAAATAAACTGTGGATATTTTACAAATGTAGCTGCTTTATTATTTCAAAGTTGAAATTGCACTGTTAATTTTCCTAGCATTTAGAAAATTACTTTTATCATCACCCTGCCATTTGGCAATTGAGGTAGAAAGTTGGCACAATGTGGTAAATTTATTCCTAAGCCACATTATTTTAATTGCCTTACATCAAAAGATAGCATTTGGTATATAATGTTTAATTTTGAATTTTTTTTTTTTTAGGGAAAAATGTCTGGGTTTTTAGTAATATACACTTGCTCAAATCATCCTTTGTTCTCGATTTGTACATATTCTGTTTGCCTTCTACCATTTCCTCAAATTTATTGCATGTATTTGATGGATTTTTATATGCCTTCAAGTAATACTATTTAGTGTTTGTAATTAGCATCCACTTAAAATGACTGCTTGGAAAGTCTTGTGTAGCCTACTCTATACTCACTCTCTCTGTGTATTCACCCGCTGTTATAGTTCAGCTGCCTTATCTTAGATGCTACTACATTTTGCTAACTAATGCTGTCATTATCTCTCCTGGGTTGGTTCAGCAGTCTCTATTCATATGTTCCTGCATGTCACCCTCCCTCTCCAATTTATTCTCTCTAGAATAACTGGCATGGTCTTGCCAAAATTCCAGTCTTAAGTAATTTTTCAGTTTAAAGTCTTTTAAGGCTTTCTCGGTGTTCTTTGGGTCTCCTCCAATTTCATACATACTCTTCACCACTATCTTGTCTCCTTTGGTTTCTCAGTTACACCTTTTCTACTAGGTGTTTTATGTTCTTCATGCTACCTGTGGTAAAGTTTCCCACCCTTTTGCCTCACAGATTTCTGTTTATCCTCATGTATTCTAAGACTTTTCCTTGACCCTACTTCTATCAACCATTGGAGTGGTTTACATATGTGACCGCTAGCATCTCACAACATTTTGAACTTCCTATATTGGAACATTTGTCACACTAAATTGTGTTTGATTTTTTTAGTTAGTTGATGTCTTATTTAAAGTCCATAAATAGTGTGTGGGGGTTTGTGTGTGTGTGTTCCATCTAGGGACTCTGGGTTTTTTGTTTCATTTTAAAGATTTATTTATTTATGCTTACAGAACTGGGGTACAAGCTAGAGGTGTGGTGGGTGAGAGCATTCACCAGAAACAGAGTGGGGAGCAGAACAGGCCGACTGATGAAGTACACTGCTGAGGGGAGCAGTAGGTGGGTCAGGAGAGGTCTGCCATGCCATGTGGATCTCCTCCGGGGCAGGCGGGGATCGAACTCATGCTGAAGTGGCTTTTAACCTCACAATGCTGTGCTCTGACCTGCTGCACCACCAGGGAGGGCCCAATTCTGTGTTTTTTAAGGAATAAGAAAGTCCGTTACACAAAATAATGAAGCTTTCTTCTTTACCATGCTATCATGTTCTAGATATATGCCAGTGATGACCTAGTTTGTTTTTAGCCTTTACCTTTCCTAAATTCTGGTCACATTTCCATTAGGGCATCAGGTAGGCACTTCAAAATCTAAATTTCTTCTAGGTTCTTCTTTCTTCTCTCTTACTTGCTTTTCTTTGATCATCATCTTTTCCCTTCCTTTCTTTCTCCCTCTCTTATTTCCTTCTTTCAACTGTAAGACATTATCAAACTCAAAAGTACCATATTTACTACCAACATATCAGTTAGTTATTCTATCATATTTTCTTCCTAATAATTTTTGACATGCACTACTTCCCTTCATTTTTCACTGCTGCTTTTAGGAATTCTGACCAATTTTTACTTGGTCAGTTATAGCAGCTTCTAATTTATTTGAATTATGCACATTTTAGCATTTTAATAACTAAACATAATACTATTATGAAGCATTATGAGTAATTTTTAGTCCCTAAAAATTTGCAGACTACATTTTTCTTAGTTTTATTCTCCTAAGTTAATGTGTGTGTATAAATCCACATATGCATTCACTTACAGACGTTCATTTGTAAGAATAGGAAATGAAAACTTATTGATCAACTATATACAAATAAAATGTTATGAGTGACACTTACAATATGGAAACTGAAAATCCTTTTGTGCATCAGCTAATGAAAGTGTCACCTTTTCATATAATATTAAATGCCAGCTTAATGACTCATTGCTCAGTCATGCAAAGAGTCATTGTTTCAGAAAAAGACATCCCAATTGCGGTGTTAAGTTCAATTCAGTCCTATTAAATGGGTCAAGATGGAGTGATAGGACTAAATTTATCATCCTTCCTGAAACAATGTAAAACTAGACAAAATGTATACAATAGTGGCTTATAGAAATTGTTCATCAGGCATTAGTACATGGCAGTAATTCCTGAGAAATAGTAACTAAATAGGGTGTGAAAAGATGTGATTCTATACTTCTGAATCATATTTGGTAAAATAAATCTTTAAACGTTTTGAAAAAACAGGTGGTATGGTTGCTACAACTTGTGCCTCATAAGCAATTTCCAGGCCTTATTTCAGGGACGAACTCTGTAGCCTTCCTGAGTTGAGAAGGTGTAACTAGAGTTTGAGGAGACCAGAGTGGTGGAGAACAAGGCGGAGGATCAGAGAAGGGAGAATTACATGGAACAAAACTCCAGAGTCCTGTAAAGGGCTGACTTGCTATTTTCAGATGGGTACTTTTTAGCAAAGATATGAGGAAAAATTACTTGAGACTGGTCAAGCAAACACCCAAAAGTATTGATTCATACCAGTTTATATACTACTTTAGAAGGGGAAAATTAATCCTAGAGACTGCTCTGATCCTGCTTAGCGCAACTTAAAAGAAAGTTTTGAAAGCAACCAATATATGTATAACTGGAGTTCCTGAAGGAGAGAATGGTAGGAGAGAGAATAGGAAAAATATTTGAAATAATAGCTAAAAAGTTTCAAATTTGCTAAAAACCATAAGTAACACACTCAGGAATCTCAGCAAACTCTGGAGAGAGATTGAGTATTTAAATGTCCAGAGGAAAATGACACATGTGTAAAGCAACAAATATAAGGATAATTATAGATTTCTACGGTGAAACAAAGCAAGCTAGATGATAGTGAAGCCCAGCATCTTTAAAAACTAATTAAAGGAAGGGAGAATGAAGTCCTCAAAATAACTTAATACTCCTTAGAGGTAACATTTGTGGTAACATTTAACAAACTTGGATGAGCATGCAGTCCGGTAATATAAAATATAATTTTAATTTATATGTTTACTATTTATACACCTAAGTATTTTATATGTGGCATTTCATATTTTAAAGTATATATTAAAGAAAACTATCTGTATTGTGAGATAAGCTAGGATGAGTAACTTTATCTCATTTTATACTTGAGGAAGCTGAGATACTAGGTAATAGTTTGCCTAGAGTTCATAAGCTCCAGGAGTATAATTAGGTTTTGTGGCTTCCTATTTGGGAACCTCCTCAATATTAGCTAAGCCCAAAGGTAGTTCCTAAACTTAGAGACTGTCAGAATATATTAAAATGTATGGAGTGCCTTGAGGGCAGAAGTAGATAATACAGTATTTAGTAATTCTTTTGTATCTTGATATTTGGTATATGTAAAAGAAGTAAATTGAAATGTAATTAAATCCCACATAGAAGACAGAAAACATGAGAGTACATTGAAGCATACTAAACTCTATGTGAAAAGTTGATAGTGTTTAAACTACATAAGTGAGGAAAGGTAGGAAAATTGCTATGACTGGTGAAAAGCTTTACATTAAAATAATGTTATTTCTGGTTTTTTGTTAAATGAGAAGTTTGATTATTGTAATTACTATATTAAATTTGAGCAGAGAATCTTTTAATAACTTGGTTCAACTTATAATGTTGCAAAAATTAGTTGGCAGGACACTTTTCCTTTGTATTGATGTGTGTGTGTGTGTGTGTGTGTGTGTGTGTGTGTGTGTGTGTGTGACTAAAGTTTGTTGCCACTAAAGTTTCTTTAACTAGTTCTTTAGGGATGCTTTTTTGTTGCCACTAAAGTTTCTTTAACTAGTTCTTTAGGGATGCTTTTTTAATATTTCCTATTTAAGAGAAATTTTGAGAGTTAACTCTTTGAGAGCGAGAGCTAGAATTTAAAAATTAGAACTTGAAAGGTAGATGGGACTCAAGATAAAGAAGAATGTTTTCAAATATGAGAAATACTAGCCGTGACATGGCTTCTTAGAACAGTCAGTGTTTCATATTTTTTCTTCATGAAAGAAAAAATAATGTGGAGAAGGTAAAGTAGGGCTTGATTCCTGAAGGCTTAGGGAAACTAGTTAAATAGCATGAAATTAGAATTTACTACAGAGGTGAAATGTCTGTTACCCATTTACAAAATGTAGAATTTTTGGCATTTCAACTGGGTGTTTTCTGTGTATGTTTCTGTGTTTGAAACTAAAGAGAGAAGATTACGTGGCAAAACAAGATTATTCACCTAAAGAGGGGGCTGTGTTTTTCTGTCTTTTCTAGTCTACTCCTTTACATCTCGCAGCCGGCTACAACAGGGTTCGGATAGTTCAGCTGCTGCTTCAGCATGGTGCTGACGTACACGCAAAAGACAAAGGGTAAGTGTACCAGTCTATTTGTGGCTTTTTTCATGAATTATTATGCCTTGTTTTCAACATATGGTTTTGAGCACTAAATAAAAAAGTAGTATGTCCCCCCCTTTTTTTTTTTTTTCACAGCTTGTGGAGCATTTTAAGAGTACTTGCAAACTATATTTGACTTTACTATTAAGTACCTCCTAAGGACACTTTTCATAAAAATTTCCAAATTAGTTTAACTGACTAGAATTCATTTAATTCTGTTATTTTTAAGTTAAAGGTTGTTTCTCAGTTGCAAATAAATTTCAACTCAAGTCATGTTTCAGAAAGAGAGATAAAACAAATTAAAAATCCTGAAAGTCCAGTAACAAAACTATCATATTTATCAGCTATGAAATATTAATCTCATTCATAAATCAAAATCATAAGTGTAGAATAATGTGATTTTTTTTTTGCCCCTGAGAAAATCTTGGCCATCTAAACTGACAAATCCTAAAAGGGTTGAAAGTTAATGTGGGAACGGGGTAAAGGGGAACCAAGAAAGTAGTTATATTGTTAATTTTGTAATAGGTGACTTTTGAATAACTTTTCACCAGTTTCTTCTCCAGTCTCCAGGGATCTATGAATCAGGTCTACTATCCTATTTAATGGGCTAACATTTCTCATTATCGTACCTTAATATCTAAAACACAATTGCCTATTACCCAGGTAAAGTGGATTCATGTTTCACACTCATGATTAGCATATAAGGAAGAGAAACTCTCGAGAGTTTCACTTTCCCCCTCTCCATGTTAGGAAATACAAAAGTGAAGGGAGAACTCTGTAATCAGACCATTATCAAAAGGGGAATCATTTATTTCAAGTCTGTTCTTTTTAGTGCTGTTTCTCTCTTGCTTGCAGCAGGTTTTATGCCATATGTGAATGGTGTCCCAGTAGAATAGGGGCACAAATGCCTGATGCTCTTGTACATCTTTGTTTCCTTGTGCATGTCTGAAAACAGATGGGTGTACAGTAGGTGAGTCTTCAAGAGAAGTACACCACAAAAAGGGGGCCGTTGACTCATTTAGAGTGATACTTTACTATGCAAGTTGTGATAGCTCGGATATTTTATTCTTACGTTGGAAATTACCATGAGTATGAAATAAAACGGTAGGAATATTTCAATTCACTACCAATTAACATCTATTTTCTGTAAATACTTGAAGATAAAGCATGCAATTTTCAATTAGCACATGTTCTTCTTTTACCTGAATATTTTCTAATTGATATTTTTATCACTATATTTAAGGATTATGATATGTACAAAATAAACAACATGAGCTATGTATCCTTTGTATCCTCTTACTATTTTAAAATATAATTTTATTAGGATGTTCTAGATATAAGTTTCTGAATACTTCTGAATACTTCTGACTATAAGCTTTTTGAAATTAATGTATTTTCATTTTCATTTAGCGGACTTGTGCCTCTTCATAATGCATGTTCATACGGACATTATGAAGTCACAGAACTGCTACTAAAGGTAAGAGAAGTTGAAGATACTGAATACCATTGTATTGTTCCATGAACCTTTTAGGATTTTTAAGACCTTCCTGCTTACTTGTGACTATGCAGATGCCTCTCATCTCCTTTTCCTAATAAACCTATTCTTTTTTTAAAAAAAGAAAATTTTGAAGAGAAGAAAATAGTTTTTTTTAATACTACTGCCTTAACATTTTTTAAATAATCAACTTATTTAAAAATTTTTTAAAGTAAAATTAAAACTCGTATTGCCATATCAAAGAGCTATAACTGAAATTCACAGTGAAAAAAATGCTTTCTAGATTTTATCTAACAAAATGATTGCTAATCTAAAACCTTTTTCTCAATTCAGCATGGAGCTTGTGTTAATGCTATGGATCTGTGGCAGTTTACTCCACTCCATGAGGCTGCTTCCAAGAATCGTGTAGAAGTCTGCTCTTTATTACTGAGCCATGGTGCTGACCCTACACTAGTCAACTGCCATGGCAAAAGCGCTGTGGATATGGCTCCCACTCCTGAGCTCCGGGAGAGACTGACTTGTATGTACATCCTGACTTCATCATTGCTGTTACAAATCGGACTGTCTCGTTTTTGTTCAATTAGTAGGACTGAAGTTTTGTTCTTAAATAATTCTGTTCTGTTCTCAAAAACTGGTTCATAGTGTACTGTAAACTTTCTATGACTAGATCTTCCATACCTCTTGTTTCTAATCATACACTTTCTTGCAGGAATGAGGAAACATACATATGCTGTATATGTTTGTATTTATTCCAGCCTAACTTAATCCTTGTATAAGGTTAATGAGGATGAATCAATCCAGGAACTGGAATTACAGCAGTAATTACATACAAATTTATGTGCTTCTGCTATTGGTACTTATAGATGGTAACATTACTGAATGCTAACTACTGCCCAAGTCTTGCAGGTTGCAAAATCATGTTTTTATTTTTCATGTTTATCATGGCTGAGTGCAACCACTTGCCCAGTTTAAATAAAATCATTTTTATGATTTGCTAG
Organism: Condylura cristata; assembly: GCF_000260355.1. NCBI lineage: Eukaryota > Metazoa > Chordata > Mammalia > Eulipotyphla > Talpidae > Condylura > Condylura cristata. The sequence continues at coordinate 17,381,355 of NW_004567115.1, forward strand.
AAGCAATCTCTGAAATACTGACACATATTGCATTTGTGTATGTTTTCGTATGTGCGTCTTTAACATACTTCTTGTTTTAGAATACATATAGATTTATAGAAATTGTAAAGATTGTACAGAGAATTCCCATAAAGCCCCATACTCAATTTCCCATATTATTAACAGAAGACCATTCTGTAAATGGATGTCCTTAGTTTTTAACCTAAGGTCCTTTTTGTGTTTCAGGGCCTCATTATTAAGGGTAGCTTATTATGTTTAGTTATAACATCAAATACTGCGAGATGTTTAGTTCTATGTGTGGCTATATAAGTTTCAATTTAGTTAGTTGTCACCTACTGGTCCTGGGTTAGTATTTCCTTTTGCATCTTGTATTCTAAGAATCAGATAAGTGAATTTAAATATCTGAGAAAAGCTTTAAATGATGACTTAAGAAAAAGGCTCAAAATGATGCTAACATCTTAAATTTGTTAAACAGATATTTTTTAAAGATTTATTTATTGATGCATACAGAACTGGGGTACAGGCCAGAGGTGCAGGGGTGGTGAGAAGATTCACCAGAATCAGAGTGGGAAGTAAAACAGGCAGATTGATGAAGTACACTGCTGAGGGGAGCAGCGGGCGGGTCAGGAGAGGTCTGCCATGCCATGTGGGTCACCTCCGAGGCCAGGGATCGAACTTGAACTGAGGCTGCCATGGCCAGCCAGGAGAGCCTGCAATTTTCATCTTATATAAAGTGGAAATTTAAACTTATTTCAGTACTAAAACAGATCTGTAGACTACAGACTAGCAAACCCCAGGTTATAACTGGGTAGTATCTTATCAGTGAGTCCTTATAGAAGTGCATTTATTCTCTTCCACTGATAAGACTTTTGCCACTTGTTATCTTGCATCATGTAGTTAATTTCCCATCTTCCTAGTGAAATTTCATTTCATAAATAGTCCTTTGGTTTTATTATTTGTTACTCAATAAGAAAGTGTGGGTGATGTTTATATGTGGGCCTGTGTATCTGCTTAGCTCCCAACCCAACACAGTACATTGTCATACTATTTGACCAGCAAGTTTATTAAATTTGAGAATTTATTATCTTTTTCTAATTTCCTTATTTTAATTTATACACCTAGTTCAACTTTATCCTCATGTCGTCAGACTTCTATTCCCTTTCAGTGTTTTACAAATTAAGGATATTATTACGAGTTCTGAGATGTTATTTCATTGGTCTCTAATTTCAGTATAACATTTAAGATTTAACCTAAATTTGTCCAGTTCTGTAAAGGTAGCATTTTAGAGTATTTTTCAACCTTCTCAATATGTCTCTCATTTTCTTAAATAATATTCTACCAAGAAATTATCTGAAGAAGAAAAGGATTTAACAAAGGCAGAATATTTTCTAATTAAAACTTCCTTCATTTTATCTATTGCTTTATACTAAGTATTTATATTTGCAGAATTCTTTTAAAGAAATTACATAAAAAACAACATTATTTTGATCATACCCATACTTGTAGCATTTTCATTTCATACATCTGTCTCTCCTCTTTCCTGTCTTTGCTATTTTTCATTTTCATGAAACAAATGAACAAGATGATTTGCACATATTGAAATAAAAAATACTGAAAGTTGTTTTCATTCTTGTTTCAAAATGCATTTAGAAAGAGAAACCTTAAGTCATTTTATAAATATTAAATTTTCAGGTTGAGTCTCAGTAATGCAGGTTTACTGCATTCTTTTTAGTTTTTTAACTTACTGGAGGTTTTAAAAACAACCTTTATGTAACATTTTAATTTAAAATAATAGTTACATACTTGATAGAACTTCTGTTCTCTGGGTTTTCTTTTTCATCATGAGTATTCATCAATAAAATAAAACTTGAAAATAAATTTGGGCAGACATCTTTACCTTTTTTAAAAGATCAAAAAAGATAAAGAATATTTTACCTCTTATTATTTGAGAAAATATCATGCTATTTAAATTTTATTATTGCTTCATTGTTCTTTAAATTGCCTTACAATACTATTTTATAATGCTATTTGGTAATAATACTACAATAGTATTTTGTTTTTCATAAATTTGCCTAACATTTTAAGTTTCCTCTAAGCACCTTTCTTAAACTTAAAGAAGCAACTAAAAAGTTGCTTTTACCATTTGATAGTTATAGAATATTTATAACTATTCTCAACAGAGAAAAGGTTAGTATGATTTGAATTAGTTTACTTTTCTGTATATTGATGACCAAACAGAACCATACTTGTACATGAAAACATTTCTCCATACCTTTATTGAAAAGTTTATTAGTGGTTAATAAAGCCTGTTATGTGCCGATGTGAGATGGTGCCCTCAAAGGAATGGAAAGGAGAAAGGAAAGAATTCAGCACCAGGTAGATAAATATAAAGGTCTACATATGAGAAACCCAGAGTTGTTACAGAATGATATATCAGGTCACATGTCAATTGCATCTTCCTAGAGCAATTTTCAGCTTTTTGTTAATTATCATACCAAAATACAAACTAAACTGGTAAAATAGAAAGTAAGCCTATATGTTTTTAATAAAAAGGTGTATTGGATTTTTAATTTATGCAAAAATTTAGAAATACCTTTTTAATACACTTAGCTGCTCATACAAATGATAAATGTTAATTGTATTTGAAATAGTTTTCAAACTTTTGCACACCCCCCCATAATTAACTTTTACTATCTTCTCTTTCAAGACCTGTTCACTATTAATATTTTGTGAATAACTTAAAATTTCTTTTCTAGGCCACTGTATTTAGTTGTGGTAGCAATGGTAGTAGCAAGAATAATAGTAATACAAAAAAAAACTGACTCAGCTTATTTAAGAGGTACAAAGTATTCCAATGTGTATTCACAAGTTATTTACCAGGTTTTCCCATGGTGAATACATAAGGTTATTTGAAAACTTCTTGGGGTATTTTTATGTGTTTCTTTAGGAATTCTGAGAGTATGAAACAATCCTCATTTCAGAGCATACATATTTCAAAAGTTTTCATTAAGCGACCTCTTTATCCTTTGAATTATGTCGAGTTGCTGTTGTTAGTAAAATAGAGGAATATGTAAAATTAATCACTTTTTATATTTTATTTATAGTCATGCTGATGATTTTATAGGCTTAAAATATTTGTTATCTCAACCATTTTCCATAATAGATGAATTTAAAGGACATTCTCTACTACAAGCAGCCAGAGAAGCAGACCTAGCCAAAGTTAAGAAAACACTTGCTTTGGAAATCATTAATTTTAAACAACCACAGTCTCATGAAACTGCACTGGTAAGATTTAACTGTTAATCCACTCCTTCAGTGTAATAGTTCTATAAGGACAAAATATGATTTTTCACTTCAGAAACAGATTATCTCTTATCTGAAGTGTCAAGGATTTGAATTTTAATGTTAGCGGTGTTGATTTTTAAATTTGGTTCAGGAGATAGTTCTTTTCAGGGGGTAGAGAATAGACAATTGCTCAACCTTGATTTGGAAATTACGTTTACCTTTGTCTTTATGCAACCACATTACAAAAAATTTACCTTTGTGACCAATGTTTTCATAAAATACAAAGATGTAATTTTCATGAGTTTTCTTTTTCTTATGATTTCTATATAAATGCTATATAATTGCTATATTGTCTGTAGAAGATCAAAGTATTTTTAACAATACATTATATTTTGAGTAATTGTATTCAAAGAATTACTACATTCATTCTTTAAAAAGATAAGTTTGTCCCAAACTGTACAAATTGTCTTTAAAATTATTCATGTTTTTTCTTCTATTACATTATCACAAAGATTAATTTATTTTCCTTACCAATGACCACATATTTTTAAAATATATTACTGCTGAATTCTGAATATAAGTAGATGGCATGCCTCTGTAACACACCCTAAATGCACAGTTAACATTCTTACATGTATGTGACAAGAAAAGGTCAAACCAGTCCCTACCTACTGGATGCTTTAAAAGACTGAACTGGACTTTGTGTGTAAAGTTCAATATGGCTTCAAACTGGGGTTCTTAGACTTTCAAGCTACATAACTTTGTGACAGAATATACTCAGCACCACAGAATAAACCTGACCTGCTCTTTGGAATGTTTATTTTATTCATTGGTGAATAGACATCTCCTTTCTAAATTTTAATACAGATATTAATATAAGGTAAAGCTGAATAAAAAGTTATATAAATATTAGTATAAAACATAAAATTGCAAGAATACTTTTCCCTTTAAGCTCTCTCACTCTCTGGCTGTCCTAGGGCATATGGGCTATTTGCCTATGATGTTAAGAGTTCCTCTGTGGAAGCGTTTGAGAAATACTGATTTATGTGGATGGCAGCCTAATGAAGGATTAGGTAATTTAGTTATAGATTGCTGTAGCTTTGGAAATACCTATTGATACCTTCAAATAAGTATATACTGAATAACTATTTATTAGTTAAAGGAAAAAGAAATGAGGTCTCTTCTAAAGGTTGAAGAGCATCATTTTACCTTGTTTTAAAGGCTTACGTTTTAAATTTCTGGTTTACTAGAAGGAACTTAGAACATCTCCAAGTTATCTCAATATGTTTTGATATTCTTTGAGATAGTAAAGTTCTAAATTTGAGAACTTTAGAAATTTCGTTCATTCACTCTAGAACACTGAGAAATTTCCTTCAGAAATTTAAATAGGTTTACTTTATTAACTTAGTTTTGCTTACTTTACAGCACTGCGCTGTGGCTTCCCTACACCCTAAACGAAAACAAGTAACAGAATTATTGCTTAGAAAAGGAGCCAATGTTAATGAAAAAAATAAAGAGTAAGTGTGATTTACAGAAAGAGCCATTCAATTCTTAAGGATGAAATGCAGTGAAAAGTAGAAATGTTTTCCTTTTCTTCTCTCCATAGTTTCATGACTCCCCTGCATGTCGCAGCAGAACGAGCTCACAACGATGTTCTGGAAGTTCTGCATAAGCATGGCGCAAAGGTGAGACACACCTGGAATACAGTACCAATCATGGCATTGGGTAGCTGTCTGCTCTTAAGAGTACAACTTTCAGATTTTACTGAAGAAACTAATTTTATGAAGAACTGTTATGTATTTCAATTCATTAATTCTCTTTCAATCTGTTTTAAGTGTTTTTAATAATAAAAATAACTACTTGTATTTTATTGTACTTTACTGTCATACTCTATAAAGCAATAAAATGTAATAACAGTCTAATTTGAAATACATTTAATTTTGCATTGATATTGGAATTGCTGTAAACATTAATGACAGTTTATCAGAAAATAATTTGTGTGATAGTGAAAATAGCATTACTTATTTTAAAGAACATTTATTTTCCTTCAACTGATAGTAATTTTCTCAGGTAACCTTGCTACTACACAAATATGAAATTTCAAGTAACTTTTTATCTGAATGACAATGTATGAAACTATTACTTGCTTGAAAGGGAGGAAGGACACAAACTTACTATTCTTCAGAGGTAACTTGAACTTGTAAATTTTTAAATCCTAAAATTTTAAAATCTCAACCATCATGTCTATGTAATCTTAAAGTTTGTTAGAAGAATCATCTAATCGATGAAGAATTTACTTAATTTGTGTTTAGGTGGTTTTTGCACCTGTAAAAAACATTTCATTGTAACATCCTTCAATAAGTTTGCAAGAACATTGAGAAAGATGCCATTTAACCAGCAGAATTTGAATTAAAATCTTGGCATAATTCATAAGTTGCATTAAAAATAAGCATTATGATTTCCAAGTATTGCTAACCAGCTCTTTTTCTAGTGACTTAGTTGATCTGTGTAAATTTTTTTAAGTTAATACAGCCCTTGAAACCAGCTATTAGAAATGAACTTAGAATCAGACTCTTAAATCCCTATATTACAATTTTTTAAGAAGATTTAAACAAACTTTTTAACTGAGCCAAAAGATATTTTGTACAATTAATAATTAAAATGTTATTTTAAAAATTTTAAATGTTTCATTTTTCACATTGGTAACTTTTGAATAAGCTTCTATGTATTTGTTTTATAATATAATATCACATTGTCTAATTGCTATTTAAATATATATTAAGAGGGTTCTCAAAACATTCATTAACTCATAGATAAATGATTCAAATTTTTGGGTATCCTTGGTTTAAAAGGAAAATTAGTGTTTTTTTTTTTTTTAAAGATTTATTTATTTATTCATACAGAACTGGGGTACAGGCCAGAGGCTCAGGGGCGGTGAGAGGCTTCACCAGAGACAG
>NW_004567115.1:17387696-17395738 GCF_000260355.1 Condylura cristata
CGGGGCAGGCGGCAGACGGGAATCGAACTCATGCGGAAGTGGCTTCAGACTCTCAGTGCTGTGCTTTAACCCGCTGCGCCACCAGGGAGGGCCGAAAATTAGTGTTTTGATTTAAAAATCATGGTAAGCTAGAATAAAAAGGAACAAAATTCTACAGATTTATTACTTTTGTTTTTTATTATTGTATATATTTTTTACATTTTTTTTTAAGATTTATTTATTTGTGCATACAGAACTGGGGTACAGGCCAGAGCTGCAGGGGCCGTGAGAGAATTCACCAGAGACAGAGTGGGGAGCAGAATAGGCCGATCATCGAAGTACACTGGTGAGGGGAGCAGCGGGCCAGTCAGGAGAGGTCTGCCGCACCATATGGATCACCTCCTGGGCAGGCAGGGATCGAACTCATGCAGAAGTAGCTTTAGCTTCTTAGTGCTGTGCTTTAACCTGATGCGCCACCGGGGAGGGCCCACATTCTTCATTTTTAATGCAATATATGCTTTATCATCTTGGACATAATCTCCATGAAATTCCCACCAGCTATTCACCCATGACCATCCCCATAATTACTTAAGCTCTTCCCATCCCTATTAATCCTATTTCCTTCCCCCTGCCCCCACAGAGTATCTCTGGTTTATAGTTGCTTGTGGATTTTGGTTTTTACTTTACTATAATTACTTTCTTTTTCCTGGTCCCTTATTTGAATCCCCTATATAACTCCTATAGGTAAAACTATCTGATATTTTTCTTTTTCTTTCTGGATTATTTCACTGAGCATGATCCTTCCAGCTCCATCTATGTTTCTGCAAATGGCATGAGTTTGTCATTTTGATTGCTGGGTAATATTCCATTGTGTATATATACCACACTTCTTGACCCACTCATCTATTTGGGGGCATTTGGGTTGTTTCCATAGCTTACCTATTGTAAATAGTGCTGCAGTAAACATAGAGGTAAAGGTGTCCTTTTGAATTAATGTTTTTGTGTCCTTTGGGTAGATAGCTAGGAGTGGAATTGCTGGATCTAATGGTTGCTCCATTTTTGGCAGTTTGAGGAACCTCCATACAACTTTCCATAGTGGTTGGACCAATTTGCATTCCCACCAGCATTGTAGGAAAGTTTCTTTCTCTACACATCCTCGCCAACATTTATTGTTGCTGTTTTGTTTGTTTGTTTGTTTTTTTAATATGTTCCATTCTCACTGGTATAAGATGGAATCTCATTGTGTTTTTGTTTTGCATTTCCGATTACAAGATATGCTGAACATTTTTTCATGTACTTGTTGGTCATTTGCATTTCCTCTGAAGTGGTATCTTCTTTGCTCTTCTGATCATTTTTTGACTGGGTTGTTTACTTTGTTTTGGTTGAGTTTCATCTGCTCTTTGTAGATCTTTGTGATTAATCCCTTATCATTAGTATTGTGTGCAAAAATTTTCTCCCAATCAGTAGGATATCTCTTTGTTTTTTGTTAATGTCTCTTTTGCTATACAGAGCTCTTTAATTTGATGTAGTACCAGTATCTTTGCTTTGGATGACGTTACTGAAGATGTTACTGGGGTATATGTCATGTAGTGTTTCACCTATATTTTCTTCTATATATTTTATGGTTTCAGGTCTTGTGTCTTATTTTGTAGGTATCGCTGCTGCACTCTTAACGTAAATAATGTTTTGTTGCTCTGTCAAGCAGTAAAAGTTAAGCTAAGTAGATATTCTGCTAAACTTAAGAGCATTGTATGTTTATCATCAATCTGTTTTGAAAATATCTTATGACATTTATATGCTTTTGAAAAACTATAAATACCCTTGATTTTGGAAAAAATGTCCATTTGTTCCTTCCCATGAGTCATTTTATTCATGAAGATTTAATGAAAAATAGTGTTATTTTATAATCTAGTCAGCATAACTGCCCATCTGTGATTTTGTATTCACTTGTTCCTCCCCTGCATATTCACAATATATTCTCATCAACAGGTCTCAACTCGCCTTAAGGTGTATACATTTTTAAACACCATGTGCATGCTATAAAGTAACCTCTAAGCTAATAAATCTTCCCTAGTCCTTATACACACTTTAACTAAATTGAGAGTTCCTGAGTTAGGAACCTTGAAGAGGAGATAGGGGGGGTAATATATTAAATCAGATTTATGAACCAATAGATATCACTCATTCCCTAACTCCCAGGCTGCTGTTCCTCATTACTGGTTAGTCTGATGATTAAAATGTAAGTAAAATCTTACTGTTTTATTTAAGCCAACTTAACTACTGTTGGGCCCCAGTACTTTCTTGTTTAGTATTTTCTTTCTAGGGAACTCATGGTTTCCATTTGATCTTAAAAGCACATTCTGAACAAGTAGCATCATCTTTGAGTTAGGACTCAGCTCTTTTATGTTGCTTCCACCACTGCTACCTTTCCAGCTTCTTCCATAGAACACTTCTCAAAATAAGGCTACTCAATTAGAACAAGCTGAGAATTTGGGAGGGATTTTGTTCGCACTTAATACCATTAACTACTTTGTCTTTCATAGAATTTTTACATAAGCCAAAAAATTCTTTTGCTTAAAGAAGATAGATGATAAATGTGAAATTTAGGTTCATTATCACTTATATGACAACAGGCCTGCAGAACCTCAATTCAAAAATCAGTGACATGTGGGTAATAATACCTTTCCTACAAGTTTCTGTTTGTAAAATTGAAAGATCCTTTGTATAAGTAGTGCCTGGCACACAAACAATGCTTTGATTACTAGTAAGTGTGAGCATTATATTTTTTCCATATCTTTTCAAATGTATGTGCTATGTAATTCTCTATCAAATTTGTATTTGACTCATATCTAATAACCTTTTGTTTTAAACTACTAATTCAAATAATACTGAGATGTAATATGATTCAGACTATGCTGGATGCTATGGGAAATACCACTCTGGGAGTTAATACAATTACCTGTCTTGATCCTGAACTAATTTTGTGGTATCAAAAGTGAAGAAGGAAGAAAAAGATGAAAGCAACAAAAAAGAGGATAATTGTGTTACTGAAAATGAAGTCAGTGTTAGAATGGTCTTAGAAAATGATGATAAAATTAATGGAAGAAACAAGAGCTACAGAGAAGTACTGGTTTCCTATGCCTTGATCATGACTGTACTTAGAGTTGATGTAAGAGAGGGACATTTAGTTTCAACCACCAGGTGGAAATATAGCACTAGAATATGAAAGAAAGTTTAGAATTAGCAACATAGACATATTGATCATAAATGTAGGAGTGATCAGGGTTCCTGGTAGAGATAGTATGAAGAAATGAGTTTAGGTAAGAACTTGTGAGAATTACCCATGTTTATAGAGTACAATGGGAAGAAGAAGTAATGCTTATCACAATGTACACTGAGTGTAGCAGGAATATAGAGAAGGAAGAGGTAGCCAGTACTGCGCAGAGAAATTGAGGTAGACACAGCATTTAATTTGATAGTTTTCAGATAAGGGCTTTCTGTGGTTGCTTTTGAAGGAGGTTTTCCCAAGATTTGTTAACTAACATATCTCAACAATTAACAGCAGACCCAAATTGGGTCATTTGAGGAAAGTTAACAAAGGAATTCTCTCTATATAGAAAGATGTGGGCATGGCTTGAGGAAATCAATAAGGAGTGATGTCATATAGCAGCAAGTGGAGAGAGAATGTCATGCCTGGTCCTGAAGGGAGGAGGAGAGAGAGGTCAGTAGCTAGAGAGAATAACTGGAGAAAAAAGCCTCCTGGTGGCAATAATAGCCTTTGATGACTGGATCTAATCCATATTCCTTACTTTACTGCCCACCAGTCCTTTCCAGGGCCTCCCATTGGCCAAACCAACAAAAACAAGGCCAAAGAGTCCATTGATACTTCATACAAGTGGTTTTCCCTTGATGCAGAGCAGGGTGGAGGATGGATCTGGATCTGGAAGAATGCAAAAGTAATATTCAGAAAAAGGAAGGTTGTAAGAAAATGAGAGTATTTAAGAACTTATTTGAGAAATCCATTTTCACTGAAAGTATAAAGTTTGATATCCAAAACATACTAATTTTATCTGCCAACTACCTGATTTGTGAGACTTATAAAAATTAAGAGGCATGAGAACTTTAATCCATTTTGTAGCATATTTTTCTTTTTGAGTGTTAGCCTGCCTTAGCATTCAGTATTTTATTACTACTGCCATGTCTGCTGTCATTAAGTATAATTTATGCCACGATTGCATATATTTTTAATACCTAAAAACAAAGGTCTAATTCAGAAGTAATCTTTTTCATACAGCAAATCACTGCTGTCTTGTCATTAGTGAAAATTTATTAAATGTGTGGAATATGAAGAAATTATTTTGATTATTCATATGTCTTAATATGACAGATTTATTTATAGTGTGTGCAAGAAAATTATGTCAATAGTAATTGGCATTTAATGGGCTTATTTCTTACACTGAGGAGTGATCGAGTCAGCTTGCTTTGGGAAATGTGTTAGCTCTTTATAAGGATTTTATTGATGCTCTTTTAGAGGTGGTATGATAAGCAGATTCTGTTAGCATAAAGGTGTTAAGCTGCTTTTAAAGATATCGATCCAAGTATCTTTTATAGTTCAAATAATATTGATCATTTTATCCTGTCAGAATAAATCCTAAATGAGTCAGTGTTTCAGACATTTTAGTTACCCGTTACAGATCAGCTAAATCAAAATTAAGCACAGTGGAAATCTGTTTTATGTCAATGTATGCTTATTACTTCTCTGAGATAAACATATGATTACCCCCATAGAAATAATCTTTAGACTGAAACAGGATTTTGGAAACTGTTAGATTATCTTGGCTGCCATTCTCTGTGCTCTCATTCTTTCCGAGGTTGGATAGGCTTCTTTTCTCTGCTAGTCTTTGTTAATTTGCTTCAGTTTTCTTTTTTATAGATTTTGGGTTTTACTTCCCGATGACCTTACTGTGGTCTTTGCAGCCCCTACTTTATATGTCTTTAGATTAAATATATATCACCTGCAGCTACCAGAATCTCTCCCAAGACTCAGGAATGAGACCTCAGTTTTTTTAGGGCAGCCTTTGGACCAGAAGCCTCTAGTCTAATCAGTTACATTCTGGGAGTTACTCAACAGTTAGGGCATGTGAAAAGGTAAGTTCCCCTTTGATAAAGCAAAGAGAATATATACCACTGGAATATTCGTATATACCTCTTTTCAGCATATTTTTTTTTCTTTTAAAATACCACATGAATTTTTTAAGTTTACAGATAATATATATTTTCGGTTGGTAATCAGTCTAGTTTCATGTCTCTTCATGTCTATTCAAACGTAACTTAATAGACAAATTCTATATTCTGTAGTGGGTTCCCAACACATTGAAGAATTAAGAGCCTGTTAGAGTGTAATTAATTACTGTATCAGAATTCTAGGTAAGAATTAAAGTTGTCTTTTTTCACAATGATAACAAATTTAAGAAAGGAAGACTTCCACATGCTTGCTATTTGAGACAAGGATATTCACTCTGATTAGCATATTGAGAGATTTCTCTCAGCCTTTTCTCTTCAGTCTGCTTATGGTTTTCAGAACTGTTTTGGCATTTTTGAATCACAGTTTTATGTCCTCTCCACCAGGGCTAGTGCCATTGTGGTTTTATATTGTTTCATTCTTTTGTCCCCTTTAGGAAGATCATTGTTATTACTCAGACATAAATATACATACTTCAGGAGGTTATCTATTGATACAAGGAAAAAAATGGATTTGTTTTTTCTCTAAAATTGTCAAACATCTGTTAATCTTCTTACACTTTCTGACTAGATCTCAAGCCAGTTCTAACCACTAAATTCTACAAGTTAGATGTAACATATTACATATAGCATTTTTCTTATTTTAGTGAAAATAACCTTTTACTGCTGAGTGGTAAGCATTCTCTATGTTAAACCTCTGTAACATATTTGTTGTGGTGGAGATTAGGATAGAGGAAAACAGAAGAAGACTGAGTCACTTAATGTAACACTTCCCAAATTTTTTAGTAAGTATATCTTTTTTATTCCAGTTAATATATATTATGGATAAAGTTGTATCCATGTGAAATATGAAGAATAAATTAATACTGGTGCATATAAAATAAATTGGGAGTTATATTTTTTAGGGTTGAGGTTATTGAGAACACAAAGCTCATAGACAGCAATACCAATGTACGTATATGCATATATATTATATTTACTTTGAAAATTCTTAGAAGTATCCTTGAGTGACAAAGATTTGATTAGTCCTACTTGAATGATCATTCAAGCACGTTTTTATATGCCTAATACTGGCTTGTATTTCTTGGGGATTTTTTTTTAAGTTGTATTCTTATATATAAAGAATATTTTAAATATTCACGCTCACATTTTTTACCTCTGTGAAGACTTGTTGACTATGAGTCAAAATTTTCAAAGCTAATAGAGCAAAAAACAGTGTCACCTTAGATTTTCCAGCTCATGGGCCAGATTCTGATCCTTTTTTTCACTGCTTTTAAAATTGATTCTGCAGGTGAAATGGAGGAGGAGGGTAGATTACTATCATTTGCCATTTATGTAAGTTATAGATAGAGTTTATAGTAATAGCTCCAAACTTACAAGAACTTCCTTTGAACAGTTTCCTATACTTCTCTGGAATCACAATGGAAATAAAGTTATATTAGCTCCAAAATACCACTTTTTTGCTCTGAAACTGAATTAAGGCAGCAATAGAAGTCCTGCAAGATGACCCATTGTAAAACATGAGATGCTGGGAACTGATATGTAGTCATATAAAATAGTTACTGCTGTCCCCATAAAGCAAACGTATCACTTTGAAGGGCAGGTATATTTTGCATTTTGTGTTTGAACTGTTTGAGAATCTAGAGAGGGAAATATTAGGTGGACCACTTTTTAGAGAGCCCAAATTGTATCTCATGACTGACTAGTAAAAAGAATAAACTGAGGTTGAACATTAAGGGTGTTGATGTCGTTAAATGTAACAGGAAATATGGATCCTTAATTTTTTACTCTAATATTGAATCAAGTTAAAGAGCTGTAGTGACTCATACAGGTAGTTGATTTTCTTTCCAGTGATCATTTTCCATCTTGCTTCAGAACAGGGGTCAGCAAATATTTCCTTAAGTGTCCATATAGTTAGTATTTTAGGCTTATAAGAGATGGAATTAAAGATTTTAATTCTGTGGGTTCTTATGTAGTTACTAAAAATTGTAACCACTCTTACCTTGCAGACTTTATAGAATCATCAGCAAGTTGGAAGTGACTGATAGAGCTTTCATAGCTTGCCAACCCCTTCTTTAGAAATCTATTTTGTTCAGATATGGGAAATTCCAGGAGGGCCATGTCTGAAACAATTCTGGTAATGTTCGTCTAGTGAGTGATTGGTGTAGACATGGATTCAGGAAATATTTATGCCCCAGTCAAAAGTAGAAGTCCGCTGGGAAAGGTTACTTTCTTATGAAGTAGATGTATGAGACCTCCTTTTTTGGCCTTGGACAAGATTGTGGACATGATGCATGGTACATCTTTGACCTGAGCAGGAGGTGGAGGGGTGGGGTAAGTTTAGAGTTCTAAGATTGGTGGAGGATCAGAGAAATTGATAACATTTGTTTCTAGTGCAAAATAATCTTTCCTCACAAAAACCCTTAAAAATGTTAATATTTTCCCTACTGACCATTGCTATAAAGTGTTACACAAACTATTGCCAAATTGTCCTGTTTTTCTCTTTTTACTTGTTTTCATATAATTGCATGAAACATTCTGGTACTTTATTACATAATTTACTAATACTTCTCTGTGACTTCTTAATAGTGAGTCAACTTCCTTGTCTGAGAAAATACTCCATAGTCCTTTTCTGCTGTGGGGCTATTTAGAGTTTAAAAGAATTGTAGTGATCTTTCATAATAGGAAAAAAATGCATTTACTGGCCCTCCCTGGTGGCGCAGCGGGTTAAAACACAGCACTGAGAATCTAAAGCCACTTCCGCATGAGTTCGATCCCCAGAGGTGACCACATGGCGTGGCAGACCTCTCCGGACCCGCCCG
>NW_004567115.1:17395838-17403139 GCF_000260355.1 Condylura cristata
CGCCCGCTGCTCCCCTCAGCAGTGTACTTCGTCGATCTGCCTGTTCTGCTCCCCACTCTGTCTCTGATGAATCCTCTCACCCTCCTCACCTCTGGCCTTTACCCCAGTTCTGTATGAATAAATGAATAAATCTTTAAAAAAAATGCATTTACTGAAATAGAATTGTATATACCTTGGTCTGGTACTTTAAGAATGTTTTGTTTTTCTGAGAACTAAAATACACTACCATCTACAAAAATGAGTCAATTAAGGAGGAAGATAGCAAACTTCAGTATTTGATAATGATTTTAGTTTTCTAGGTTGTCAGTCAGTCTTCATCAAATAGTTGGAATTTCTATTCAGCTAAACATAAAAGATCCTTTTATAAATTAGTGCTAATAGCCATTCACAAATTATCTCTCTTTTCATTCATTCATTCACTTATGAAATTCCAGCTATGTCCCAAGACCTTGTTTTTTCTTGGGCTGAGAGTGGTGAAATGTACATTTAAGACTAAGTCAAAGCTTAAATAGCTTACTGTATACATGTAGCATGTATTATAGGGATTAACATTACTTAATGCTTAAAAAAAATATCGGTCATGTTGCTTCCTTTTTAAAACTTCTAAGGAGGTAAACAACATAGTTCTAATTTTCACAGGTATACACAAGGGAAAGAAATGTGAAGCAGAGAAAAAGAGCAGTAGCGAAATGAGAATCAGAGTAGCCAGTGGAGTTGTATTCAAGACCATCCCTTCCAAAGCAGAGAGAAGGAAAGGAATAAAAAATGTTGATTTAAGTAGTACTAGTGAGTGGTGATTTTTGTCCAGTATTTTACTTCATAAGTATGTGTCCCAGTTTAAGAGAAAGTGATAGATTCATAGAATATTGCTCTCACTTCCTTCATACGGTGTGTTTTTAATGTTTAGATACTCTGCACTTTATCTGATGTTCAGTTGATCTGCTCAGACATTGAGATAAAACTGTATTGTATTTACTAAGAACTTAACATCTATGTTTTCTGTTACATTGCTAAATTATTTCAAGGGTAATCTTGACCAGAGGCAAATTCTACCTTTTGCATTGACTTTAGAAACTAATACTTTGATTAAATGGGCCTCCAAAGTAAATTAATAAAGCATAGCAGACTTGGTCAGATTGTAATGGAAAAAATGTAGTAGAAAGGTAGGCGAAAAAAATAAATTACAGATGGTCTTAAATGACATGCTGAGGAATTCAGCTTATTTGAATGCAATGAGAAGTAAGTTTGAACTGCAGAATGACCTGGTATTATCTATACTTTAGAGTAATAAATCTTAAACTGTATTCCCATGATTTGGCAACTGGATTGAGGATTTTCATCACTATACTTAAATTGGATTTCTTACCCAGTTTCCCAGAATGTCAATGATTATAATGTTCTCTTGTGTAGTAAAGAAATAACAATGAAATCATCAAGGAAAACTGAAGTTTAGAGTGGCAGCTTGTATTTCCCATCAATACATGCTAATGGCAGTGCTTTCACTTTGTGTAAACAGCCATTTTTCTGCTGGCAACTGTAGTAGAATTAAATATGATATTCATGGTGAATTTTGTGAAAGACCATTAAGAATTTAAATGAATCCTTGCCTAAGCAAGTGTGACAGCCTTACTTATGATGATGAAAAGCTGAAAACAATTGGATTGTCTTAAATCCTTTCTTAATCTTGTATTTAGGGGCATAAAAAATACTAATAACCAGCTAGCATATATCTGAGAATTTTCTATGTGCCCTTACCCAGTGATAATTTATAAGATAGTGCTAAAGTAACATTGGCGTTCAAAAGTAATCGTTGAGGCTTCTCTTAATCCTTCTTAGAAGAGGTGAAACTTGCAATGGATCTCATAATCCAAAAAGATAGAAAGAAGGGCTTCTCTCAAAGAAGCAGCATGTACAGTGAACATGGACTTTGTTCTGACAGATAGAAGGTCTTTACTAGGGCAACCTAAAAAACAATTTAGGAACACTTATTTTTGATCATAGGAACAGTTATGTTTGATCAAATTATGAACCTGACCCAAAGATTGTCTTCAAAGTAGCTAAATTATTCTTTTATAACTCTTCATAGTTTTAAAATGGAACCATTTTTTCTGTTAAATATACTCATAATTCGGTTATGGCTTTTATTATCATTAAGTAATTACTAAAATTAGAAAAGAAACATAATTGACTACTTCACGGTCTTTGCTTACATAGCCTGTTACATATTCTGGGAGTAAGCTTGATAAATATCCAAAAGAATGTCTTCAATGTTGCAGGCAGGGAAAATAAAAAAAGTTACATCCCTTGGAGACCTTACATTCTAGTTGTCCAGGGGAGAGACAGAGAATAAAGAAGAAAGTGATGTTTCTTTAGAATCAGTAAACAAAAGTTAATTCTGAATAGTCTATGGTATCTTTGATTTTTTTCCTCACATTTACTAGGGTGTAAAATGAGACAAAAAATAGATGCTAATTCTTTGTCCCCATCTACTGATTTTTCAGATGAATGCACTGGACACTCTTGGTCAGACTGCTTTGCACAGAGCTGCCCTGGCGGGTCACCTGCAGACCTGCCGCCTCCTATTGAGTTACGGCTCTGATCCCTCCATCATCTCCTTACAAGGCTTTACCGCAGCACAGATGGGAAATGAAGCCGTGCAGCAGATTCTGAGTGGTGAGTTAACATACATGAGTACTGCATAGTGTACTTCCTATTTCGCGTCCACTTAAACATAGACAAACTGCATTACTCATTTTAATTAGTGCCTTGGGATGTTTTCTTTGCCTAAGCGTTCTTCCTGCTTTTTCTTTCTTGCACTTTAGACTATGACTGTTTCCATCAGTCTTTTTTGGTGGGGTGAGATTTATAGACATCATAAGAAGGAAGCAAATACTTTTTTTCCTACTTAATCTGTATGTATTTTCTAATGTTTTATTTATTTTCTTGCATTTTTGTTAATTTTTAGGCAATATTTGATTTCTCCCACCAGTGTCCCTTTAGCTGTCCCACCACCAGAGCACCTGTGACCATCACCGCAGTCCTTCAGTCCTTTGTGCTCTCTCCTTCCCACTTTGAACACACATACACACACACGCACGCATACACATTGTATGTCTCCGAGCTATGGTCAGCCTACATGTTTGTCTTTTATTTCCCCCTTGACACTTGTGGTTTGTTTTCTATATTCCACGTACAAGTGAAACTGTTACAGGACAGGGAGAGAGGGACACCCCTGAAGCCCCAAACCTGCCTGCTCTAAGTGGGTTCTGCTACCCGCTGCATCAAGACAAAACATATAAAACTTTAATGAAAAGGGACTTTAGGCCCTCCCTGGTGGCGCAGCGGGTTAAAGCACTGCACAAAGAAGCTTAAGCCACTTCCGCATGAGTTCGATTCCCGCCTGCCCCCGGAGGAGACCACATGGCGTGGCAGACCTCTCCTGACCCGCCCGCTGCTCCCCTCAGCAGTGTACTTCGTCTGTCTGCCTGTTCTGCTCCCCACTCTGTCTCTGGTGAATCCTCTCACCCTCCGCATCTCTGGCCTGTACCCCAGTTCTGTATGAATAAATAAATAAATCTTTAAAAAAAAAAAAAGGGACTTTAATACAGTAAATATACAATACAGAACATAGAGAATATAACTTCTAAATCAAACACCTGAAGCCACCCATCCCCTCGTGGGCAAAAGTCAACCCAAAAGGGATTGGCCCAAAGCAAGGCCTGAAAGCCCACCATTAAACTATAGCACCTTCTGGCTGGGACTCATCGGAAAGAGTCAGAAATGTCCAGACAAGTCTGGAAGGAAAAGAGCAAAATCAAAATCAATATAAACACAGCCATAGTCACCTCCCTACAGGTATCTCACCCACATCTGCCTTAACCAGTCCAGGGTCAGGACACAAGCCCGGTTTCTTCATCACATGCTTGCTGCTCCATGTGGCTTCCTCAGGTCTCCTTCTTGTTCTCCATCCAGCTTCCTTCTCTTCTTCTCCCTCCTTTTTCTCTGCTCAGTTCCACCCTCCTTCTCGGCAGGGCAGGGAACCTGGAACTTCCCCTTTTCCTAGGGACCACCCTGTTACAAAACCATCCAACATTTTTTTTCTCTTGACATATTTCATTTAGCATAAACCCTTCTAGCTCCATCCACATTGCCACATATGTAGTTTTGTTTGTTTGTTTTAGTTTTATTTTTAAATAGAAAACCTAACTTGAGAGTTATGACCAAAGATGACTTAAAAATTATAAACTGTGCAATTATGGTAGCTTTAAATTATCAAGGAGAGAAAATCATGATAATGATCTTTAGTGTTCTAACATGTGTTGTGTTATGACCTGCTTTGGTTCACAACTTCATTGCAGTATTATGAAATTATCTTGTCATTTCCTACTTTAAATATAATTTTTAAATCTTGGCTGACTAATAGTGCCTATCTAGTACAGTGTTAATTTCCCTTTAGTCTGAGGGAGATCAAGCATAGAAATGATATGAAAATAGACACTAAGCTCCTAAAGTAGAGAAAATAATAGAATTTCAATTGAAAAATGGTGAACTAGATACTCTTTAATTTTGCCTATGGGTTATCAAATGACATAGCAAATAAGAACAGTAAAGTGGGGAAGTGACTTAGTCATGTCTCTGCTCTAGTCCAGTAGTTCTTAACTGTGAGGCCCAGTGGTCTGTTTAAAAAACAAAAAGATTTATTTATTTTTGCATGTAGAACTGGGGTATGGGCCAGAGGTGCAGGGGTGGTGAGGGGATTCATCAGAGACAGAGTGGGGAACAGAACAGGCCAAATGACGAAGTACACTGCTGAGGGGAGCAGTGGGTGGGTCAGGAGAGGTCTGCATGCCATGTGTGTAGGTCACCTCTGGGCAGGGGTCGAACTCATGCTGAAATGGCTTTAGCTTCTTAGTGCTGTGCTTTAACCCACTGTACTCACCGGGTGTTCCCCCAGTGCTCTTTTTATAATGGGTATTTTTGTTAAAAAAAAAAACAAACAAAAAACCTCCTTTCCTTTTACAATGAAATTCATAGATTATACAATCTAACTATATATTTTCCCAAAACTCCATTTTAAATACCCTAAGTATGACATGAAGGGAAAATGATAGTGAGTTACAAGAAAATTATTTGTAATTATTACACAATAGTTTGAGTGTGGCTAGGCTAAAAGGCAAAAATTGATCCCATAAATTGATGAAGAGCTCCCAGTTGACAGTTATCGTTATATACTGAAATAAGGGACCTTCCCAGATTTACAGAGATCACAGGTGTTCTTAGAGCTGAATCAGAGCTAATCATCCTAAGAATAACTGTGCCACATGGTAAAAGTTATTCATGAGATTAATTTTCTTCATGATATTCATTCTTAGATGGCAATCACAGTACTTCCATCTCAGCTACTATCTTTACACAATGAAACAAGACCTCTCTAGAGTATCTTCACTATCAGAAGATACTAAAATATATCTTAAAGCAAGGAATTTCCTACTACAAGATTTGAAGCTTTAATTTGAGTTCATTTAACTTGATATTTCTAAAAAGGAATAGATCAAAAAAAAAAAGCAATAGATCATTTACTTAAAAGATACTACCCTGACTTGGAAATATTTCTGCATTTTCAGTAAATTTTAGTAATTTCTAAAATATGTGTTATTTGTTAGAACATGCTAATTTTTTTCTATTAACACTTTTTACTGAGAATCATTTAGTCCTGAATTTTAAGTTAGTTTCCATAAGTTGTAGCCATAAATAACAGTAATGCCTGGCCCTCCTTGGTGTGGTGGGCTAAAGCACCACCAAGCACAGCACTATGACACTGGCCATAGCTGCCTCAACACGAGTTTGATCCTCCGTCAGGGAGGTGACCCACATGGCGCAGCAGACCTCTCCTGACCTGCCCGCTGCTCCCCTCAGCAGCAACTACTACATCAAAATTTTATGTAGCACAGTTTTTAGAGATAATTGATGATGAGGGAAGGGAGTGAATAAATTAGGCAGATTACGTCCACATAAGGCTTTTAAAATGTCTTGTAAATGAATGCAATTGGAATATATGACTTAGAGTAAAAGATAAAATGGAATGTATCACAAGTTACGTATTTTTCAGTTATTTTGATGATTTTTCTTAAAAGTTGATTTATAAGATAAAACATTATATATAGATAATTAATTGCTTGATTTAGTAGGTGCCAGAAGTTTTTAGTTTAATCATTTGTATTCCTTATTTATCTGGAAAGCTAATGTAAACAAAGGAATTATATGATAAAGTTTTGCCTTTAGAGACTTTTTTTAAATGGGACTTGTTTCTTTTCTGAAAGAAGATATAATGTTCAAACTAATATTTTATGAACAGCTTGTTTGTCTGTATTTTGTGAACCATTACCTTGCTGAACTTTTCAGTTATACCTGAAATTACTAGTCCAATTCAAGATCATAGCTATAATGATTCCTGAAAGAGAACATCAACCATACATAAGAATTGTAGGCAGTTGTTGGGTTTCAGTTCATGTTGGCTCAAGATCCACTTTCAGAAGCCCACACTTCTATCCCCCACATCTCTAGTTGCCAGTAGTGCAGTCATATAGTTTTAATTGTAAGATAGTTTGCAATAATACAGTTTTAATTGTAAGATGTTGGCAATGTTTGTATCAAAATCAATGTTAAAGGAAACAAGTAGCTTTTTATAAGCCAGTATTTTAAGACAACTTCAGATTAGACTGTCGGGGACCAGCCCCGATTTCAGGTTGTAGAGAGGCTATCACAGGCAGAGTCTCAAAGTGGGAACGATGTCGGCGAGGCGATATTCTAAAAATTGGAGAGCGGGAGCGAGGAAGACACGGGAGTCGGAGTTGGGTGCAAATCTTCCTGCTCTGCCTTTAGCAGAGGTTTATTTTTATACATTAGGAGTAAGTAGTGGGTTGATATCAGCACAGGAACTGGGCTGAGAGATTACAATCATCTTTGTTTTTCCTAAGAACAGTTTAGGGTCATATTGCCCTTTAGCTGAGATATAACATTTCAAAATCAATCAAGGTTAAAAACAGGTACATAAGTGCACAAAGTTTATGACTAATATTACTATAGTGGAGATCAACTAAGATAGAAGTCCCTTAAACCTTATCTATTACTTAATGGGTTTTGTTTTTCTGCCTGAATCATCCTGGGAGACAGAAGAGAAAATTCCTTGCTAATCAAATCTCTGAATAGGAGACATAGGTGGATTTCTTTATCTAAAGACTACATAGTAGAATCCTGAAAAACTAGCCAGAAGACTTTTGTGGATTAGGAGACATAGGTGG
>NW_004567115.1:17403454-17548239 GCF_000260355.1 Condylura cristata
TGAGAGAGACTTTGCAAAAACAGCCCTTTTGCTTTTATCAGACAGTAGTCAAGTCACTTGACTTCAGGGGAATTTTTTCACCCTGGTGCAGTGCTTGATTGTCAGGGCAGGCAGGCCTTGTGCGGCTGAGGCAGTCCAATTGTAAGCTGAAAGTTGCTCAGAATATTTTGATATTACGGTTATACAAAAAAGGGAGGTCATAACATAAGTTAGCGTGGAAAGTCTGATTTTTCAGAGCAATTCCCCTCCATCCGGACCCAGTCTGACGACAGAGGTTGCATAGCTCGGGTCATTAGACTTTCTTTCTAGACCTGCTTTTTCTAGACCTGCTCTAACCAATAAGGTAGACACTAATTACAAACAGTTAAATATAAATTAAATAAAATTTTTCAATTAAGTAAAAAGTTTAAATCTGCTCATCAGTTGTACTGGTATACATTTCTGGTACCGAGTAGTCCTATATAGTGGCTACTATATTAAATAGCACAAATAAAGAATATTTTTGTATCACAGACAGTTCTTTTGAAAAGTGCTTTTAGACTAGACCTTGACTCAAATTATTCTGTTTGTATATTCCTATGTGTTATTGCATTACTTTTACTAACCATTAATAGAAGTAAAGTTTTGGAAACTGCTGATAGCTAATTTAAACACTGAAGTGTCCATTTACACTTAGATGTTGAAGTTACACAGTAAGATCCATTGCCATCTTGTCAAATATTTAATAAACAGCCATTCTACAAGACATTTTAAAAATAGCAAGCTGATTTCCACCCTTTGGCTTCAGGGTTTTTTGTTTGCTTGCTTGCTTTTGTTTTAAATCTGGTGTCAAAGTAGAATTGAAGGAAAAAATTAGAAGCCTGTTTCCAACCTTTGACCCTGGGTGAAATCTTTAATTGATACTCTGCAGAAGCCAGTGTGCTTATAAAGGATTTTACTAATATAATACTTTATATTTCAGCTACTTTCTGTTTATAATCCCCTTTTAACTTCATTTTTATATTATTTTAATTGTGCATCTTTTTGTGCATCCTTGGCTATATCCTTTCAGTCAATATTTTGTTCACATTGTCTCTGAATATGAATCTGTTCTAAGCATGTTAAGGATTTATAGTATCTTTAAATAATTTCTTTACTTTCTACTCCTTAAATAAGATTTTTTCTAAGTTCTTAGAAGCATCCTTTTATTTGCATAAAGGTTTTTGCTTGATTATAAAATTATACCCTTTGTAAAGAATCCGTCTGCATCAAAATAAATGTGCTAATTTCAAATAGTTCTTAGAATTAAAAAATTCAGCCATGTTATATCCCTAAAGTGCTGGAATCCTAGAAGATCCAAGAACTCTATATATACAAATAACATTTGCTGAAATGATAAACAAAAAATATTACCTAAAGATAATGCTTAATAGGTTACCAACTACCCAGTCTCTTTCATAAATATAGTTTACATGTATACAGACAGACTTCTCATCTGTAAATGCAGTCATGTCATGCATAGTTAGGGGGAAGCAAAGGAAACATGAATATGGCAAAGAAAGAGCTATGATTTTATATATACAGTGACTCCAGTATAAAATAGTTTGAAGTAAATTCAGCAAATGCCCTCTGAATGTTCTCTTTATAAAAAGGAATATGAAGATGAACAAGACCTGATTCTGTTCCTCAACAATTCCAGGAGCTAACAAATGTAATAAGCTCACTTTTATAGAAAAATAATTGTTGATACTTTAAAAATGTTTTTCATGAATGAAGCTCTCTCCTTTTCTCTCTTTAATCTCAGCATTTCATCTATGTATTATTATCAAAACCGAATATAGTTTGTCTTTTAGAGAAGAGTCCTCATAACTTTTTCTGTAAAAGCCGCTCACCTTAACAAAACACTTTAGACTAGAAAGAACTGAAAAGTATTTCTTCTGAAATCTAAAACCTTTCATAGTTTCTTTTGAAATCTAAAACCTTGATCTTTTTGTTTAGATGATGGACATAGAAAGGTGTCTAGATCATAAACTATAATGCAATCTTAAGTCTGAAAGACTCTTTAAAGTAAACTAATTCTCTCTGTGTAGGTGCAAAGGTAAAACCATTTAGTGAATTGTCCATGGTCACAGCCTGAGTCTTCAGTCTTTGTTTCATATGAGCATATGTACACATGTGCTATATTATAAAAACCATATTTAACGTTCATGAACATACTTTGAACAATATACATTGTTTTCTTGAAAAACTTTTTTATTTGGGACAATAAAATGAATGAATGCAATGAATTTTTGCAATGAATTTTTGGTTTGTTTATATAGGGTTAATCAGTATACCTCATTTGTTAGCCTTAAACTTCTAGACTTAACAGCTCTATTTAATTAACTTCTACTTAGCATTTGTATCACACCTCCCAGTTACACAGACATGTTAAGTTGTGATTCCCTCAGCTATTTAATTAATGTGAATTAAGCAAATATCTATAGGTAATAGCTCTTTTTGAACACTGATTATGTTATCTAAGATCACTATTATAAGAGAAGTGCTTCTGTTTCATATTGAGGAAATTGAGGCTAAAAAGAAAGGTTAAAGTACTAAAAGGTGAGTCCCTTTTCTAGGTTTACAAAAAAATTCTGTGGCAAAGCTTTGTCACAATACTTTATAAGGCACTTTGCATTGATATGACCCGATGTTTCTTCACTCTCCTTACCAAATTTTGATCATAAAATTTGAAGGGTAAAGTAATAGGACTGCAGAAGGAATTGTGTGCCTTAACATTTAATTTGGCTTAATGTGAGATGGATGTAGATTATAAGTAAAAACAACAACAACAAAAAAACATAATTTACCTGAACAGAATTAGGAAAATATCCTATCTTAGATCTCAGAAATTTCAGATCACTTATTTTCCTTTCCATTCACCAAATGACTTTTCCTCTTTAACTACTCTGTAATTCCTCAGAGACCAGCAGTTACCTTTCCTTTCTTTCATGCAGAAAGTACACCTATGCGCACTTCTGATGTTGACTATCGACTCTTAGAGGCATCTAAAGCTGGAGACTTGGAAACTGTGAAGGTAAGTCAGGGCCTGTCTTAGGTGGCATTGTTGAACCCTGCTAGCCAACTGACTTTAGCTTCTAAGTAACACCTCTTAAGTCCAAACAATAAGAGACCAGCACAGTGCTTCCATAAGCACAGTAATCTTCAACGTGAAGGGTTCCTGGTACTTCCCTCCTAGCCATTAAACCATGTTTAAGTCATCTGTCTTCCTGGTACTTCCCTCCTAGCCATTAAACCATGTTTAAGTCATCTGTCTTCTAGTTATATAAAATTCCTTTTATTTCCACTTACATTAAAGTGTTCAAGTGTTACTTCTGACCATGTTCTTAAATTTCTAAACCCAGGTACTAATAGTACAATAAAGTTTGAAAGAGTGTTCCTTGAACTTTCCCAGGTGATTCTCACATTTGCTCTAAAAAAGCATTCTTAGGATCCTGCAACCATTTGGAATTACATGTATGCAAAAGAAGGATATTCTTTTCTGTGCAATTCTGCTTGCCGAAAAAATTTTATCAATGTAACAGTGATTATAGATTTGATTTATTTCAAATGTAAAATTATACTCTAATATTGAATATACTCTTTTAAAACACACCATCTATAATCATTCATTTAGAAATAAAGATAGCAAAACATAGTTTTTGTTTTTATCTGGGAGTTGGTCTTAGGGTTTTGTTTTTATTTTTTTAAAGAAGTCTAATTGTAAAATTGGTATTGACAGTTATACTAGATTACTTTGTACAAACTAAGCTTTGTTTATTTCTAACCTAACTTTTTGTGATTTTGAGCAAATTCTTTAGAGCTTTTAATGTATATATAAGACAAAAATACAGTAAACATTTTCTAAGCTCTGTTGCATAGAAATTTTTGTTGGTTTGTTTCAATATGTGACCAGTTTCAACCTCTCTTCCATCTTATAACGGTGTCTGTGTTATATAAAGACAAATAGTGAATTTCAGTTGTAATAGCTATTAGGGAAAAATTTTAAAGATTTTAAAAGATCGAAATTTATACATATATATATTTTCTTACAAATATTTTTAACATTTAGAATATATCCTACCAAAAAAAAAAACCTCTTAAATATAAAATTGAGTAGTACTCCTTTTCTGTCACATGATTCAATCTCAGCACTAGAATTGCTGCATGTTTCTATTAATTTAATAGTTTTTCTTAGTGTATAACTCTTAACTCCATAAATTTTGTATGTAATAGGCAAAGCTGTAGCTTTCAGGTATCCTAAACAATAAAGGCCAAAAATATTTTGGTCAAGGGAATGGAAGTGGTAAAAAAAAACAAAAAAACAAAGCTCAAATTAAATGAAAATTAAGCCTGGTAAATTCTTTCCCTAGACTTAAAAAGTATTAGAAATGAGGTATGATTTTAAAAGATTGTTTGTTGAGTAGTGTTTGAAACTACAAAAAGTAGGTAGAAAGGGTATAAAATTGCTTTAGTATTCAGGAAGAATGTGAAATAGAGAAGAATTAAGGGACTTCCAAATATTTTTTTAATAATTTATAATAAGTAGAGTAAACTTTGATTTTTGTAACCTGGCAAAATGAGTTGCATTTCATAACCTTTTTTTGCCAATATTCTCTGCAAAATTACAATAATAAAGTGAATTTAAAGTAAAAGCAGCAGCAGTTGGAAGCAATTTCAATTATGTAAGATCCTGTAGAAAATATTTACTACCATTTTTTTCATTTTATTGATATGTATTAGTGTAGTCACAGACTCACTTGTCATGAAAAAAATAAGATATTTGACTTAGCCAGATAAAAATAGCTCTTCAGATTTTATAACCTGAGGCTTTTCCATAGAGTTAAAGATCGTACTTACTGCCCAGATTCCTTCTGTCATGTAAAAATTGGACCACTGAGAAATTTCTGTTTTTACTTCACCAATGCCAAGTCCAACCATTAGAACTAGAGAGCTTGCTGGTGCTTGGTTTTGTGTAATAATAGTTCATTACAATAGCAACAATAGCAGTAAGATTGTCAGAGGCCTTCGCCATCATATCTTATAGCGAGAAAACCCTTGTTTTTTCTTAGCTTTATTTGATTTTTCTTCTTTTCATCCTTCCCTGAATTATGGTAATTAGAAAGTAAGCAGTGATCTAGCAAACAATCAAAAAGTTAAAAGTCAGAAATATAGGGATTGGATCTTTAGATTACCCCTTACCAATTGTATGAAAAAAAGGATAAGTTGCTTATGTACTCTGAGACTTGGTTTATTTATCTGTACAATGGAGATAATAACAAATTCACAGATAACTTCTTCAGCTGAAAGAATATGAAATTCTTTATAAATTATTATTATTCCAAGTTATTGTAATTCATCTATCACCACCAGTGATGCAACCTGTGAGTCCTTATGTTACTTCCTACTACTTTGATAGTACTAAAAGGAGCTTGTGCTGAAATGGTAGCAATCAAAGGAGAAAAGGAGAAGGGAAGAGATTTGCAGGGCATAGCTGAAAGAGATGGAAGTAAAGGCCAAAACTAGAATATGAATAGTCACTTTGACTTATGGAATTAGACATCCTCCCAGAAATCAAGTAAAGTGTTATTGTCTGCATGACTTTTCTGTAGTGTGGATCCTTTTAAGGGCCAAGTGGGTGGCAGCATTGAAATAATTTTCCAGAGCTCTTTTGCATGTTTAATGCACTTCTCAGGAGAGGAGAACTCTGGGAATTTCTGCAGTCAACCAGAATTGTTGATTTTATTTAAGCAAAGAATGGCTACGAGCATTCTACTACAAGCAGATAAGCTGTGATGTGCAGTCTCAGGAGAAAATGAATACAGGTGAAAAAGGAAGGTATCATTTGCCTTGAAAATACCTGCTTTATTATGCATTTTTCTTTCCGATATGGATTTTGGCCAGGAAATGTTGAAAACATTAAATTGCTATGTGAACAGTGAGACCATTTGTAAAGCCAAGCAGAGTAGATTTCTAAATTATCTATCATATCTCATCTTTGGGAGTAAATGTTCATTAGAAAGTTATAATTTATCCAAGATACCTGCAGTACTTTGGAGCAAATCTGTGAATAAATATTAATGTTCTTTTTGTGTTTGTGATGTGCCATAAAAGCAACTTTGCAGCCCTCAAAATGTGAATTGCAGAGATTTAGAGGGCCGGCATTCTACACCCTTACACTTTGCGGCAGGTTATAATCGTGTGTCTGTTGTGGAATACCTTCTACACCATGGTGCCGACGTCCATGCCAAAGACAAAGGGTATGTATTACAATTTTTTTTTTAAAGGTTTATTTATTTATTCATACAGAACTGGGGTACAGGCCAGAGGCTCAGGGGCGGTGAGAGGCTTCACCAGAGACAGAGTGGGGAGCAGAACAGGCAGATCAACGAAGTACACTGCTGAGGGGAGCAGCGGGCGGGTCAGGAGAGGTCTGGCTCGCCATGTGGTCTCCTCCGGGGCAGGCGGCAGGCGGGAATCGAACTCATGCGGAAGTGGCTTCAGATTCTCAATGCTGTGCTTTAACCCGCTGCGCCACCAGGGAGGGCCTGTATTACAATTTTAACTATTTGGGATTCATTCTTTGCAGGCAGTAAAAAATTTAAAAAGTTAATATTTTAAAGTGTTAAATATTTTCCCCTTAATAAAAAAGTAATGCAATTTTTTGTTTAAAGCATAAAACAAAGTTTAGAAGGGCCCAAAATGAAAGTAAAAGTTCTCAGTTACCCCATTTCCCAGAGATTGCAGCATTAAAATTTTATCGTAATCTTCTAGGCTTTCTAAATGCATATGCCACTACACTGTAGTGGTGGTGGTGGTAGTGGTGATGAGTGGTTGAGGGTCTGCTTTGCAGTTTGCTTTCTTTGTACCCAGTAGTATATTTTTCTTCCCATGTCAGTACTTAATAGTTTATCTCCTCTTGTATATAGTAGTATTTAATTACATTGTGTGAATGTTTTTTACTTTTTAGTTTATCTTTGCCCTTTCTTTGCTATTAAAAAATATATATCTTTCATAAAGAAGCTGTCCATCTTCAAGTCATCAGTATTAATAGAAATATAATTTATTTTTTCTACTTAAGATTGAATGTATTTTTGTATCAGATTACTAATTTTTTTAATTTATCTAGACAATATATAAAATAGCCATAAAACTATTAGAAATGCAAGAAGGAAGTGTTAGCTGAAATGAGCTTCCAAATCCTGAGTTAATTATATAGCATCCCAAAGTATAAACAAGTAAGAAACTTCCTGTACAGTTCCAGAGTAGACTACTTTAGAATTAGACCACACAGTGTAAGCTTTTATTAACCGTCATGGATTTATTAAGGAACATATCAGACATGAATGTTTCGTACTAATATCACTAGATTTCTGAAAGTATTGTGGTATACAGGGGAGCAACCACATTGGTTTATATTGCCCACTTTAGCATTTAGCATATTTAGTCTCAAACTATTAAAAAGGGGGAAAAAAATAAAGCAATGGTTTTTCTAAATAAAAAGGCACTTAATATCTTATTTTTGCCACATCTTAAATATATTTTAAAGTTACCCTTTTTGATGCACCATTTTTTAAATGGGGATATATATTTTCCTTTTGGTACACCAACTGCCTTCTAATCAGAACTGAGTTAACTCAGAATAGTTTGCTTATAAATTGAGGCAGCTAGGTTTTCTCATCCGACTAGAGTTTATAGTTGTTGACAGTATTTTCCTTCCTGAGTATTAAAGTTTATATATTTGGTATTTGAATTTTCATTACTTGATACCTCAATCTGTAAAACTATACCCAGAAACCACTACTGAATTAGTAGGAATTAAGAAATAACCAAAGTTAAAGTTATTTATTTGCCTAAATAAAGAAGTTAAATTGTATTATATATTTTATAGGTAAATACAATTTGTATTCTAAGGTATGATAAAGCCAGCTCATTAATCACTTCTTCCTAAAATCACTATGTATTGTTGTTCTTTATACCAACATGGTAAAACCTGAATTTCAAGTATTGTGCTAGAACCTTTTTCTATGTTGTGTATATATGTATTTTTAGAATTAAGGATTGTTTTGGAATGTTATATCCATGATCAAGAATCTTGGAAAAGTCCTTTTTTATTGAAAGAGACATTTTTGAAATTATTAATCCTTGTTTAGAAATGGATGACTATAACTTCAAGATCAGAGGAAAATTATTTTTAAGTGAATATTTAGTATAGTCAGTGTCTTAGAAGAGTTGCATTATTTTTATTATAGAAATCATTTTAACTCAAAGATTTCTTATACATCTTTGAAATAATTTTCTTTTTCTAGTGGCTTGGTGCCCCTTCATAATGCCTGTTCCTATGGACACTATGAAGTAGCTGAGCTTTTAGTAAGACATGGGGCTTCTGTCAATGTGGCAGACTTATGGAAATTTACCCCTCTACATGAAGCAGCAGCTAAAGGAAAATATGAAATCTGCAAACTCCTTTTAAAAGTATGTAATTTTCAAAAGATAAGATAATTATATTTACTTTTTGGTTAATATGTAAAATTATATCAAAATTATTCTTTTGAGTACAATAAATGCTGTAGAGACTACCTCTATTTTCTGTTTTAGAGGGATGTCTAAGTGTGATATGATACTTAAGTAACTTGGAGAAGTACCTGAAGTGTCTTCTGAACTGATTTGCTTAAGTTTAGTTCATCACAGTTCATCAACACAGATTTTGGAAAGAGTTGAGTTATTTTGCATTGTTTATCTAATACTTAAAGAATAAACTTAATTTTTTTTCTTAATAACTTGTGCTCTTTTTAAACTACAGAATGTGAAAAATCACCAGACATGCACTTACTAAGTTTTCTCCTTTTTTTAACTAAAGAAAAAACTTACGCTAGTTAAATATAAAATTCTTCTGCCACTTTTATGGTATCAAATATGTTCTTTTAAATCTCTAGAGTAACACTGTATTTGATACTCTTTTTTTATCATCACTAGTTGGTAAAAAATAGCTTCCAGAATACTTGAGCCCATTGTTTCCTTTGTTTTATATGTGTGTTCTGCAGTGGGCCAATGACATTCTCTATCTTGACCTTCATTTACTTTAAAACCAAGTTAGTTATTAGTAACATTTATACCTGATTTCATAATAAGTGTTAAAACTTGTGGTAAAAATATTAAAAACTACAAACTTTTTCCATGATGATTACATGTAAAATTAAGGCATTATCTCCACCTGTGTGTCTTCTGTTTCCTTCTTTGTTGCATATTTTATTATTGAAATCTGGTTAAAATTAACATCAGGCCATTCTTTAAAGGAAATTTCCAAAGATGGTTTGGAATCTGAGAAAATATATTACCGCTGAAAGGAAATATTAATATTTCCTTAATATTGATCTGAGGTTTAGAGCTTTGGTTGAAATGTAGTTATATTACTAAATGAAAAAGTTGCAAAGTAAAGCTGGATATTGCCTCTCTTTTCAGAATGCATGTCGAATAGATATCTTTCCTTGGTTAAGTGAAGGTAAAATTAATAATAATGTAAATGTCAAATCTTTAGAAAAATAATGATAGAAAATGTCAAATCTTTAAAAAAATGCCATTTGGATTTTCTTCTTTTTAGCATGGAGCAGATCCAACCAAGAAGAACAGAGATGGAAACACACCTTTAGATTTGGTAAAAGAAGGAGACACAGATATTCAGGACTTACTGAGAGGAGATGCTGCCTTGCTGGATGCAGCCAAGAAGGGATGTCTGGCAAGAGTGCAGAAGCTCTGTACTCCAGAAAATATCAACTGCAGAGATACCCAGGGCAGAAACTCAACCCCTCTGCACCTAGCAGGTGAGCACCTCAGCACTCCAAGTCTGGCTTCCTTTCTTGGATACCTAATACTGTCTATAAAAGAGTGAAAGAAATGCTAACCATACTTAGTGATTTTGATTAACACAATTTTATGTAATTCTTACTGGGAAAGGTCTTAATTATGTCATGATAATATTATATTTTACAACAAAAAGTGTTAAAACCTATGACTTGTAAGTATGTATACATAAGTATGTATGAGATTTTTTTTTTCCACTGACATGTTTGCCTTTTTTTCACTCTAATAGCAGGCTACAATAACCTGGAAGTAGCTGAGTATCTTCTAGAGCATGGAGCAGATGTTAATGCCCAAGACAAAGGTGGTTTAATTCCTCTTCATAATGCAGCATCCTATGGGGTAAGCAAGTCTTGACAACTGCAGTGACATTTACTACTTTGCTATAAGCATAATATGCATATGAAGTATGTGTGTATATATATGCATCTATATATGATTTAACGTTATCTTAATCTAGTGGAACGTACAGCCTTTCCAATTAAGCTTACTTGTCTTTTGGTCCAGGAGCATACTTTTCATAGCATTTTTTTGTGTAGTGGTCGCTTACATAATATTTATTGATGCAGATAATAAATTTTAGCTCTAGCTCAAGTAGATTTTAGAAACTAAGTCAGGAGGAAGCTCCTCTGTGGTCACTTATGCTTATCATCAGCACTTAAAAAATAATTCAGTTAAATGGTTGAATAATTGGTATATATGGTTTCATAGAGTAAGAATGACTAGCTCAAACCCCAAGGTGAAAGTTCAGCATCATGCTTTCAAAGCATGGCAACTATAATCATGAGCTGAGAGGAAGATGGAATGAATGCCTTACAGTGCCTTGAGGATGTTTGTTGGAACTGCCTGCCTGCCTGCCTGCCTGCATCAGTCTCCAGGGCCCACTTCGGGCCTGATGAATCACACAGGAATAAAGTGCTTGGATGCTTGTCTCTTTAACCACTTAGTCCCTAATTGACTAAAAATCCACAGAGGCCAGGGATTTTCATAATTGGAATCACCATTGATAAGGACAGTATCTAGATTTGCAAAAGCATGACAAACTATAAGAAAAGCTAGTCCAATCTCTTACTCTCATCTCTCTGGTATTTCATACTGGAGTTATCCTTATCTTCTCATGCTCCCTCTAAAATAACAAATCTAAGTGGGAATACTTTTCAGGATTACAAATCTTCCAATTTTGAATGGAACAAGCAAAAAATAAAATTATGCTTCCAAATGTGTTATAAATTAATTGAAGGCTATCAGATCTAATAAATATACTACTAGTACCTATAGCTTCTTAAAACTGAATCATTTGAAGTTATCTTTCCAAAGGTGATTAATTTTTTATTAAAATTACTACATTGTCTTTTAACCTTCCTTTCATGTAAGAGTCTCAATTTGACTGTACAACATGTATTTCTACTGAAGACCAAGTATATTAAATGTTTAGTGCTAACATGTTACGTGTATTTATATATAATCCCTTTCCCTTTGAATTATAACCATAAATGTGTCATTTAGGGAATAGTTTTCAGCATTTCTTAGCATAATTCTTTCCTTCATACTGTATTCCACTAACCCCTTTGCTGAGCTTCATTTAAGAGTTTATTAGTTAAGTTCATAAGACTGGTATGATATGTAGAACTTCAGCCTCTTAACTGTTATATAAATGTACAATCAGACTCTTAACTGTTATATAAATGTACTAAGGATAGGCATGGGCAATAGAATTACAGTTCTTGACTGCACCTAACAAAACTTCCACTACCAGTTGTGAAGACTGACATAGAACTATGTATTTTTCTATATATCCCTTTCATAATGAATGTGGAAAAGTTCTGTCCCATTATCTTGTTCTTCATGATCTTCTTTTTTATGTTCTCCTGTTGTCACAGGGGGAAAAAACATAACAATTTATAAAATAAGCAATTTGCCCTCTAATTTTCATTCTCCTGCTTAGAAGTGTCGCGATGTTATTCTTTGTACATGTGTGTCATTTTGTAGCTAACTTGTAATACAGTGTGCTAGTTGACCTTATTTTATGTTTCCAGACACTCTTTTGTCATTAGCTGAAAGAAAGTATAATGCAGTTAGTGTCCTAACCATGGGCCCACTATTACATTTTCATAAATTTGTTTCATTAATACCCACAATTCCTGTTACCCTAACTCGAAGTGAGAAAAATAACGGGCATTTCTTGTTTCTCTCTTTTTATGTTACATTCCTAGAGCTAAGTGGATATCTACTCACACACACACAGATGTATATGTGTGTGTGTGTATAAACACACATGTATATGTATATATGTATACACACACACACATATATGAAGTTAATTTACTTACGAGGTAAAAGTGAACAGAAATTCTCCAGGCTGTGTGGAGGGCACAATAGAGTTTTTGGTCAACCTGGTTTATCCCATTCTTCTAACTAAAGAAGCTAATGAGTTAGGCAGTATGTTTGTTTATAGCAAATATTTTTGCCTTGTTGTGTGGGCAGATTTTTCTTGTATTAAACTTATAAGTTCAAATATCTGATTTGATGACTCTGCACTGTTATTCACCATAATACCTTATTTTGAGCCTTGTTGCTGTGTTTTTATCATGTGCAACATATGCTTCCCCTAGTAACATTTCTCATGACATAGCATAATTCTCAATTGACTGTCATCCTCCCCGCTGAGAAACTCTGCTCTAGAAAATAATTTTATCCACTGCTATTCATGTACCATATTATCTACTTTCAGCAACTATCTCAAACCAGTATATATATATCAATCTCAACTAGTCGTAGATTTAAAATAAGAACCAATGTTGCCCACAGTTTAAAAATTTTAAAAGCACAACATGGATGGAGCTGGAAAAGATCATGCTTAGTGAAATAAGCCAGAAAGAAAAGGGAAAATACCAGATGGTTTCACTTATAGCAGGAGTATAAAGGACCAGGCGAGAAAATAATAATGATACTAAACAGCTATATACCAGAGACATTTTATGGGGGTGGAGTAGGGAAATGCACTGGACTATGGTGATGGCACATGGGTGATATGGTGATGGGAAGCCCACGGGGATTACAACTGAGATTGGAAAATGCACAAAATGATATAAAAATAAACTATTATTTAAAAAAAATTTAAAGCAACTTTGTTTCCCTCAAGGTAGATATGACTATATTTTTATTATCTCTAGATATATAGATTTATGTGTCAAAGTATCATTTTACTCATGCTCCTTGTAAGGTAGGTGAATATTTTTGTGCAGTTATAGGGCTCAGGCCCACATTTCTCTGCTTGAATGGCAAAACTCTGGTTATATTATATTCATTCTAGTCATGCTTTGCTTGAACTGGTCTGAGTGCATGGTATATATGATGCACATACCCTGAAATAATACTTTTGTGGAGGAGGTTTTTGTGGTACTTCAAGTGGATTAAAGACTTGTAGATTATAAATAAAATATGGTACTTCAGGTATAGTGCTATGTAGTGATCACTACATAAATGGTTTCTTTCCAGTATCATACTCTGCCATCTTCAACTCATCAGGACATAACTATTGTATTTTAGTCTAGCAAAACCCTGCAGGCAGCTTTAGTGTAATAAAAAGACCTGAACCTGGAGCCTGAACATCTAGGAACATCAGTCTTATACTTGTAACCCCATAGTTTTCAGCAAGTGCCTTATTTATTCTAATCTTCAGTTTTCTTATTAGCAAAACTCGTTCTGTGATCTTTCTATTGCTATTGTGATAATTATATGACATGAATGTGGAAAGGTCATTCTCTACCCTAAGCAGTATAAAAATCCAAGGTAATGCTATTATACAGTAACTCCCTACAGCCCATATCCTAAGTAAATCAGAATTAATTAAGACCTCTGTGCCACAGTTAACACTACATAGCCTTAAAAATACTCTGTTTGAGGCTCTCCCTGATGGCGCAGCAGGTTAAAGCACAGCACTGAGAATCTAAAGCTGCTTCCACATGAGTTCGATTCCTGCCTGCCCCAGAGGTGACCACATGGTGTGGCAGACCTCTCCTGACCCGCCCGCTGCTCCCCTCAGCAGTGTACTTTGTCAATCTGCCTGTTCTGTTCCCCACTCTGTCTCTGGTGACGCCTCTCACCGCCCCTGAGCCTCTGACCTGTACCCCAGTTCTGTATGCACAAATAAATAAATCTTTAAAAAGAAAAAATAAAACTCTGTTTGAGCAGCTCAGCATCAATGTGAATTAGACACAGATTAATTGACATCAGTAGTAGGAAATGACTGGTACGCTGGGGTAAATAATAATGTGAGAGAGCTGGGATTTACATAAAGTCACTTAAACCAGGAACCTCTCTGCTGGCACAGGAGTTAAAGTCTCAGTGCTATCAAACTGTCACCAGCCACTGCAGCATGATTTCCATCCCCGGCCAGGGAGCTGACCCACATGGCACAGTAGATCTCTCTTGTCTGACCTGCTACTCCCTACTCTGCCTCTGGTGAATCCCCTCACCCTCCCCACCTCTGTCCTACATGCCAGTTCTTGTGTGCATATGCATAAATAAATAAAAATAAATCTTTAAATAAATAAATTCGTGCCTTGTCTTTTTATACAAAAAAAAGACTCGTAAACTGTTATTTCTTGGTTAATTCTTTGCTGTCTATTTTAACACTTTTTCCTCTAGATTGCTCAGTCTAAAATCTGTATATCTTTGGGGTTTTTTTTATATAAAAGAACTCACTACCTCAGTTTTCCCAAATAGAGAAACAAAACAAAGTTTTAAAAGTTTTAATAAAAGTTACACATTTCATAAGTTTATATTAATGGCAAGATGTTTTAGCCTATTTAGTGTTTTTTAATTATAATGCCTTATGCTATTTTTAATGTGCATTTATATAAAAAAGTTAACATTTTTGCTATTTAGAAAATATAAGGCATTGACATTTATCTACCATGGAGCCTGTCTTTTCTATCATTTCATTAGAGTAAATCAATTCTCACTGAGTTTTCTTTCTCAACTTTTTTAGTTTTCAATGCTTTTAAATCTAAAATGTAGAACATTCAGAGGCTTTATAACATCATTATACAATTAAATGACCCTAATTGAAGCACAAGCACATTTTGCTTCCCTAATTCCCAGCTCTGTAAAATTAAATTAGGACCCTCATAGTCTTTTTATATTGTTGTGTTTTTGTTTTGTTTTTTTGTTTGTTTTTTGTTTTGTCATTTAAAGTACTCTGCATTATAGCTTGACTCTAGAACTATGTTTAATTGACTTTCTTGGAGACATTCCAGCAGAGTTCCGTTTCCTCTTGTAGATTTTATATATTGTATAGAGCTGAGTTGTAGCTTACTTACTGTGTTTGTCAACCTTAAATTTCAATTAACTGCTTTTGCCCCAGTGGCGTGGCTATTTCAAAAGACTTTAGAATTGTGTTTTCAGTTTCTTTGAGAAGTAATTCTGTTTATTGTTCTTTCAAATGCTTGTCAGTGCACTTGCTAGCATATAATTGTTTTTTCCAAGCATAAACACAAGTTCAGCATAAAGAAAGTTTAATGATACATATCATCTATATAATTCATTTTGCACATGTAGACAAATTTTCCTTCAGTTATCTAAATTTGAAAACCTATGCAAATTAGTCTACCAAGTTTTATTTTCTGCCAGTAAACATGAGTAGAACAAATTAACAGTTTAAATAATCTGTAATATTATTTAATTACTCATACTTTTGGCTTAACTAATTAAAAATACTCTATACTTTTCATCATAACTCCTAGGGAAATAAAATACTGTTATTGTTTTAAGTGATTTTTTACATTTACCTGGATGGCACCTGTTTTTATCTCTTTTTTTAGAATCAATTTTTGATGATGATATATAATTCAAAATCCCTATAAGATCACAAAAAAGTCTGGTCTCAGAAGTCCTAGGTTTTATTTTTTTAAGTATTTATTTATTTATACAGAACTGGGGTACAGGCCAGAGGTACAGGGAGTGAGAGGATTCACCAGAGACAGAGTGGGGAGCAGAACAGGCCATACTGACAAAGTACACTGCTGAGGGGAGCAGCAGGAGAGACGGGAGAGGTCTGCTCCGCCATGTGGGATCCTCCCTGGCCAGGGATCGAACTTATGCTGCAGTGGCTGCAGAGAGCTTCACAGTGTTGTGTTCTAACACATTGCACCACCTTTTGTTATACTTGTATTGCCAGAGCCAGTGTGCCAGCTTTTAGTAGTCTGCTTTGTCTTTTTCTGGTAAGTTTTCTTCATTAGCCCAAGTTTTCTGAAATATTTTTTCTAAAATTAAATAGTATTTGTGTTCTTTCTATTTTTTTAAAACTTTTAATTCTGCTTTAGAGAAAGTGTCTGTTCTTTTTGAAGTGAATGTATTCAAGAGAGCAAAGACAATCTTATTGGAAGATGAAGAAAATACTCTAGAATCCCATGTTGGTATATTTCAGTCTTCATGTTCTCCCATATTTTCCATTCTCATGATAGTCAACTTTAAATAATTAAGTGTATTACAGTTGAGCAACAGCATGAGTTAGAAATCTGATTTCAGTGGATAATGTACTTCTGAGTTAATTATCAAGCTAATCAAATTTTCCCAGGAGCTGTACCCATAAGGAACACAAACGTACCACTTGCACAAAATTACAGAATATTGAAGTTGAAATGATTTCAGAGGCACTTTAATGACAGCCAAAATAGCATCACTAAATGTTTTTAAAATACTTATTTTTAATATTCTCAAAAGCCTAATCATTGAATCAGTAATAGCTTTGTATAATTTATTATCATAAGCTTATTTTATAAAGACTTGTGGGAAGAAACTGTCTTTTGCTATGTAGAACTTCCTATTTGAGAGAGCCAAATCTTGAAATTTTCTCCTACTTTGACCTTTCCAGTCTGGCCTCTTGATAGTTCTGAAGTTTTTAGTTGCCCCTTTTGTGCCCTCTATGGATTCTTTCTACCCTCCTTTCCCCAAACTAATACTGCTCTCCAAGGATTTATCCCCCTGTGATTATCTTTCTATATCCTTTTCTTACTGAGCTGTTTTATCAAGTTCCAAATATCAACTCAGTGTTCTATTCCTCTAGTGTCCCTACCTGTATTGCCAGGCACTTGGTAGGTATTCATATGTGCTGGTTGGTAGGAGAGTGGAAAAGAGAGAGAAAGTGATAAAAAGGCAGACAGCCCTCTTCTCCATTCTGTATAACCAGCACAGTTCAGCACATCATTACCTCCTACCCAGGTTATTAATGTTTCTGCTCTGACATTTTCTCTAATTAGACTACTTTTTGTAAAATATTGTTTTGCTATGTTATTTTGCTTTCCCAAAGGCTGAAGAAGGACTTTTTGAAACGAGTGTTTCAATAAATAATTCAGACTGCAATAGGTTAGAAGAGAGGTAGGGACAATGAGAAAAGCAATAGGTATAGAAAGCTTGTTTGAAAAGTTTAACAGATTGGACTCTTAATAGGAGACTGAGTCAGTTAAGAGTTTCATCGTATGTTAGGTATATCTAAGGTTTATGAATAAGAAAGAATGAAACACGTGAAAGATTGTAGGATAAAAGAATAATTGTGAGATTGAGGCTTCAGAGCAGGCAAGAGAAGACAAAGCCCAAAATGTAGGCAAAGGAATTGGAAAATGCTTTTTTTTCCCTAAAGGGAACATCTATGAAGTATGAGAATACTGATACAGAGGCATTGTTGATGCTTCACATCCATTTGTTTCTCTTCAGCATGTGGATATAGCAGCACTATTGATAAAATACAACACATGTGTGAATGCAACAGATAAGTGGGCATTTACTCCTCTTCATGAAGCAGCCCAGAAAGGAAGGACGCAGCTCTGTGCCCTGCTCTTAGCACATGGTGCAGACCCAACTATGAAGAACCAAGAAGGTCAGACACCTTTGGATCTAGCAACTGTAAGTCTTCCTTTCAAATGATTCACTTTCATTTACCTTCAGAGTAGACATTAAATTTCAAAATTTAGCAGATTTGCCCTTAGTAGTAGATAGTAAAACAAATATACCTCCTTCTAAATTTAAGAATATTTTTTTATACAATTTAAAACTCTTATCAGGCTAACTGAACAGTAACATAATTCTTTTTGCCATACTTACCTTGGAGAGGAAAGAACAAAACATCTGGGTTATGTCCTCAAAGAATTATATTTAGCAAAATACCTTATACCGTCTTCATTTAGCTTATACCTTCTTCATTTAGCTTATTATTCTAGAGCAACTAATATTAATGATAATTTATCTGAAGCTACCATATGAAAGAAAAGTTATTTCCAGGCTGTATAGGATTCTTTTGAAGATGGAAAAGTAAGTTGATGTGCTATAGAAATATTTTTTAAATGAAGAATTAAATTCTTGTGATTAAATATTATTTACAAAATTAATCATAGCATCATCTTCCCTAAACTTTAAGTCAGAGAGTTATAACACACATTTTTTTTCATTTTATAATACATTTTTAAGCTAAAAATGTTGTCTCAAACCACACTCTATTTCATAGATTTATCACTGAGTTAGATTGTCCCAAAACACTTAGTATTTTAACCGAAACTGAATGAATAGATATAGCAATTTGTTATTTTTATAGTCTTGTGCTTGACAGGACTTGGCTGCCATTTCTAGGATAGTCTTTCATCAGACAGGCCTCTCACTGTAGGCCGTATCTCAGCACTCAGAAGTCTAGCCCAGACTTCTTTACAGCAAGGAGGACAGCTTCTAAGAGAGAAAAGTAAATGCTGCCAGTTTTCTGAAAGCCTGGCTGTAAACCCGCACAACATTAATTCTTCTGCATTCTCTTGGTCATAGCAATTTAAAGAGTGGGCAACCCAGATGGAGGATTCAAGGGAAGGCAAATAGATGCTACCCCTTGTTGAGAGAATATCATGCCAAATACATACAAACTGTAAAGTTCATGGATGAGCTAGCCAAGTTAAAGTACCGTTCCTTTAATAATTCACCAGTTTTAATTGTGCATTAAATTATTAAGTGTGCACTAACTAAAAACAAATATTGTAGTTATTTAAGCATATGTAAAATATAATGAATTGAGAATTTCCTAAGAAATTGAAAATGATGTGCTTTTTTAAAAAAAAAAGTTGAAATGGGCCCTCCCTGGTGGCGCAGCAGGTTAAAGCACAGCACAAAGAAGCTTAAACCACTTCCACATGAGTTAGATTCCCACCTGCCCCAGAGGTGATCCACATGGTGCGGCAGACCTCTCCTGACCCGCCCGCTGCTCCCCTCAGCAGTATACTTCATCAGTCTGCCTGTTCTGCTCCCCACTCTGTCTCTGGTGAATCCTCTCCCCTCTGCATCTCTGACCTGTACCCCAGTTCTGTACGAATAAATAAATCTTTAAAAAAAAAAAGTTGAAATATTTTTTACAGTATTCAAATCTTAATTAACATATCCTCATGTGTGATGATTATTAATGATTATTATGAGCAATAGTGTGTGCATCTTTCACTAAGAATTTACAGGAATCAGTATAATTTACAGTAATCAATGTAATCTACAGTCTTACTTTTTTTTTAGTTGACTGTTTTTTGTGTGACTTTATGAACTCTTGTGTGAAGTATCTCAAGAACACTTTCGATCTACTCTCAGCAAATTTCAAGTATATAGTAAAGAGTCATTAACTTAGTTATCACATTGTACATTAGATTTTCAAAAGATGAATTGTTTTTAAAAATCAAGTATTTTCTCCACTCCACCTTTTGAAACTACTGGAACTTTTTGGAGTTCTGGATCAGATAATGAAAGTGGAAGAAATGATCAAAAACATAGGGATGAATGAGGCAATTATTAATAAAAGCTTAAAGCATTTGGTTCTTGGCGCAAAACTAAACCATTTTAAAATGCAGTGTTTTTATGTTTTCTGTATTACTCCTCAGGCTGACGATATCCGAGCTCTGCTGATAGATGCCATGCCCCCAGAGGCCTTACCTACCTGTTTTAAGCCTCAGGCTACCGTCGTGAGTGCCTCTCTCATCTCGCCAGCATCCACCCCCTCCTGCCTGTCGGCTGCAAGCAGCATCGACAACCTCACTGGCCCGTTGGCAGAGCTGGCAGTGGGAGGAGCGTCCAACACCGGGGATGGTGCGGCAGGTGCAGAGAGGAAGGAGGGAGAAGGCAAGTGTACCTTTCGGTTGCTGCTTTGTCTGTTGTCCTCGATGAGCAGCTTCACTTCTTTCTGTTGGTAGTTATTGAACAACACATGGTCAGTCTAAGTTTTCGTATACGAAATAGATTGTCATAAAATAAGGTCCTTGTACTTAGTGTTCTTTTTTATGTATACTCCAGTACATCTGTGTCCAGTGTTACTCTCTTAGTAAGTTATTTATTATTAAATTTATATCAGAAAAGCTCAGACAGAGGTCGAGGAATAGTGGCTGGTAAATTTGAATTTTTAGTTTAAACTGATAAATATTTCACTAAAAATACAGATTATGCTCTGTAATGTTAAAACAAATATAAATATTCGTCCTTGGATAAATCTGCTTTTACTCCTCAACCAAATTTAGAAATAATAATGCAAAATATCAATGCAATTTATATATTCTGGATTATTTTATGTTGTATACAATCATTTGCACAGTTAAGGGTATCAGAGTTGTGGCTTTTAAAAAGTGAGGGAATTTCCTTTCTGGGTATCTAAAAATTGTTCTGAGAAACTTTAATATGTTTGTTTTAGTTGCGGGTCTTGATATGAATATCAGCCAATTCCTAAAAAGCCTTGGTCTTGAGCACCTTCGGGACATCTTTGAAACAGAACAGGTAAGCTCTCATATACAGTTGAGTCTTTTTAATTAAACAATAAGAATTAATAACTGACACTCATTTATTTTTTGCTTCTAAACCTCTACTAAAACCTACAGCAAACCGCTAAAGCAACCAGGAGAATCCAATATTTTGTATTCTTCTTAAAACTGTCTAACAGTTAGTGGAAGTCTTGGTTATTGTGTTATATCTTTATAAGTAGTTTTTATCCATATGTTTTATTATATGTCAAAACTTGAACCATGAAACCACTGCTTAAGAATGTTTGCATAATCTTCCTCAATTATTTTGTTTCCCAAAAATGTTATTTATTCCTCTCATTGTATTACTGATGTGATTAGACTCTAAAGCCAATAGGAAATTTTTTTGAACTATTCAACAAAGTCTTTGTGAGCAACTGTTCATTAAATTAGAAAACAAAGTAATATTTGGACAAGTGTAATTTTCAAAAATTGCCCTTTTATGAAGCTGCTTATTTTCCAGTTAGAGTCTAAGTAATGATGTACCAAAAATTAGCTTTACTCTCAGATAGACCTAGTTGATTTTCAACTGTATCTTAAGTATCTGAGGGTCATATTATGAAGTGATCATTACAGTGCCATTTTATTTTAATATGAATAATGACTTTTTAGCTTATTATTCTATGGTTTTATTACCATGGCTAGTATTAAGTATTAAATAATAAGTTCCTGAGTTTAAATTAATTGTTATTAATAAATATGACATTTTAGAATAGGAAATGACCTTAGAAATCTTTGTTATTCACCCAGGTATAGGAATTACCCCTTCAGCACTCATGTGGGGAGATAACTTGTTACGGCTTGGGCAGGTTTTATAAAATGTTTATAGTTTTAAGTGTGCCAAAATTTGTTGCCCTGTGTAATCTATTGTTCTTGTGTTTGCATTTACCTTGTTTTTCACAGAAATACAATCTCTAGTCTATGTGTATATTAGTGTCACCAAAACAAATTATTATAAACACTGATTGATGACTTAAACAACAGAAATCTATTCCCTTACAGTTCTGGAGACCTGAAATCCAAAATCAAAGTTTCTAGCAGGGTTACACTTTTTTTAAGAGGTTTAGAAGAAATCTGTTCCATCCTCTTCTAGCTTCCAGTGGCTGGGGCCTCTTTGTCTTATGGCCACATTTCTCTAACCTCTGCTTCCATCATAAGGCATTTTCTGTATCTCTCTTCTCTTTGTTTTTTTGTTTGTTTGTTTGTTTGTTTGGTGTTTTGGGTTTTTTTTGGTAAGCACATTTGCTTTAAATTTAAAGCCTCCCCTAGCCAGCTAGCCAGTTAATTCACCAACAAAATGTATTGAATCAGAAGCAACCATAAAAAAGCAGCTAGCAAGTGTGGTCTCGTGGCAAAACACAGGCACCTTTCCCCAGAACAAAAGGAAGAACACTTGCAT
Organism: Condylura cristata; assembly: GCF_000260355.1. NCBI lineage: Eukaryota > Metazoa > Chordata > Mammalia > Eulipotyphla > Talpidae > Condylura > Condylura cristata. The sequence goes on from NW_004567115.1 coordinate 17,425,532, forward strand.
AGATTTTAGAGGGACTGTTAGAAATAGCATTGGAAAAAACTGAAGGGAAGAGGTGTGGTGGTTTCTCATTTGCAGTGTTATGGCATTCTATCCTTGGCTGAGCTGTTGCTGGGTAAAAAGGGCACTTCTTGCTCCCTCTAGAGCAGCATGGCTTGCTCACTCCCCCGCCCATCTAGTAAGATTCTGTCTAGTAAGATTCTATCGTGTATGTTGCTTACTCGTGCATGTGAACTCTTCTAGCCTCCTGACCTCATTTAAATGAGGTTTACCAGAGATGTCAATGAAAGGTTTTCAAATAAAGTCTTTCACAGGTCCTAGGGGTTAGAATATATTTCTCTTTTTTTAGGGCTATTAATCAGCGCACTGCAACATAAATATAAACTTTCTATGTTTTTAGGACCTAATCACCTTATCTAAGATTTACCCTTCCAACTGCCCACTTCTATAAAGTTCCTCCTATTATAAGGATAAATATACCTTCATTTTTAGTCATTCTTTATATGGACATATTTTCTAAATGTTTCACTGCCCTCATTTATCCACTGTAGTTTCTTTGTGGGCTGATAAGCACTTTGAAGTTAATTAGGAACTCCAGATGTTGTAAGATTTTCTAGTGCCTTAATTTTTAAGCTAAATTTTTTTATGCCGTGTATTGTAGTCACCTTTAATATTCTTAGGGATCAAATCAGTTGAGTATACTAGATTAAAAGAAGACCTTGATTCTGATTATTTTCTCCCTCTGGATGGTTGTGTAACATTTGTTAGGTCATTTAACCTATGACTCCCCTTACCTGAAGAAAAAAACCAATACCTTAAAAAATGTCCAGCTAGGATTAAAAAGATGTGGTACTTATACACAATGGAATATTTACTCAGCAATCAAAAAAAAAAAAACCAAAAAACACGCCCCTTTTGTAGTAACATGGATGGAGCTGGAAAAGATCATACTTAGTGAAATAAGCCAGAAAGAAAAGGAAAAATACTGGATGGTTTCACTCATAGCAGGAGTATGAAGGACCAGGGGAAGAAATAATAATAATAATAATAATGAACAACTATATACCAGAGACATTTTATGGGGATGAAATGGGGAATGGGATCAAAAACGGTGGGGGTCAAAAAATAGGCAGAAGAGCTAAAAAGAGGAAATTTCCAAAGAGGAAATGCAGATGGCCAACAAGCATATGAAAAAGTGTTCAACATCATTTGTAATAAGGGAGAGGCAAGTTAAAACCACAATGAGATACCACCTCACCCCTGAGAGAATGGCACATCTTCAAACAACTAGCAACAATAAGTGTTGGCGAGGATGTGGAGAAAAAGGAACTCTCCTGCACTGCTGGTGGGAATGCAAACTAGTACAACCACTATGGAAAACTGTTTGGCGGTTCCTCAAACTGCTAAACATGGAGCTTCCCTACAACCCAGCAATCCCACTCCTAGGTATCTACCCAAAAGACACAAAAACACTGATTCAAAAAGATACCTGCACCCCCATGTTTACTGCTGCTTTATTTGCAATTGGAAAGACATGGAAACAACCCAAATGCCCAAAAGTAGATGACTGGATTAAAAAGATGTGGTACATATACACAAGGGAATATTACTCAGCAACCAAAAAAAAAAAAAAAACACATACCTTCTGCAGTAACATGTATGGAGCTAGAAGAGATCATGCTTAGTGAAATAAGCCAGAAAGAAAAGGAAAAATACTAAATGGTTTCACTCATAGCAGGAGTGTAATGTACCGGGTGAAAAATAATAATAATAATGAACAGCTATATATCAGAGACATTTTATGGGGTGGAGTGGGGAATGGGACCCAAAAAAAAAACAGTAGGGGGAGGGAAATGCACTGGACTGTGGTGATTTGGTGATGGGAAGCCCAAGGGCATTACAACTGAGATGGAAAAAGGCACAAAAAGATGTAAAAATGAGCTATTATATTTTTTTTTTTTTAAAGTCCAGCTAACTAAACCCCCCAGTCACTCTATACTTCTGTGTTAGTTTTTAAAATATGCTTTAACAAAGCATCAGATGGTCTTCTGCTGGTGGTGAGAGCTTTATAGACTACTGACATAATCTCCCTTTAACTTCACCCAAAGTCTGTTTGGAGGTTTCTTGCGAGAATATGCTAAAAAGAATCTTTGTACTGTATTCCTTCCCTGAAGGTATTAAAACTATTCTAAAGGCATTTTACTATTTTAATTACAGTAGCCATACTGCAGCCTTATCCTTTCTTCCAAAATCATAGCCATGCTAATGAAATTTCATACATCTTTGCTTAATAAATTGAAGACCCTAATTCACATGGTAGCTCCAGTAAACTATTGGAAGTTTGTCAAAGGACTTTCATTTCTACTTTTTCAATCGTTTTATAACTTTTATGTTTTATTTTTTCCTTTTTTACCTTACATGTTCACCGTAATTGATTTCATTCTTTAATTTTATTGTTTTTAATAGCTTAATCCTATAGCCCTTACTTTTAGCAGCTATCCTTGTCTCATTAGTATTGTAGTTACCTTTTTCACTTCAGTTTTGTTCTGAGTAAATGGTTGCATTAATACACTTTTTTTTTTTGCCAGAAAATGTCTTTACATTTTTTTATAGTCAGTACATTGACTATTCCATTTAATGTGTGCTTAACTGTCTTCTGCCCAATTTTAATCATCAAACATTCAAAATAACTTTTTTAGCCAGTTGTGTTACTTGACTAGCCTTCAGTTATAGAGTAGTGAGTGCACTTTGTAAACTTTTCCCTAAAGCTGTTGGAGGCAGGAATGTATGATGATGGATAAGATACTTGTGTAGTGAGAGCACATCAGTAGTACTACATGGGTTGTTGTGAAGATTAAATGAGCTACTCATTTTATGTTTGGAGCTCTATGATGACAAATAAGTGTTCTCATTTCTTCCCTAGAATTTCATAGACAATACTGTGTTTAGCCAGCCTGGTTTCTGCTTCATGTAAATATATACTCTATATATCAATTCGGAAAATCTTAAGGATTCTTTTTGAATTTGAGTCTACCACATAGATTTGGGACCCCATTTTGATGTCAGCCTAATTGGAACTGAGTATTGGACTACTGAGAGGGAAAAATTAGAATATCCTTAACGTTCCAAATTATATTAAAATCACATTTTGCTAAAAATGTAAGGGCATGAACTATTCTGCCACAAAGATATATATTTCAGAATCGATGCTTTTTATAAGCTTTGTTAAAATTTTGCTTTGGATAATTAAAAGTAAATAAGCACTTTTTACACAGTAGATTTTTTTTAATGGTGACTTAGAAGTAGTCTAGTAAATATTTCTAAATAACGAGTGATATGTACTTGTCATACTCATTATATAATATTCTGAATTGACAGTAAAAACCAGCAAAGCTCCAGACCTAATTTGTCAGTTTTAAAAGTGTTTAAAGTCAAGTATAAAGGTGGAAAAAGTAATAGATAAAAATATCTCATTTGAGTTGGAAAGGGAATAATAATCAAGGTATTTATTAGTTTTCCCAGGATATAAAATCAGAAGCTAATTTTTTAAGTAGTATTTGAATTATTACAGGGCCAAGTTTTGCCTGGAAAATACGTTTCTCTCTCAAGATTTTATCTTGAGTATTCAGAACATGGCCACTAGGTGGGGGTAGAGTCATAGTTATTTTTAGTCAACAAAGTACTTAGGTGATTTTGAAGCTTAGTGTTAGCTAAAAAATCATCTGCATCCACAAAAATGAATAACCAAAAATTTAGAACCCACTGTTTGGTACAAAAATAGAATGTACTCTAACGATGCAAAAATTGTTAAATCTTAGATGGATAAGGGAAGTTAAATAATAATTATTTTCTTTTCCAAATAGGAATTCTATATGTATATAAAAGCTGTAGAAATGTTCTGTAATCTAAATACTAACTGAAAAAAGACATGCATAAATATTTTGAGCACTGGAAAGTTCTTCTTGTCTTCATTAGAATCTTGCTTACCTAATGCCTTGTACTCCTTTTAACATGTCTGTGTCATTGTGGCGAAGCCTCTCCCTTTCCCCTACCAATCAAGCTCTCACCAGCTAGGTGCTGGGATCAGGTATTGCCCCATTTTCAAGCTACTGGTTTTCCTTCTATCTTGAGGGAAACAAAAGATGATGGAATTAAATAATTAAAAGGGAACATAGCAATGTTTATTTCGGTAAACCTGTTGCTTTTCCTTTTTTAACTTGCCATTGATAAGGAGCAAATTGAGGACTGTTTCAACTAAGAACCTGATAAAATTGTTAAGACAATTTTAAGTTCATTTCTTATAAAGGAAACAAAAGTGTTTTTCCTTAACTGGAAATGATGACAATGAAGACCAATGGAAAGTTTTCCATCTCTGAGGAACTATTACAATTTAGCAGTCTCTATTGTTTCATTTTTTCAGATTACACTGGATGTGTTGGCTGATATGGGTCATGAAGAGTTGAAAGAAATAGGCATCAATGCTTATGGACACCGACACAAATTAATCAAGGGAGTAGAAAGACTCCTGGGTGGACAGCAAGGTAAGCAATTGAGGAGGGAAAAGAATTTCAGGAATTGGTAGTGCAAGTTAAGGGTCAGCACTGGCATTTGTACTCAGGCCATCCGACCCCAGAGTTGGTGTGCTTGATTGGTATGGCGCTTCCTGCCTCGCCCTCCCAGCATCACACTCCTAATTGCTCTACCTTAGAACTCTGAATCTTCCTCCTCCTCTCCTCACACTTTGTAATTGAGTATCTCTGGAGTCTGTACTTCTGTCCTTGCCCGCTGCTGTCACCTCCTCCTGCTCCCCACCACAGCTCCTGGCTGTCACAGCCCCTTCCAGCTGATCTCCAGCTTTCACCTTTTCCTCCCTCCAGGGCCTTCCTTACTCTTTCACCAAAAGACTCTGGAAAATGACCAGGTATTGATATCTGATTATTTAAAGCCCTTCAGGATAAAAGCAGACATTTATAACTTTCCTTTTCCCAATCTTTCCTTTTTCTCTCACTCATCTTGAACTTTTCTCCCTCTTTTATAACTGTCAGCTTGACTTTTTCCATTGTGCTTTGCTACTTCAAGCCTCCTGTCTTTCTCCTTTGTGGGCCTCCATATTTATCCTTTCTCTGTTTTGTAAAAGGACTTTCACGCCAGTAAAGCAAGAGGGAGAGAAAAGGAACAACTGGAATTAATCCACTAGCGTGCAGAATCAAGAACATTTTAAGAGTATTTGAAACTAAACATAAAAGGTCTTAATCTTGAGTCTTGCTTGCTTACCTGTATTAAATTAATGAGGGTAGCAAAATTAACAAGAATAACGTGATTAACACCTGCTAGTTTACATTTTAATACATCTCAGTTTTTAGAAAGTAATGTTTTATTTCACTCCTGACAACATTGTAAGTAGCATGTTCTGTACCTGTGTCAGGCATAATTTCATTTATATTTATGACTGCGTTCAGTTCAACAAATACTTCTTGGGCCCTGCTGTATGTACAAGGAACTCTGTAAAAACAGAGAAAATTAATCCCCAAACTCACCTCCATCTCTTCTCTTGTTTTCAGATTTATTTGTTTAATAGAACCTTATGTTATATTCAAATTGAAAATGTCATTTAATCCAGTTCTCCATCACCACTCCTGGGCTATCACAACCTTTTACAGCTTATCTCTGACTTTGTTGGAGAAAGTTTCTTATCTCCAACTTTTTTATCTCCAGTTTGTTCCAAAAATTATCAATTATTTATAACTAAATTTTTCTTAAACTGAAGGCTGATTAATATGGACTTTTGTTTAACAAGTTAATTTTTCTTTCTTACAGGCACCAATCCTTATTTGACTTTTCACTGTGTTAACCAGGGAACTATCTTGTTGGATCTTGTTCCAGAAGATAAGGAATACCAGTCAGTAGAAGAAGAGGTAACATATTTCCAAAATTTTAATTACCTTTGCCTGAAATCTGTGGTTAAACCTATTTTTCTAGGAGAAGTAAGCTTGTCTTGCATTAATTTATGGTCATTGCCTTTCTGTTATTCTCTCTCCCTTTGCCATCATGTTGAATATTGCTGAAATTAAAATAGAACTATGAATTAGAGCCATGACACATTACTTTCACATAATAAGCCTAGGGTTTCCAGTGAATGGGCCATATTTGCATTTTTTCTTTTGTAAACTATATTGTTACTCATGCAATAAGAACCCTACTAGAAAGATCATATTGTTAAAATGTTTATTAAGAATGATATTAAGTGACAATCTTGCCTTAAAGATAGCAAATATCATTTATATTTTCGTGCAAAATTATAAATAATTTATAACATAATTTATATGTTTATGAAATCTGCCTCATAATCAATCGCCTTTCATTTTTGTAGTCAGTTATTTGAAGCACCATAGGAAGTCTGTTTGTATGACCCTATAGACCGATGCATAGATTCCCTCTTTAATGATCGCTTAAACCTTGAGTCTTTTGCATAATAAAATGCCTAATCTCATTATCTCAATAATGATAAACATGATAAACTGCAAATATCTAAGTAAAGAAAGATATGCCTACATGCTTGTTTGTTTCCTGCTTTTTTATTAGTGCTCCCATTATTACTACTCCAGGATCCCAGTCCCATTACCTCAGGGCAGCTATTCAGGTAGTTGGTTAATAAGAAAGCATCTGTCTTCTAGTGTCTTAATACATAGTCATCTCCTAATATTTAGTAAAATCTGATTATAACACCCAAAATGTGGTCATAATTTCATAAGTGAGTGAGTCAGTCCTATATAAAACATAGGTCTTTTAAACATTGTATTTTCCATAGTAATTCCTTAGTTTAGAAAGTAGAAGACAGTACATAATGTGCTAAGGAAAGTTACCCCACTTAGTTGTACATTATAGTCACCATCCCCTCTTTGTGTAGATGTACTTTGAGATACCAAACTAAAGAGATTATGAGGAATACTCCATTAGGGTGCAAAAATGTATTCATTTTTTAAAAGTCCTCATGCTTATTTTTAACATTTGTCCAGTGGAATATTGATTGAAGAGTTTTAGGTTCAGTTCATCACAATGTTCTAATTCTCATGTTTTAAAACAATGTAAAACAGTAATGTAGATGACTAAATGTCATCTAAACACTTTTGTGTTTAGAGAAAAATCTTGCAAATTTTTTTTTTAGAAAATGTAGAAGTTATATATTTATTCATGCCTGTGACTGTTTTCTCACCAGAAATATTTATCCACTAAACTTGGTAATCAATTTATGCGAAACTTCTGTTTATTTAGTTTTGGAATCAAAGGAATAATGAAAGGAATGTCTTTAAAATTAAAATTATATACTGTCCTTTTCTACAGATGCAAAGTACAATTCGAGAACACAGAGATGGTGGTAATGCTGGCGGAATCTTCAACAGATACAATGTTATTCGAGTAAGTTTTAAAATTTCATGGTGAAAGTCAGACGGCATGATTTGCCTTAAAAAATCAAATATGCACACTGAAGGAAAAAACTTAGTCTTATTTTCACACTGTCAGTGCTAGCCTGTTAACCTGCAATCAGATGCTGCCCTTCTCCCTGTAAAGGATCTCTGACCCCATGCACCAGACCCTAGGAAACAACCACTGCTCCAGATAGAAAGCTAGGTCAGCTGGCGGGTGAGGCAAAACTGGTAATGGTTCTTTCAGCTCACCCACAAATTTGAACCACAGCCAACAGTAATTTTTGTTATCACTATTTCAGAGTAGCATGAAAGACCTGGATTTTCAATCAAATTGGGTTAATGATTACATCAGAATACATTCAGCTCTTAATCTCAGTACCTTAATTTATAATATGGGGTAGATTACTACTATATGCTTTTTTCAAATGGATTTCATGAAGATGAATACAATCTGTTGAAAACTGGTTAAGAAACTCTTGGGTTAATAGACCTGTGAAAAGTTAGAGCAGTGTACATCAGAATTACCCTTTTGGAAAAATACATTTACAGGCCCCTAAATCCTAAACTTAATAATATGGAGAGGAATGAGACCTTTTTTAACATTAGCTCTTATTTTGTAACTTTTTAAACTTTAACTTTGAGAAGTAGCCAGGTCTAATGCACAATGATAAGAACCGTAAGTAAAAATAATGTCACTAAAAAAGTGTAATAAGCATTCTAACTGAATTATATTGACCTAGCGATTTTGTTGTTTTTAAATAATGTTTTAAGCAAACAAAACAAAATGCAAAAATCAGTCTTTCCTAAAAGAAAATATACTTTTCATTTTAAATTGTGAACTGTCAGGAATGTACATTTCACTAATTCCTTCTTTCTTCTTCATCCTTAAAGATTCAAAAAGTTGTCAACAAGAAGTTGAGAGAGCGATTCTGTCACAGACAAAAGGAAGTGTCTGAAGAAAATCATAACCATCACAACGAGCGTATGCTGTTCCATGGTGCGTGCTGTGTCATGACAGTAATTACAGGCCTCGCACTAGTCTTGCAAATTCCAGTAAATATGAAGCCTGTGTTTATTGTTTATATTAATATATTAATTGTGCTAAAAACGGTGTTTTGATTTTTTTTCCAAAAAATTACGTTAATACCAGCTTTTTTTTTTTTAAGTTTTGTTTTGTTTTGTTTTAATTTATTCATTCGTACATACAGAACTGGGGTACAGGCCAGGTTCAGGGGCAGTGAGAGGCTTCACCATAACAGAATGGGGAGCAGAACAGGGAGATCGACGAAGTACACTGCTGAGGGGAGCAGCATGCGGGTCAGGAGAGGTCTGCCACCCATGTGGTCACCTCCGGGGGCAGGCAGGGATCGAACTCATGCGGAAGTGGCTTTAGCTTCTTAGTGCAGTGCTTTAACCCGCTGCGCCACCAGGGAGGGCCCAATACCAGCTTTTTAATGCATTTTATTTTAGTACTTTTCAAGTCATGGGCAATGAAAATAACTGGAATTGTTTTAGAACTTCAATTGTGAGTTGAACAATCTAGATATTAAAATATTTTTATGTAGCTTAGTATAAGCGCTTTAGTTTATCAACTTATTTATGAATACTTACAGTAAAATTAAGTGTAGAATAATCTGTATTTTCAAAGCTACATGTACTGTACTACAAAAAATCTTAGACCACCTGCAAGATCTATGTAATATCCTTGTTTGGTGGGCCCTGTGGATCCCTGATAAGATTCTAGTACTGGCCCTCCTTGGTGGTGCGGCGAGTTAAAGCACAGCACTGAGAAGCTGAAGCCACTTCCATATGAGTTAGATTCCCGCCTGCCCCGGAGGAGACCACATGGCGTGGCAGACCTCTCCTGACCCGCCCGCTGCTCCCCACTCTGTCTCTGGTGAAGCCTCTCTCCACCCCTGCACCTCTGACCTCAGTTCTGTATGCATAAATAAATAAATCTTTTAAAAAAAAAAAAAAGATTCTAGTACACAGTGATAATTTATGTATCGGTATACAAAATAAAGTTTTCACTTAAGCATTGTAATTAATATCACCCTGCCCAGTGCAAATAGAATACAACTAATTGAGAGTCTAGAAAACTGTTCAAAAACCAATCTTTCTATCTTTTATATTTCTAGGTTCTCCTTTCATTAATGCTATTATTCATAAAGGGTTTGATGAGCGGCATGCGTACATAGGGGGAATGTTCGGCGCTGGCATTTATTTTGCTGAAAATTCCTCTAAAAGCAATCAGTATGTTTATGGGATTGGAGGAGGAACAGGCTGCCCTACACACAAAGATCGTTCATGTTATATATGCCATAGGTGAGTATCTTGTTTTTCATGTAGTGGCTGATATTCTCAGGTTGTAAACCATATTCTTCACTCAGGCCCTACAGAAGTCACAGGTTACTGTCCATTTTTCCTGATCATGAATCGGACAAATTTGGAGGTTGACTTGGAATTAGCTGATCAGCCTGACAGGAGCATTGACAACAGAGCTGCTACCATGTTGGTGAAAACCAGACTACATCAGCCAAGTCATAGGTCACAATAAGATTCCCTATTTCTTGACTTTCTTCTGGGCTTTCCTTTCCTTGCTTCAGAATTCTCAAGAAAAGATTGAAAATTATTTCTGTAGAACAAAGGACCTCTAGTTTTACTTACATTTGAACTAAGATACACAACTTCTATAACAAACAGAATCTTTAATTTGCTTTTGATTTTATTCAGTGATGTTTTAAGGCAGGGTATATAATTAACTTTGAAAAATCCAAATGGAGAACATTAGCTTTGAAATTAATAGTAAACAAATGAATATTCATTTTTAATAGGATTTTTAAATGAAGGATTTCAAAAGTTGGCGAGAACTGTAGCATATTCTCTGAAACGTCAATAAAATAAAGTACTATCCCTTCCCTGACAATGGAAACAGTACAAAAGATTGAACTTTAAAATACTGGGATTTATTGCATTGTTCTTAAACCAAGTTGTGTTACTTTTGCTAAGTAAAGCTACTAAATTACTCTATATATCAATTGAATCTCCTAGGGACTCATAAAAACTTGAAATTCATTATAGTTGTTGACCTTAAAGCATCTCTTTCTCAGTTACATTAGCGAAAAAGGTGAAACAATCAGCAGTTTTAAGATTCCCAGAAAGAAACCTCTTTTTATTAAAGCCACTGTGGTTAATAATGAAAGTTCTCAAGATGTAAATGCCAAAATTTCCATTTGTTATTTCAAAACTAACTCCTAAACAAGCAATAAAGTTGAAACTAGAAGAGGAGTGGGCCCCTCCCTGGTGGCGCAGTGGGTTAAAGCACAGCACTAAGAAGCTTAAGCCACCTCTGCATGATTTCGATCCCCCGCCTGCCCCGGAGGAGATCCACATGGTGCGGCAGACCTCTCCTGACCCGCCCGCTGCTCCCCTCTGCAGTGTGCTTCATCGATCTCCCTGTTCTGCTCCCCGCTCTGTTCCTAGTGAATCCTCTCACCCTCCGCAAATCTGCCTGTACCCCAGTTCTGTATGAATAAATAAATAAATCTTAAAAAAAAAAAAACTAGAAGAGGAGTGACATTAAAATTTGAAAGTTAAGCTTATGTCTAAGCTAGGATTTCCTAGGAAACAGAAATATAAAACAGAAAAATTCTATGACTAGCACTTTTTGGGCAAGTACAGGAGTGAGGGAAGCAGAGTGAGGGCACTGAGATAAGAGATGTGGAGAAGGCGGCAAAGCAAAGACAGTGTATCAGTGAGCTGTGAGCTGGCCACAGATTCATAACCACCACGTTGGTCGCTCAGTCCATTCGATATCTTTAGAGAGGCAAGGTGAGCTACTATATAGTTCAGAACAGTACACTATGAAAAAGAGATGCCTTCATCTCTAGCCCCATTCCCCGTGGTCCACATTGGTATCCTCTCTTTGGGGCTGCTGCATCAGCAAATGCACCACAATGCGCAAGGCAAAACAGCAGACATGAACCAGTATTTTCCCAGTGCCCATCTACAGCCTGTGGCCACATGAGCTGACTGGCATTTCCTCCCACCTCCATACCAACAGGACAGGAAAATGCAGGACAGGTAGTGGAAGGCAGGAGGCGAGAGCTTATCAGGTAAAGTAGGATGTGACATAGGTGCTGAGAGCGGCCAGAACAGAGAGCCCAGCCAGCTGATTAGGGAGAGTCCAGGGACACCCACATTCTGCCACTCTATAGAGATGGAGTTCAAAAGCCTCCCTCTAATGTAGATCCAAGCTCTTTTCCTCTTTGGCACACAGAATGTAGTTAGTTGCTGTGAAGCCAGCCAGCGTCCTGGAGGCAGCACTAAAAAATCTGGCCAGACAGGATCCAGCTCTACTGTTCTGGCACAAATTTTGACTCAAAGTAATATCACTGAGTAATCATAATGCAAAGGTTAGATTTTGTTACTAAAGACTACTTGATTGAATAATAACTATTTACATTTAACAATTTGATGGTCTTACTGATGAGTTAAAATGTTCATTGTTTATATTAAGGACTAGCAAACTTTTTCTTTTAAGGGCCGTAGTATAAGTATTTCAAGTTGTGCAGTCCACAGTAATTCAGTTTTGCTCTTAAAATGCAAAAGCAATGTATAATATGGATAATATGTAAATGCTTGTTCGAGTGTTCCAGTAAAATTTGATTTACAAAAAGAGGTGGCCAACTGCATGGACATACAAGCTATAGTAACCAACTTCTTATTAGCAAGGGGTTGTACTTTCTTCCCAGTTAACCTTTCATCCCTCTTTGACATCAGGGGTTCTACCTCAGTTCACCATGTATAATTTCCATCTATACATTTAAGCTAAATATTTCTGTATATGAGCCACTTTTATCATGCCAGTTTTTGCTTTCTATTTTCCTTTAGACAAATGCTTCATCATAATGAGAAATCTGAGCCTTAATTTCAAATGCTACGGCCCATCTGCTCACTTTCATTTTCCTCCCATCCATCCATACAAAAATTCAGTTTTCTCTAGTAACTTTTTCACTAGTCAGCACTTACAGAGCTCTTACAGATCGATAATTCCTATGATTGTTCCCTAAATCACTCCAAAATTACTATAAACTCAACTTACTATAACTGTTGAGCCTGCTGTTTATAGTAAGCCCATATATTAACTCTCACCCAGTCTTACTCATAAATTTGAAAGTGACATTTAAATAGCTTGTCTTTTGTTAAATATTTTTAAAAATCTAATAAACCCTCAAGGTTATATCATTCTAACTTTTAAAGTTTCCTTGAAAACATTGCTTTCCATTTTCCTTTAGACAAATGCTTTTCTGTAGAGTGACCCTTGGAAAATCCTTTCTGCAATTCAGCACCATGAAAATGGCTCATGCCCCCCCAGGACACCACTCAGTTATTGGGAGGCCAAGTGTGAATGGTCTGGCGTATGCAGAATATGTCATCTACAGAGGAGAGCAGGTACGTTGGTTATCAAATAATCATAGCCAGGTTACTGAACATGTTGATGCAGAATACGGAGACTGAAACCACATAAAAGTCAAAGAAAACTATTTAACTAAATGTGTACCACATCTGATAACATTAGTTGCTTCAAGTCAGTTGTCAGCATTCTTTGACATCAGCTTTGCAAACAGAACCCACCAGTCACCTGTCAGCCAATTTACCCAACTCAAATAAAGGAAAGACAGAAGAAAGGTGTGGAATTTGTTGCTATTCTTGAGGCCTGCTGTTATGAATTAATGTTCTGTATCTTTGCCCCAATATAGCAGAGATTTGCTAAGAGCAGCTGCCATTTAATGGATCTTCTTCATGTATTCACGGATAGCCACAGGCTGTTCCTATCCATTGAGTTGCTAGACTTTCTGATCATAGAATGATAGCTTTCTTGAGTTGTAAAGCAACGGTGCATTAAATTCTGCTTGAGGTTGCAAAATAAAATTGTTAGCAAGCAGGAAAACTTTTCTATCATTTTTCTATCATTTTCTATCTCATATTACTGTTAAATGCCTATCAGTTTGTTCAAAAAACAAAAATTAATTCGTCTGAACTGAGTTGAATTTCAAAAATAATTTGGTGTTGATTTGGGGCTAGGGTTCTTGCTATAGAAGAAGGGACATATAGATATGGAAAGGGGGAAGGTAGAATGGCTCTGTAAGGGTAGGCTGCAATTGGAAATACTGATAAGGAACTCATGGTTTCTAATGTGTGTCTATCTATACACATGAGAGAATATATGTATGTATAGGTGTATGTGTAACAGTGCATGTAAGTATGTGTGTATATGAGTGTATATATTTTCATATGTTTCTCAGTGCTGTACACTAAAAACAAAAAAAAATTCCAGAAGCATACATAGTCCAGACCTTGGTCTCTATGCCTTTCTCTGCTTAGAAGAAACTTGAGCTTTTTGAAGTAACTAATTCCAGGACTGGTATAGCAAAGTAAGCTGGAACATCTTGATACTGCCAGCAAGTAAGGAAATGCTCCCCGCAAAAAAATGTTGGAAGCATGTGATGAGCACAGAACTAAAATAACATACACTGGCCGAATCTGGAGGAATTAAAAACCAAAATAAATGCAGTGAGCGGGACAAACCAAAATAAGTGATGGCAGTCAGAATTTATGATTCTATGTGAATAACTAATTAATAAATGAATGAGGAATAGATGGCTTTTGCTTATAGTAGAAAGACAAGGACGATAGGTAGGTATAGAGTACTGGATTAGGAAAATCATCCCCTGGAAACCACTGTGGTAAAGGTAAGATCAGGCAAGAATTATCCAGAGGTAATTTTCATAAGGAGAGGATCTTTGCATAGTCCCATTAGTTATAAAAGGTGTGGAGGACTGCAGTTAACACGGGAGAAAGGGGTGCGATGCTATGACCAGGTGATCAAAATCCGTATTCCCAATGAGAGCCAGAGTATGGCTCTCCAGATGTGGTACCCTAAAAAATGCACATCATCTATGCAGTAATCCAGCAAGAACGCATAACATCTAACCATAATGAGGGATTTTTTGTTATTTTTAAATGTGGAAAGACCAGATTTATCAAAAATGTCAGTATTTTTGACTGACACTTTCCAGAATAAGTGAAACCTAAGATACAGGACAGCTCACTTAAAATCCTGCCCCCAAATTAGATTTGGTACTAGAAAGAGAAAAAGCATTATTAAATAACTGACAAAATTGGAATATGAGATTGTGTTCATGTAAGAGAAATTCACATCTTAAGAAATAGAATGTAAGAGAGTATATTTTTAGGAAATAGATACTGGCATGTTTTAGGGATTAAGAAACTTCATAATGTATATAACTTACTTTCAAATAATAGACGGGAGGAAAATGTTTGTCTGTCTGCCTAATATAATGAGAGGTAGAAAGAAGTGCACATGTTACAGAAATAAAGCAAATGGGGGCAAAAAAATCATGGATGGATATGGGTAAAGGGTATACACGGGTGTATTGAGTACCATTTTAATTTTTGCAACTTAATTTATAAGTTTGTAGTTGTTTCCCAAAAAAGTTTAAAAATTATCTAAAAAAAATTTGTCAAATTCTTTAAATAAGAAACTCCAGATTCTAGAGAAAATACTTTCACTTTGATTTATTTGTAATTCCACTTCTAGAGATAAGGTACTAATATAATCCATGTGGTCTCAACAACAACAACCAAAAAAACTCTGTATGGATGTTCATCACCCTCTCATCATAATGAAAAATTTAAGCAACCTAAATAATCAATACAAAGAATTATTCAGTACATAATATTCTGTTTATATGCCTGTCATATTTTAAAAATGTGTTTGTGTTAATACGTTAAACATAGGCTCTTCCAAAACATGAGAATAATTATCTCTGAGTACTAAGATTATCTTACTTTTCAATATTTTGCAAGTGATATATGGTTAAGTATAATTTTAATTTTATATTTAATTGAAAGAATTAATAAGGAAATATTAAAAATAGTAATAGGTTTACATTTCTAATAATTACTGGTTGTTCAGTCGTGTCCCAAATTTGATTTGATAACATGTTCAGTCTTCTATCAAAAGAATTCTAGAGAATAATGTGGTTCAGATCTTATTTGAAGTAAAAAAAGTACTTTGAAAAATGAAATGCATGTAGTATTTGTTTTATCATGGAACACACTTGTTCTTCCATATCCCGGTGTACTTATTATCCGCATGAATATTGTTAACTGCAGTGTCTGCTAATCAGGTCATTTCCCTAAAGCAGTTTCGTCTGGATTTATGGTGATGTTTTCCTTTCCTGGCTTTTATTCCATTCTCCTTAAATCATCCTTCACCTTTAGTACTTAACACCGTAAGAACACACAAATGTCTTGTTCAGAAGGCTGATTTGAGGAGTACTGTTTATTATTAGCAAACTTGTTTTTCTTTAGAATAAAAGAGATATGTTAAAAATTAACTGAACTATACTTGGAAAGAAAAAATGGCTCTGATTTGAGTATGACTGGACTTGTAGATATAAAGGTGTTTCCGTATTAGACCAATGCTTTTTCTTAGCTGTTATTTTTGAACAAAGATCCTTTGAAAGACAATAAGGAAAATTTTGAAGTTGTTTACGATTTCAGGGTGGTTCATGGTCCTCTTCCCAAGGCCATTTCTTGGGTCCCATAAGGCTTTATACATATTTTAAAACAAAAGAAAGGGGGGAAAAAATAGATATTCTCTAGTCATTGATTGCTAGAAATTTAGCCTATTTTACTGAGATCATATGAACTATGCAGAATTATTTAACCTGGAAAATAGAAGACTATAGAATAATATATCCTTAAGAGTACATGATGATAGTTCTTCATCTCTGTGAAGTGTACATTGAAAGCATGTGAAGTTTACATTTTGGCTTCACACAGCAGCTCTCTTGCCCACCTGTGTGCATGTGTCTTTTTCTTTCTATGCTTCCTAATAACCCTGTCCTTTTAAAATATAAAAAAGAAATAAAGCTTGGCCTTAGGTTTTGAGTTAAGAAGAGTTTCCTGAAAGTCTACTACTGAAAGTGGTTACTGTAAATTTTCTTATAAAAAGTAATAAAAACAAAATCCCTTGCTTTTCTAGCCAGCATGAATTTAGTGACTTTACAGGAAGTACTGTTTGTTGATCTACCCTTGACCCGTCTATAGTTTAGTAATTCCCTTTCCTCAAATCCTTCTGGACTGTGATGCAATTGATCAGTATTTCACACTGCAAACAGTAACAGTTCAGTAACCTAATCAGTGTGAATCAGAAACACTCAAATAAGGACCTTTAAGGAATTTATGCCAGTAGAATCAATAATCTGCCTGACTAAAATGTACACACAGGAACTTCCTTAAATAGAGTGCCAGCAAAAACCAAGTCCTTTGCTCGAACATCTTTTCTGCATAGCTAATAAATTTCCTCCTAACAAAAGGAATTACAAGAGTGTGCCTCACACTCATTTTTGACACTTAGCACCTGCCAACTTGAGTTATTTTGTAATTCCTCTTTGTATCTGACTTATCCTCCCAAAGAAGACAGGACCTTGAACATGAGGATCCATATCTTGCACTGGTACCCATTGCACACGCTAGATGCTCTATACAGCATGTGCTCAAATAATATCATCTCATTCACTATTACTTCTTTACAACATTGACAAGGAAAAAAAATTCAAGCCAATGAGATCATATCGTACAAGGTTTCACTTAAAGTTGCAGTTTTCTTTTTTATATGCTTTATTTATTTACATATATTTTACATCAATGCTCATTTTTATGCATTTGCTTTCTTTTCTCAGGTGAAGTGCCCATAGAATTTCTACCACCAGTTCACCCATGCACCATCACCATAGTCCCTTGCCGCTTCCCATCCTCGTCTTGATTCCTCTCTCTTCCTCCCCTGCAGAATGTCTCTGATTTATAGCTATATGTTTTTTGTTCTGTTGTGTTGTTTTTTATTGTTATTATTTTTCCCTGACCATTTGTGTAGTTCCCCTATATTCCACCTATAAGTGAAATAATCCAATTATTTTTCTTTTTCTTTCTGACTTATTTCATTAGCATAATCCCTTCTAGCTCTTCCTCCTCCTCCTGCAAATGGCATGAGTTTATCTTTTTTGATTGTTGAATAGTATTCCATTGTGTGTATATACCACATCCAGCCTTTTTGTGTATATACCACATCCAGCCTTTTTTTTTTTTTTTAAGATTTATTTACTTATTCATACAGAACTGGGGTACAGGCCAGAGATGTGGAGGGTGAGAGGATTCACCACAGACAGAGTGGGGTACAGAAACAAGCAGATCGATGAAGTACACTGCTGAGGGGAGCAGCGGGCGGGTCAGGAGAGGTCTGCCATGCCATGTGAATCTCCTCTGGGGCAGGCGGGGATTGAACTCATGCTGAAGTGGCTTTAGCTTCTTAGTTCTGTGCTTTAACCTGCTGTGCCACCAGGAAGGGCCACAAAGACATTAATTTAAAAGGATACCAGCATCTCTCTGATTATTGCAGCAGTATTAATAATAGGTAAGACCTGACAACAACCCAAATGCCTCAAAATAATGACTGGATCGGGCCCTCTCTGGTGGCGCAGTGGGTTAAAGCACAGCACTAGGAAGCTGAAGTCACTTCAGCATGAGTTCGATCCCTGCCTGCCCCGGAGGTGACCCACATGGCGCGGCAGACCTCTCCTGACCCACCCACTGCTCCCCTCAGCAGTGTACTTCATCAATCCACCTATTCTGCTCCCTACTCTGTCTCTGGTGAAGCCTCACACAGCCCTGCACCTCTGGCCTGTACCCCAGTTCTGTATGCACAAATAAATAAATATTTTTTAATTGATTGATTGATTGATTGATTGATTAATGTCTTTGTGTCCTCTGGGTAAATCCCTAGGAGTGGAATTGCTTAATTATATGGTTGCTCCATTTTTAATAGTGGTTCGACCAGTTGTATTCCCACCAGCAATGTAGGAGAATTACTTTTTCACCACCTCCTCACAATATTTGTTGTTGTTAGTTTTTTAGTATGTGTCATGTTCACTGGTGTAAGGTAGTATCTCATTGTGCTTTTGATTTGTGTGTCTTTGTACCTGTTTTAGTTTGAAGTCTATTTCATCTGATATAGCTGTTCCTGTCTTCTATTTTTAGTCTATTTGCTAGTAGTGTTGTTTTCCATCCTTTTGCTTTTGTAGTTAAATGTGTTTCCTGGAGACAGGAGAAAGTTGGATTTTGCACTGTAATCCAGTTTACTACTCTGTGCCTTTTTTATTTTTTTTTTTTTAAGATTTATTTATTTATACAAGAACTGGGGTACAGGCCAGAGGCTCAGGGGCGGCGAGAGACTTCACCAGAGACAGAGAGGGGAGCAGAACAGGCAGATCTACGAAGTACACTGCTGAGGGGAGCAGCGGGTGGGTCAGGAGAGGTCTGCCACACCATGTGGTCACCTCCAGGGCAGGTGGGAATCGAACTCATGCTGAAGTGGCTTTAGCTTCTCAGTGCTGTGCTTTAACCTGCTGCGCCACCAGGGAGGGCCCACTCTGTGCCTTTTTATTGATGCTTTAGTTCATATTCATTTAGGGTTAATATTGATACATTGGTATCTGTATTTGCCATTTTGTTTGTCTTTTTGTGACTTTATTCCTTGCCTTACTCTTATTCATTCATCAGTTGGTTTTGGCTTTAGGACTTCTTGTAGTATTTTTTGGAGTGGAGGTTTAGTAGTAATGAATTTCTGGAGTTTTTAAGAAATAGAAACTGGGCCCTCTCCTACGGTACAGCAGTTTAAAGCACAGCACTATGAAGCTATCACAGCCACTGCAGCACGAGTTCGCTCCCCAGCCAGGGAGGGGACCCACATAGTGCAGCAAACTTTCCTGGCCTGCCCTCTGCTCTCCTCAGCAGTGTACTTCATCAATCTGCCTGTTCTGCTCCCCACTCTGTCTCTGGGGAATCTTCTCACCCCCGGCACCTCTGGCCTGTACACCAAATCTGTATGTATAAATAAATAAATCTTAAAAAAAAAAAAAAAAAGAAAGTAACAGCAACTGTTTCTTCCTTCATAGAGGAAGGAGAGCTTTTCAGGGTAAAGTATTCTTAGTTGGCATTTGTTGTCTTGGAGTCCCTCTATTCTCTTCTTGTCTGTAATGTTTCTTTGGAGAAGTCTGATGTCAGTCTGATTGGTTTTCCTTTATAGGTTATCTGTTTCTCCCCACTCATCAGCTTCATTTTCCTTGTCTTGGACTCTTAGAAGCTTTACTTTTTGTGTCCTGCTATACTTTTCCTTTCGTTGTGATTTGGTGTCTGTTTTCATCTCCTTCATGCATGGGGATTTCTCTTCCATTGTCTCCTGGAATAGTTTCTCGGTAACTTCTCACCTTCTGGAATTCCTATAATTTTTATATAACATAGCAGTTTTCAAGAACCTATCAACAATGTTAAGTGAGGACTTTACTGTATTTCTAGATGGATGGCGAATAAACAATTTTCTTGACTGTTTAACCACTTAAGTTAACTAAATCGGTATTTCTTTTTCCTGCCAATGTTGAGTTTTTCTACATTTTTTTATACTCCAGAATTAGCAGTACCTAACTGACCTAGCTTGTTTGAGTGAGTAACAACTAAAATGCTGCTTAACCATTTCAAGAATTAAGTTGTGTTCATGTTATAATAAAATAAAATTACAAACTTTTCTGTTATTCAAGCTTCAGAATGGAAATTCAGAAAAGCTGAGTATTGACTAGGTGCACTTGAGGTGGAAAACCACTGCCCCTTTTTTGTCAAACCGGAATTTACTAGAATTTTGAAAAAGAATACTATGAGTGAAGTGGTTCCTTGCAGGTGTTGTGGAGGCTCCATAACTTTCCAAAGCTAGATTTTTTTTTTTGTACTTTTTACCACACTGAGACTAGTTTTTAATAAGTGATGATAATAATAATGTTCAGAGTAATAGCTAATACATATAAGATTCTTATTGTACCAGACTTCTTTTAAGATCTTAATATTTAATCCTCACAAAAATCTCAGTATTATTATTGTTTTCATTTACTGGTGAGGAAAGCAGAGAGATAGTCATATAATGGTCATAAAATTATGAAGAGATAATTCAGTAAATTTATTACATTTGTTTATATATTTTAAATATTAAACAGTTTATTTGTAATACTTTGTTATTATCATATTTCTTATTGGCATACAAGTAATTTGTAGATTAGCATTCAACAAATGCCATTTGGGCCCCCAAGCCTTAGCCCTCCAAAGAATACTACTTTTCAGCCATTGGCCATGTGAATATTGAGTCTAGTTTTATTTTTATGTTGAAGGATTTCTGTGTTGTGTACTTGGTTTCGAGAGGTTTTTTTGTGCCCTTCCTCCCCATTGTTGTCTTCACAGTGATTTTTGGTTTAAAACAACTTCCTCTGCTTAGATTTCCTTTGCCTCTTCCCTTCAAGCTGTCCTCTGCCATTCTAGACACTGAACCTTTGGATTTACATACTGCGAGAGAGAAGGGAATGCCAGGCAGGGGGGAGAGTAAGGGCTCTAAATCTGAATGTACTGTCTTTCCTGTAACCGTTACCCTCAGCCAGCTTTTAAAAATGATCTCCAAACTGTTACCTTCAAATCATTTAAATCATTGGTGGCTGAATACACCTCAACCTCCTTTCAGCTCATTGGGTTTCATCATCTTTGTGATAATCTTCAGTTGGTTGAGCAACATTATTGGTTCATTTAACAAGCTTTTACTGAATACACACCACATGCTGTGTGGCAACATCATGCTAAGGTCAGAGGTATTAGAATTGTCTATGCCTTTGTTTTCCTGCTTGTGTTATGGCTGTCTAGTGAGGGGTGAATTCAGTATAACTGACTTTCACTATTCAAAGTGGAAATAATATCAGAAATTTCTTTAGATGAAACATTTATACATGTAGGTAGACTCCTAATTGTTCAGACACCCATTAATTGGTGGTCACTGACTAATGTGTATGTAGAATATTGGTGAGGACCAGCAGCTTCTTGGACTTTCATTTTACATAACGCTTTAGTATTGCATCTACCGAAAGGGTGAGTGATTTGTTTTTCTTCCCATCCTTTCCAGGCATACCCAGAATATCTCATCACATATCAGATCATGAAGCCGGAAGCTCCTTCACAGACTGCAACAGCCGCAGAGCAGAAGACCTAGTGAATACCTGCTGGTAAAGGCCAGATCAGATTTAAACCTAGGACTGGATTACAGTGAATCGTTTCCAACAAAATCAATATTCTATAAATCCCTGACAGCCTAGAAATAAGCTGTTTGTCTTTTATAAAGCATTGCTATAGTGATGGATAATAGTATGAGTAACTGATACATACTCATCTGCTACTGTTCCCTTTGAGGAAATGTTTACAGGGGCGGCCTTTTAACATATCTCAGGCTCATTTTCACTACAATTATCCACTTCTAAAACCAGATTGCTTTGATTAACACTTAGAAAAAAAGAAAACTAATACTTTCCCAAAGGTTCACAATTCACACACTACAATTTACTTTGTTATATATGGCACATGTATATAACAAATAAACACATGTGATTGGCTCATCATTAATTTTTTTCCAAACTTGCATTTTTGGCACTGTTTTGTTTGTTTGTTTGTTTGCCTGGTTTTTCGCTTACTTTGAAAATGAGCCAGAGCTTTCTTGAGGATATTTTGCACAAAGTCACACTGACTGAAACCATTAGCAATGCAACCAAGCTTCTGGCTGAGCAAGATTTCGTTTCCACTTCTATTTTTCTTGATGTATTTTGTATCTGTACTTCTCATCAACATAAATTGAGATGGAAAGGAGAAACACCAAGTTTTGAAGTTTTGGTTTTCTTCTGTTTTTTGACCAGTCTTACAAGGGAAAGATACAAACATCAGCTTGACTTAGGGAGTCCCTCGTTCAGAGACGCCAAAGCCAGTGAGGGCTACTTGCTCTTTCCAGTCCAAGCCTGATGCAGAGGGTGAGGGGCAGTGTCGGGCCTCTGTCCAACAGCCTGGGAAAAGTTTGTGTGGTGCTGGTATGATGCTCAGAGGGAAGAAGATAGGGAGGGCTGTGACGAAGAAGCAGTGTTACAAGGCGAGGAGCATGTGACTCTATCATGCTGCAGTAGGAGAGGATTTCCCAGAGGAAAACCCTTCTTTCACTTACTCTCTACCATCAGAATCGTCGCCCCCAGAGTTATTAGCTGCCTTATTTCCAAATTCAGTGGAATTATTGTATTTCATTAGAGTCATAAAAAGATTTCTTATTGTTCCTCTAGTTGAGAAAGCTGGGATTCAAATCCTGTTTAGTAGATAGATACACGCAAGTAAAAGAATTTTTGGTTGGTTACTCCAGAGTTGGGGTTTATTTTGATGAGGTGCTTTAAATAGTTTATATAGTTTCCTGCACTACATTTTTGAACCATTTCTTCAAACTTCTTATTAGACAGGAGAACAAAAACTGAAACCAAAGCTCTTTCAGTTACTTTTTGAAGTGAAGGTGGAGAAATACCATAGTTCCTTCATGACGTTAGTATATAGTTTTGCTTTTTTTAATCAACATTTGCCAACTGTACATTCACACAAAGAGATTATCCATTATCATCCACATTTATACTTGCCCTTTTCACCTTAACTGAATATCAGATTGAAGCATTATTTACTTTGACATGCTGTGCATCTACTCAGCTTTGACTCAAAAGTAATGTAAATGTGAAAAAAGAGGGAAAATGGTGTGAGACAAACTTGGCATTTCAACTTAACAGCCCCAAAATTAAAATTTTTTAATGCAAGCTGATTAAACTGTGATCTCATTTAATCTCCTACAGAAAATTAAAAGGGTTATATATTAAAATTCTAGACTAGGTCCCTAAAATATCACTTTGCTTTCCTTTTGGCTTGAGTCCAATGTTATAGCTAAGCAATGGGAACTAGTTGAGTTTTTATAGCTGAATCTTGCTTGCATGGTTCCTTAAAATCAAGAATTAGCCTCAGTTGTTGCTTCTATTGAAGTTTTAGTGGCCCAAGCTGGGGTGTTTGTATCTTGGCTACTTGGTTCACAGCACTAGAATTCCATATGAAGCTTTGAAGTTTGATTTTCATTATGAGGGCTTTTTTCCCCTCCTTTCCTGCTTTTTTGCCATATGTAACAATGGGTTGAAGGAATTGGCAGCTGTGTAGTTTTCAGTGGCTGTGAAAGTGTGTATTACTTGCCTTCCCATTTAGATATAGTTTAAAATGCTAAACACAGCTGTGATTTTGAGTTAAGGGTTTTAAGGTATAGATATAAAAGCTTTTTATAGCTTCATTAAAAAGCTGAGCCACTACCCAAATGTGGCTCTATATTGTTTCCATCATACAGAGGAACGGACGTGCCAGTTAAACGTTCGCCTTACCCTTGAGAAGGTAAACTGTGGTTCACTATTTAAACTGCCAATGCTATGTATCTGATGTTCTGTGTGCCGAGTAAAGGTACTGTGTAAGGAAGACATTTGCAATGTTTCTTGTCTTGTAATGATTCAAGTATATAGTAGTTCTTGAAAGGTTGTATATATATTATTCATCTGCTCAAGAAAATGGGTTAGTTGGTATCTCACAGGAGCCAAAACATTTTTTCAAAACTTGAAAACCAAAGGTCATCCTGCTTGCACTCAATCAAGCTAGCAAAAATTGGAATTGCCATCTGTAGCAGTATGTGAAGACCCTTTGCAATATAAAGGTGTTGTATGCAGTTAGGCGGAAATCCATTACATTTCCTATATATGTTGAGACTTCCAGTATGGCCTCCCCTGAAATGGCCCCTCTGTTTCTCAAATGCTTGGAAGAAAGAATCCAGCTTTACCACAGTTCTCAAATCAGAGGGCTTCTTAGACTTGACGCTTTCAGTCGCTAGGCATTGACCAGCTGGATACTTAATTCAGGCATAAACTAAGTGCTCTGGGCTGGACACTTTCTCCATGGACTTAGCCTCCCTCCATCCGCCCAGTATTGCTAATCTGGAGTTATAATTCACTTCAAAAGTTACACTCAACCCCATTCATTGTCTTCCCTTCTGGAGTCTTGCAGGACACTGTATCTCTGTTACCATATCTGAACCAGGCCTCATGTGTTCTGCTCAGAAGAGTCTACCACTTTGTCAACAAATGATATGGAACATAGAGATTTAATTCTATACAGTAGCAGTGTGACTAGATTCTTTCTTGCCATTTTACTCTTGGCGTTTAGAATTTTGGCTTTTCCAGCAAAATATGAACAGTTTGTAGGATGTTTTCATGCAGTAGCATCTTTGGCTCATTTGAACTGATATTAGTGTCTAGACTAATTTCCTTTTGCTCTCAAAATAGCAGAGTGCATTGAAATATACAGAGAACTATCTGGATGAGGCAAATAAAATAATACAGATTAATATTCTACTATAATCTTTATACAAAAAATAAAATTTTGGTGTATGCTGGGAGAACAGAATGCAGTGAGTTGTCGAGGTTTTTCTCTAGCTCAGTACACCTCCCAGTGGCACAGCAGACTGTTGAATGTGACTAAACCCTCCTCCCCTTTTAAACGTGCACCCTGGACTCCAGTAAACAGCCTCTCAAACAGAAATGGTATATATTTTACTCAACGTGTCCAGTTTCTATTGGTATGATGTCTGTCAAAAATAGCTTCTTTCTGTGTTTTCTATTGGATTAATTACCTTTCATAGAGGTATAAATTTTAATCATTCAGAGGACACTCCAAACTGACATGTGTTTGGAGTTTCATGTGTTATAAATCTATTTAAAGACTCAGACTACTTTAATGTCAACTGAGTGGCAAAGAAATGAAGACAGTAATTGTGAAGAGAATATTTAAATTATAGGTAGACATACTTAGTATATGAGAAAAGCAAAATGCAATTTTAAAAAGTGAGACTTCTTCAGATAACTTGCACATTCTGAAATTTGTAGACAAATTTCTTCTTCAGAAAGCCTTAACTATGGCAGGAATTTTTTAACTTTTTATATTCAATAAATAAGAAGTTGTAATTCCATTTCTTAGTGTTTGAAAGGTGTCTGTGAGTCAGGTATGTCTCCCTCTGCTTCACACCTATCTACTAAGCTCATTTGAGGAGGATGTTTTGTAAATCAAACTCCCTTGAGTGCAGAGGAGCTGATACAGACAGTTCATTCCAATTTTTCTAGACCTGAAATTCCTCCACTACCATATATTCTGGTTTGGAAAATACTAGAGAGACTTAAAAACCTATAAAATAAAACCTTATAGAAATGGAGTGTTACACAAGCTTTTTAAATAATTTTAATACATAACTGTGATGATCAGTGAAGAGCAATAGGAAGCTAAAGACTTAATCTACTCTGTGAGGCCAAGGATGCTCACAGCATGACTATTGTGTACATCTATCTGCTGGCGGGTTCTGCCTCCCTTCAGGAACTGCACACAGTAGAGCTGATTGCATTTGACTCTTCATTCTTTCACATTCTCTTTTCTGCTGTACACTTCCACGTCTCCACCCTTCTTTTCAACAGATTTCTCATTTTCCAGAGTTGAGACTGGTTGTTTGTTTTTGTTTTGTTTTTTTTAATCTGTCTATCCATTTCTTCAGGCAACTCTGAGAGCCCTTTGTTAATTCAAAGTGTTTGCAGAGAAATGCAGTTAGACTGAGTAGTGGGGTATCCCTCTCACCAGCCATGCCCCTCCCAAGGTTCAGGATGAAAGTTAGAAAATGTAACAGAAAAATTAGAAAAGAACCAAAATCCTTGAGGGTAATAGCCTAGACCTAGAAGATGACCTTGACTATATAACCTTTGTATTCATGACATAAAATGTTTAAACTTCATGTGCATATGATAACCTGCTTCTGCTTCCATTGTTTCAAGCTCATCCTGTCTTTGTGGTAGTAGTATTTGTCTTTGATACCTACAAACTAAAAAGGTACTTTTATCAACGTGGTATCTCAAAAACATTTACAAAACCAGCTTTGCGGAAATCTAGAATGTTTCCCGGCAACAGCATTTGGAATAGTAATCGTATTTTCTCATTGTGATGTTGGTCTGTGTAAATAACCAGTGTAGTGATTCTTTGCTTCATTATTGGTGTTGTTTTTATTTTTAGTCTCTGTGTGACCCACCAGTGGCAGGGTGTTCCAGTCCCCTCCCCTTACTCTTTTGTCTTTTTTGTAAGGACTGTCAGATAAAATGCAAGATGCCCATTTAAATTTGAATTTCAGATAAACAGAAATAATTTTTTAGCTTAAGTATGTTTCATGCAATATTTGGCCTACATTTACAATAAAACATTAGCATTACCTGAAATTCATATTAAACTGAGCATCCTGATGTTATACTTTGTTTTATTTTATTTTGTTAAATCTGGCAGTCCTTTTGATTTGATCATGGAAAATCACTTACAGCATGTAAATTCTCCTAGTCTTCACAATCTTCACGTGGAAAAGAAGATGTTTTCACCCTCTGCTGCTTTCCAGAAGAGGGCATCAAGGAATTTAACCTGCCTGCATGGTGGGTTTCTATTTATGACATCTTAATGATTCTATTTAACCTGTAATTGTGCTTTGGCTAAATGTCTAACTTACAGTACTTGTAATGTTTAATATTCAATAAAAACATTTTTAAAGTATACTGTGTATGAATAGCAGGTAGCTCTGAAGTGTTTTCATTTTACCTTGTTTGTTCATTTCAACCTGAGCAACCTTACTTAACACTACTGACCTAAAACTGTCAGAATAGAAACAACTTCCTCTCATCTTGCTAGTGAGGTCTGTCTGTACAAGAATTGCCTTTTCCTTACCCCTGGGACCACATGGAGGTGGCTGAACTATAGCAACAGCTGGAGCAGCAAAGGTTTCTTTTAAAAATCTGTCTAAGGGCACAGGCCCTGGGCAGATGCCACACAGTTAGGGCAGCTCTGAGACCTGCACGCTGCTGTTGCTCATGTGCATTCACTCCACTAATCACAGTGCTGGGGTGGGGGCCAGTATACCTCCCTATCTCTTGGGACATCAAATACCTGACACGTAGGACCAGGAGACTTTTTATCCTTTTCTTCCCTTCTTTCATTTGATAGAAAATTGGAACCTACAGTTTCATCTTCAACCTCTTGGCTAGAGGCATGATCAGAGTCACAGGGAAACAAAGATCAAGTACTTGGAAGTGCCTGCAAATCCAGTAACAGTAGCCATCAGTGATCCCACATGTACTTTATATATATATTGCCTAAGTCCAGCAATCCCACAAAACAGATATATATTTTTTAAAGATTTATTTATGCATACAGAACTGGGCTACAGGCCAAAGGTGTAGGGGCAGTGAGAGGATTCACCAGAGACAGAGTGGGGAGCAGAACAGGCCGACAGACGAAGTACACTGCTGTGGGGAGCAGTGGGCGGGTCAGGAGAAGTCTGCTGTGCTATGTGGATCACCTCCGGGGCGAGGATCGAACTCATGCTGAAGGGGCTTTAGCTTCTTAGTGCTGTGCTTTAACCCGCTGCGCCACCAGGGAGGGCCCAAAACAGATATTTTAACCCCCACTTTATGGTGAAGAGACTGGGATTCAAAGTGATGAAATAATTGATTTTATTCCCAGAATTCTTTCCATTACAGATGATGTTGCTGATACATGTGTAGCAAACCCTGACTATATCTGGTGGGGCTTTTGTTTTTAAGCAGGAATGCATGTTCCAGGGAAACACTTGTGCATAGTTTTAATATCAGTATCTCAAGAAGAGTAGATCTTAATGTCTTAGGCTGCAGTTTTCCCTTTGGTTATGGCTGTGTTAGAAAATAGAAGTTACCAGAATTGTATGCAAGTAGCAAATGCGATATAAAAAGCAAATAACTTAAGAATTTCAGCAGCATAGTTTGGCTAATGATACAGAAGCATTCAAAGGGCTGTTCTTACAGCCCAACTACTGTGGGTTGGGAGCATAGAGGGGATATCTAGGGGGAAGACTATAAATCACCTGCCAGAAAAGTATATCTCACTAATATAACGGGGTGGGTGCTTCCTGGGCAGTCAGTTTTGAAGTACTGTTTTAAGTTGCTTTGTCTGCATTGAATGCCTTGGTTGTTCTGACCCAGTATGTACCAGGGTAGAGGCAGCACACCCACTAATTGTAAACCTTTATCATGAAGCACAGGTCACTTTTCATCATTACTTTATAATCATAAGACAGTACAATAGGCCTTCACACTGACAAGCAGTGGCTCTATATTGGGAATAATAAAAGGTTATCGGTTCCCAAGTGGAGACCTCAGTGGCAGGTTTTCTGGTTGGCTGTAGTCTGAAAACCTGGAGCCAGAAATAGAAAGGAATGGTGTATATATCTCACCTGTCACTTTCAAGTAAGATAGTATGTAGGTAACATGGTAATCCCACTAATATGATCCTTGGCATTTTTTCCTGGTCAAGAACTGATATGTAATCAGTATTTTCATCTTTACTTGTATGTTTCTGCCACCAAATTAGGAGTATGTAAAACAAAGCTTAACATGCCCTCCCTGGTAGCACAATGGGTTAGGATGCAGCACTGCAAGCGAGCTGCAGTCACCTCAGTGCACGTTCAATCCCCGCCCTGGAGGTGACCTACATGGCGTGGCAGACCATTCTGACCTGCCTGCTGCTCCCCTTAGCAGTATACTTAATCCATCTGCCTGTTTTGTTCCCCACTTTGTCTCTGGTGAAGCCTCTCACCACCCCTGCACCTCTGGCCTATACCCCAGTTCTGTATGCATTAATAAATTTTTTTTAATTTAAAAAACCAAAGCTTAAAATATAAAATAACCATGGTTGTCAACCACAGGACACACACAGACTGAAGTCAGGAAGACATGA
Source organism: Condylura cristata (assembly GCF_000260355.1). Classification (NCBI taxonomy): domain Eukaryota; kingdom Metazoa; phylum Chordata; class Mammalia; order Eulipotyphla; family Talpidae; genus Condylura; species Condylura cristata. Next base: position 17,454,790 of record NW_004567115.1, read on the forward strand.
GTGCCGTGAGCCCAGAGACCCTAAGCTGCCTCCCTCCTGTTAGGAATTTCACTGGGGCCACATGTCTTCTTCTTCCTACCATGTGGGAGTATTGCCTGCCAAGTAGTGATTTAATAGGATTATTTGGAAGATCAAACATTGATAGTAATCAGATGTTCTCAGGGTCCTCAGAGAAAACAAAAGTAACAAAGAGTGTAGGTGTGTCGATGGCCTGTGAGTACGACACATTTGCTGGAAGACTGAAAGCAAAGACAGCCGACTCTGCCCTCAGTTCCAGCTCTGCTTGAACTCCTAGCCTGGCTCTGCCATCTACTAGCCAGCTGGTCTCGGAAAGTCCCTTATCCTCCCTGTGCCTCCACTGTCTCATCTTTAAAGGTGATGGTGCTGCTATTAGTATTTCAGAGTTACTGTGAGAGTTAGATCGTACTCCCGGATTGAATCAGAGTGGACCTGGCCTCCCAACACAGTGACACCTGCCGACTAGGGAGGTGGTTTCTTACTGGCACTGTAATGAGAAGAGACTGTTTCACAGGAACTTACTCCTGAAATTCATCAATTTATTTAACACTAATACCTCAGCGCAATGCTTTCTTCCTCTGACAGTAGTTCTTACAGTGAATTTCTCTTATTCTTACTCTTGTCTTCTAACCTTCTATAGACTTCAGCGTAGTTCGTAGAAATATTTCATGCCAAATTTCCCATCCTGCCCTTGGTCAGGCCTTCTGATAATGGCTGAACTGACAGTGGCTTCCTAGAAGAACTGAAAACCCTCAACTATGATTCTGACTTTATCACATTCTCCTTATATTTTTAGCACATTCCTTGAAGAAACACAAAAGATAAAAATGTCAGTGTTAAACATCATGTTTAAGTCCTTTAATTTTAACAAGTATGTAAAGTGTTGGGGTGGGATTGTACCCCAACACACAAAGTGTGTATTCTTTTTGAATATCCTTGACAGTAATGGACTTGTGCCCAACCAAAAATTCTCAAATTGCAAAAACTTGTTACCAGGCACGGTGCAATCTTTGGCTACAGTGCATTAAAACTAGAACAATCACATAGCAGAGTTAAGGCAAACAAAAACCTAGCACTGGGAGATTGAAAAAACATCCTCCTACACTATCTCTGAGCTAAAGAAGAAAAAGTGAAATTATGTGCTACTTAAAAGCAATGAATTTGGCCATATTATAAACTATTATACAACCATTAAAAGGGTGAGAGAAATATCCATGAAGTAGAGCGAGTAGTCCAGATGGAACATCACCTGTGCACTCTCTTAAATGAAAGCAGGGGCTGCAGACTAGTTTGTTACACCATGAGTCCCATGAAAAAATTATTTTTCCCAATTCTGTTGCCTTTGAAAATCAAAAGACAGGGCCCTCCCTGGTGGCACAGTGGGCTAAAGTGTAGCACTGCCAGCTAGCCTTAGCTGCTTCAGTGCAAGTTTGATCCCCGGCCCCAGAGGTGATCCATGGTACAGCAGACCTCTCCTGACCCGCCCGCTGCTCCCCTCAGCAGTGTACTTTGTCAGTCGGCCTGTTCTGCTCCCCACTCTGTCTCTGGTGAATCTTCTCACCTCCTTTGTGTCTCTGGCCTGTACCCCAGTTTTATATGAATAAATAAATCTTCTTTAAAAAACTCAAAAGACAAGTGGGCCTCCTTGGGATTGCAAGGGGTTAAGTCTCAATTTAAGAAGTTATGGGCAGCCACTACAGCATAAATTTGATCCCTGGCCAGGGAGCTGACCCACATGGCACAGCAGACCCCTCCTGTGTCACCCACTGCTCCCCTCAGCGGTGTATTTCAGTCAGTCTGCCTGTCCTGTTCCCCACTCTGTCTCTGGTGAATCCTCTCACCCCCTGCACCTGTTGCCTGCACACAAGCTCTAGTATGCGTAAATAAATAAATTAAAAAAAAAAAAAAAGACAAGAATGTGAGTCTGCATTCTCCAGCGCCATGGTTACCTGGGGCAATAAGTACATGGAGTACATAGCTCACCAAATGGAGGGTAGGGCAGAAATAGCAGAGAACACAAGAGAAAAAGATCCTGGCTTATAATGCCACTGTTATCCTGTTAAAACACATTTACAAAATCTGTAAGTAAAATTCTTGTAGTAATTACACCAAATGACTCCATTTGGCTACTGATAGTAAAAGTAGGACATGGCAGGGAGGGGGCCTATGCAGAAGGCACTTTCACTTTTTATTCTTAAGTATTTGTGTTGTTTGAGTATTTTTGGCAGTGAGCATATGTTCATATATTGATCGTGAACAAGTTTACTGGGGTTTAACTTATATACCATAAAATTTATCGCTGTTAAATACAAATCAGCGATTTTTCAGTAAGTGCACTAAATGTGAGCATTGTAGAGCCACCACCAAAGGGTAGTGGTTAGTGTGTGAACATTGTGATGGGAAACACCGTCACCGCGCACTCCAGTGACTCCACTGAACCTTTGGCAGCTAGTGGGACACCAGGTTACTGCTCTGGTAAGATGCCCTGCTTTCTCAAGAGACCTGAGCACCATTTCCAGAAGGCCATCCTGGCTCCCCTTACTCTGTCTGTGCTATCAGCAGCGAGACTCCTGAAACTCAGACAGGACCTTTGCTGATTCTGTAGGATAGTGTATGCCACGTAGGCACAAAGCCTAGGAGTATATACAAAACTTCCGGAGAGAAAAAATTCCTCCATCTCAAAAGGAATCGCCAACTTTTCTCTGAAGGTCTCATCCTGAAGGTACACCTAGGAAACCGACCCTGTAGCTTTGCTCCTAACCCGTTTTCTGGTCCCCCTCCTGCCCCTTCACCTCCTCATTAACAACTCTTTCAAAGGAAAGGCCCGTTTAGGTCAGAACCAGGCCAGCCACTGGACCTCATTTGCTCCGCTGGGTAAGGTTGTTCTTGCTATGTGTGATAGCAGTACAGGCCTTGCTCTTTGCACAAAGCTCCTTTGGGTTCATGGCATAAGAATTTAGAGTTCCAAGCTAGGGTGTCCACCTCCGCTCTTATCTAAGAGCCCATTGTTGGAAATGGTAGACATTTGTCCATTTTGATAAATGTTACTTGTCCTAATATCCTTGACATTCTCAGTCCAAACCTCCCTGCATTCAAAGCACTTTATATGACGTCAACACCAGGGGGAGAAAGAATGGGATTATGGGATGTGTCTGTCCCACCCAGCGTCCTAACTGGCTGACATAGGGCTAAGCAGCTCTGTAGTCTGATGTGGGAGGACCCTGTACACATTTCCTCTAGTTAATTGTTCTCATTAGTTGTACTTAGTTGGTGTCTCTGCCATCACCTTGTGGAAGACAAGTTGGATGGACTTGCAAGATCCTCTAAAGATGGGATGGAAGGAGAATCATGGTTCTTCAGGCTGTCTTCCCTCGGTTTACTCCTTGAATTGTGCTTTTACTGCTTGCTACTTTCCAGCATTTCCTTATCTAAAGACAGGTTTATCCTAGGCCATTTTCTGGATCATTTGGAACAGGCTATATGCATGGTGGTTGAAAGCTTGGGTTCAAATCCTGACTCCTCCACCAACGAGCTGTGATCTTGGCCAGGGGCCTCACCATCCTTAACTGTAAAATGAGATCAAAAGGATGAAAAGAGTTAATATAAAGTCATTAGAATGACCTCACAATAGACAGTAGCTATTATTATTTTTCAAGTGAACTCCAGGAAGTGGGGTGGCTTCCTGGTGTGACCTTGAAGTCTCTGTGATAAACCTGGGCTCAGTAGAAAAACAACAATGTGGTTGGTTAGCAACGTCAATTATGGGAACAGGGGTGGTCAGCATGGACACTGCTAAGACTACCTAAATCCAGAAAGTTAGAGCTGAGTCCCAGTTCCCTCAATTAGATACAGCTTTGTTGGCTTTCAAGAAGAGTTTGAGTGGAATGTTGGTCTCATTATATGGAGTGTGCCCAGATCAAGCACAAAGTGTCAAAACCCCATCAGACATGATGGTTCTTGCATGAAGTCTGTGATAACAAGGGTCTCAATTAAGGGTAAAACTGCATTTCAAGTGTTTTAGATAACTATCTGCTTACTGGGTATGAAGCTTTTAAAACATGGCTACATGGCCCTCCCTGGTGGCGCAGTGGGTTAAAGCACAGCACTAAGAAGTTAAAGCCACTTCAGCATGAGTTCGATCCCCGCCTGCCCCGGAGGTGACCCACATGGTGTGGCAGACCTCTCCTGACCCGCCCACTGCTCCCCTCAGCAGTGTACTTTGTTGATCTGCCTGTTCTGCTTCCCGCTCTGTCTCTGGTGAAGCCTCTCACCGCCCCTGCACCTCTGGCCTGTACCCCAGTTCTGTATGAATAAGTAAATCTTTTTTTAAAAATGGCTACAAAATTTTCTCTTCTATTCCTTCCATCAAGAAGCAGAGGTTGTCTCGCCTCCTGTAGAATCTAAGCAGGCTTTAAAATGTTCAAAAATATAATGGGGAGACAGGAACAGTCTGTGACTTCTGAAACCAGAGCATAAAAAGGGGCCAGTGTAGCTTTTACGATAGCTTGTTGTCCAGAACATTCACAGTGGAGCTCTGAACCTGTCGTGTAAGAAATCTGCCTGTTCTGCCGGGAGGACCCATGGAGGAGCTCAGGTGAGTGTCACAACTGAAATCAGCTTACATCAGCTTAAACCAGTCATGTGACAACGTGGTGACAACATGGACAGCCAACCTCACTGAACCATCAGAGGACAGCAGCCCAGACAGTGACTGCTGGAGATACCCAGAACTGCCTTGAAGAGACTTGCCCAAGTTGCTAATATCCACATTCTTGAGCTAAGTAAAACCGTTTCCAGATTACACAACAAAATCCTGGGGCTAACTATTACAGTCACGGTGACAGGAATTGGAAGTTATGGTCTGTGGATTGTAGTGATGAGAGGGGACTGAATGGAAGGAGGTAAAAAGAACAGACCTGTGTCAGGTGGTCCTCACCTGGGCTGTCTCAGTCACTGGTGGAAGTTTCTAGCCTCAGACGCGGTCTTAGGTGGGCCCTCAAATCTCTATTTTTTAAATAACCTATAAAAAAATCTATTTTGTACAGTATAAAACATAAAGCCCACTCCCTCCCACCTGTCTCTCCCTCTGGTAATTTTCAGTTTTCCTTTTTCTGCATATTTACTTCTCCAGCTGAAATCAGGATTATCTGACCATGTTCCTCCCAAATCCTGTTGGCATTATGATCAAGATTGTTAATAGGTTAATCTGTGGGAAAATGATATCTTTTTAGTGTTGCATCTTATCCAGGAGCACACTGTCCTTTTATTTTTTTCAAGTGTTCTCACATGTCCCTGGGTAGAACTTCTCTATGGCTATCACACAGGTCTTGCCTACCTCTAATAAAGCTGAGTACAGGCATTTTATCTTTTTTAAGATTTATTTATTTATACATACAAAACTGGGGTACAGGCCTGAGGTGCAGGGGCAGAGAGAAGATTCACCAGAGACAGAGCGGGGAGCAGAACAGACAGCCTGACAAAGTACACTGCAGAGGGGAGCAGTGGGCAGGTCACAAGAGGTCTGCTGTGCTATGTGGGTCACCTCTGGGGCGAAGATGGAACTCTTGCGGAAGTGGCTTTAGCTTCTTAGTGCTGTGCTTTAACCTGCTGCAGCACCAGGGAGGAGGGCCGTGTTTTACCTTTTAAGTGACTGTTGTAAATAGTTCTTCACTACTACTTTGTTAATTGGCATTTTCATTTCATCTTCAAAGCTTTTTTTTGTATTAACTTTGGAACCAACCTCTTACTGAATTCTATTATTCAGATGATTCCTTATGATTTCCAGGCACAAGTCATCAGCAAATAATTTTGGTCTCCCACTTTCCAAATTGTATACCTCACACATTTGCTAATTGCATAAACTAGTGCTTCCAAAATATTCAATGAAACAGTGAGAACACATTTACTAGTATGTTTTTGATTTACGATTTGGGAAATCTGCTTCAACATACTTGAACAGCACTAATATAATCTTTACATTTTTATCTGGCCTTAAAACTGCTATTTCAGTTACCTCAATAAAATATGAGGTTAGTGAAATGTCTTAAGACTCAGTGAGATCGGCTGAACTGCCTTGTTACTAATGGTGTGAGATAGTAGTAATTCCTTGTATATTTTCCTGCTCCCACCATAATCACTGTGACTTCCGACTGGCCTTCTGTTTCCATCCTGTGCTTGCTTGCACAGGGTAGATTCCCAGTGCTCTGCCCTCAAGCATTCTTTCTGTGGGAATGTCTCCCTGGAGAAATCAGGTCCTTTGAGATTCATACCCTGAGCTTAGGGTGGTGTTCAGAGAGCAAAAATGGGCACACTAGTTTTACCAGCAAGTCTCCAATATAGATGTTACTAAGTGCTCAAGATTTTTAATCTTTCCTCCCCTTCCAGTGTCAGTGGAGCAAGTTTTCAAGGAAAGGATAAACACAGCCAGAGGTGGTTGAAAATGTATTTATTTTTCTTCAAATGATCTTTTTCAAGCAATAAATAAAAACAGACATGTTGACTTTTCTAAAAAACAAAACCAAACAAAAAAAATCCCCTAAACTATATACATTCTACAGAAATACAAGCATATCAAATGTAGAAATGACATCACTCTGAAAGTTGGGGCTATTTACAGAAGTTACAAGTATTGCATTGCTCTGTCTTGACAAAGCCTCTTCCTTGCGTGATCCATGAACTCTAAGGAAGGGCAGGGTGCTGGGGGAAAGGGGAACTACAAAGAGGTGACAATCTTCATCTTCTTCAAGAATTTTCCAAGGAAAATATCAACATCCAGACACTGTATTTAGTTCCCTAGCAGTGCTCCACACATCAGCTGGTTTTCAAGGACCATGAAAGGTGCTCTGGCTGGAAGGTCACAAGCTGGAATTTCTGTGAGCCAGGCAGTGGGGCTGGTAGTGACCATGCTGTGCCAGGGGCAACCCCACGGCTGAGGTTTCTTCAAGACAAGCCTGCTCTGGTATCAAGACCTGACTCCAACAGCATCTGACCGAGCAGAAAGCAAGGTAATTGCTCAACCTTGGCAGCACATACAAAGTACTTGGGGAGCTTTGAAAACCCCACTGACACCGCCAGACGCACTGTTTTAATTGATTTGGGGTAGCTCAATATCAGGGGTTTAAAAACTTCCCAGTGATACAAACAAGTGGCCAAGGTGAACTGTTACAGCCTCTTCCCCTCACCTGCAAATAACCCATCCTACTCCCTATGTCCTCCACCAAGATTTTAAATTTTCATGACTTTCCAACCATGTGGAAGACTCTAGACTCCAGAAGGAATGAACATCTGAGCAAAATGGCTTTAAGAGCGAGTCCCTGCCGTCTGCTCACCATTTGCTTCTGCTTCCAGGGGAAAGGCAGAGGCCACTTTGCTCAGGGCTCCACCAACATGGACCTCCCACCCAGGGCTCCAGGAGGAACTGGCAGGCTTCCTCAACCTCAGATACCCAAACAGCCTACTGCACATTTGATAATCAATGAAAGTGGCAATGATTCCTGGTTATACAGAAATTCCACCATGGAGGAATGTACATGGAAGCTTAGTGGCCTTGTGACTGGCTCTGTAGGGTTGTCTTCATTAATAACCCAAGTGATGAAAGCATCTGATAGGAAGATAACCAAAACCCCCTTTTTCATCCAAGTCAACTTCTTACTTTGTGTCTAAGAGTTTGGGGACTCACGCTGTAATCAAATACAAAGAAAATGGCTTTATAACTAGCTGTCTGACTTAGTAATACAAGACTTCAATTGGAAAGCAGGGGAAGAGGTGTGTAGGGCTGGTCCTGAGTACCAACTGTCGTGTGGCTGGACTCTAGTCTAGGAAAGCAGGATACATAGGTTTGGGCAAATGTATGCACAGTCTATCAAAGGTGACTGTCCCAGGCTACTTCCCCTCTCTCCTAAAACGGCCCGTCCTCCCACGCTGGTCTGCCATTGGAACACATGGCTTTCAGCCGCAGAAACCACTGTTCCTCATCTGTCACAAGGCATGAAGCAATTTCCAGGAATCGAGGGTTGAGGAGGGATGTCCAGCTGCGCCATCTCCAGACAGGCCCATCTTCCTGGAACCCCACACCGCCACGTCTCCCCTGGACCCACTTAGCCAAACAGCTCAAGGTGAAGGGCGGGGGGGGACCTTGGGCCTTTCTAAAAACAGGAAGTGGGAACTCTGTCCTCACCCCCAAAACAAAGGGAGGCCAAAAGGTGCCAACAAGGTTCACATTTGTGGAAGGAAATGTAATGAACCTGGTTCTGTCTGCAGGGCCAGGATGCAGAAGAGCATCCCAAGACGGTTCAGTCGTGGAGGCCTGAAGTCACTTATGGGTGGAAAAGTTCAGTTAGATCTAGACTCTCAAAGGGCTCAAAAGCAAAAACCACAAACATGCTCTCATTTCTAGACAAGTTTGCAATGACCACTACTCTGGCACTCCATAACAACACTGTTCCACAATACTACAAATGAAATAACAAGTAGCTTGCTCCCTCTTCCCTCCCCCCAAGACCAACCCAAGAAAAAACATCCTTCTCCCTCCAAAAGCCATTCCTCCATTTGGAAAGTTCCCTTAAAATGGCATCACAAAGGATTCTGAAATGGCCTCCGAGTACCCACAACGCCCAAACCCAGGAGCCAGCTGGCAAGCAGTCTGACGCCTCACCCCTACTGGACTTCAAGGAGACCTGAAATGTGGTGTCCACCTCCCTCTTCCTACTCCAGAGGGCCTTTAAAATTACTCAGCTAAACCAGGAATTTTAAGAACACGAGAATTTCTTGGTATACATCATCTCAGGTTGACCCCCTAAAATGAACAACTCCGACTTAAGCGAACAAGGAAAGATAGGCTCCCACTGACAAAAAGGATTCCTTCAGGGCTGTTGTCTAGTCAGCCGCTTTTCCCAGTGGCCTTGCCAAGTGATTGGCTGTCAGAAATCCGAGTGTCACCCAAGTTTGCAGGAGCACCTTGTGTGTTGTGGCACTGGTCGCAGACGACATCCTGGTCCTCAGGCCAGTTCTGAGAAAATGCTCTCACTGCTCCCACTGCCCAACTGAGTGACTGATTGCAGTGAAAGAGGCTGGGTTGTGGTGATTCAAACTCGCTGTCCTGGTCTAGCTGGAACCAGCTTAAAAGTAGTTAAAAAGTCATCCTTGCCTTTCTTCCTCCTCCCGCCTTTCTCCGTGGCAACGAGCGCAAGGGGTTCACCTGGCAAGTGTCCGAACCCGCCACACCACCGGCTCCTGGCCGCTTGGGCCTCTGCAAGCCCTTGTGCTCTGCTCGAGGAATCAACCTAAGGATTTTCACGGTTACTAGACTCCTTATACTTCCACACTCTGAGGAAATTCTTAATAAATACACCGATTTATTATTCAGCTTAATTATTCACCTGTGGGTGACTTTGGGGACAAACCATGTCCTAAAAGGTTTCTTTAAAAAAAAAAAATGCAGTAACTAACAACAACAAGAACAAAAAAGGACCAAACACGCAGAACCAGGCACTTCTGGCAAATTTGTTTTCTTCATGTCCCTGTCCCTCCCCCCTCCCCCCTTAATAAAACCAGGTGGGCACATTTGCCAGGATCTGTGGGTTTCTTAACTTCAAGCCTTACTGCTTAAAAAAATGAGGTAAGAAATTCCTATCTGAAAAAGTAAAACTGACACACAAGCCAAACCAAGGTCTTCCCTGCCTACTAAAGGCAGCCATTATTGCTCTAAGTTGGAGTGTTTTGTTTGTTTTTAGTTAAGTATTCAAAGTCCTTATTGCCATTCTAGCTGGCCGGTGGCTAGCCAAGGAGAGATGGAAGGGGGAGGGGCTGGGTCGCCTGCCCCAGCTGGTCTGTCCCAACGTGCCGCCACCCACATCTGCCCACCCAACTCTGGCAGAACGCCCGCCGACTCTGGTTTCGGGGTGCTGGAGAGCGGCTCTAGCAGCTGGGGGAGGTGGTGATGGGGCTGTGCAGGTAGGGCAGGCTGCTGGGGGCCGCGTGCACACCCACCGAGACCGGGAAGCTGAAGACGAACTGCGAGGTGGGCGTGGGGGTGGCCTTGCCCCGCTCCCGCAGGGGCCCGGAGGGGCTGGCGGCCTCCACCGCGCAGGACGTGGCCAGCACCTGGGACTCAAACTGCAGCAGCTGCCCCATGAAGCTGAAGTTGGGCGAGATGATGCTCCGCCGCTGCTTGACGAATTCGAAGGCCTCTTCGAGCCGCACCCGCTTCTTCATCATCAGGTAGGCCAGGCAGATGGTGGCGGAGCGCGAGATGCCCGCCTGGCAGTGCACCAGCACCCGCCCGCGACACTCCTTCACCGCATCTGGGACAGAGGAGGACGACATTAGAGCCTGGGCCGCACTCGCGACCTTCACCCACTCGAGCGAGCGGTGCCTAATTCAGAATGTGAGTCAGGCGGGGGAGCAGAAGTGTCCAGAAATGGGGGGCGGTGGGCTAGCCCAAGAGAAAAATAAGGCGGGCAAGATGGGCGGGAAAGGACCCAGTGGGAGGGCCTGCAGAATCCCACCCACTCTAGGGTATTTTTGAGATTGAACCAACAGAGGCACTGCACTCAGGAGGTGCTAAAGCCAGGCATGGCCCAACACACACTTAGTAAGGATTGATTTATAGAAACAGACAATAACCCAACAGTCCCGTTCTTTGTCTTCCTCCCCATCCCCAAACCCTTGTCACAGGGGCATCTGTACGAGGTAAAGGTTACTGGCACTAAACTGAGGCTCTGGCCACAGGAATTTATGGTCATACCCTGCCCAACACAATACCCAATGGGTATTTCTTCCTCTGGAGAAAGAGGAAATGGGAGTATCCTGGATACTGCACTCCTGACTCCTTCCTTCAACACATAAGTGGCTCCTTCTCACTCCCCACCCCAACCCCAGGCTGGGACCCGGCCCCCCGGCCCAGGCCAGCCTACCGATATACTCGATGGCTTCCATGAACCAGGAGCTGATGTCAGCCTTGTGGTTGTCTTCCACTGGGATGCACTTGTATTGATAGTGTCCTTCAAAGTGGTTGGGGCAGTCGGAGGACACATTCAGCAAGGCCGTGATCCCCAGGGCGTCCAGCATGTCTCTCCGGGCAGCGTGATAGGCGCTGCCGAGGTAGAGGAAGGGGAGGATCTCCACAGGACCTCCCTGCAGCAGAAAAGAAAAAGGACCCCAAATATTCTAAGTACAAGGCAGCCAGGAAAATGACAGCGGTGCTTGGTGCGGGGGAAGGAAAGCCTGGCTGGGGTGGCTTTCATGGGCTCTGAGGCTACCAGGCTACCCTTGCCGTCCTGGGGCTCCTGCAGGGAGCCAGGGGCTCAGTAGCACGTCTCCCCGTTTGTGCTCTGCTCTGCTGCGAGCAGCCGCCAGGACAGGTAAAGCCTGAGACCCACCTGCCTCCCCCAGCAGCCCGTCCCCTGTGAGGGCACCACACCAACGCTGCCAACCATTTGTGATATATAGAGCTTATACTATTAAGTCACCAAATGATTCGTGGGGTTCAGGGACTCATTCAGTTGGGCATGTCTTTTCTTGGCACATCAAAAACGGATAGCTTCTCAGTCACACAGATAAAAGGAGAGATTTGGGCACAATGAGGTAGAATTGCCTTCAGGACATTTCTCGGAGTCAAACACATGACCTGGGGTTTGGGGAGCTGTTGGACCCAAAAATTCTCTCCATGCAAATCAAAGGGCTGAGTGGGGCGGGGTTATAAGCAATGCCGTGTTTTTGTCTGATTTTCTTGGAAGGTCTAGCTGACCACTGATCTCCATTTAGGATTTTTAGTGGTTCATGAGGGACCGTACTGGGGGAACAAGGGCTCAACAAGCGGTTCCTTCAAAAAAGGGTGTTTCACCTGGTACTTTACCATTATATTTTATAGTCCTATTATGAATTTTCTTATTTCTTTCTATACCCATCTTTATTCTTCCATTTTTTCCTATTAATTTCTATCTATGTACAAACATATTACAGCTTGATGATCCATTCACCTGTTAAGGAACTTGGTTTGGGAAATTTTAAATAAACTTCCATGAATACGGAAAAAAAGTGGGGGGAGAGGGTTTCGGGTTTCCCTGAGATTCCTACACTGCAGGACACACAGATCCTCTTGTGCAGGCTTCCTCACTTATATGCATTAACAAGAGTGAAGCCAGGGAGTCGGGTCTTAATGCTGTTTTGTGTCCATGTTATGATGTTTTCTTGAGAGGGCAGTAGTAAAAGAGAGAAAGAGAAGTCCAAGGAATCAAAGGGCCCTAACACACCTTTAAAAAGCAGAAGGCTGTAAATCAGCCCCTCCTGATGGCCCCACCTGGCCCTCTGGCCCCCGGCTTTGGGCCCTGAGTTTACCTGGTCATGCAGTGGGGTTCCACAGGAACCGCAGCCCAAGTCCAAGGGTTCTGAAGTGCTGGGGGGCACAGCCGGTGGAATGGCTGCCAGAGCCTTGGTCTTGGAACAGAATTCCGGGTACTCAGAGGAGAACCTTTCATAGCCACCTATAAAGAAGAAATCAGTTAAGGTTAATGGAGCCACCTCACCTGGTAGGAAGCCAGAAAGAAGGAGCGCTATAGGGACCTGGAGCCCAACTGGGTTACTTTTGCCACGGGGTGGCGCTGTGGGCCCAGGGATAACGTCCACCAAGGCTGCCGGAGATGCAGGACCCAAATCAGAACCACGTCCTGAAATAGGACCCCAGGCTTTATGGACAAAACCTAGTTCGAAAGACACCAAGAAGGATGTGCAGGGGTACTCATAAGGGGCTCTTCCCCTGGAGCTTCTTAGGCTGTTGACAAAGCATGAATTGGTTATGGCTACGGGGTTCCAGGAACACGAAGGCCTGGAATTCCAGATGTCTGCCATCCTCTCAGCGCCAGCCCTTCCTTCTGGAGAAGTTGTCCAGTGCGGGAGAGAAGAAAGAAAACTTGTCTGGCACCAGTCCTTCTGGATCTCAGCAACAGAGCAGATGCCAATTGCTCGGCCGCCTGAACAGCTGTTCCATCAACAAGGGGCCAAAACAAGAGGAAATGGACTTAAATCTAAATAAATCCCTCTTGCAACACACAGATTTGGGGCAAGGGAGGATTTCCTGACCTGCAAGTTGCTAAGCCCTGGAATAGTTATCTGTGGGATCTTCTTCCGGGGAGGAAAGTCTTATAAGTAAAAAAAAAAAAAAGGGGGGGAAAGGACAATTTATGTAGAATGTTAGTGCCAACCAGAAAAGCACTTACTGAATGGGGTGGGATTGAAGGGTGCGGCTTGGGGTGAGCAGAGATTCCAGAGAGGTGGGTAGCAAAACACTCAGAGAAATACATGCAGCCAATATCCATGGTTCTCTTGTCATCTCGGTGACTATGCTTTGTGGGTAACCTAACAGTGTATGCCAAAGCCCTACTTGTATTTTTATTTTGCAGTTTCTGCAGAACCAAAAATTCAGTGAAAGAACCTCTTCAACTGACCCATTCAACTGTTGGCCATGCTTGTAGTTCACACTCTTAAATTTCTATGACCAATACCACGGGCCCATGGTCCGTAACAGTTCCCAGTGAGCCTCCCATATGCAGGCATGTGACAGGCTATGCCTTCCCCTCCATCCCTACGAACTCCTGCTCTGAGGAGGAGAATGGTTCCTTGCCACATCACAATGCTCCCAGACACGGGGATGCATTTTTTCCCCCCTATTGGAGCCTTCTTTCACGCCCTCCCTGAGGATCTTTGTAAAAGAACAGCTCTCTGGTGGAGGGCTGGGCCCACATTCCTGCTGAGTCATAATGACCAGCCTTCCTGGGTGGGGAACCTGGGAGAGGTCCCATGTCCTCTCTTCAGGTGTGCTGATGGCCCCAGCGGTCTCTCATTACAGGGCACCCCCCCCCCAGCCCTGTGATCTTGTCCTGCTGCAAACACTGCCACAGCGAAAGCAGAGAAGGGAATGGGAAGCAGGAGAGCCAGTGAGTGTATTTAGCTGAAGTCCCTAGGACAGGAAACTTTGGGTCGATGCTTCCACTTTGGAGCAAGCAGAAGGGGAAATGCATACATCGACAAACCAATAATGAACACCTACAATAAAGTACCATCACCAGTTACTCTTTATACTCTCACAGGATTTTACAATGAGTGTCGTGTTTATTATATAATCTGAACTATTAAGACACGTTTCTTCCCCCAAGAGATGTGACGCATGAGTGTAGCGGCCTCCTAAAGCTCACCTCCCAGACAGCCGACAAGCATACTGCTAGAGGGCAAACAGCAGGCCACAGGGTGCCAGGCCAGGCCCGAGGTCACAGAGGAGCACCACCCTGACAGCAGAGAATGTTCTCCCTGTTGCCCAGAAGATACAGGATAGGGCCCCCAACTGAGGTTCCGGAAAGAGCACAGCCTTTGCAGTCAGGCTCACAGGGCTGGTTGAGTCACAACCCTGTGGGCATGAGCCATGCAGCCTGGGCCCCTGAATGAACCCCTCACAGCCTCCTCCCGAGCTGTTACATGTGAGGAAACCTCCATCCTGGTTCTTCAAATGGTTCACACAGTCTGTGCTCTGTGCTGGGCCTCCGGGAGGCACAGAATGCAGGTTTCCTTTTGGGGCACCTGCAAGGGGCATTACTGACTTCCACACTGCACAGTCCTCTCCTTGGGCCTTACTTATTTTCTCCAGTTGTAGTCTTAAGACTCGGTAGTTAGACAGAGGAAGGGCAGATACCACACTTCCTGAGCCCTGTCTCCCTTCCCAATCGGGGATATCCGCTGCCTCCCTGGCCCGTCATCAGTCAATCTACGGACAGTAGAAACCGAAGGAGAGGTCCGGACAGCAGATGCCCCCGGGAGTGGTCGGGGGCAAGCAGCAATGGGGAAAGAACAGAGGTGATCCAGGGGCCACACCAGGCCAGGTGTCACCACCCCCCACAAGCTGCTCCTAAGAGAATAGAGAAGACGCCATCACAACAGAGAAATAGGATTAGTGAAAAGTCAGTTCTCTCTGGGAAAATCCTTAAAGAACAAACAGAAAGGAACTAAGTGAAGTAGCAGATCAGTCCTGGAAAAAGCACAGGAAGGGCCTGCCCCTGTTGGTGGCACCCATGAAAGGGTTTTCCCCTCCTGAGCTTCACTAGCTTTTGGGGGGTGTATGACTGGCTGTCAGGAGGTCGAACACCCAATGGGCTCCTTGTGGGGAGCCAATGAGCTGCACTCACCCAGGGCCCCTGGGAGGGTGGGCCAAGCCCTGAAGCAAGGTGGGGGGCAGGGAAGCACTGAGCCCTCGAGCCACAAGGCCCATACTATAGGTGACAGCCACTGGAGAGGAAGTGCTGCAGGGCGCTCTGTCCCACCAGCAGCCCCTCCAATGTGAGGATTTCACACAGCATCTATGCTCTAAATGCTGGTATTCCCCGATGTCTCCCTTATCTATTTAATTGCAGGCTTTACACAGCAGGTGCCTATGATTTGCATTTGTTTCCTAAAATAAAATGCCCTAACATTTTAATGCCAATGAATTTTTTGACCTGTCTTTCTACATCCTACTGAATGTCACTGTGTATCCGCTACTCTGATTAGTTTTGACCTGTTTTTTCCATGTCCTTACTTAGGAATGTACTTTCTATTCTTCAAGTTTGCATTTTCTTCAGTTTAACACATGCCGAGTCTGGTGGGGGGAGAGTAGAATTTTTCACCCTCCTTTCTTGAGGGATAACTACATCTACAGTTAAACCCTATAGTCTTTGCTTTTCCTCACACATACTCACACCAGCAAGGCAATTTTCAAGGCTTCCTGAGCCTTGGGCACGTTCCAATGGGCACAGTCCCACTACCTGCAGAGGGGCACTTGGGGAGACCATGGGTGTCAAAGTGCCAGGAACAGGCTGTCCATGTCACCATAAGGGAACTGGTAGTGGTTCTGTATGACAGGGCTGAACTTCGTGGTGACTCTGGTCATGGATTTCATTTGACAATTTCTCTGCTCATTACCCACTCTACACTCACCTACCACTCTACATCACCCCTGCCCAGAAGGACTCAGGGCCCTGGCTCTTAGGGACAACTTATCAGTACAAGTCAAGTGTTGCCCAGCAAAAAAGCCACTTGAAAGTCACTTGAAGGTCATCTGGCTCTAAGAACTAATCTGTGTGCTGATTTAGCATGCACCCAGGTAAATGCTGAGAAACATTTAAAATATACCTCTCAGAGGGGGCTTCCGTCTCTGAGAGGCCGCACACAGACCTGTGGGCTTGGCCCGCTGGCTGGCACTGGAAGCCACGTTCAGGCTGGATGTGTTTACAGTCCCACCCAGGCCTTCTGTACTATCTCCCAGATTCAGCAAGCTAGCTTCCGTTGGAGAGTGAACTTTTCTTCCTGTCAAGCTTCCTCTTTGTTAAGTGGGAACTGCCTTCCAGCAAGGAAACTGGCTATCTTGTTTCAGAGGGCCTGATTGAGCAAAGGAATATCTTGGCTTTTTAAGAAGGCCCCACTTTCTCCCTCCTTCATTTTTCCGGGTTCAGTCCTTATGTTAGCACCACCTCTCCTTCAAGCATTGAGGACAAGCCCAAGGGAGCTGTAATGGGGTCCATAAAGATCTGGTTTTCACTTAATTAATACCTCCACCCTGCCTTTAGCAACTCTAGTTGGTTGGAAGCATTCCCTTAAAAGGATGCAAACAACAGTGAGTTTGCTACATTTACTAATTTTTTACTGAATTACAATTGGGGTTAGAAATTATCCATTTTTGTCATTCTAATATTCCCAGTCCTTCCCAGTCAAATGCAATTTTTTTTTTAAGATTTATTTATTTGTGCATACAGAACTGGAGTACAGGCCAGAGGCTCAGGGGTGATGAGAGGCTTCACCAGAGACAGAGTGGGGAGCAGAACAGGCAGATGGACGAAGTACACTGCTGAGGGGAGCAGCAGGCGGGTCAGGAGAGGTCTGCCGCGCCATGTGGTCACCTCCGGGGCAGGTGGGGATCGAACTCATGCGGAAGCGGCTTTAGCTTTTTAGTGCTGTGCTTTAACCCGCTGCGCCACCAGGGAGGGCCTGTCAAATGCAATTTTGTCCTATTTGCAAGGAGAAAATCTCTTTCTTTCCCTTTGGATGGGAGAGGTGGACAAGCCTCAGTGTCCCCAAGACCTCTGCTATTTGATCCCACAGGTCTCCTGGGGAACTAGGATGGGTGACTGGGGATAGACAGTCAGAGGACATGCACGCCAGCACTTATACTTGGGATTGACCGACTCACTAGTTAAGCGTTCCCTTCCTGTATTCATCACTGTCCAGTGGCAGTTTTCTACAGGAAGTAGAGTCTATATGGCCAGGTCTGGACTCTAGGAGAATGAGTTCCTACCTGAAAGGGGAAGTTAGAATAGTTTGTTGATCCTCCCAATTTCTCAAGAGCTCCAGAAGAGCTTTTAAATAAGATTTGAATAAGAACAGACATAGAAAATGATCTAAAAAGGCCTCCCTGGTGGCACAGGGATTAAAGTCAGCATTATCAAGCTAAGGCCAGCCACTGCAGATAAATTCAATCTCAGGCCAGAGAGGGGAGGTGACCCACATGGCAGGACAGACCTCTCTTGACCCTTCTGCAGCCCCCCTCAGCAGTGTATTTCAGTAGATCAGCCAGTTCTGCTCCCTACTCTGTCCCTTGCATCTCTGGCCTTCACCCCAGTTCTTGAATACATAAATAAAATAAATCTTAAAGACAATGAGGCCCTCCCTGGTGGCACAGCGGGTTAAAGCACAGCACTGAGAAGCTAAAGCCACTTCCGCAAGAGTTCGATCCCCACCTGCCCGATCCCCACCTGCCCGGAGGAGACCACATGGCCTGGCAGACCTCCCCTGACCCGCCTGCTGCTCCCCTCAGCAGTGTACTTGGTCCATCTGCCTGTTCTGCTCCCCACTCTGTCTCTGGTGAAGCCTCTCGCCTGTACCCCAGCTCTTGTATAAATAAATAAATCTTAAAAAAAAAAAAAAGACAATGAGCTGAAATATTTAGACAGAAGGGTAGATAAATATTTTTAAACCTGAAGTCCGTATAACAGACAGATTTGTTACATTGAAGGTGAAGTACAGATTTCGATTGGAATAGGAAAATGATCTTTTTCTCTTTTACTAATGACCCCCGGGAGTCTAAAACCCTAATTGAAAGGATTGGGAAGACAAGGAATTTCAGCAGAGGATATTTACTGCAGTGAAATCTGAAAAGCTCAAGTTTCTAAGTGACCCCTACAAATGTCTTTCATTTGTAAGACAAATGTCTTATAGGATTTAAATAAGATAAGCTAAGAGAGAGCTACCCCAATGAAAATTTTTACTAGCTAAAAGGCCAAAAAAATGTAGTGATCTTGGTTATTATAGTTAGCAAAACTTGGACGATATTAGGAAATGTAACGGTTAATTAGCATTTATTAATATTAAGCAAAGTTTACTCTCAATCATGAATTCTTCCCCGTGGCATCAGCGATTTAACTACCTGCAATGAGTAACCTATTGCTCTTCAAAGTGGTTGAAATAAAGACCCCTTCTCTACTTCCACAAGACTGAGGAAGTGAGGACCCAAAAGTCCTATTAGCTGCAGCCTGAAAGAACTACAGTGGGGAACCCAAATCATTCAGCCCTGATAAAGATCATGGGGGGGGGGGTCTTTCTTCCCTAGGTTCCCTGCCTCTAGAGTTCCCTCCTTAGCACCCCCTGTTTCTTCCCTTCCACTGGCCTATGCTGCTGCTGTTCCTTTCTGTTCTCACTAGGGAAGCCTTCTCATTAGAAGGCAAAAAGGAAACCAAGCTGTGTTAGGACCTTCTCTGCTTAGCAGACATATAAAAATAAACTCAGTTAAACAGACTATGACCCAGTTAACCTCAAAAGTATCCTCCTGCAGCTACAGAACAATTTGGAAGATCTGCCACCCCAACCACACTCCCCACCCCCCATCCTGTTAATTTTAGGCAGTTGCTTCCAGAGAGGTAGGTTCCTTTTGCTTGCAACCTCTCCAGGCTACTGCCGGGGGTCTGATCCTGAAAGAAAATACCACCTGGACCCAGGCCTATCCTCTGGCTCACGGAGGATGTACAATACCGGGTGCAGAGGGCCCAGCTCCCAAGCCGCACCAGGTCAGGCAGCAGGCAGAGAAAGAGGAGCTCTTAGAACGCGTCTCTTCCGTTGGCCAGGCACCTCCCAGCCGACAGGGACTCATTTTACCCAGAGGCCCTGTCCTTCCCCAGCCCTTAAATTAGCACTTGCCTCACCGCGCTGGTAGAGAGCCTGGCAGCTCTCCCAATGGGTTTGGCTACAGCCCTCCTAGTCTTATTCAGGGGGTCAGGGAGTCGGGAAGGGTCCTGGGTCCTGGCTGGTAGAGAAAGGAGCGCGTTCCTGCTCTGAAGCAGGAGACCGGAGGGCAGCACAGCACGGTGAACACCCCGGCCAACGCTGCCACGCGAAGGGACTTTAATTCCTGAGAAATGTGTCTCTTCTTGCCCGCAAACAGCAGGAGGGAGGGCAGGCATGCTCCGCAGCCTAGACCACCCCCTGCCCCTCCCTCACACAAGAAGGTAGAACCAGTTCCTGGAAGGGAGAGTACTAAGGATGTGCGCCCGCCACCAGGCTCCCGGGCACAGATCCGCACCTGGGGCAGGTGAGGTCGGCGGGTCCTTCACACCCGGCCCCTCCCCGCTTAGCGGCCCGTTCTTCGGGTACAAGAGCCCGCCAGGCACTTTCTCTTCAAGCGCTTTGGGAGAAGGGAGAACTGGGCTAGCATGGAGGTGCAAAAGGCAGCCCTCACGGCGAATGAAAAATCAGCAAAATCGCCTTAGTAGTTCAACCAAAGGTCAACAGCAGCATTTCCCCAGCAGCTGACAGGTCAAATGGCCAGGAAACTACTACCGAGAACAAAGCCCCCCGCTGTTCACCGAGGGCAAACCCGAATCGTCCACACTGAGCAGTTTTGTTGTGCTTTTGGGATGGGGAGGGCGCGGGAGGGCCATGTTTCCGCCCAGCCCACCCTCCCACCCCACCCCCCACCCCAACACCGTCTCCTTTCCTCTAGGGCAAGCTGTACCTAGGCGCAGAAAAAAGGAAGAGGGAGGGAGCCATGGGCGCCAGCTAGAAAAGGAGCGGCTCTTTGAAGGCGGGGGTCTGAAACGCCCTTCGCGTCCATCGGACACGACCAGGGCCGAAAGAATGCGCGGAATGCTGCGGCGGGAGAAAGGGGCGCAGCACCGCAGGGGGCGCCCCTACCCCACCAGCCCAGTCCGCTCTCCCCAAACTGAGGCAGCTCAGGACGGCAGGTGGGGCAGGCTCCGTGTCCCTCCGGCGCCTTGGACAGCACTCGGTCTATCCGGGTTTCTGACCTTCAGATTTGACTAGAGCTCCCCGTCCGAAAAGTTTCACCAGGGTTCACTGAAATCAAGCGCGCACCAACATCAGCGAGTGGAGAATGATGCCGGAACAAAAGGTCGTACTTCTCCGCCGTCTGAATTGAAGCGGCTGGATTCCTCCTGGAGTTGCCCAAACTCAGTCCTCCCGCCCCTAGCTCCGGGAGTCCGGGTCGAGCCCGACGTAGGAGGAGTTGGCCACCTTCCAGGTGGAGCTGGGAGCTGAGCAGCTGGAAACGAGATACTGATCGGTCCACACAGCGTCCGCAGCCGGATCTTACACACTGCGTACACTAAAGGCAGGCCCCCGAACGAATTCGCGGGGCAGATTCCGCTGCCAAGCTCACCCCTTTACCCACCTCTCGTGTTCTCAGGGTCGGACTCAGGGCAGGGCCTGCTCACGTAAAACCAACAGGCCTATCCTGTCCACACCCGCTCTGTGGTATTTGGGAACACTTGAGGGTGGGTAACGCAAATGATGAGTCGCTTTGACCGCAAGGCCAAACCGTTAATGAGTGTAAACAAATGCACAACCGCGCGGGGAAGGATGTGGAATTGCAGGTGACGGAGGAAACAAGCCCTCCCCGTCTCTAAGGACTTCAGGAGCTCGAACTTCCACACAAATGCGCAAAAACCTTGCAAACCCGTGTACACCAACACGCACAAAAGAGGGCGCGGGGAGGGGGGATGTTCCTGCAGCCACGAATCGCTCCAAGTAATTCATTCCCTACTTAGTGCGGCGCAAGCCCCACTACACCTACCCTACCTCTCGCCTCTGGGTCGCCGCGCTTACCTTTGAGCAGACAGATGTCGGTGCGCTCGGCGTTTCGGCGCAGAGCCTGCACTACCAGCGATACGGTGCTGTCCTCGCGGAGGCTCTCCGCGCGCGGGCTGCGCTCGTCGTAGACGATGACCGCCGAGTAGAGGCCAGAGCGCAGGCGGGCACGCACCTCCTCCTCGGCGGGCAGGATCTGCTCCAGACTCACCGAGCCCTTGGCCCGCCGCCGCACGATGGTGTTGCAGCGCACGTTGACCGAGCCTCGGATGTAGCCCGCGCTGTGCGCCAGGAACGGTCTGCAGTCCAGCAGCAGGCACTTGCCGCCGCTCAGCAGCCCCAGGGCACCGTGGCTGCCGCTAGCGCCCGCGCCGCCGCCGCCGTTCTCGTCGCGGTTCATCAGCCTTTTGAGCACGCTGCACTCCATCTCCCGCAGCTCTTCCACCGTCACCATGATCGCCGCGGCTGCTGGGCACGCGAAGAGGCGAAAGACACCCGGGCCAGCTGGGCTGCAGGAAGGGGCGGGCGAGGACTAAGGACGGGCGCGTGGAAAAGTGGCTGCAAACTTGCCCCCCAGGGGCTCCCACGGCGAGCCTCTTCTCCCCAGTCCCCTTCCTCCCTCAGTCTCGCGGTTACATAGCAGTCCGAGCGGCCGCCAGCATTGGGCAGCACCGCGCGCCGCGCTGAGCCGGAGGTGGCAGTGGAGGGGAGTGTGTTTACGGGAGAGGACCAAGAGCGCCTTTCTGTTGTCTCTATTGTACTTGTCCCGTCGTGCCGCTCCAGCCTCCGCCGGCACCCGCTCTACCTCTCCCGCCGCCGTTCCCCTCCAACAGCCGGAGCTCCGCGCTCTGCCCCAGCCAGAGTTTCCACCGCGGTTTATAGATTTGTTAATGCTCCTCGGCTCTCCCCCGGGAGGGGGCAGATTCATTACTACCTCGCGAAGCCCCGCCTTCTTTCCATTCTGGGCTGCGCGCCCTCCCCGCGCCCGGCGCGCTCCTTCCCGCCCCAGCCTGACTCCCTCCGCCCCTCCGGGCCGCCTCCCGCCCCTCTCCCCCGCGCGTGAATGGAGTGCCGGCCGCTTGCGCCCAGTCACGGGAACGCGACGTCACAAAGAGCGGAGTAAACAGGACGCCCGGCGCTCGCCGCCAGGCCCATTCATAAAACCGAGACCTAGAGGAAGAGGGAGGCGGCCTCCGACCGCCGAGCTAGCTGCCGCGTCCGGACTTTGTGAATGGAGCGCGGCGGCGCCTCCAGCCGTCGGTCCGCTGACCCTGACCCCCGCCGCCGCTTCCTGCGGCACTCGAGTGGCGGTGTCGCCGCTGCACCCCGCTGCAGCACTGCGGCGTTGGGCTTACAGAAAAAAGGCAGCCGAGAAGCCGGCCTAAGGGAGGCCAGGGCTCGTTGTGGCTGTCTCACCCGGTGCTTCCCCCTGAACCCCCCCCCCCTAACAGTGGCTGATCGTCTCCCCAGAACTGAACGGAACCAGGAGCACTGCACAGCTGCCCAGCCGGCTGGGCCTGGGACCTCTAGCCCTGGCTCACCGAGTGCGTTCGACCCGGCTGGTGGTGTTTTTTGTTTGTTTTTATGCGATTTGTCAGACGTTAGCTTATGCATTAGTGTGATCGATTTTCCTCTTATGCCATTAAATCAGTTTTATAGCTTCCCGAGGAACGTTGGCAAACCTCAACGTAGAAGATGAAAGAGAAAGCCCTCCCGCCCCGAAGCCCGGTAATAGGAGTGAGGTGTGGGGTTTGTTGCTTTACGACCCAGAGGGAGGCATTAATTGCCGGAATGGTGTTCTTCCAGAGGAAGGCAGGGGTTCCACTCCCGTCCACGCTTCCTAAAGATGTTTATTTAACCCTGGTGGGGGGTGGGGGGGAGCCGACGTTCTCTGTTTGGGGGAGAATCCTCCCCCAATCTTGCACACGTGTGAATTGTTTTCTCAGGAAATGACAATTAGGGTCCACATTTGGTGAAAAGCTAGATGCGAGGAAACACGCATAAAGAATGACCTTTTGAAAGGATGTAATGGCTCTGGAGATGATTCAGGTTGCTTTGCATCTCTCTTTCCAGGTCAAGTATCTTTCCCTCCTCCGCTCCGGGAGCCCCTACTTTTACTTACGCTTTGAATTTCCCAGAGGCCGCTTTTGGCAGAGGGTTTCTGCGCGCTGCGGTGGAGAATTGACAGAAGCCAAAAATTATTCGCCCGACATCTTGCCAAGTCTTGTTAGTGAGAACTAACTACCAAATGGGGGTATCGCGTGGCTCGCTCGAGACCTTAGGGGGTCAAGTTTTCCATGCCAGGTCGAGCGTGGAAACCCGACACAGTAACCAGGGTCCCCGAGTCCGAGGGGTCTCTTCCGCCCCTACTCTGCTTTTCACTTCGCCTTTGTTCACAGCGAAATTGCTCTGCTGAGATCTCACCACCAACCCCCGGGGCCCCAGCCTGGCCTGGGGGGCCTCACTGCTGAGACCTCCCACACGCCCTCGCTTCCTACTGCTCCGGGAATCCCCCCACCTTGGCGTGGGTTGGGCTGCAAAGGGAGGGCTGTGAAGGGCCCCTCTTACCCGAGGGGATCTTCCTTTTACCTCGGGCTCCAAAATAGCTCTGCATGGCAGTGTGTTTAAAAATCTAATACTTTTGGGTTTTTTGTATTAATTTTAATTGAAATTTGCTTCGAGCACTCACTTTCTGCCCCCACCCCCACCCCACCCCTTCACTTCAGTTCTGGCCTTGGAAGGGGCCACGACTGCCCACCAGGCAGCGGGACCCCGGGTCCTGGGCACTAGGGTAGGAGGTCAGCTGTCAGAGGTACCCTGCAAGGCCTCCCAGGTGGGGAAAGAGGGGAGGCTTGTACCCCAGGGCAAAAAAGGCTCTCTGTCCGCCTTCTCATTTTGCTGTGATGGCTGTAAACTCTAAGGACTCCTTCTTGCCAGCACACCAGGACTTAGCCCTTTCCAC
Source organism: Condylura cristata (assembly GCF_000260355.1). Classification (NCBI taxonomy): domain Eukaryota; kingdom Metazoa; phylum Chordata; class Mammalia; order Eulipotyphla; family Talpidae; genus Condylura; species Condylura cristata. The sequence continues at coordinate 17,478,881 of NW_004567115.1, forward strand.
GGAGCTCCCCTACTCACCCCCAGCCCCCCAAGGTCCCCGGCTCATCTCTGGCTTCACGGGCAGCTCAGAAATGAGCCCCCACCAGGCCAGAGGACAGGGATTCTTCTCCACCTAGGGAAACGCCAACGCCTTTACCAAAGCTTTGGCACGACAGTTCTTGGACGGGCCTCTCAGTTGGAGGCACATTCAATTTCACGCGCGTGGCGGGAGCTAGGGAGACGTCCCTGGGTCGCACGGGCGGCACTCGCTAGCCTTTGTCTCTCCTGTTCCGGGGGCGCCTCCCGGCCGGCGGGACCCGCGCCCAGCGTTCACGTGGCGGGTAAACATCAAATCCCGGGAGAGCAGAATGCCCACCAAACAAAGACTTTCTGTTTTCTGCACCTGACAGAAATCCGTGGTGGCTAAGTCTGTAAATCCCACAGGCGATTCACACGGAAGCGGGTGTGGGCGGGAGCGTGTGAGTGTCTGTGTCCACGTGTGCGACCCCGCGCCTGCGCGCCCACGCCCTGGAGTGGCGCCTCAGCTTCGCACTTAATGTGTTTAAGGCGAGTTGCTTTAATTAGGAATGAGAATGTCTGCTTTTCCAGAGTAATAAAAATGAAATCCTTTCTCCTCAACTCGGGAATTAGTTATCAGATGTGTGAATTCCAGGAAATGAGATTCATATTTTGTATTCATTCTGCTGCGATGTACCCGCCCCCCGCGAGCCCCCCCACCCCCGACGTTTTATTTTACTTTCTACTTTGGTGTTTGTGTGGGCCATTTTATACACAGGTAAAGGAAAACAATGAGAGGGCTGCCCAGTTTGGGTTAGAGATGATAAAACTGGTCTCCAAATGAATTTGCGAGCGTATTGATTGGTAAGAGTCTAATACAAAAACCAGATGAAACTGGTCAATAAGTAGATCTTGGAGAAAACAAAGGCGTGTGGAAGGAAGATATTGTTTGAATGATATGTCAAAGTTAATTTAATTAAAGGAGGTACAGCAGCAGGAGTTGCAGTGAGATTGCCCAAGGAGAGATATTTTATTCAACAGTAAACCTGGGGGTGAAATTACTTTAAAAATTCACAGTGACATGTAAATCCAACTTCTCTTTTATCAAACAGTAGATAGACCAACCTTATTAGTCACTGTCAGGCCTGGCAAAACCCCTGTTCTTGTTTAAGAACATTTCTTTCCAATTAGGAAGTTGTGTGATCTGGGGATTTAAAGCCCAGGGTAGGATCCCCAGAGAAGACTGTGACTTCTATTCTGGTGTTCATGCCAACCTCTGAGTCACTACCTGTCCCCAAGTGCCTGAATAAAAACTTGCCTGAAAAATCATTAATGAATTAATCTAAATGATGATGGAAAGAAAGGTCGGGGTTTCCTGTAGTCTGGGCAAGAAAACAGGTGCCATATTCAAGGGGAGCGGGAATGATGGGATTTGCCTAGACCTACCGGCTAGAATTCTTTCATCAGCTGATTGGGAACTTCCATGGGGTAGTCGGAATGTCCAAAAGAACTAGGAAGCTGTCTCCTATTCCTCATAGAGAGAAGTCTGTACCTTTGTGTATCCTTGGACAACATTTATACATTAAATCGAGAAAGATCTGTCCTTCCCTGCCTAACTCTGTCCGTCAAGTCAAGACTCCAAAATCAATGGGAAAAAAATCTTCAAGATCTAGATAGAACATCATGAAGCAACCTCAAAAACACAGTCTAAAGTTTTCTTCAGTCCACAAGCTTGTCATAGATCTGTTTAGTATTTATTTTCTAGGCATGATTCTATAGCCCTTACTAATGATTTAAAATGCTAGCTTTCTACCCTAAGGTATCTACAAAAAAGGTATGCAACATGCTTCTTTCACTACTTCATTGAAAACTACTCAATCTAGCCTTTGCCACCATTTAGCTTAGTGACCCTGAGTAGCACAACACCCTCCCTCCAACCGCGCCCCCCCCCCTCAGTTTCTTCATCAGCAAATGAAGAAGTGTGCCTGCTAGGAGGCATTGCTAGGAGTGTTTCTGGAGTCTGGTATGCTTCTGAATCTATATTTTTCTAGCAAGAGAGTGCTCTATCAGTCTCATGCCATGTTTACACAGCCATCTCTGCTCCTTCCTCAAAGCCAGGCACCCCAAATGCTACTAGACAAAGAACAGCCTCCAGCTCCATCCTGCTCCTCTTTTACTCATGGAGAAGGAATTTCCCAAATTTTATTTATATGCTTAGTCAAGTGCTATTATCCTAAGCACCTTGCTAAAACTCCTTCAGATTTTCAAGATCCATTCTTGGAAACAAATCTCCAAATAGAAGATAAAAATAGGCTCAGCCTAAAATTTTCTTTTTGGGGTGGGGGGGTGAAGGAGAGAGGGAGTTGTAACAGGGTGGTCCCCAAGAAAAGGGACGGTTCAATTCTTTGCTTCCCAGACTTGTCTGGCCATTTCTGACCCTTTTCTATGGGGACCACCCTGTTAAAAAAGTCACTGAATATTTTTCTTTTTCACTTATTCAACAAACATGCTAAACTTGGTGACAGAAAAAAAATTTTGTCTGAACTGACCTTGCCTTCAATGAGTTTATAATCTAGTCAGTCTAATCTGGTTGTTATTGTCACTGTTATTTTAGGTACTACAGAGTAGGATCTAATAATGTCCTTAGGGAAAGGAATCCAAAGGCCACTTGAGGAACCAGACTTTGTTGTGGTATTAGGGAAAAGGCCCATCATGAATAAAGTGCATTTCATCTACTTAAATGTTATGCTGGGCTTTTCTTAAGGACCCTTTTGCTTTTTGCTTTTTTAACTTTTATCTCACCTTTGTTGTTCATTCTGCCCTTGTGCCTTATATCTCTGCCCTTCATTTGCTAGTTTCTCTCCTCCCCAGTGGGTTTGTCTGCTAAAAATAGATGAGCCATTGGTCTAATGCTACAAGGGAGCCAAGATGATGCAAAGGCTCTGTAGAAAATCTATGCTGTGGACAGGGAACTGACCTAGATGCAGGGTGACCTTGGTATGCGCTGCCTCAACCTTTCATTGTCTTACTGAACCAGTTGGTCGTTCTAGAGCTTAATTTCACTATCAGTAAAACTAGTGAAAAAATGTCATTATTATATACTTTTTTTTCCAGGACAATAACATGTCTACTGACCTTTCCAAGGAGCCCATAATGAACAGATATGGGAACTTGCCATCAGAAAAGATTTTTGGACTTGTAAAATTATTTATATTTAAATAGTCTTACGAATAAGAAAACATGCTATCACATTTATGTATTTTCTAAATCTTTGGTATTGAAACCAATAAAATGACCCAAAACTGAGACTCAAACACAAACACACATAAATCTGGGACGTTGAGAATTATTCCCTCATTAGTGAAGTAGTGAAGGAAACTAATTTTAGAAGACCTGTCTCTTCCCTGTTTGCTTTCATGCCCCTGGTCATTATTCACTGGTGTCTCCACAATCATTCTGCAAGGGGCCTGAAAATAGTCTTCCTTGTCCACTAAGTGTGTGCATGTCTGTGTGTTTGGGTGGGTGGGTAGGTGGGGGACAGAGGGCAAGTCCTGCCTCTACTATGGTTCAACTGTTCTTTGTTAGATCTTGGCTTCATTGAGGTCTTTTAATGTAATGGTTTAATTAATTCTCATAACTATAGGGCGGAGGTGAGGTAGGGGAATCTTTCCACTACCTTCTTAGGATCCACAAATTGAACTGTCAAATGGTATAATTTGGGGTGGCATTTCTGATCCCATTTATAGCTTGACCAGGTACTGGACAGTGCAAAGAGAGGGGTCAAAGCCTCAGTTGAGTTAGTTGAGCAAGCCTCATTCAGCCAATGAGTGGATTTAGACATTCTCTACTCCTTTAAATGTCCTACAGTTCTTACTTCCTTACTCAGAAGTAAGGAGCCAAGAACCATAAATTTCTCAGGACAAAATACCCATCTTTAATTAGTTATATTAACTAAAAACAGAAGGCCATTGACAGAATGGACTAATCAATTCACTTCAGCTAAAATAATGGCTTTCAAAAGTCAAGGCATATATATCCACTGCCAAAAGAATGGGGGGAATCTCGATCCAGTTCAGGAAAGAAACAAAAGGAGAGGCAGAGGCAAGAAGAACAAAAGGAGCCACTCCTCATCCCCCTCCCCCAGCTTCTTTGTGGGCTGCTGTCCAGAGACAAACCCCACAGAAAAAAAAAAAACAAAACAGGCCCACATTTGCCCCCAACAGCCTGGGCCATGTAGCCACATCTCTGATAGTGTAACTCTTCTCTGTCTAATCTAGTATTCTCACTAACCCATTTATTGCCTTTTCAAAAAATTATTTGGGCTATCCAGAGTCAACACAGGAAAGGAATACAGCTAAATGTGCTCTATTCTTTACCAGAGAAGAATCATAGTCTCACTCCACCTTTCAGTTGGAATTAACATAACAATCCACAGGGAGTTACTCACTGAGGGAAACACCCAGGGTCCTCTCTAAGCAGTGCTTAATCACATCCAGCTACTCGTCCCAGTTATTAGAGGTTAACTAATTAGTGCCCAGCCAACTCCATTAATCTATTTCTCTTCTTTTTTCCCAGGCTCATGTCCTCGATGTCACAGGGCTGTGAACCTTCCCACTGAGGAACAAAGTAACCAGGCCAGTCTACTCCTCTAGGGGACCAAGCCCCCCTTCAAGGTCCATTTGGAAATTTAGCTATAATTTTGCCTTAAGTTTACCTATAATTTCTCCAGACCTGGGTTTTGTTTGGTGCATTGAAAATGGGCATTGGCTCTGGAGCCAGGCTCGTGTTCAATTTGGCAGCTGGGGAAACTGGCTAAGTTCTGACCTGTATTTTCCATGCATTTTCAATGGGAATTTTACTAATATCCTGACTAACTATTGGGAAAGTGATTTAACAAATCTTACTTCCTTTCTCTTAGAATATATTTTGAAGAAGATAGCGGTGTTCATGAGGCAGCATTTCTGATAGACACGTTATTCTTTCCATGAAGGTGTGATTGGCAAAATCCTGGAAGAACTGGATAGCACAGGTATGTTTTCATGTCATCAGACCAGGCTCCTTGGCTCAGCTGTTAGCCTAGGTCTTTACCCATCATCCACTGTAACATGAAAGTCTCCTGTGTTCTTTCTGCCCATCCCCACCATCCTGACACCTCCATTCCCCCTCCTCCCAGCACCCTTGATATGTCTCCATGCCAACCCCCACTTATCCAAGTACAAGTCTCACTGTATCAATAGAACCTTCCATGACTCTTTCAGCAGCAAAGGCAATCTTCCCCTTTTCCAATTTTCTTCAACTCTTTAACTGCCCTTCACTCATTTATTTCTTACTGTTAACCCACTGCCTTTCTCCCTTCATCAACACTTTGTGAGCTTCCAATTCCCCTTTAGGCAAACTGTCTTAGTCCACTCAGGCTTCTAGAACAATAATACCATCGACCTGGGGACTTAAACAACAGGTGCTAATTTTGCACAGTTCTGGAGTCTGGGAATTCTATCTAAGATCAGGTTGCTAGCAGTTATGGTGTCTGGCAAAGACTTACTTCCTAACTGGCCTATGGCCGAATTCTCATTATATCATCACCTGGTATGGATTTATGAGACAGGAATCACTCTCCCCTTTGTTCTCTTCTCAGAAGGCACTAATTCCACTCATAGGGACTCCATCCTCGTGATCTAATCACCTCCCAAAAGCCCACCTCCTAATATCATTCATAAGGTTTCAATACATGCATCTGGAAGGGACACATTCAGTCATTAATGCAATCCCAAAGCTTCTAGAAAAGTAGAGGCTCTCAGGTTAAATAAGATGCTTAAATCACATGGTTTATTTAGCCAGTTGAAATGTCCAATGAGAAGTAAGGGGGAGAAGATGAGGTAGGTAAAGGTACTAGGTCAGGATGTGGTGGATGGAAAGAATAGTACCTGTGTCTTCATTATTAGTTTTGCATTATTAATGTGTCCTGGATTCTCTGCCATATCAGCCTTGCTTGCTCATGGTTGGTTATGTCGTTCCAAGTTGAGTTTTGAACAAGGGGGTTCAACAAAAGATTGTGGTTGAACCAACAGATACTTGCTATATCAGAGAAATGAAATCAAGGCGCCTGGGCCCAGTCATGAGTTTTATCTATGTCTCTAGGCAAGGCTCATGTGGGGCCAGATTTAGGGGTAATATAGAAACATGACTCCCACGTGGCAGGATCCAGACTATATAATTGTCCCTTCCATCCTTTTCTATAAGTGAAACATTTTTGGTTCATCCTTTTAAAAAAAGGCAAATATATGTAACATAAAATATAAACTATATGACATAAAGCATAAACACAGATTTTCTATTTCAACTATTTTTAACTGTACATTTCAGTGTCATTCAGTCAATCCCTAATGTACAACTGCCATCACTACCCACTTTCAGAACAATTTCACCATCCCAAACTCTCCACCCATTAAACAATAACTCTTGTCCCTCTCCCCATAGCTGACCCTTTTAATTCTACTCTCTCTCCGAGTTGCTTATTGTAGATAATTCATACACATGGAATCATACACGTATTGTATGGATCATTTTACTCAGCATAATGTTTTCAAGGTCTGGCCATGTTGTAGTAAGTATCCTAAGTTCATTCCTTTCTGACTGAATAACATTCCATCATACACTTATCCGGTCATCTGCTGATGAACATCTGAGTTATTTCTACCTTTTGGCTATTATGAATGATGCTACTGTGAGCCTGGTATACAAGTATCTGTTAAGTATGTGTTTAAGTTTCTGCTTTCTGTTTGTTTTTTTGTTTTTGTTTTTGTTTTTTTTTGTGTGTGTGTATATACTTACAAGTGGAATTGCTAGATCCTATGATAATTCTGTGTTTAACATTTTGAGGAAAGTCCTGTTTTTTCCTTTTAAAATTTATGCTCTATAGTCATATGCTCTATGCTTCTATAGCTGTCATGTCTCATCAGCTGTGTCTTAGTAGTTTATTTGGGCTATCATAATAAAATAGCATGGATTGCTTACAGTTCTGGAGGCTGGAAAATCCAAGATCAGGCGATGGCCACAGTCCATACTACTGTCTGTCTCAATACACTATCAGAGCTATTCCTGGACTTAAAATTCTTAACAATCTTCAGTCCAGAACTACGCACAGAACACTTGGAACAGACTTGTGTTAACTTATCAATTACTATGACTGAGCTCAGGAAAGACGCCAAGAGCCCTGCCATCACCTCACCCCGTAATACCATCAGCCTCTCTTCCTCTTGTGTCCCCCTTTCTTCCCTGTGTGGGATTCACCTGCTCATCCACACCACGTTGTGTTGCTGGCTTTTCTGACCTCCATTTCCTGCTTCTTTCAAGTGGTTTTGATTTTGCTGCCATGCTCTTCTGGGCCATAGCTTACTCTTTAGAGACCCACCCAGACCCTCCCTCAGACTCCAACTAGTCCACCCACCCAGCCAATTGTCCTTGGTGCTCAGTGCTCAGTTCACAGTCCGGCTTTGGCACTTTGTAGTCCTGCCCCAAGCAGGAAGATTTAAGCTGCAACTGTGCTTTTCGAGAACTTCTGACCAAACTGGCCCCTTCCGCAGATCTGAGCCTCACAAAAGCCGTCACACTGAAATGTGCTTATGTATGTAGATGGCTGTTCAGAGCAGAACCCAAGCTAAAGAGTATACTTCCTGGCCCAAGGCATAAACACTGCACACTTTCTCTCCACCCACCCCCTCCAACCTTTCAGAAGGGATATTTTCATGCTTGTAATGAAATGTGGTCAGAACACATTCTCTTCTAAAATATTAGGCAAGGCATAGATTTTTCCTTCTGTTTTATACACGTGAATGAAAATGAAATAAGCAAAGCATGCTGTTAACTAGTTTACACATATGCCAGTTGATGCAATTCTAGAGCAGACCTTTTTCTGGGGTGTTTGTTGTTGGTTTAAAGGGAAAGATGGGATTAGACTGTGTGCTTTTAGCAATATCTTCACAGCCGTTGGCTTGGGAAAAACACAGAAATCGTTTCTAAAAATGATCAGGATTTCCATTTGGAACTTATCAAGTTTGAAGAATACCAATCTGCAGAATGCTAAAAATATAGATTATTTTGGTTTTAGTTGTGAAGGCTCCTGTCCCATGCTTTCTCTAAAATTCACTGAAGAATCAAGAAAAATGTTGGTGACAGGTTTCGCTGGTGAAGGAAAATTCCTCATGACCTTGCATTATAGAAGATAAAGAGTGTGTGTGTATAAGTACACACACTTAATGTACATACATGTATTCTGTATATACATGTGTATAATTTGTTTTCTTCTCAAAATACAAATTTCCCCTGTTCCCCTCTATACCTGGGCTCAGGTTTTGTTTTTTTGTTTTTTTTTTTAAGATTTATTTGGGCATACAGAACTGGGGTACAGGCCAGAGGTTCAGGGGCCTGAGAGGATTCACCAGAGACAGAGTGGGGAGCAGAACAGGCAGATAGAGGAAGTACACTGCTGAGGGGAGCAGTGGGCGGGTCAGGAGAGGTCTGCTGCACCATGTAGTCTCCCCTGGGGCAGGCGGGAATCGAACTCATGTGGAAGTGGCTTTAGCTTTTCAGTGCTGCGCTTTAACCCGCTGCGCCACCAGGGAGGGCCTGGGCTCAGTTTTGTAAGCCCCTCTCCCTGTTCCTTTTGGAACCCTTGCAACTCAAAAGGGCTTCCCCTTTGTGTGAGTGTTGCCTCATGTCCACTTGTGACAGGATGAACTCAAATTAAATGTTCACAAATTCAGAAACCGATTTTCTCGCCCCTCCCCCTGCAGTCTGGGTTTTCTCTATACACATCTTCAATCCGGGATACTGTTACTTGGGGATGGTTATTACTTTGGGATGGTCAGCAGAAGTGGGGGGGGGCAGCCAGGAACCAGGCAACTTGCATTTCACTGTGATGATTACAGAAGAGAAAAGCAGTTTCTCAAAAAACGGAGAGGGAAGAAGTGCCTGGAGGTCAGGGCAGGTGTGTGTCAGTCTATTTGACTCTCTCCTGTGCTTCCTTCAAGCCCTTCTTGGAGAGCACTCAGAGGCAGTTGTTGCTAGGATAATTAACAAGGAAAGGCAGTTGGTGAAAGCATACGCCATGCACTGAGCTTTGTAGTTCAAGAGCACCAGTAGTGCAGAGGGTTGTGGACAGCTGCAGTCTCTCAGCATCGCTGCCTCCCTCCTGGATGGCGCTCTGTTCTGAAGATAACTCCAAGGAGAACACCCTGCACAGAGCACCCTAGAAAACAATGAACACCCACAGTGTCTTAGTCTACTCCGGCTGCCACACAAAGCACAGCTTGAGTGGTTTAAGCAACAGAAATGTAGTGTCTGACAGTTCTAGAGGCTGGAAGTCCAAGATCAAGGTGTCTGCGGGATAGTTTCTTCTGGGACCTCATGTCTCTCCTTGGCTGGCAAGTGGCCACCTTCTTTCTGCTCCTCACACACACCTTTTCTTCTAATGTCTTCACCCTAATTTCCTCTTCTTCTAAACACACCACTCAGATTAGGATCCAGCCAACAATCTCCTGTTGACTCAACTACGTCTTGAAAGACTATCTCCTAATCCATCACATCCTGAGGCACTGGGTGATATCATAGCATCTGTGTTATTTCTCCAGAAAGAGCCTTGAACCTGTCTACACTGTTCTTCCTTACACTCTCTTCCCAGGAGGTAGATCTGTGTGTGGAGAAAGCTTTGGTTCTGAATTAGCCAAAGCTGGATTTGGACACCCGCATGACCCCTGATGGCTGTCTGGCCTTAGAGTGGTTACTTAATATCTTTGAACTGTGAAATAGATCCTTAATATATCCTCAGCTGTGAAATGGGAACAGGATCCTAAAAACAGGGTAAGCCAGTCAAAGATTCAGTAAGATGGCATCAAACAGAAACATGGGACCTGGCTCCACCCCCAGACCCCCCATTTTGCCTCTTGACTCATTCATTCATTTCCAAGGAATCCAAGGATGGACTTAGCCAGAGATGACACTGGTGATTTACTTCTGACCAGGTGAACAATTGCATAATCGGTCAGTTCCTGATGCCTACCTCACCTCCTGTCAGGCGCTCTACCACAGGAGCCTCTGGGTCTCCAGAGGCCTTCACTCATCCTGGTTCTCTGACACACAGCTCCTTCTTGCCCCCCACCCCCTCTTCCAGGAGTGTCCCTAAAGCAGTCAGGAGAGCTGGGAGACCTGGTCCCCCAAGGGCACTTGCCCTCCAGGTAAGCAGGGGGAGGGGCTGAGTGGAGGAGCCCCTGCAGTTGCTGCCAGAGTGGCTGCAGCCTGAAATAAGAATCCTCCAGCACTGGACAGGGGCCAAGGCAAAGCTTCTTACAGTGCTTGTCAGTTTCCAGTGATTAGCAGTTTCCCTGGCTGGGGAAGGTCACCTTTTGCTAGCCAGGGGAGTCGGCCACTGCTAAGAACCCTTGAGGAAAGCGCCAGATTCCAAGGGCGAGCTTGGCTCCTCTGGCTGTGGAAACAGCGTCCCTGAAGCCAGGGCTGGGGTTTCTCAACCAGGAGAGTTACAGAGCTGCTGGAGGCAGGACAGAGTCTCTCCCACGGCTCACCTGCTCCACTGAAGCCAGGGCCCAGGGCCAACACCCTCTGGCAGTGGCCAGATAAGAGATCAACCATGTGCTGGGCTTTGCATGGAAACAGGGGGGCTAGTGGGGGCTGCATTTTCTCCTGTCACCCCACTATCTTTTCCTGTACTCTCACTGCTAATGCCCATCTTCTCCCTAAGTTACAAAAACAGGACAAGGTGACAGAAAAACAAATGTGTTTTGCTTGGTAGGGGTAACTGTGTTAGAACTGTTTGTGTACTATATACTTAAATGCAGCCCCTTTCTTCCCACTACCAGAAAAGATAAAGACAAAGAAAAAAGATAAAGAAAAGAAAAAGACAAAGGTTAAATGAGCACTCATTGGCCTTTCCAGAGCCTAGTGTCCAGAGCTGAGCTAGAAGAGGGCTTCCCGGTCTGCCCAGGCACTTGGGTTGAGACACAAATGTCTCTTGGCCTTCCTAGCCCGCAGCCAAGCCTGGCTTTGTGGTCCTGCTTTTCCCCACTGGCCAGTAGGTGCAGCTCTCGGTTGGTAGTCTTGGTGTTCCAGCGGCCAGGCCTACTTTTTTCCCAGGACTTCCTGATCTCCGCTCCAGATCTTCCGTAAATCTTGGCTGTATGTAGTGGGTAGGCCTTCCCCCCCACCTCCTAGTGAGGGGCTTCTCTAGCTGGTTGGACAAGGCTCTGCATCCCCACAGAGACTCCTCCTTTGCAAATCAGCACCAACTGGAGGGGGTATTGTTGCTTGCCAGGCTGTTCCTTGACTACTAAAATTTGCATTTCCTGTCCTCCCTCCATCTCCACCCAGTGGCCAGCTAAATCAAACCAGATTAACCCCTGCAGGCCAGTATGCTTGGTGTCTAGCATGCCCCCTGGCAGAGCCCCCCAAGCCTGAAGCCCTGGAACAGTGCCAACATGAAGAGGTCCACGTGGCAAAGAGTTGAAGACCAACTGTGGCCTCTCCCAGCCATCTGGGACTTCTGCTCTCTTTCTCTGACCATGACCTTGGTAGCTTGCCCGCATCATTGTCTCGAGTCTTTTGGCTTTCATTACCTCTCACCTGGGATATTGCACCAGCCTCGTAACTCATCCTCCAGACTCTCCTTGCTTCAGTGAATCCTGCACACTGTGGCTAGATGAATCTTCTCAAACATAGCTCTGATCCTATTTCCTGATTACCGATGTTTTCTGACTCCATTGCTGACCATATTCAAGGAGGCTACAGGGAAGCCTCTTCTTCCTCTCCTATACCCCCAGGTCTTCGCTTGGAACCCCCTTTGCTCTGTGTCTTCCCTGGATGTGCTTCTTCTTTTCCTTCCTGAGTGCTTTGGCTCACACTGCTCTCTCTGCACCAAATACTCTTTTTCTTTATCTCTTGAGAGAGTTTGGGAAGAATCTGACTAGCTTGGGGAAGGCATGTACGAATTTTCCCTCTCTCTGACTCCCAGTCCACACCCACTAGGGCCTTACACAACCCCTGGCTCTGCCTGAGAATTACCCCACACCTCAGGGACACAAAACCAGAGTAATAACCCATCTCAAGGGAAACCAAATTTCACTTTTGAGTCAGTTGGAAATTTGGACAACACTACATCTTTTCTAGATTTTATCTGTTTCACTTTCAGTTCAAGGAAACCTTCTGATCTTTCTTAAAGTCTGTGGCTCTCCTCGCCAGCAAGCAATATATTCATTATTTACGCACTTAGACCACACCAGTTGTCTTTGTTCCATAACATGACCAAATTCTGTTTCCTTGATTTTTTTTTAGCCAAAACTGTCTTTTCTTTCAAATTCCTGTTATGTTTTAAAGCATTCCTTTGTCTTCTTCTTTTTTTTTATTCATTTAACAAACACACAGGGATGGTTATTATATCAAACACTATTATCTGTTCTGAGTTACGATAGTGAGCAAAATGGACTGAGTAAGATAAATATCTTTAGCTGTGAAGAATTTATATTATCTGTGGTAGAGACAGTCATGAAGAACACAAGAAAGTATATGTAGTGTGTTAGATGCTGATCATGAAGAAAAAAAAAGAAAGAAAGAACAGGGATGGGGAGCATGGGGGGAAAACAAAAGTGTTATATAGGAAGGCTTTGTAAACTTGGACTAAGCCAGTTTAGATGTTCTCCATTCCTAGGGTTTTGCTTGTTTGGTTGGTTTGGTTTGGTTTGGTTTTGGTAGGTAATAGCAGCTACTGAAAAGTTTAAATTAGGTGAGAGTTAACTACTCCCCCACAATGTCACTAGGAAAACACATTCCCAGCTAGAATCTGTTTATAGCATTTATTAACCAGACAATTGTTAACAAGCAGGTTTGAAATTGTTTATATAACCTGTTCTGATTTCCCCTCAATCTCTTTCCAATTCCAAGCTTCTATACCTCTGAACCACTATCAACTATCTTCTGGTGTGCTGAAAGGCTTGCTGGATTTCTGCACCCTGCTGTGGAAGAGTCAGGACTACCCCTTACTCCCTAGATGGTTGTAGTCAACTCTTTGGGTCAATCCAAAACATAATCTTAATTTTACCTAAAAGAACCAACTTTTACTATACTATTTTATGTGTTGCTTGTTCCAACAATAAAGACCTATTGTTTAAATTTAGTGTGCTGATTGGTAGTGTGGGTTGTTGCTTGAGGTGGAAATAATAAAAACTCTTGGGAAACAGCCCTCAAAGGATGACATTTTCTGATAGAAGCACAATAACTGACCATCTCTAGAATTGAAACTTAAATCAGCTGGTCTGTGTATAATATCCCACTGGCTATAGGGTATTTTAAAGCAAACACAGATATTATGACCAGGGTTGAAGAAAGTGGCTATCAAATAACTTGATGGTGGTGGCAGAGTTAGTTATGCAGCTCATGGGAAGCTTTAGGCTCAAGGACAGTAAGTACAAAAGCACTGAGCACTGAGGCAGGAGTGTTCCTGGATTGTTTGAGGAGGAGAAAGGAGGACAGTACCACTGGAACCAAATCACAGAGGGAGGAAAGGAGCGAGGGAGTGCCAGGAAGCTTTGTGATAGAGTCCAGAAAGAGTTGTAGGTCACTGTAAGCAGGGGAGGGGGGAGCAACTGGAGAGTTAACATGACGTAGCATGGCTTCTCACAGGCTCAGTCAGGTGCCATATTGTGAATAGGATGTTGGAGACAAAAGCCAAGAGGAGAGGTCAGCTAGGAAGCTCTGGAAATAAGACTAGCCAGGGTAGCGAGAAGCGCTCAGAGTCACACAGACACTGAGGATAGAGCCACAGGATTTGGTGGTAGATGGGAGATGGGGTGTGGGGGGAGAAAAAACTCAAGGTTGACTCATGGTGTTTGGGTTGAACAACTGTAAGACTGAGCTACAATTCACTAAGATGAGCAATTCTGCCGGGGAAGAAGGTGCTGGGGTAGAAGATCAGGACATCAGTTTAACAAGTTTGTGAGTGGAGTGGTGATGTGGAGTTGGAGTGTACAGTTGTGTATAGGAGCCGTAAGTTCAAGAGAGAAGAATAGACCAGAGTTACACAGTTGGAGTAATCAACATAGAGGTAGTGTAAGCCTGGATGAGGTAACCAAGAGTGAGACAGAGCAGATAGAAAAGAGAGTGTCCCAGGAACAAACTATCAGGTTCTTTAATGTTGAGAGGTCAGGGAGATGAGAAAAAATTAACAAAGTCTGAGATGGAACCACCAATGTGATGGCAGATACACTAAGCGATTGTGGGGACCAGGAGAAGAAAATAAGGAGGAGGAGTGATTAGCTGTAGAAGACGCAGCCAGAGATCTGACCACGGAGTTTAAGAACACAGAGGTCACTGGTGCCTTTGACAGGAAGTGGTGCTGGTGAGCCATTGGTTGGGCAGATGGGAGACTGAATGTGGTGGCAGTCGAGGCAGTAAATAAAAACCAATCTTCTAATAGGGGTTTTAGAAAAAAAGCACGAGAAAAGTGAAGGAAGTGCCAGAGTGGAGAGTGCTGTTTGCATGGGGTCATTGTCATGTTTCTTGGTCATGAAACAAACAGTATCAACCCAGCACCAAAGGAAGAAGCCATGTTGTTTCCTGGGACCCAGACCCCCAGCACAGGAAATTCATCTACAAACAGCCACAGGTGCTCTAACAATGGATTGTCCCAGTTCCGTAGCAAGAGTAAGAACCAGAGATACCAGCAAGGTCAGGAAATGGCATCTCATCTGGGCTCGGAGGAAGGGTGGTGGTTACTAGGTAGTTGGGAGAAAGCTGTTCCAGGCATAAGGAAGAGAGCAGTGAGGCCTGCGAGTGGGATGCCTCTAGGAAGCACTGTCCATGTCTGACACGTGCAGCGACTGGATCTAATATGTATGTGAGATGGGTTGAGTGCAAGGAGGGGGATAGGAGAAGAGATTAGAGGCAGTGAGAACTGTGAGGAGCTTTCTAGATGGTCTAAGCAAGACACAGAGGAGCACAATGGGGCAGCACCCTGAGGAAGTTCAGAGGGGAAGGATGTAGTCGAAGCCACAGACGAGTGGCTGCTTGAGACGGGGACCAGGGAGATGGAGGCAGGAGGAGTCCAAGGCTCCTGACTCAAACTGAGCAGATGCATGGATTCACATTTGGTCCCCATAATACCTAACTTTTTATCATTTCATAAAAAATATCCCTTGGTTGTTTGCACTTAAATATAAAAACCTAAAAGGAGTTTTGAAATCAGCAATGTGCCCCTCCATAAAGTCCCCATAAGGTTGAGATCATGAGATGCTGTGCAGCGCAGCCCACAATCACCGAGGCCCCCAGGAGTGCAGATAACTCTGTGTAACAATGGGCACCATGTCGAGTGACACAGAGTGGCTGACAACAGGTGATGTGAGGCAGCACCTGTGATCCTGAGATGTATTAGAATTCACCTCATTGAAATGTCTGTCCAGTCAGACCCGAAGGGCAGGTGTGATAATCATAGCCAATATTTACCAAGCTTGTGGTAGGTGCTGCCTGTTCTTAGCGCTGTGTTAATCTTCCCGGTGGGCCTATGAGGTAGGTTGTAACTAGATGAAGATAGGGGGACACACAGAATTTGGGGAACTTCTCCAGGCTCCCCAGTAGAAAGAAGTAGGTGGCATAGCCAGGAGTCTGACTCCAGTGATGTCCTGCTTGAAGCAGGACAATGATAATGCTTAGGAGGCTCGGCTGTGAGTTTGGGGTGCAGCAAGCCTCTTTGGCAGGTGATGGGAGCTTTGCTAGACTCATGATGGTCAGCTTTGGTGGGCAGCTCTGCACATGATTATAGAGGGGAAGTTCTGCCTTGTCACAGGAACCACGAGGAGAAGCAGCGAAGGGGCTGCAGTTACAATCTCCAGCCCCCCAAACAGCAGGCTGTGGAGCAGGGAAGAGGGGTGATAAATGACACTGGACTTAGCATATTGTGCAGCATCAGGGGAGTTAACCCCACCGCTCTCAGCGAAGGGGAAAAGAACTGTGTCTATCGGTCAAGATGGCAGGGTTGGAGGGGAGTGGTTCTCCCTTTCAGCCATAGGGTCCTAGGATGGTAGTTTGTGTCCCACGCTCATCAAATGAATCTCCTTTCAGCAGCAGGTTTTCTCCTCCTTTTCATCACCTCCTCTGGAGTAGACGGAAGAAAAGAGGCCCAAGAATAGTGCAGTGTGGGAGAAGGCGCAGTGCAGTGGGCCTTTGATGCCGGGCTCTCTCTTACATAACCACCCTGTCCTGCTTCCAGCTCCCTGTAGCTGAGGGCCGGCATGTCTGTGTGTTTCTGCTATGAGCACCCACCCAGAGGGGCCACCAAGCCTGTATCACCACCCTTCTGGTCAGCATCAGAGCTGCGGCTCCTGCTGCACCCTCCATCATTTCAAGCAGCTGGTCAGCTGCCCTGTCCCCTGGCCGTCTCTGATGGTCAAGGTCTGGGTGCCGTTTAGCCCTCTTGACAGGCTGGCACAGTCATTGCTAAAGGGGTTCCACAGTTAATTTCAGAAGAAGAAAAAAAGAGCAAAGCAATGTTCATGCTGCACATATTTCCTGAAGCCCCAGCAGGCTATGAGCTGCGCTAGGTGGCGGAAGCTTAGCTGTAAACAAGACAAGCCCGACATGTGCTCCAGGATTCATATTCTAGGGGATGAGTGACTGACGGGTTAAAATTTCCAGCCTGAAGCTGGTGTTGCGTCATTCTGTGTCATGCCTTGTCTAGACCTCAGCCTGTCCCCTGATCCTGGTCACCAAGGGGGGTTGGCACAGATCACAGGGCAGGCGATGATGAGCCTCAGGTCTGAGCCTCATCTATCTGCACATGCTCCTATCACAACTTTCCAAACGCCACGTTTCCGGCAGAGCTTGCAAGGGAAGTCTTGAGATTTGCTTTGCCAAGTGGAGACAGAAGCAACTCAGAAGATCATCCTAGCGGTTGCTCTGAAGGCCCTCCCTTCCTCTGTGCTTGGGTGGGTCCAAACCAGGAGTCCTGGGAAACGCATTTGTGAGATAACTTGACTGGTGGATGTGAAGAGAAGTACATTCTGGAATCCACATTCTCCACTTCCTCTGTTTCCTGTTTGAGATCAAAGCAGGGAGGCTGCAGAGGAGAGGCCTTGCAGCGAGCCTGAGGGCCTGTGCGTAGGCACAGGGGCCACGATGCTCTGTAACATCACGTTAGAATGGAAGTGCCCAACTACAGATTAGGACACCAGCCAGGCACTGAGGGCGGTGGGACTGTGCCAGGCAGCTCTCCTGCCCTGTATTTCTGCTTTTGGCCACAGCACCATTTTCCTTGGTAGAAATCTGCTTTCCCTCCATCTTGCTGGGACTATCCATCAAGCTGCCGCCTGTAGTGGACACAGCCGGACTGCTTATCAGACTTTTCTTAAGCAGACATGAGGTCAACCGGCTTGGATTTGTCCTATGGGCTTGTTGATGTGATTCTGCCACTCAGATTCCAGATGGCTCCAGTCCTTGTCCTTGTCAAGCTTGATTGTTCAATTCTCTCTCCTTTCTGGGAGTGACCAGGTATCTGTCAATGTGTTTGTCTTTTTGCCTAGGTTATTCAGAGCTGTTTTCTGGTGGAAAACACCTTAGAACCCTAAGTGATAAGAAAGCTAATCTGTGCCTTGTCCCTGGACTGATTCTGCGCAGGGAGAGGTTGACATAGATCTAGTCACAGTTACTGGGTCCAAGCACCCTGCTTCCCTAGTGATGGTAAAACCCTGGAAAGAGGAAGTTCTACCAGCTGAGCCACTCATATGCCCCATGATGTGCACAGTCAGGCTGGCCTGTCCCTGCTCTTCAACTGAGTGGTCAATGTTGCCATTATAAAAATGTCTTTATATCTTGGCCTGCAGTCTCCAGAACATTCTATTTACCTGTTGGAGCCCTGAATGCAGAGGAGAGAGTTCTTTCGGCATTTACCCAGCTTCTAATCTGGCCTCCCAGTACTGACTCCAGACTCCAACTTGCCATCTCTCTTATTGCCCTTCTGGTCTTTCAGGTCAGCTCATCCCAGAGCCCTGGAGCTAAGGTCGGTGCTTAGAGGTGAGAGTGTGAGGCCAAGAGGAAGGACCAGAACGTTCAGTCCACCATCTTAAGGACTACAGCCCTGCCCTTTCAGAAAGTGGGCAGCATTTGCTCCGGGCTGCATCTCACGTAGGCTCCTGTGTGCTCATGACTGGTAGTTCTACATACAATAGACTGCTCCCAAGGAGGGGGGCTCCCTAGGGCTTGCCTTTCCCCTTTGAATTTCCATAGCATCCTCTCTTTGTACCTCTCTGGCTCTGAATCACCCTTTCAGTTCTGGAAAATGCTGCCCTAGGAGGTTGTAAGCACTCTCCTGTATTGTATTCAAGTCCAATTTGGAATTTTAAGGAACTCTCAAGTTCAAGTTGGGAGTTTGGGCTAAATGAACTAATTCTACAATCCCTTCTGTCTCAGGAGTTGATTATTCTATATCTCTTTCTATAACTTTTTTTTTTTAAAGGACGCTCTGGTCCTTCCTCTTGGCCTCACACTCTCACCTCTAAGCACCGACCTTAGCTCCAGGGCTCTGGGATGAGCTGGCCTGAAAGACAAGAACTGGGGTATAGGTCAGATGTGTGTGGGGGGTTTGGGAGAGTGAGAGGATTCACCAGAGACAGAGTGGGGAGCAGAATAGGCAGATCAATTGAAATACACTTCTAAGGGGAGCAGCGGGCGGCCCAAGAAAGGTCTGCCTCACCATGTGGGTCAGCTCTCTGGCCAGGAATGGAACTTGTGCTGCAGTGGCTGCAGATAGCTCCATAATGCGGTGTTTTAACCCGTTGCACCACCAGGGAGAGTCCTCTATTTCTTTAACTTTTAAAATATTTTTATTATGACTTTTTCAACCATAGAGAAAAGTACAAAAATAATATAAAAATTCATTTGTACATACTACCTATCAAATTTTAAATTTTTGCTATATTTGCTCTGAAAACAAATGAACACTGCACAGTTATTTCTTTAATTAAATATTTGTTGTGGTATAATTTACGCACCAAACATACATCGTTTTTGAGTATACAGGGTGGCAAGTTTTAACAACTGTATACATCTGTGTAACCTCCACCCGAACAATATAGAATTTTCCTTAATGTATCTTCCCAGTCAGTTCCCTGCCAGAAGCAATCATTGTCCTGATTTATCTCATCAGAAATTAGTTTTGCCTGCTCTAGAATTTTGTGTAAATAAAATGGTACAGAATGAACGCTTTGGTGCGTGGCTTCTTTTGCTCATCATAATGTTTTTGAAATTAGTCCATGAGATTGCAAAAACCAGTAGCTCATTCCTTTTTATTTACAAGTACTATTCTATTGTATAAATATGCCATAATTTGTTTATTCACCTGACAATGGACCCGTGGAAAAAAATATTTACACAAAATAAATGAAAGCATATGTTCACAAAAAGAAGTGCAAATAAATATATTCACAGCAACTTTTTTCATAATACTCCCAAACTGGAAAAATGCCAAATGGGTTTTCTCTTTTAATGTGAGCATCTTCCTTCATGATATGAGGGCAGGAAGCTTACTTGACCCATCTGTGTATCCTCACAGTGGTTTGAATATCTGAGGTGAATCTGAGTCTTTGCTGAATGGATAAAAGAAAGCAAAAGAATCAGAATT
The DNA here is from genome assembly GCF_000260355.1 of Condylura cristata. Taxonomy (NCBI): domain Eukaryota; kingdom Metazoa; phylum Chordata; class Mammalia; order Eulipotyphla; family Talpidae; genus Condylura; species Condylura cristata. The sequence goes on from NW_004567115.1 coordinate 17,498,546, forward strand.
CTCCAAACCTAGTTCAAGAGATGGGTAAGGACCAGCCCTGGTCAACTCACAAGGAGTAGACAGTGTTACAGGAAAATGCAGGCATTAGTTTCATTCCACAGGTTGAGTGCTAGAGCCTAGCAGGGGTAAGTGTTCAAAATAGAATGAATGAATGAATGGATGGATGAATGAATGAATGAATAGGAGTAAACAGAATATAAAGTGTTGTAGCTACTAGCTCCTCTTGCTTTCAGATCACCCTTGCTTCTTATTCTTTTTTCTGGAAAGGCACTTTTCCAGGGTACAGGAACAAAGGGAAAACAGAGGGAAAGGACTAGGGAGGGCTCTAGGGGAAGACAAGGAGATTAAACTGGATTCTCTCATTTGCCTCCAAACCCCATATGTTACTCTCAAATTCCCCTATGATAGAACCAGACACAGGCTTCTTCCCACTTAAGATTCCGAAATTCTCATTGGAGCTCCGGAGACCCCGCCATCTCATCACATTTAGGACACTTCACCTCTCATCTTGTACTGCTGTTTCAAACTGATACTCAGACCTCTAAGGAGTCACCAATCAAAGCCAGATGACGGAATATTCTTCAATCACCCCAGCTAGGGCTTCCCAGCCTTTACCTCTTTGAAACGCAGAGGATAGGATGTGATTTTTAAGAGAAAAAAGATGTAGCCTGCTTTTATAATTTTTATTCTAATGCAATGACAGGTCTTTTTTTTTTTTTAAGATTTATTTATTTATGCATACAGAAGTAGGATACAGGCCAGAGGTGCAGGGGAGGTGAGAGGATTCACCAGAGACAGAATGGGGAGCAGAACAGGCCAACTGACAAAGTACACGGCTGAAGGGAGCAGCAGGTGGGTCAGGAGAGGTCTGTCTTGCCATGTGGGTCACCTCCCTGGCTGGGGGATCGAACCTGTGCTGCAGTGGCTACAGACAGCTTCATAGTACTGTGCTCTAACTTGTCATGCCACTGGAGAGGGCCCCCAGACTGCCACATTCTTCATACTCTGCACCTAACTTTTTATGGAATGTCTGTAAGTCTGTTTCCTCACCTATACAGTTAGAATTCAGGATCAGATGAGCAAGGGGCTCTGAGATTGTCCTCAGTCACCGGAACCCACGCTGATGGCCTCAACTCTACACACATGATCAGGGACCTCCCCAGGAGGCATGTGTAGCATGTGTGTGTTCTAAAGACAAAGATGAATGTTTTAAAAACAACTCATTCTTCATTCCTGTTGAGGCAATTTTCTGGCTCACAATTTTTTCTTTTTGGAGGTCCAATTCAGAAATGTTTTCAGTCAACTGTCAGTGTAGATGGAAAAAAAAAATCTGGAAGATTTTCTGCTTTATATCCTTGTTGATAATACAAACAAGGTCTCACAGCCTTTAGAGGATAGTGGAAGGAGAGGAAATTCTCATCCTTTCAGGTCTAAAAATAAGTATTTGTTGATGATCTGGAAGATCTGATTGCTTGAAAAAGCAGCAGCCTGGAGCCTCACACATGAAAGAGAAGGGTGCCTTCCCCTGGCTGGGCCCAGGGACACCATCGTTAAAATAAAGTTGACCTTTTGCAAAGGAACACTGAGAGACTTGTGTGTGTGGTTTCCACCAGGCAGCCCCAGCCCCTATTTTATGGGTCCTGTACTGAATTTTCATAGCCTTACTCTCAATATGCAGATTTAAATCAAGCTGAACACGATTCCTTTCCTGTTAGGCTTTCAAGAGGATTATAGATTCAGCTGACCTTTAAAGAATTTATGACATGAGTAGGCTTTTTAAAGATTTCACTTTATGAAAGATCCTGAGATTAAGGATAGTTCAGTCAATGAAAAATATTTTCCCTCCTTGTTGACTGACAGAACTGTTGATCGCGAATGTTTTTATTTGTTCACTTTGACCTTCTCTCTTTCTTTCAAGAGGCAGCTGGCATTTAGATTTGGGAGGAGATAGACTTGGCTCCAGATTCTGGCTTTGCCCTTCTGCCCCGGAGTTGTGGGAATGCTGCTCACACAGCCAGGCCAGTCTGATCTTTCAGCGAACAGCAGGGGTTACTTGGGGAAGACACTAAGCCTGGAACTCAGATTAGGGGAATGATGTCCTCTTCCCACAACAGAATTCCCTGGAAGCCTGTCTCAGAACAGGCAAACGTTTATTAGTGCAGTGTAACAAAACAGCCACACAGGCTATCATGCTATCTGTTCTGGATGATCTGGGGAGGATGTCACATGAAAGGTTTGCTGAGAGGGGCAGGATGATTCTTCTGGAAAATCATCAGGGATCAGGAGGGAAGCAGAACCAATAGGGACATCCTTTGGTCTTAAACTGCCCAACTCAATCATTTGTTAAGCCTTGTTTATGCAAGGGTATGGGACATTGTGTCATACTTCTAAGCAGATGCCAATGTTAGAATACATCACCTGCTCATTTTACTAATAAAAATATTTCGAGCTTCCTTTATGCTAACTTGTATACTTTTTTATACTATAATGAAGTGCTGAGTAACTATCTCTGAGTGTGTTGATTCTTGGTACTTCTTCCATTAACCACCCCTGAGGGATGGTTTCTGGTTTATCTTGGAATACTCACAGACTACCCCAGGATATAGGTTAGAAATATCTGATCTAAGGAAAATACCTTTGTTACTGAAGTATTTTGAAAGTCAATTTCTTCAACTGCAACTTAGCAGTAACCAAAGCCAATACTTTGCCTCTCTATAGTTCAGCTTCCTCATCTATCAAATGGTGAGAATAGAGCTTCTGAACATGAGTTGTGAGGATTAACAAAAGATTGTATAGAAAATAGATGAGACTGTGTGTGTGTGGTGTGTGTATACATACACACAATGAATAGCACGTAGATCTTCTAAACATTTGTCCTCTGATAGTTTCCTCTGAAGGCATTCAAAGAACAGAAAGGGAGGAAATTGACAGGATAGAAAAAATAAGCAGAGATGCCAAATAGAGAGAGTTATGGGGAAGCGGAAGTATTCCTTCAGTTTTAAGGAAAATGAACAGAGGTCAAAGTCACACTCTGTCCTTTTAGAGATGTTCCCTTGTAGAAATAACATAAAAATTTATTGCTTCAATTTAACTGCTTGGCCTATTTAGTTGTTCTACTTCTTCTTTGTCTAGCTTTGGATGATTGCAGAGTTAGAGGAATTTGTCCATCTCTTCTAGATTGTTGAAATTGTTTGCATATAGCTTTCATAGTATTCTCTGATTATTCTTTGATTTCTGCTGTATCGGTGTGATTTCTCCTCTTTCATTTATGATCCTGCTTATTTGTTCTTTCTCCTGTTTTTTTCTCTGTGAGCCTGGCTAGGGGTGTGTCTATCTTGTTTACTTTTTTTAAAGAACGAAATTTTGGTTTCATTGATTTTTTTGGATTATTTACCTAACCTCTATCTCATTTATTTCTGCTTTGGCTTTTATTATTTCCTCTCTTCTACTGGCTTTTGTTGTTCTTTTTCCAGTTCTTTAAGGTGGGAGTTTAGGTTTTTTCTTTGAGTTGTTTCTTGTTTCTTTATGTGAGCCTGTATTGCTATATATTTTCCTCTTATAATTGCTTTTAATGTGTCCTATAAGTTTTGGAGAGTTGTGTCCTCATTGTCATTCTTCTCATGGCACTTTTTAAATTTCTTCCTTGATCTCCTCATTGATCCAATGGTCATCAACCCAGTAGTGTGGGTTTCAGTCTCCATGATGTAAGTGGGTTTCTTGCCTTCTTCATATGTTTTATTTCTATTTTGATTTCTTCATGGTCACAGAAGGTAGTTGGTATGATTTCAATCTTAGTGTATCTATTGATATTTGTCTTGTGTCCAATCCTTAAGAATGATCCATGTGGATTTGAGAAAAATGTGTAATCATATTTTTGGGGGGTATAGTGTTCTATAGATGTGATAATTTACATGGAAAACCCTAAAAACTCTTTAGAAAAACTAATCAAAACGATAAACCAGGATATAAATCAACACACAAAAATCAGTGGACTTCCTGTATATAACCAATTAATCAGAAAAAGTAGAAATCAAAAAACTATTCTCTTTACAATTGAAACAAAAAAATCAAATGCTTGGGAATAAACCTAACAAAAGAGGTAAAAGACCTATACAAAGAAAATTATGAAGCACTGTTAAAAGAAATACAAGAAGACACAAAGAAATGGAAAGATATCCCCTGTTCATGGATCAGAAGAATTAACATCATTAAATGGCCATCCTACCAAAAGCAACATACAGATTTAACACAATCCAATAAAAATCTTAATGACATTCTTCAAAGAAATAAAGATGAGATTTATATGGAACCACATAAAAACTTCTAATAGCCAAAACTCTCCTGACTAAAATGAAAGAGCATGGTGGCATCACACCCCTAGGTGTCAAGCTATACTCACTACAAATCCATAATCATCAAAATTGCATGGTACTGGAACAGGAATGGACATACAGACCAGTGGATGCAAATAGAAACCCAGATATAAACCCACAGGTTTTATGGATAGCTATTCTTTTACAAAGGAGCGAAGAATATGCAATGGAACAAAGGAAGTTTGTTCAATAAATGGTGCTGGGAAAACTGAGCTGCTACATGCCAAAAAAAAAAAAAAAAATGAAGCTAGATTACTATCTCGCACCATGCATAAAAACCAACTCAAATGGATTAAAGAACTAGACATAAGACCTGAAACCATAAAATATATAGAAGAATAGATGGGCAAAATAGTAAATGACATACGCCTCAGTAACATCTTTAAAGATACATCACTCAAAGCAAGGATAGTGAAGGGAAGGATAAACATCTGGGACTACATCAGGTTAAAGAGCTTCTGTACAGCAAGAGAGACACTACAAAAAAATGTGGCATAAGGTAGGAAGAGTGCACGAGTTTATGGTGATTTTGTGGTAGAAAGTCCATGGGGATTACAACCAAGATGAGAAAATGCACGAAATGAAGAATGATGTGAAAAATAAATAGAAAGAAAGAACATAAAAAGGGAGACTAAGCTAGAGACAGAGAACAAGAAGTTTTCCTCAAACATGTCTTTCTAAGGTGACTCCAAAGAGCCTCAGAGCACGCCATCACCCATGTGTAATCTTATTTCATGAGTTTCTCTTCCTCATGGATTCAGCAAGGAGTGCAAGCACCTTCAGAAAAGGAGAAGGCACTGCCTTATCTGCCAGGCACCCTGGACTGAATGCAGGTACCCTCCTGTAGATGTGGTATCCAATAGAATGTCATGTGAAAGTGACTAAATGATGAAGGAATGTGGAAGCTGACTGGCTGAGAAAACCAAGCATCTTCAGAGGGGACAGTAGAAGCTGAGAGGAGGGAGATGAACATAGAACCAGTCTCATACTGCCCTAAACAGGAACTCTATGAAGACAGCTGTTAGCATAGACTGAGGTCCTGAAGGTCAGGAATTTCTTAGCACAGACCAAGGGGTGCCTTGACATGGCTGGAAATTCTGTTAAGCATCCCCCATCAGCTGGGAACCCGCTACCCCTTGTTCATATCTAAGGATAAAAATCTCACTATGTCACATAAATTAATTGTCAATTATGAACACCTGAAACTTATATAGTGCTATAAAGCAGTGTTAGGTCACTAAAAAGAAGTATAGCCACATAGTACATAACAGACTAAATCTACCTTGAATGCTAGGTGTTTAGTGGATTATTAAGATTGTTAGAAACATGTGGGATTATTGCCTTTGGGGTTACCCAACAACCTGGCCCAGGTGTCATTGCGAAATATCCTTACTCATAATTCTTACAGAAACATCAAGCTTCTGCTCTTGAATGGATCTGATTCAACTTTTAATGTCTGGGGATACCTATCTGACACTGTCAGGATGTCGGAGCACATCATGCACCCAAATCTACTATACAAGACTTGAATCCATCTTGTTTTTAAAACACAGTTTGTAAAAGGCTCAGGTCTCTCAGTCACTAAGCTGTGTGACCTAGAGTAAGTTACTTAACCTCCCTGAGCCCCAGGCTTTTCCTGTAAAGACAGGGGAGGATTGTAGATGTGGTTTGGGGAATGATTGGTTTTGATAAACTGTTAGCTGAAGTTTGTTAAAGAACATGTTTTCAAAACTGATTTTGAAATTTTGAAAAGGAAAAGCCAAGATTATGTCAGCCAGCTGGATAAGACCTCTGGTCAGGACAGTAGAGAGGAAGCTGTGTTTATTAAGGTGGTGCATGGGAATAGGAAGTGGAAATAGCAAGAAAGGAAACTGAGAGTGATAAACAGCTGGAGTTTCATTCCAGAGCCATCTCCATCCCCAAAATAGCTTTCTCCTGGCTTCCCATTCCCTCTTTCAGACGTAAATGAGGCGAAGGCCTTTATGCTGGCATATTCCCAAGCAACAGTGAGGAGCCCTTGAGCACTGCTAAAATCTTGGTGCCACGGAATCTACACCTCCCTGGCAGGGTGAGCCACTCCTCTCCAGGGCATTGGCAAGATCTGACCCACCTGAAACCACCTTTACCTTGCTTCCAGAAAGAGGATCTTGTATATTGCAAAGTGGGTGATGGAAATGGCCATTTTCCTCTCTTTCTCCTTCCCAATGGAACCCTGGATGATTCTTGAACTCTCCCTTTTACACCATAACTGACGGAGTGTGTCACACTGAGGCCCAGGCACACAGGCCAATTTTCTGTCCCTTCTTGCCTTCCCTCTTTCTTACTGTAGTGTTTAAATGCACAGGGACTTCAGAATTTGGGGTCCACCTCTGTGTCTTCACTCTTAAGCTTAATAAAACAAAACCCAGTGCCCTGTCTGTTGGCTCAGTGGGTTACAGCACAGCACTAAGAAGCTAACGCAGCTTCTGCATGAGTTCTATCCCTGCCTGCCCCGGAGGTGACCACATGGCACAGCAGACCTCTCCTGACCCGCCCGCTGCTCCCCTCAGCAGTGTACTTCATTGATCTGCCTGTTTTGCTCCCCACTCTGTCCCTGGTAAATCCTCTGACTGTCCCCACACCTCTGGCCTATACCCCAGTTCTGTATGCATAAATAAATGAATCTTTAAAACAAAACAAAAACAAAACCCCCAAACCCAACTCATTTAGCCTCTGGCTTTGTTTCTGTTTGTTTCTTCTTTCTTCCTTGGTGTCTTTTTTCACACCTTCTTCACCCCCATTCCTTCACCCACTTTAAGTAGTTTTATCTTTCTGTCCAGGTGTTGACCTGGGGAAATATCAGAAGCTGTAATATACTTCTCACCCAGGGCGAGTCATTCACACTGCTCTGTCACATCATTTTCTCCTTTTCTATTTGTTTTAACTTTAATAAAGTGCATCTAACCTTTGTGTGCTTGAGACCATAGGTTATCTTCAGATTCTCTCTTTATCATTCTGAACTTGACCCCCAGGAAGAATGATGCAACATCCAAATTCAGATCAGAGCATGGGAGTTGGAGTGGGGTGGGGAGGTTATGTTATATTTTTCCATATATATATATATATATGTTTTTTTTTCTGACTCATTGGCTATTTTTATTTTCTTTTGAGAAATGACCAAAATTCTAGTCTTTCAGTCAGTTTCATAAAGCAACTGGAAACAGAAGAAGAATCCTGGGAGCTTCCTTCCTCTCAGGCACGGGAGACAACCCGCGCTGTGAGGGGAACCAGGCGTGCCTCAACTCATGCGCGGTGGCTCTGGGCAGCCTGCTTCACTGGGCACAGCAGCCCAGCCTTGCTTTCCAACAAATGAAAATTGTATGTGTGTTTCATTATAAAATACTCAAACAATAAAGACTTTCTATATATATAAAAGGATCCCACTTCCTGCCCATAATTATCATTATAGTTTAGTATGTGTTCTTCCAGTCATTTTGATATATATTTATATTCATATTTTTGCAGAAAACCACACACGTGTCTTTTTTTTTTTTAAACCAAGACATAGAGTCATACTCTTAACACCAATTCCATTTGGTGATGTACTTAAACTTACACTGTTGTTGACAGCTAACCATGCTGACAATGTTTTAATATTATTTTAAAAAATGGCTCCATTACGCAAAAAAATGTACAATGAAACAAAGAAAGTTTGCTCAATAGAAGGTGCTGGGAACACTGGGTTGCTACAAGCAAAAGAATGAAGCTAGACTACTACTTCACATCGTGCACAAAAACCAACTCGAAATGGATTAAAGAACTAGACATGAGCCCTGAAACCATAAAATATATAGAAGAAAATATAGGCAAAACACAACATGACATACATGTCAGAAACATTTTTAAAGACACATCACCCAAAGGAAAGATAGCGAAGGAAAAGATGAACAGCTGGGATCACATCAAATTAAAGACCTTCTATACAGCAAAAGAGACATTAACCAAAACAGACACCCCACTGATGGTGTCTGATTTTTGCATACAATACTAATGATAAGGGAATGATTGCAAAGATCTACAAAGAGCAGATGAAACTCAACCAAAGCAAACAACCCAGTCAAAAAATGGGCAGAAGAGCTAAAAAGATACTTCTCCAAAAGGTGAAATGCAAATGGCCAACAGACATATGAAAAATGTTCAACAATCAGAGAAATTCAAATCAAAACCACAATGAGATACCATCTTATACCAGTGAGAATGGCACATACTAAAAACAAACAAACAAACAAAAAACAGCAACAACAAATGTTGGTGAGGATGTGGAGAGGAAAGAACTCTCCTATACTAGTGGTGGGAATGCAAACTTGTCCAACCACTATGGAAAGCTGTGTGCAGGGCCCTCAAACTGCCAAACATGGGGCTGCCATATGATCCAGCAATTCCACTTTTAGGTATCTACCCAACGGACACAAAAACATAATCAAAAGGACACCTGCACCCCTATGTTTACTGAAGCACTATTTATAATACGTAAGTTGTAAATGTCCCAAAATAGATGACTGGATCAAGAGCAATATGGATGGAACTGGAAGGGATCATGCTCAGTGAAATAAGCTAGGAAGAAAAAGAAAAATATAGAGGGCTTCACTTATGGGAGGAATGTAGGGGATCCAAATAAGGGACCAGGAAAAAAAGTAATTATAATAAAGTAAAAACCAAAATCTGCAGGTTAACTATAAACCAGAGACACTCTGCAGAGATGCGGTGGGGGGAGAGGAGGAGGGAGAAGGATCAAAATAAAATAAAGGTGAGATCAAAATATCATGATGGTGCTTGGGTGAATTGGTGGTAGGAATTTCACAGGGACTACACCTGAGATGATAAAACATACACTGTATACAAATGAAGAGTGATGTAAAAAATATATATAAAGTAATAAAAAAACAAAGTGAAGAAACAAAATGGCTCCACTGTATTCCATTCCATGGATATAACACAATTTATCTAACTTATGACTATAATCACTGGTTTTTACCCTTTATAAGTAATGCTACATATGTTTATGCATATATATTTGCTCAGTTATTTCTTAGAACAAATTCTCAGAGTCGGAATTGCTTGCCTGGATTCTCAGGGTCTTTCTCCTGCCTCACCCCTGAGCCCCTCATTAATATCTGCTTTCCAAAAATCTCATCTCTTTCTGTGGTACTTCGTATTTCCTAACTAACTATGGCTTACTATACTGGGAATAAAATAAAGGAGAAAAGAAGCAAAGAACCTGGGTAAGCTGCAGACATTTTACTTCTGTTTGCATATAAACATTTGTCTTCTTAAAGATCCCCTGAAGTCCTCCATGACCTTCAGGTCTAGAGGGCTCTGGGGTGGGGGAGGGGGAGGGCTGCAGACACTTCAAACAGCCCCTTCCGCACCTGAGCTTCCTTTTCCCACAGCTAGCCCTTCTCTCCAGCACTAGCATTGCTTTCTGGGAACTGTAATGAGCTTTGCAGGCACAACAGCCCATACCCTGAATTTTCTTCTTTAAGTCTGGGAGTGGAGAAGTGTCATGTGTGATCGATGGTGCTGACTTCCCAAGTGTGACCGACACTTGGATGAACTATGTACTCTCACCCTGCCTGCTACTCTGCTGGGGGGTGTCCCGTGTTCCCCCTACCTGGGGCTGGATGAGATTGAAGGGAGGGCTGGGAGGTGTGGACACACATGGGACCAAGACCCACAAAGAGCCCCCTTCTTGGTCCTGTTCCTTCCATCTTGTCATTCTTTCCACCATCAGGGGCAGAGAGAGAATGGGCAGTGGGCCGGGGATAAGAGGGTAGGTTTTGATCTTCAAGTCATTCAGCTCCAGGGAACGGATGGAAGTGGAATTTGACCTTGTGGGTAGAAAGTGGCCTGAAGAATCTCTGTGGGAGGCTAGTGAAACTGTAAACACTGAATAAACAGAAAAGCGGTGTCCACACCACCCCTGTACCCGCATGATCACACACACCTGGGTTTCAGCTCAGTCTCCTTATCACTTCTGATCACTGAAGAGATTAAATGGGATGACATTTACTGCTTTGAGAATAAGTTAAAACACTACTGAAACTCTGTGAAATAGGGTTGCAGATGATCTCTAGCCCTTATCAATGCAGATAGTTAGATCACGAACTGCAACAAGACAGACAGGCGGCCCTCTTCTCAGGGTGTGTGGGGAGGTCCAGGTCACCGGGGGCAGGCAGGAGAACACGAGGCCTCAGCCACTTTATCTGAAGTGAAATGCTTCAATTTAAACTTCCCAGTTCTTCCAATTTGATGTATTTATAGATATTTTTCTTTAAAAAGTGAGAAAATTGGGCCCACCCTGGTGGCACAGCCAGTTAAAGCACAGCACTGAGAAGCCAAAGCCACTTCAGCACGAGTTCAATCCCCACCCCTGAGATGATCCACGTGACGTGGCAGACCTCTCCTGACCTGCCCGCTGTTCCCCCAGCAGTGTACTTCGTCAGTCGGCCTGTTCTGCTCCCCACTCTGTCTAGGGTGAAGCCTCTCACTGCCCCCACACCTCTGGCCTGTACCCCAGTTCTGTATGTACAAATAAATAAATTTTTAAAAAGTAAGCAAATTTTTCCTTTCCTAAGGAAGGTTGCAGAGAATGAGTGCAGGCAGCAGTGTGCATTCACCTGACTTCACTTACGAGCTGGAGAAAATGAAATTTAAAAACGTACAGTCTCTAATAGAAGACTCGAGATCCTGGGCCACTAGAAACTGGAGGGTCCATCCTGCTCCTTCCCCACCATTTTCCCAGGACTCAGTTCATGAGCCTGGTATGGAGAGGACCCCTGCAGTGGGAGCCCCCAGAGGCAGGGACCGCACACACATGGGGGAAGAGGGGAGTGGGAGACTCTGCCCAAACCTTTCATTCACCTCCTGCGGGAGACTCCTGTTTTGTAAATTCTCCATCTGACATCACCTCAGCTCCTAAAACAAATGTTATCTGTGTTGCAGGTCTCTACCTCTGGCATTTCTCCCTCTGTAGGAACTCCTGGTAACAACAGCTGTCAACACCCCACTCATGCTGTCAGCTGCAGAGAAGTCAAAGCAGCTGGGGCTGGGGAGGGGGCCACACCTGTGTTTCTGGTGTCAGGATGGAATGAGGCAGAGGGCAGGAAGGGGACAGGGATGAGGTAGTGGCAGGCTGGGGTGTGGGGTGAAGCTCTACCGTGCTATTCCAAACTCCTACGAATTAAGGTGGCCTTCAATCATTGTCACGAGTAAAAACTAAAGGCAGAAATAGGGATTGTTCTTGCTAACTATCAGATGCTAATCCAAGATCCATATAAAGTCACTTGGCAGGTCATAGGCCCAGGACCTAAAGAGAAAAGCCAGAGAAATATCACCCTGTTGTGCTTTGAAATGAAATGGAATAGGTTTGGTGCTTTATCACAGCCTTTTCTAGGTTTGATTGGATTATGTGTGTGTGTGTTGCTCTCTTTCCTCTTTCTTGACCGCCTCTTGTGAACTCTAGAGGAGGTAGTCTGTCACTTACCTACCAAAGGCTGATTATATTTCATCAGTTTTTAGAAGTTCTAGAAGTTTCTGAGCCTGTTTCATAATGCTGGATCGCTTTCGTAATGGCATAATTAAGTATCCTGACACTGTGAAACCTAAGTCTTCCTTCTTAAGTTTGTATTTTATACAACTTTATTTTCCTGCCCTTGATACTAACCAAGAGAGATCTTCAAATTGGTTAAACTGTGTGTGCTAGGTCTCCACGTAAGTGACTTACAAGGAAACAGGATTTAGCAAATACAAGGAAAGTGTTTTACAAACAATTTGCCAGATGGTCCCTTTCTGCTTGTCATTTTAGCTTGGTTTTGTGACTTATGAGTACATTTCCTTGTACAATTCCCACCGGAGCTACAGAGTTAGCGAGAGTGTGTCAGAGGAATAGCTAAATAAATCCTAGGCAAAGGGAGTTTTCAATCATAAAACTTCTTGGTGACTTTAATCACAGAGAGGAACTTCACAGGGCTTAGAAGGATAGCGTTTATGAAATAACCCACAAAGCCTGTGTAGGAGGCAGGATTTCACCACAAAACCAAATGGAACCCAATTTGAGCACAACTTGAGATTAAATCTCACGCCTCAACTTGGTATACTTTCTCAGCATTGGGATCAGATGTATCAAAATAGAAAGACTGCCACTGTTTTTTCTCAGGCTGCACGGATCACAACCAGGAATGAAAAAATGCCAAAACTTTCTCAGGGCAAAATATTGTCTTCATTTTCCATATGGAAAGGTTAGGAATAGTTTTTCAACTCCTCCAATGCAGAAAGGTTTGAATGGCTGCTATCATCAGATGAGAAAAAAATGAAGCAAATCTTCCCACAAGAGTCAGAACTATTTCCACTTTAAGGTTTCCTGCTTGATTGCAAAATAATGACCTATCTTAGGGTTGATTTCTCCAAGTCTGAAATTGAGTGTGCAGTAAAACATCATTCTCCAAAGCCCTTACGAGCAGGTACTGTATCTGTGGCTGCAGGTGGGTGGAGGCTGGAAGAGGCAGATGCAAGCGTCCTGATTGGACCTCCGGCTGTTCACTGATGGACCCTTGCACCATTGTCTTGCTGTTCAGATTCTCTTTACATTGAAATGCTGGGAATCATCCATGGCCTTTCGTAGTCCAATTGAGTTGACTAATCCTGTTGAAACACTTGGGTTTTTGTTCTTTTAAAAACTAGCGAAAGTATCAAATCCAGATATCAGGAGACCCAAGTCTGGTTCCAGCTCTGCTATTGAAGACATTTGGGACTTCATCATTTTGACTCTTATCTGTGATGTGGAAGTAAAGAGAAGGGATTTGACTAGATAAGTTTTTAGATTCCTTCTGGATAAGAAAGAGTTATTTTCTGTTTTAGTCTTCTTTGGATAATACACTGTCAACCCTGACCTGCTTTCTTGGGTGGCTGGCTAGGTGGTGTAAATCAACTGTGTTTAGAAAATTCTTAAACATCGTAGAAGTACAAGGGTGTAAAAGGTTGCTATTTATCTTAGTCAGGGATTATTTATATAAATTTCAGTTATGTTAAAAGGTCACCGACTGAATAGATCTTCAAAATCAATTATGAATAAAAATACATTTAAAAACCCAAGTCATCTCAGTGGGTCAGGCGGAATGTATCCCCCTAAGGTCTCTCATGCTCACTTGCCCTCTGCTTCACCTCTCCCCTTAAATTCTACCTGACCATGCCCTTCACATTCAGCTCCCAGCCCAAATATCCCCTCCCTACTTTGGGGCTGTCCCTGAAAATCTATCAAAGGTAGATCCCACTCCCTCCTCATTGTTCTGTTCTGTTCTCTTCCTAGTCCTCATATCAGCCAGAAGTTTTTGCTCATTTTTCATTTGTTTACCTTCCTCTTGTCTGTACTCTTTCGGTAGAAAGTAAAATCAAGAGAAACTAACATTTATCTGTTCTCTGTTATAGCCCCAAGTTCAAGTATAAAATTCGTTTTTTAAAAGATTTATTTATTTATGCACACAGATCTGGGGTACAGGCCAGTGGTGAAGGGGTGGTGAGAGGATTCACCACAGATAAAGTGGGGAGCAGAACAGGCAGATTGATGAAGCACACTGCTGAGGGGAACAGTGGGTGAGTTTGTACATAGTGCTGTGCTTTAACCTGTTGTGCCTCCAGGGAGGACCTGAAGTATAAAACTCTTAATAAATCTTTGTTGGATAAATGAACTAACTCCCATCTTCCTTAGCTGCACCCCATGTTAAAAAAAGCTCTACGTGGAACTTTTCATATTTCTTCAAACATACTCTACTGTTACCTCCATGCTATTTTCTCTGCCAAGAAGGCTGTCTTTTTCTCTCCCAATTCTCCTAAGCCTCGAGGACCTAGTCCCAATGCTGTTTCTCATCTAGGCTCATTCTGCGACATTGCACCTAGGACTACTATAGCAATGAGCACATTGTTCTGTCTTTGTTCATTCATCCATCCTGTCATCCTGTGAGTCTGGGTGAATCTTGAAGTCAGGGACCAACACTTTTTTTTTTTTAAGCTATAGTGTATTGTACTGTAATCAGCATAGCAGTGCAGGTGATCTTTTGAATTAATGTTTTTGTATCTTTTTTGTAAATGCCCAGCAGTGGAATTGCTCAATAAAATGGGGGGAGGGGTGTCCATTTTCAGCAATTTGAGGAACCTCCAAACAGCATTCCATAGTGGTTGGACCAGTTTGCATTCTCACCAGCGGTGTAGTAGAGTTCCTTTTTCTCCACTTCCTCACCAACATTTGTTGTTGCTAGTTTTTTTTAAAATATGTGCCATTCTCACTGGTATAAGGTGGTATCTCATTGTAGCTTTGATTTCTTTTTCCTTGATTACCAATGATGTTGAACATTTTTCATATGTCTGTTGGTCATTTGTATTTCTTTTTTAGAGAAGTGTCTTTTTAGCTCTTATGCCTATTTTTTGATGCGGCTGTTTACTTTGTTTTTGTTGAGTTTTGATAGCTTGCTGTACACCTGTGATCTGTCATTTTTCATTAGTATTGTGTGCAAAACATTTCTCCCAATCAGTGGATGTCTCTTTGTCCTCCAACTCTTTTTTTTAATTGACCGTATATTTTTATTTCCTTACAGTGTTCATTTCTGTAAACAGGTGTTGTCCCCATAATTTCCCCATCACAGCACCCATGAACCATCACCATAATCCCTTGTTGTTCTTTCCTCCCATTTGACCCCTTTCCCCCTCCCCTAATGTATGCCTTAGATCTATAGGTTGCCTGCTGTTTTTGTCTTTTTTTTCACCCTTTGCTCAATTTCCTCTCATATTTCTCCTATAAGTGAAACCATCTGATATTTTTCTTTTCCCTTCTGACTTATTTCACTGAGCATAATCCCTTCTAGTTCCATCCATTTTGCTGTGAATGGTATCAGTTTATCTTTTTTTGATTGCTGAGTAATATTCAGGAACTAACTCTTACTTACCCAGGCTGAGAATGGTGTCTGATACCTAATAGAGAAGAGTTTGTGAATGAATGGTTTCATACAGACCTGCCTTGTGGGCTCTTAACCTTGGGGAATCCCCAGTTGATTATCATTGTGGTGTTTCTGGAGGGGACTTGACTAGGAAAGACTAAGGTAATAGCCACCTGGGAACAGACAGAACCTGACTAAACAAATGTCTGAGCCTTTTGCTGAAGGACACCAAGCACTTGGAAAAGCGTAAGCTCCTTTATCATGCTGCATTTTTTTTTTCTTCTCAATTTACTTGTGACCATTTCTCATTCCCTAGGGGGAAAGGACTGCTAACAGCTCCACAGCTGTAGATAAACTAGTAACATTTCACAGGTGACAGATTTTCCTGAAATCTTGGAGTAAAACCACAGAAAAAAATATCAGTCTCATTCACTTCAGATACCATTTTATAAGAATTACTTGATTAAATTCTGACTAGAAAAGGGGCTGCCACAAATGATTAGTTGACAGAAATACAAAAAGTCTTGACTGATTATGGCAGCCTCCCTTCTAGTCTTACACAGAGAGAAGCACTGTGACAAAACTTTATTTTAAGCCTGCTTCTGACTCTGTTGTTACTTAAATGTAATAACATGCACACAATTCCCCTTCCTGGTTCACTATAAGTGGCTTTGTTAAGGGGAAGGATGTCCTAAAGGAACTCTGCAGAGTCTTATGGACTCCACCCACTACTCCAGCTTTCTGTACCCTACACCCTACTCCAGTGATTGGAAACTACAACTCCCAGCAGTACCAGGGAGAGAACTGCGAGGACCCAAGGGCGAGGCTAGCAGGAATTCTGGGACATTTGGGGGATAAATAGGGCGCGATTGCATCTCTCGCTCTCTCTCTCTCTCGGGAAGCAGCTCTCCTGACCCAGTGATTCAGTGTGTTCAGTCAGCCTAGATGTAAGGTATTCCAGTTACTTTGTATCCCGCTCTCTTTCCCTGGGTTGTTTCCTACTCCTTTCCCCTTTTGTAAATAAACCCGTTATTGACCCTTTTGTGTGTCCCTACAGTATAACCGAATTGTGAGTGTGGATGAGGCCCCACAGACCGGCGGCCCAGTCCACTCTGGGCTACCTTGTATTAGCTTTGGTATATGTCAGCCATTTTTTAGAAGAGTAGTTTTCATAAGATAGAACATGGCCACACATCAATGCTAGTAGCTTTTACTTGTAAGGGATGTTACTGTAGATTTTAAGAGTGTGGGGATTTTAAAAGTGATGGAGAAATAACTGAACGATTCAGCATTCTATATATATTTATCAAAAGCTGAATTTTTATTGGTTTTCCAACGATGTGGAAAATATGAAGGTGAGGATAATAACATTTTTAGGGGCATTTAGTATTAAGATTTGATGGACGGAGATTTCTTATGAGTCTTGAAAATTTGTAGGTTTTTGTTCACTGACAGATGAATGAATAAGAAAATTCTGATATCTACACACTAATGGAATATTATTTGACTATAAAAAGGAAATTTTACAATGTGTGACAAAATGGGCTGGCTATTTAGTGAAAGAAATAAACAGAGAAACATACTACTATACAAATTACTTATATGTAGAATCAAAACCAATATAAAAATAGATCATTGAGGGCCCTCGCTGGTGGTGCAATGGGTTAGGACACAGCCCTGCAAGCTGGCCACAGCCACTTCAGTGCGGGTTCAATCTTTGGCCCCGGAGGTGATCCACATGGCAAACCTCTCCTGTCTGATCTGCTGCTCCCTTCAGCAGTGTATTCTGTCAGTCTGCCTGTTCTGATCCCCACTCTGTTGCTGATGAATCATTTGACCACCCCTGCACCTCTGTCTGTACCCCAGCTCTGTATGAATAAATAAATCTTTAAAAAAATAAGTCATTGATACAGACATGTTTCCATATTAGAAAGTTTTCTAATGAAATGTAGGAAGGGTCTCTTAGTCTCTTACTTTGTACTTGAAGGGGTGATTTTATTTATTCATTGATCAGAAAAATATTTTAAATGTCTATTTCCTGCCAGGCTCTAACATTGCAGACAAGATGCCTGTCTTAATGAAATCTATAGTTCTTTAGTTGAGTTGGGTTAACTATTGCCATAGATTTGGTGATGGTTCCATGGTTAAAGAAGAAAGAGACTTATTTCTTTTTCATATAGCATGCCAGCAAGGCTCTCTGTTTCAAACTATCAAAGACCCAGGTTCCTTCCACTGGCTTTCTTCACTATTAACTACTATTAACTTGGGGCTTGAGTGGTAGATGTGTTTGCTGGTAGGAAGGGGCAAAAGAATACAGAGAGGCCACAACCATTTCCATTCACGTACTGTTGGGAAAGGGGGTAGACTTAAATCACAGGTCACTCGGGACTGCAAGGAAGTCTAGGAAATATAACCTGAGTATGTGCCAGAAAAAGGATGAAATGGACTTGGGTGGACAACTGGATACCTCAGTTACTATATCCCTACTGGAACTATGAGAATTTATTATGGACCTCTCTGTGCAAACTTCTTTTTGTCACTGTGTCTTCTTGTGACAGTGGAAGTAGCAAAGAGGAAAAAAAAATTGTTTCTATTCAAAGGAATTTACACCTTAGTAGAAGAAACACTATATGTGTACACAGACACATAGCTATAGTATAAAACAGAATGTTATGTTACAAGAATGATACAAGTACCACACACAAGGAATTCAAAGAACATTACACAAGGAACACAAAGGAATTAAAGGGTTTTAACTTGAAGTGATTTCCTGTGGTAGAGTAATACAATAAGTCGTCCCTTAATGTCTTCAATTGGTACTTAGAAACTCTAACTTTCAGCAAAGGAATGTATAACACAACAAGTTGATCATATGTAATTGATACAAGGAGCTAAGTTCCTGAAGCATGTAAGTTCCTGATCACAAAAACATCATCAAACTTCAAAGTGAAAACCCACAACATGTACTATTCAAAATTACTTTTTTTCATTCATTCATTTCCCAATTCAGTTATTCCGGTTCAGGGCCATGAGTGGCTAGAGCCCAAATCAGCAGTACAGGGCACAAGGTGGGACCCAGCCCTGGAGAAGGGCCAGACAATAGGGCATACCACACACATACCACTCACTCCAGCTGAGATGATTGAGACACACCTCCTGGGGACGTCTTTGGGATGTAGGAAGAAACCACAAGAGAAAACCCATTCAGCCTTGGAAGAATGTATAAATTCCCTCAAGCAGTGATCAGGAATCAATTTTTATTTTGCTCATCAAAGTTATATGCAGCCATGTTGAACAAGGTATCCCTGTAGAGCCCCTGGACAATGTTAACTCTTCTCTATTGGTATTTATGCCGTATAACATCCTCCGTGGGATAGCAACTCACCCTACATTTTGCCTCTTCTAAGAAATCAATCTCTTCTATCATCTCCCATGGGCTATTTGGGCCCTTTATTTTGGTAAGGTGAATATATAATTATTATCCAAGCAAAGACAGTTTTGAGAGTGAATCACAAGCCACCATCGTGCGCATATGTGTGTGTGTGTGTGTTGTGGGAGTGGTATGAGGGAGGGTGTCTGAGGAGGGTGTGAATATCTGGTGGATCAACCCTTCATAGTGACTCCAGATTCCTGCCTTTCCCTACCTCCCTGACTCTGCCTGCTCAACAGGTGGCTGACTCCCGGCATACAGTCATGTCAATTTGGATTCTCTTAAAATTGTTATTTATAGGGTTAAATCTCCTAGTTCTATGTTCACTTGTTTCTTCCTTACATCATTCTTTTCTTCCATGTTGAGATATTGAGGGTAGTACATGCAGTTTACAATCCTTGTTTTACTCCGTATGTACTACCTTATATTCACTACCAAATTACATGACTTTACTTTCTCCAGTCATAAACAGGATATACTCTACTTTTAAGAAAACCTATCACATAAATGCAAGGCATCTTATACATTTACTTAGCTATTGTTATCTGGGGAGGGTTGGGTGGGGGTGGTCAGGGCAGATCAAGGAGGGGGAGGGGGACTCCCAGGGAGGACAGCCCTAGTTCTCATAGACTCCTTTTAGGAACACAGTGGAGGAATTTGCAGTGCATATCAGGCAAGTTGGAGTTTAGCCAGTGTGCATGGCCTTATCCTTCTATTGGTGGGAAAGTGTTCGTTTTGAACACAAGTGCCTTATATGCTGACTTTCTTGCTACCGTGGGATATAGGAAATATGCATTGTTTGTCATTTAAAATAAAAATTCCAAATTCTATGACCTTGAGACCCTCAGCGCAGTGATCTAGAAAACAGTGTTGGGAACTCCCAAATCCTCCCGGGCCTGGGATGCCGCCTTCTGTCTGGGAAAGCTGGCAGCTGAAGTTAGAAATTAGTGGATTTTGTAGCTTGGGACCAGTGGGATTTAGAAAATCTTTGTTTTCCCCTTGCCAAGCTTCCCAGACTATTTAGGCTTTAACAAAAAAATAATTTTCAGTTTAGTTAAGAAATACTTAACATCACTGTATAAATTCAAAACATACAGCATGATGGTTTGATATAATATATTATGAAATGATGAACACAGTAGATCCAGCTAGCATTCATTTTCTCATATAGATACAATAAAAAGAAAAGGGGAAAATATCCCCCTGTGATGAATAGGGGGAAAAAATTAAGCCAACATTTTATTGCTTGGAATTCCTTTAAGAATGGCTCACCTTTGATCTGGGTCAAATTCAAAATGGGGAAATCCATTCCCATCAACAGGGTATTGTTTGCTCCCTCATAGGAGACGGGCTGTGTGGTAGAGGGGATAGAATTTGACTGAACCCAAGAAATCAGCCATTACATTTCTGGATCCTGAAAAATCTATTGTACTAGAAACCAAGAAAGAATAATAGCTGGACTCCTGGAAACTTTGAACAATGTCTGCACATCATGAGAAAGTCACTCTTGTTTCCACAATATGTGAAGAGTGAAAACAGGTAATATTGATTTATTGTGTGCCACATAGCATGCATTGGGGTGATTTTTTTCTGTGACCTCTTAATCAAACCTCATGAAAATCCCATGAGGAAGACATTATTAACTTTATTTCATGGATTAGGAAATAAAGACTTAAGATAGTAAAAACTGAAACCAAAAGCCCAGTTAGGCCCTCCCTGGTGGTGCAGCGGGTTAAAGCACAGTAGTAAGAAGCTTAAGCCACTTGTGCATGGGTTCAATCCCCGCTTGCCCCATAGGTGATCCACATGGCGTGGCAGACCTCTCCTGGCCCGCCTGCTGCTCCCCTCAGCAGTGTACTTCGTCAGTCTGCCTGTTCTGCTCTCTGCTCTGTCTCTGGTGAATCTTCTCACCCTCCCAGAACTGGGCCTGTACCCCAGTTCTGTATGCATAAATAAATAAATCTTTAAAAAAAAAAAAAGCCCAGTTAAATAATTGGTGGTATCAGTAAATGGACCTCCATCAGGCTGACCCCAAAGCCCTGCCATTATTTGTGCCACCTGATGGCAAAAAGGAAAGTTCGTCTACTGTGCCCACTATGTAAATATTTTGAGAGGTACTTGGGGGGATTATCCCTCAATCCAGGGCTAAACAATACACTTTTCATTGTGTAGATTTGTGGGGCTTCTGGATTTATATTTCTCCTTAAAGGCTGTTCAATTTCAGGAATAACATGTAGTAAAACAAACTGAATTTTTATTTATTTGACAGGAATGTTGGATATCAAGGTGATGACAAAGGAATATAGATGCTATTGCTCAAAGCAGGAACTGGTCTGCCATCAGTGGGCCATGGGGAAGCCTATGGTCAATGCTACTTCATTGCTTCCTTTCTAGAAAAGTTGAATTGTAGCCTATTTTAAAAAAATTATTTCTAAAGATTTATTTATTTATGCATACAAGAACTGGGGTACAGGCCAGAGGTGCAAGGGGTAGAGGATTCACCAGAGACAAGGTGGAGAGCATAATAACAGGCAGATCTACTGAAATACACTAGTGAGGGGGGAGCAGCAGGAGAGACAGGAGAGGTCTGCTGAGCCATGTGGGTCAGCTCCCTGCCAGAGATCGAACTAGTGCTGCAGAAGCTGTGGACACCTTCATAGTGCTGTACTTTAACCCACTGCACTACCAGGGAAGGCCCCTGTAGCCCATTTAGATTAGGAAAAGCCAGTATACTTCCTGAAGATCTCCTAGATAATCTTCCATACTTCAAGAGTCAGATATTTGACTACATCAAGAGAGTGAAGGGGGAAAGTTGCTAGTATATACAGATGTCAAATTATAACTTACATACTATCTTAAGCCAATGTTACTTCAATAAAAACAAAACAAGCCTGTTTTTAAAGTTGTCATCTTTATTCAAAGACTTTCATTGGAAAATATTCTGAACATCAAGCTCTAGCTTTGGGATGGAGATTCTTTTTAAGGGATTACTTCTTTCTGGGTCAATTCTATGTTTAGTCAGATAGGACCAAAAAGTAGTCTTATGATTTCCATTACCCCTTCTCAGCAGGGTGAGTACTTGAAGTAATTAATTCTGATTATTGAAGTAAATTTAAAAAAAGTATTACTTTTCCACATTTGAAATGTGTTGCATTTATGATTATTAAAGTATATATTTTTAAATCTCAAAACTAAAATCTTTTTACCTTCAACATTTGTTTTTATTTGTTTTGTTTTGTTTTATGATTTACTTATTTATGCATATAGAGGCACAGGGGTGGTGAAAGGACTCACCATAGCCAGAATGGGGAGCAGAACAGAGAGATTGACAATATACACTGAGGGGAGCAGCGGGCTGGTCAGGAGAGTTCTGCTGTGCCATGTGGATCACTTCCGGGGCAGGGATCAACTCACATTGAGGTGGCCACTGCCTGCTTCACAGTGCTGCCTTTTAACCCACTGTGCCACTGTGGAGGGCTGTAGTTAACATTTGTAAAGTACAGGTTTCCTCCTGGAAGCCAACAAAGTTAATAGATTCTTATATGTTTTTCCAAAGACTTATGTTGTTTATGTAAACAAACACACACTTTATTGCAGCAATTCTGCCCCCCCCCCCATTAAAACAAAAACTTTAAATAAAGTGAATTTTGAGTTGCTTTGCTTTGGGTAGCTGCTTTGCTTTGGGCAGACCTACCTACTCTATCAAGTACCTTTTTTCTTGGTCTCTGAGGCTTCTGCTTTCTAATTTCCAGTGGTAATCTCTACCATCTTTTCAGTCTTCACTCTTCTAGCTCAGATAGAAACAGCTACTGCTCTTTATTTCTGATCCCAACACCTGCTTCTTCTTGCCCTTTAAAAAGAGTTACTATCAGACAATAGAAAGGACCTTTCAAACAGGGGGCAAAAAAGCAGAAGGAGTGGGGGAGAAGAGAAGCTTCACCGCAAGGACCTACGGAGGGGTCCCCATGTCACCTCAGGCCTGTGCAGCTTCAATGCTGTCTGTCAAGTAGGTGGTTCATGGCTTCTGAGCTAGCAGTGTTGTTACTCCTACTGCTGTTGGGGTTCACAGTTCCTCTTTCATTCACCCGCAGCCCCTTTAGTCCAAAGCACCCCAGATACCTTTGCCTTTCAAGAGCTTCCTTTCTCCCCTGGGAGGGCTCAGTTATAGTCAAGGGGAATTTGAAGTAAAAAAAAGTTGTTGAGCTTTTCGCCTATGATTAATTTATGGTATTATTAGTGACAGCAGGAATCACAAGCTTGTAACATTTTTTAAAAAGTAATTTACCCTCTTCTCCCACAGCAGCTCAGTTTTAGTCAGAATTAAATGCTGTTCCTCCTACCAGGTTTCCAAGTTGCTGAATCACACAGACTTTCTTCAGAGAAAGGGCCGTGGGGACGGATTGGTGTGGTCCTCTGAGCGACAGGCCCACGTTTTTCTCTCAGTGATGAGATTTGAGACTTTGGGGCCTCAGTCCCACTATCAGGAAATGCATTTGGTTTTCCCTGAAAGAAAAGTCCCCTGGACAAGGTCATCTATCCGTTTCTGCTGCTGTTTGTCACCAGCTTCAAATATGGTGACTCATCGTCACGGGTCAGAATAAACCTCCTTGCTATCATTTATTAAAAACGAGTTCCCACCACCTGGGGAGGCTGCCTCATGTAAATCACATCTCCCAAGCTGAGCTCTGATGACACAATCTCTAAAATAGCCCAGCCATGTTTTTTGGTGGCTGTTCAGTTTGTTTGTTTTGGTTGGTGATAGCTCCTTTGCTAATATCCCAGCCTCAGATAAAGTGCAAAATCAATTGATAGTGAGAAAAATGTACATTCTTCCCTGTCCTCCCAGCAATGGCCTGGGTTTCAAGGGAGGAAGGGCTGGTTGGGGGTGGGGGAAGGGGACTGACCTTGTCCATGATTGCTGGGCAGTTTTGGACAGCCCTGGATAGCCCTGGTTCTTCTACTCTGGGCAATAGCCACCTTGTGACAGATGGAAAGTTCCAGATGAACCAACTGGTGATGTCCTGCCTGGGCTCTGGCTTCCCCCTACTCTGCCCCTATACTGTGCTCCCAGGCACATTCCCTACACCAGGAGCTGGTCTTCTGGTTGGAGTTTCAGAATCTATATATTCTGATTAGGCATAGAGAAAGGCACTGATCATAATCAAATCCCCAAAGGGAGATGATCCGTTTAAGAAATATTATCCCAGAGGATCCAGAAAGCAATTCATTGGGCAGCTCATTTTCTCCCTTGAGATTTATTTACCTAAGAAGAAAAAAAAATTGGAAAGGATCTTGGTACCCCCAGAATCAAAGGGAAAACAGGTGAATTTAAAATGTATATCCAATTTAATTTACCTCCTCAGGCATATATGTTTAATATGCAGCAGACTCACTAAGATTAAAAAAATGAAAGGTTTTCTATCATCTGTGGTTTTTTATTTACTATTTACCATTATTCTTGGATAATGATAATTAACATGTACATACTGAAAATTTAAATAAACAAAGGGAATATGATGAGAACACTAATTCTCCCTAGTTCTATCTTCCCACTCCATTCAGTTAGCTATTTCTTGTGCTTCTTTCCAGAGATAGTCTGTATGTGACAAAAACATACATGTGCTTCCATGTTCTTAGAGACCTTGTTTTTTTTTTTTTTTTCATTTAATTTTTTATCTTGGATAGCCTGCCAAGACATGGGATCTTTCCATTGTATGGATATACATAATTTGAAGGACACACCTGTGCCTTGCAATCTTTTGCTGTTACGAACACTGCTGAAATAAATGACTACAGAGGTATTTTTACCATAGATCCTCTAATAAAGTCTCCTCCTCCTGGGGAGCAGGGTTTTTTTCCAAATGGAATGATCCTTTCTGCCAGGCCCAGTGACTTTCCTCCTGGGCACTGAGCAACAGTGACAAGTTCTGATCCCACTTTCTTTTTTCCATACTCCCCTTGATGGCCCTGCTCCAAGTCAGACTTTCTTTCCTGTTACCCTTCCTCCCAAACACAATGTAATTAATTAGATTTTTGTCTTTTTAGTTAGAATTATAGTTCAGTGTCTCTCTAAGATTATATCTAAGTCACCAAGTTTAGATTTTAGCTTTCCCAAAGCTCCTTAATCATATCTTTACAGGAGATTATTTACCTTATGGGGTATACAGTGTGTGTGTGTGTGTGTGTGTGTCTGTTTGTGTGTCTGTGTGTATGAGAGAGAGAGAGAGAGAGAAGTAGGTTTTTACATTGCAGCAATGCAAATAATTTTAAAATGATTATTTGATTTCAGTGTTTTAAAAGTTGACTCCAGAAAAATCCTTCCTGACCAACTACCTGTACCTTCTTTCAAAACCTATTTTGCTTTCTTACATGTGGCACTAAAAACTTGTGTTATTTAACCCTAACACTACCATTTTCTTCTCTCTCCCCAAAGTCTAACATACACGTCTCTGATTATTTCTTGCCCTAAAGAGTACAGAAGTGGGCCATGAAGTTCTTAGAATGACACTGTTATCTATCAGCACCTCTTAGATAGATGCTTGACTCTCAAGAGCCACATTGTTGAAAAATAAAATCCCTTAGGTAGGCGGACTGCTCTAACCAATAAACCACCAAGTGTAAAATGACTCTCAGACACCCAAAGATTATTTCTTGCTCACATAACCATGTTTGATCAGCTCAACAAGGTGACCCTCTGCCACACGATAACCCTGTTAATTCACTGCTGCTGTTATCTGTCACGTGTTTCCAAGATTGCAACTCCATCAGTGGGGAGGGGAGAAAAATCGTCAAGAAGCTCTGCGTGGCAGGCTTTTCTGGGCCAGATCTGGAAGTGACATGATTTAGTTCTGCTTACAGACTATTGGCCAGCATTCAGTCACATGGTCTCCTGACTGTCAGGAACCTGGGAAATAGAGTCTCTGGCTTGACATCGACAATCTGGCCACAACTCTACACTGTGGAGGGGCCAGTTGAGGTTTATGTTGGACAGTTGGCTTTCTCCTGTAATTATCATTACTGTGTTTTTATATGTCATTTTTGTACACATTATTTATAAGACATTGTATATTATACGTGTATATAATATAATTTAATTTTCTAAGGAGTAGTCATTTATTGTAGATTATTATTAATATTATTTCTTTAGTAGATGAAGAAACTGAAACTCAGAAATTAAATTATTTGCTGTATATGTATTCAATAGTATATCTTAGAATTATGATTGAGTTCCTGGCCTACCTATTTCTAAAGCTAGTGCTATTAATTTAATGCTATCCTGCCTAGGTAGAGCTGGCTTGTTTGAGTCTTTGATGGCTATAGCAGAACACAAGGACAAATCCCACCTTCCCCTTTGTTTTTCTCATTTCTTCTTTAGCAGCACCCAGGAGAAGTCCTGAGGATCTTAGTAATCTCCATGGTTTCACACTCTGCTTTTATCTTTTGTGGCTGCTTTGTCTAGAATCTGGGTTATTTTCCAATCATGCTCAAAGATTCAATTACTATTCATATAAAAGCGACTCTGAAATATTTTTTAGTTCCAACACTTTAGCTTAGGTTAAACTCAAGTTTCTGAGTATTTCTGCAACACCTCCAAACATGCCCCAAACTCAACATTTACCCAAACTGCAGTCATTGTCTTTTACCCTAGGAACTTCCCACTCCGCAAACTTGCAAACCAGCAGTTCACTGGTTTGGCTTAGCTCTCCAAGGTGTAAGTGCCAAATTTGTTTTTCCACTGCTGCTTACACCTTAAAGATGAAGTCAATTCACAGCTATTTTGCATGTTTTCTAGACGGTTCAAATGTCATCACTGTTGCCAGCAGGCTTGAGGATTATTTTGAGATAGTGATGATGGTTATCACAAGAGAACTTCCTCCATGTGCAGGCGTCTCCTCTTCTCACTTTCTGTTTGACACTGAGGAAGCTGTGGAAAACTTGTAAATCTCTGTAATCCTTAGGCAGTCAGGCCTGGCCTGAGTCATGGACACCCACCACAGAGACACAACGATGCTCATGACAACGATCATGTAGGCTATAGCTTCCACTTCAAAGTTCCTCTGTAACCTAGTTTCAAGAGACATCTTTTCTCCCCCTGCCTTTCCCACCTCTGAGTTGATTCAAACATAGAAAAGAAAAATGTTGCTTGTCTTGAGCCAGCAGATTATGGAAGCACAGGGGCCTGTCTAAGATAGTTTGTCTCTAAAGAAAACTCAGGTTATTTGTTACAGACCTTGAACCTATTTTTTTAAGGGTCTGGAAGACAAGTTGGATCAATTACTGTATTTAAAAAGAAACACAAATATAGAGACAACCTAGAATGAAAAATAACATAAAAATGACAATTGATGATAAGTAGGCTCAAGTGGTTAGGTATTTGGGGAGCAGATAGCCAAGAGAACTCCACTGGGATAAAAATTGGGAATTAGGTTGGGTCATAGCCAGTTCCTGGTTCAGGAATTCTTGCTCATTTTTATCACCCATTCAATGCCAATGGTATCTAAGCAGTTAGAATTTGATCAGATGATGTTCCCATTTATCCATGTTGGCTGATATTATAGATGTTATTAAGTTCCAAACCAAAAGGAATTCAAAGGTTCAAGTCCTAACTGTGTAAGGTGCTGAATACCCATAGGAGTGATAAGGAGCTATACTCTTCAATAAAGATGTGACATTTTGCTTACTTATCATTGGAGGATTGAATTGTTCTAATCCAGTTTCCTTTATAAAAGATGACAAACAGACTGGCATGCCCCATTCATATTCTGTCCTCTAAACCACAAGAAGATGGCTGCTTTAGGTTGAAGAATAGGTCTAAAAATCAAATTTCCCAGTAGCACAGTTCCTGCAGATATCTATTTTTGATTGTAGCGTAAAAGGAATTTCCCTCTCCAAGCATCTCATAAGGATTTGGTGGTGGTGGTGGTAATAATTACCTGGTAGACATTTTGGTTTCACTTCTACAGGATTAATATATTCACTCTCCTGTGGTCGGGAGTACATCTTATCAGAGAGCTTGTATAGACTCAGGCTACATAGGAGCTATTTCTGCTTTCTTTATCTGCACACTGAGAACTCCACTAGTTCAGAAGGGCTAATATTGCAGTAACTAAGAACATGTGAGTTATTGAGTGAGAAAGAGCCATTATTATTTGTGTGCCCTTAGAAGCTGCTTAACATATGTAAGACTGAATTTCTTTCTTTTTTCTAATGTATTATTTTTTTTTTGTACATGATTCTTTATTTTGTGCATTTTTTCATCTCAGTTGAAATCCCGGTGGACTTCCCTCCACCACTTCACCTGTGTGCCATCACCATTGCCCCGTGCGCTCTTCCCACCCCAGTTTTGATCCTGTTTCCCTCTCCACTCGACTTCTTATTTGGAAAATAAGACAATGCTACTCACTTCTAGGGGAATTTCTATGAGGATAAAATAAAATTATATACGTAAAGGACAAAACACCCAGTAAGTATTAAATAAATATTTTTTAATGTGTAAGTTAGCTGACCTTGAAGCACCTCATAGTTATTAGTTGTTGCTGCTGCTGTTGTTTATGTACATGTAGGGTGACCCAATGAATTTTTAGCATCAAATAATCACCTAGATGTAATGCAAGATATTATGAGGTACGTGATTAATCTCCACTGTAAATGCCACTCAAAAGCACTGTGGATTATATTCTCAGTGTTGTCAAACAGAGCTATTGAACAGACAACTGTAACGTGTGCTGTTAGTAGTTACCTTGTATATGTGCTTTCAGGAATGACACTGACTTGGGGACACTTTTGAGATACTGGGAAAATTATATTTTCATCTGGGACTAATTGCAAGGAAATATAGTCCCCTCTCTCTAATCATACCCTATCTTGCATTAACTGCAAGAAAAAACCAAAATATGTATGTTGGACATTTGAATTTTATGTGTCTATCCTGTTAAGTGGTTATAAATTTAAATTTCATCTTGTCTGATATGTGTATTTCCACTTCTGTTTTCATTGTCCTAGAATTACATTGCCTATCTTCCTTTTAATGCTAACAATGACAATAGTGGCAAACAAATGATCTCGCCCTGCAGATCCTACCCATTTTGGCAATCAGATCAGTGAATATGGCTGCTCCTTGGTGGCCCTTTCTGATCAAACCTTCACTCATCCTACTTCTCTTCTTATATATGTACCACTAGTGATATGCTAGTCTGTTTTTTTTTTCTCATTTAAAATGTTACGGTTCAAGCTTAGTAGAGAATTCCAGATGTTTTGTAAAAGTTTTTTAAAAAAGAAATTTTCACTTTTACCAACAATATTTCAGGAGTTCTATTGTTTCCCATCCCTACCAATAGCCAATATTGTCAGATTTTTAATTCTTTCCAAGTTGTAAAATTTCTTAAGTTGTAAACTGGTAACCTACGCTAGTTTAAAATTGCTTCACCCTAATTATTAAGTAGTTGAGAATTTTTTTCAATCCAAATATTTATCTGCTTTCTGTTAAATGTATGTAGGCTCTTTATCTGATTTTTGGAGTTTAGAGTACTTGCTTTATTGGTATCGAAGACATATATATAAGAACATTATATATAAATTATATATGTTATTATATGTACACTATATAGTATATATTATATCATTATGTATATTGATATAGTACAGCTATCATAATATTATAAATGTAACTATATACTACATACTTATGTAATATAGATAAAAGCCCCATTACTTTTTGTTTGTGTTGCAAATGTCTTTTAAAATTCTTAGCTTGTTTTTTTTTCTTTTCTTTGTGGCCTTTTATTTTAAATGTTTTTAAGTAAAAATTATACACAAAGAAGCAATTTTGAAAAGGAACTTGAGATTTAGAGGACTTATGCTACCCAATCTTAAGATTTACTATAATTACAATAAAAGGTTAGTGAGATGCTGGTGTCCTGATAGACTCCTAGATAAACATAACAGATGAGAGACTCCAGGAAACGACACATACAAATAGGATCAGTAGATTTTCAAGAGCTCTGTTAAGATGAGCTCTGTTAAGATAATCCAATGAGGAAGTGATAATTTTTCAAACAAAGAGTGCTGGATCATTTGAACTTTCATATGTAAAACCAAAAACAAATAAATAAGCCTAACCCTTACCTCATACCATATGCAAAATTTAACTTAAAATATATCATATATATATAAAGATAAAAGCCAAAATTATAAAACCTCCAGAAGAAACATAAAAGGCATTTTAAATAAGAAGTTTGTCAAAGATTTGTTGTCAAGGCCACAAAAATGGAAAAAAGCAGGAAAGAAAAAAAGGTGATAAGTGTAATTTTAATGTTTAAAATTACTTTTCAAAAGAATAACAAAGTAACAAAGTGAGAGAAGTTATTTGCAGAACTCAGGGTAACAGCTCTTATTAATCCTCCTTGGACCTACCAGTATGTTCCTTATACTCCCAAGATTTAGATCTCTTATTTTATATTTTACTTTTACTTTCAGTTCCCAAACATTTTTCTTGCTTTTCAGTATCTCCTAATACATTATCATTGTAACTTTTTTGTTGTAATATATCAAGAAATGAGTTCTGTTTCAGTGGGAGTAGTGCCTTCAGAGGATCTGGTCTACCACAGTGTAATCACACTTCATTTTCCACCTTCCTCTATCAATTGTCTCAACTTGATTTCCTGTAAAACAGTATATTGAACTCCTATGTGCTACTCTACAGTGTCAACAATTACCATTTTATTATTCCTACTTCACTCAGTAGCACCCTTCTTGTTTCAATTTGGTTTTACTTTTTTGAGAATTTTAAGCAAGTCCTTCACAATTTATCATTTCATTCCAAGGAACGTCAATATGAATTTCACACATAACATAAATGCAATACCATATCACACCTCAGTATGAAATACCCAGCCTATGGAAACATTAATTATTCACACTCTGTTCTATTTTCTGAATCTCTCTTTCCCCCATAATTTTCTTCTATTCTTTGAGATGTTCGTCATTTTCCAAGCCCCTAATTTAGGTATGGAGAATGAATTCAGTTACTACAATTTCCAGTTAGCAAATCATATTTTTAAGCTGCAGAATTATGGGGTTTGAAGCTCATTTTTTTTTTATTCCATGCATCCAACTATCACCTTCAATAACTCTTCCACTGGCCTGTGTTCTGTTGATTGAATCTCACCATTCTCTCGCTGGCTGTTTGGGCATCTCAGATGGGCATTTCTTTTCTCCATGGGACACAAATCTGCCTGATGAAATACCTTTCATGGCAAAAATCCCACAGGCTATGAAAGCAAAAGTTCTTAATTATTGTTTGTTGAAACTGTAATGAATATACAGTCAGGGATTTGCTCATTTCGTTCTACTACTGTTGTCCTCTGAATAAACCAAAGAAATAATGAAATTTTTACTTGAACAACTAGTTTTCATTTCTAATAGGCAATAATTTCAGGAAAAATGGTCTCTTTAGATATATTTTTTAATGGTTGCATGACCTGTGCTAAGCTCAGTTTTGAAAACACCCTTTGGGTCAAGGGAATACTTGTCTATGTGGCAAATGAACTAAGGATCTGGAGGTTCTGCAGGGATGTGGGGTGTACGTCCATGAGCATGTGCACATGGGCATACCTGCATGCACCTGCAGTTGTGAGAAGGAAAGGTTGTAGGTGTCTAGTGCACAACCACAGGTTTAAATGTTTATAGGGTATAAAGAGGGTGATTCTAACTTACTTTTCCTGTTAAATTCAGTCCTCTTTTCCTAGAAAATAAACAAATGAAAATAGACAAACATCTACGTGCAGTTGAATGGACAGCAGTTTCCAGAAACCTCTGCTGAGGTCTCAGGAAACAGAGTAGCTTTATGAGGGGAAAACAGGAGCGGGTAGGAAGAACTTCAATCAGAGCGAAAATGCATGATGTGGCCCTCCCTGTTGGTGCAGCGGGTTAAAGCACAGCACTAAGAAGCTAAAGCTGCTTCAGCATGAGTTCAATCTCTGTCCTGAGGTGACCCATATGGCGTGGCAGACCTCTCTTGATCTGCCCACTGCTCCCCTTAGCAGTGTACTTCATCAGTCGGCCTGTTCTGCTCCCCACTCTGTCTCTGGTGAAGACTTTCACTGCCCGTGCACCTCTGGCCTGTACCCCAGTTCTATATGCAGAAATAAATAAATATTTAAAAAAAAAGAAAGAAAATGCATAATGTGTTGCGAACCAGAGTGTTAGCACTCAGCTGAGACAGACACCTTGCTCAGATTGTTCTATGACCAGCCATGTAACCCCTGTAATGCAGGAGAGTCACTTTCATCATAAAATGGGCTTTCTTCATCTCAAAATTTAAACAACCTCCAACGGTTGTTTTAAGGATTAGTTGAATCACAGTAAATTGCCACATCAATGTTAACATTACTACTTTGATTTTAGCAGAGCCTCCTCCCTGCCATGTGCTTGCTTCAGTAGTTAATATGCTGTACTCAGTGATTGCCTCTAATGATCCTATTGCTTCTGGACTTATGGTGGTGAAGTTCTTTTCCATCCAGGCACAGCAAATTCCTGGACTGAATCAATTAAGTGTTAGTAAACAAGCATCATTTTATATTTAAAAATCCATTTACATGTTAATGACCTTTCTCTTTAAATGGGTCTCAGTGGAAAGCCCACCTTTAGCTCTGTGAATTTGCCCAGAGGGGAAGTGGCATAGTGGGATTCATCACCACTAATGGAATAATTAATAGCATGTGTTTAACACTGAAGGTGGAATGATTAAGAAAACCCTTAATCTAAGTTATTGAAAAATCAAATCTAAATTTTCCGGACAAGTGTGTGTGAGCCAACCCTGGTATTTTAGTGCCATATTACCAGTCTTCAGCAGGTGAGGAGGAGGGTAGGCTCCAAGGAAGGGGAAAATGTGGGACATGAGAGGAAATCACAAAAGGAAAGTTTGTTTAAATTTTGAGATGAGGAAAGTTAAGTGACCTACTGATTTTCCTCTTTAAGAGAAAAGCCAGGTGCCCTAATCTCCCAGAAATCAGAACGCTTTTCTACACAGATGGTGTGCAAGGCAGGAATGGACATGACAATGCACTCTCCGTGTGACTCATTCTTCTTTGGAAGCTGGGTGTTCCCAGGCAGTACTTTTCCAGATGGTCTGTTCTGAGTAGACAGCAGGGCACAAGGATTTTTGGGGTGAGGTTAATAAAGATAGAATCTGGAGAACTTGTTCCCGAGAGAAATAGATGATTAATATAAAGGAATCACTGATAACTTTGTTAGATGGGCTAACAGTAGTTGTTTGGTTACAGTTTGTTAGGGTTATAACACTGATGGTTCTGGACTTTTTATGGCATTATGATCTGTAAACAATATCCAAATTCTAAAGCAATGCATGGAAGAATAATGATCTTAATTACTTAGGTTTGCTTTTAGAAAAGTGGAGATCAAAAGAGTAACAGTCATTTTGTATTAAAGGTATGGTGAGAAGTGGACATTTTGCCTCAGTAATATAAGAAAAATTAGAAAAACAAAAATGTCCATTTTAGCAAATGACAAAAACAATAAAGCTATTGACAAAAACTTTTAAAAGCCATATATAAATACAGTTATCTTCAGGGTATCTGGAGATAACTTAGCCTGTGCTAAAATGTGGTTGGCTATGTTGCTACCTAATTAAAGAAAATTGTAGAGAAAGACCCATTTCTTCATTTTCTGCCTGCCACTCTGGAAGAAGACAAGCTGTTGCTGTGGAGAATCATCAATAGAACCATAAAGAGTATTACTGAGTGGTTGTTTGTGATGCCTGGTTGTTGTTAAATGAGGCCTTGCTTCATCATGTATCAAAAAATGCCTCTCCCATCCTGCCACCACTGAGCCCCCATGTTTCTCAGAATGCAAGCACTGTACCTTTTCACACAAAGACTGTGCTGGTGAAGGAGACTTAAAAAAATCATTCATTAAGCTAACATGTCTGAGTACAACAATGCATAGGTAAAAAGGCCCTGTGCTTAATTTAATACTCTCCCCCCTGGTGCCATCTTGAAATTCTTAAACATTTTTGAACATGGGGCTCTGCTTTCCACTTTGAGGTGTGTCCTGTAAATCTAAACACAGATTCCTGACCTCATGTTGCTTATTTGCTGGGATTAGATTTGGGATCTGACTGAGAAGGAGGAAGAGGTAAGTTTCCTGGAAGTTGGGCAAGGCTACCCCTCAAAGAGGAGTAGGTATTTGCTGTAGAAGTCTGAGTGGGTGGAAAAGGATCAGGGCTTCCAGAAAAAAAGATAGGTATTAAAAGCAGGGGTGTGGAGGTGGGGAGGGAAGCAGCCTGTGTGCCTTTAGTAGGTTGAGTCCTCCAAGTGAAAGCTACACCTAGGGGCTTAATCCTAGTGGACTTTACCTGCCCTAACAAGGAACTGAAACTGTCTTTAGGTCAGGGGTTCTCAACTCATTAAAATCAATTGGGGGAACTTCAACATAATAAATACTTAAGCTTCCACTTCATGAAACTGGAATTCTAGGCATTGAGGAAGCCATGGATATTTTTGAAAGCACCTCAGATGCTGCTGTTTAACCAGGGTAAGAAATAATAAGGTGTAGGATATGATACCAATGAAATGGTCCAGGGTGTACAGGTCATGGCTGTTTTCAAAAGGTCTAGAGGAGCAGCTGGGCCCATTTTATGGGCGGCCCTGGAGGAATGAACTGCTGGTAGGAGACTTGCCATCAACTAATTTTTTAATCACTTGCACTTCAGGACTTAATATGAAGCCAACTCGTTTCATGACACCTCTGAGGAAACTCTGGGTTGGTAAAGGAGGTGAAATCACACATTTAGTGTTTGTTAGTTTTAGGAAAAGGGAAAAGGGTAATGAACCTGTGGCAGCCTTTTCACCTCACCTTAGGTCTGAGGAGGGGATGGTGACTAAGGAAATTAAATATTCGTTCGCAGGTGTGTGAAGTGACATCTTCACCTTCATTCTTTGTTTTTTTTTTTTTTTAACCATATGACACATCGATCAGTTTATTGCAATAGATTTCATACACCCTACATGGTTATGTTGTCATACATTTTGTGATTATATGGGGAGATTATTTAATAAATTCCATGTCCATACATGCCTTGGATTTAGTAAAATAGCCTTCCCTGAAAGAGGGCTGCAGACTTACATCATGAAACCAACATGGTCAAGGTGTAGAATTTCCTCCAGGTATTATCTGTGTTTTGTTTTATGAGAAAACATTTTTTAAAATTAATTAGCATTTATATTGTGAATATCCACAAGTAAATGCAAACATCTAGCAAGATGCTAACTATCAATTAGACTGAAAAATTTAAACATTGAATTTCCAACAGATTCAATGCAAATAAGCTTAGCTTTGAAGGAACATAGTTTACACAAGAGGCACCGGGGAAAGTAACTGGCAAAGGAATTTTTGGAATGGACAAGTTTTGAGTCACCGTTGCTGAGTTGGCACCAGGAATAAAGTTGGGTACACACCATCCACCTACAGCGTATTTTTTACTGCATCCCATTTTGAGCCCAAACTCCCACAGTATTATTTGATTCTCTGCTCTTACATAAATGGGCTGATAGTTCCATCACTTAGTCTAACTGTCCACCTGTAAAGAAGGGTCGATCCCTTTTCATGCCAGATCACACTGCTCTTCCAAGTCTGGAGTCTAAGACAGGTGGGATGCTTTGCATAGCTAGGGCATTTGAAACTTGCTCAGGATTTTAGAGAATAAGAATGTGCAGGACCTGGAAAGACTTTGAGCTGACTCTCTAATGTTGGAAGATAAA
The DNA here is from genome assembly GCF_000260355.1 of Condylura cristata. Taxonomy (NCBI): domain Eukaryota; kingdom Metazoa; phylum Chordata; class Mammalia; order Eulipotyphla; family Talpidae; genus Condylura; species Condylura cristata. Next base: position 17,534,091 of record NW_004567115.1, read on the forward strand.
GAAAGCCAAATGAACTGGGAAAACTTAACTCCAAGAAGACCGGACTTTCTTTCTTTCTTTTTTTTCAATTTGTTTTTTACATCATTCTTCATTTTGTGCATTTTTTTCATCTTGGTAATCCTTGTGTACTTCCCACCACCACTTCAGCCACATGACATTGCCATAGTCTTGTGCACTCATCCCACCCCAGTTTTGATCCTGTTCCCCTCTCCAACCTCATAAAATGTCTCTGGTTTATAGTTGTTCATTATTTTTCATTTTTACTTTATTAGAATTGCTTTTTGTTTCCCCCCCTTATGCTCCTGCTATGAGTGAAACCATCCAGTACTGTTCTTTTTCTTTCGGGCTTATTTCACTTAGCATGATCCCTTCCAGCTCCATCCATGTTGCTTTAAAAGACATGAGTTTATCTTTTTGACCACTGAATAACATTCCACTGTGTATATATACCACATGTTCTTGATCTAGTCACCCATTTTGGGGCATTTGGGTTGATTCCATGGAAGACAGGGCTTTCAGTTTAACAAAGAGTCATTCATATTGGAAGAAGTGACCAATTCCCATGGAACAGATAAACTGTAGAGGAGTTAGGAAAAATTTTCAAGCAACTGCATTAGAAACAACAAAAAGGGAGCTGGATGTATGGGAGCTGGTGCTGCATATTATAATATTATTGACTGGGATATAACGAGCAGATAATCTGACCAATCAAAGAATGAAGTTATGCCAAAGCCCTGGCACCATCATCAGCATCAGCATTGTGATATATCAGCACCCATATCTGGGGAACACCCAAACATACTGAAGTGATGTCCAAGCATATAAGGTATATTAAGCCTCACTGAGTACTTGGCTATGGCAAAGGAAGAAGCAAGGTGTGTGTTCATGCCCATGTAGAAGAACATCGCCCATGGCATGCCCTTTTGGCAGCATTTGTTACCTATTCTTGGATGTGATCACCCTAATAGCCTGGCTGCTCAGAGCATTTCTTACTGATCATTCTGTGTAGAAAATGATTCCCTCTGAGAACCAGAAGGTCTCTCAGGCACTTGTCTCTAGGAAGGAATCATCTAGAGTCTGGAGACGCTTCAGCCTATTGCCAGAAAGACTGGCCAGGTAGAGTCGGGTGAATGTCAGCCTCACACACTTGGCTCCATCGTGGATTTGTGCCACTGTCCATTGGAATGAAAAATGATTTTGCTGAGAGGATTTAAACCTTGGCTGAATTATAATGAAACAACACAAGTACTATGCCAAAACCAATATTTTTGTGTTTTTGTTTCCCTGACAATAAGCACTACTCTGGTAATCAGCTGTGACAGAAGGATGCTTCAAGCAGCCTCTGGAGAGGGATTTTCCCATCAGACTTTAAATTATATTCCTTATCAGAGTAGAAGAAAATGCTTTCAATAGCCCTTGGTGCCAATCAAGTGGGTAAGTCTATGTCCTTGTTTTGATTTTCTTTCACCTGCCCAAAGGCCCTCCTTGGTAGGTCAGAAGAGGGTCTCAGGATTGGGCTTCTTTGGCCTGATGTTTGTGAGTGCTGTGCATTATGCAAGGAATGATGACAAACACCCAACTGAATATTCTTCTCAAGTGCTTTTTTACACTATTAGATTCCAAGTGCTTTTCAAAGTGTGTGACAATATTGGTCACTGGGAAATCCAGAAGGCAGGCAGGTGGTGGGATCATTTTTAAATGTCATAAGACAAAAATATCATCAATTCTCCACTTGGCCAGTGTCTACTCCTGGACTCAGGGCTCGCTGCACTGAGTTAAGTGAATGAAGTAATCCATCAAAAATCAGAAAGCAGAGTAGAGAATGATTCTTACTTGCTTGAGTGGTGGAGCCTACAGCCCCGGGATGCCGTGAGTGAGCTCCTCTGAGAGGTGGTCGAGTGTAAATGGTTTAGATCAAGCCTTCGGTGTCAGGTAGTATGCGTACAAACCGACGCTGCATTCCTCTGGGTTTGATTACCAACAACTCTCTAGCTATTGTGTGCCTTTGGGGATGTTATACAACCTCTCCACACCCCCCTTCCCCAAACTGAGTTAATCGTGCCTAATTTATGGAGAGATGTGAGCGCAGACTAGAATATGATTGAAAATGAGGCTAGGGGTGCCAGGCCGGTTTGCTAGACATTCTAACTAATGTTATTAGGGGGCGGATGAATCCTTGAACAACAGTCACTCAGTTCATTCTCACAACCTTCGGGGGGTGCATCTCCCTAACTGCAAAGTCAGAAAACTCAAAAATACTGCCACATTTCTTAGTTTCTCTTTCAACTAGAAACGTATTTCCATTCATTAGAGATGTTTATGTGGTATTTACAAGGAAGAGTAACATAATGGCAATTTTCATGAGTCTGAGGCCATTTTCTGTAGGCACACAAGATCACGGGACCACAAACGGGACCACAAAATTTTCAGGAGTAACTATCTGGCTTTGAAGGTGATAAGAAGGGATAATTTCTGCTCCTGGTTTTCAGATCTTTGTTTCTTCACCCCTGTATTGCAATTTTGGCAACTTGTTCTTGAACTTATATTTTCAGGGGCAGCTTCTAGAGTCCCCTCTTTCTTGATATTAACCGAGGGAGTAGCTCCATAAAGTTAACTCTTTGACATTCTGGGATTTTCTCTTGGAGACTCATTGAAGAATTCATTCCTTGGATCTTTCTACCAATTCCCTAATTAGATCTTTTTGTGTTTAAAATAGAGTAAGTTCTGTTTTAATCAGCAAACCCTAATTTTTACAGTAAACAAATCCCATGAAAGGAATGAAGAAAAGCAAAAGATAGAAGAAGGGATGTTGGGAAAGAGAAGGTACAAGGAGAAAGAAGTACTTTCAACTGACTGATAAGGCAGCACCCACAATTGACAGTCCAGCTGGAACATGAAAAACTCAGGAAGGGTGGAACAAAATTGCACGAAACTGAGTTTAAGGTCTGTTATTAGGTGGACATCAAGGATCCCACGGATCCTGTAGGAACTTGAACTACCGATGCTTGGTCATCCTATTTGTGTAAGCAGTGTGGGGTGCCAAGTTCTCTTTAATTAATGCCTTGCATGATAGAAAAGTTCTATTAGTCTCTTACCTTACCAAGGAAGTGTACAAAGCAACTAGCCCCTCTCAGAATTATTCCATAAATGGCTTGAATAAGGATGTCTGGTGAAACAGGATTAGTTTGGTTGCTGTCTTCATTAGAATGAAACTATATCAGCTTCCCAGGGATGGGAAGTCATTACCTATAGGAGCTTTCCTACCTCAGGCTTGATGATTAAACTCTCTCTCCCCTGGGGCTGGGTTCTTATTTCAGAGGCTGATCTGTCACAAGTATAAAGGGAATTAAGTATTACAGAAGCATTCTAGGCTATTAAGCATAACACACTGTTCTAATGATGTTTGCATTCAGCCGTGGCTTGGAATAATCATGGATAGAAGAGCTCTTAAGAAAAGTCTCTCATTAACACATTTATCCACAGGTATCTAGAGATAACAACTCTTAGTGAAATGTCAGTGTGCTTACTGGTCTTCAGCTAACACTAGTTTACCTGAAAGTGTGCTCTGAAAAAGGCACTGGAATTTAAAGAAAGCAGCCATTTTCCTAGCAGTCTGGCATAGGTAGCAAATGGGGACTGTTCTACCTCTTCTTCATGTAAGATACTGGTAACAGACAGTTCTAGAAAAAGCTTGATGTGCCTGACCTCATCAACTACCATAGAGGAAGTAACAAGTCTGCAGCTGCTTCATCACTTTTTGGAAAAGATTTCTCCTCCCATTGGAATAAAATTGCCATGCAGAAGAACAGGCAGCAGACTAGGCATCAGTACAAGAGATGATAGGTTTAGATTGATTTACTGATGTGAATGATTATAAAGGACCAGAAATCTATGGGAAATCTATTTCCCATCAAGAAGTGAAATCTATTTTCCACCCAGCTGGGCTGTGACTCACTTTGACCAAAGTGTTGGAGAGGGGATTTTTGTATAATTGTGTTCTTGAAATGTTACCACTGCCTTGTGAAGAAGCTCAGCTAGACCATTAGAAGACAAAACTATGTAGAACGGAGATGAGCCATTTTGACTGAGACTCTCTAGACCAACCCAGCTTCTGGCTGACCTCCAGTGTTGGAGTCATTGTGAGCGACTCCAGGCAATGTTAGCAGAAGTCACCTCAAGTTGATATCAGGCCCAAATCACTGACCCATAGAATTGTGAGCAAATAAGGTGGTTTGTAATTCTAAATCACTAAGTTTTGGAATATTAATTAAGCAGCTGACACCTTACCCCTTTTAGGTTGATCAATCCAAGGAGAGAGAGAGTGGTGTAATGTGGTAGGTCTTTATCATCAACGTGTAGTCACCAAGTTTTAAAATGATTCTAATATCTTCACATTATATTCTGTAAGGACTGTCATTAGCCATTTATTGTATGCCTTTGGACTAACAGAGTCACCAACACAGAATCATCTTATACCATCACCTTCAAAGATGGTAAATCCAACTGCTTACTTCAGAAATCTTCCTGGCTTAAGCGTGTCTTCAACTCGTACATTTACAGGTTGTGATATACTAAGAAATACATTTGGTCTTTGTTTTGGTTCCTCAAACCTTTGGAATTTCCAGTGAGTGGAGTGTCTCTTTGTCATTCATAAGAAGCCCCTACAAAACGTATCAAATGAAATGACTTTTGGAAAGCCCCTAAATTACTTAAGGATGGGGTGGGGGTTTGTCAGAGAACTCACCCTACCCTTTACGGTGAGGAGAAAGGGGTTGGAGATTGAGGTCATTTACCAAGAGCTAACAATTTGATCAAAGATTCCTATGTAATGAAGCCTTTACAAAACCCCAAAGAATGAGGGCAAAAGGTTGGACAGCTTCCAGGTGAACACATGGGGACTTTGGGAAAGTGGCACTTTCAGGGAACATTTATACACTATATCTCTCTGCACGTACTTTTTCCTGACCATCACTTCTATCAGACTGTTCCTGAATTATATCCCATTGTATAAAGATAATCTAGCAACTAAAATATTTCTTTGATTCCATGAGCCACTTTAACAAACTCATTGAACCCAAAGAGAAGGTCATAGGAACCTCTTTTCTATAACCTCTGTGTCAGATGTACAGGTGACTACCTAGACTCGTGATTGGTGTCTGAGGTAACACTTTTGTGGGACTGAGTGCCTAACTGATGGGACCTGATCTCCAGGTAGATAGCCAGAACTGAGTTAATCTCTTAATGGTGTTGGGGGTAAAAATGGACAGGTCTTTTGACAATTCATATATCCTGTGATCAACTATTTCCAGGCGGTTGATCAGCCATATTGCAAGGTAAGTCAAACTTCTCACAGTTAAGGCTTTTAAACCTTTTGGGGCTGCTGTTTCTGTGATCACTTGGCTTTGTCCTCATAGTTCCAAGATGCTTCTGTTCTTGACATCATGTCCATGATTTAAGAATGAAGAAGAAGGAAGGAACAAAGAGAGGTAATACCTATATCTGTAAAGGAAGCATTTCTATTGCCCCAGCAGGAAGGTAGAATAGGAAGCTTAGGAAAAATACCTCTTCCTCTCTGACAAATTGGATTTCAGTTTTTAGTGAAATGGAGAGTATCAATTCCAGGTAGAAAGCTGTCAGTTGGGTGGCTGGATGGACAGATGGTCCCTCACAATTTTGTAGCACTGTATCATTTACATGTACAAATGCACTAAAGCCTTTTTGAATTCTAGCAATCCTATGATGTGAAGTAGGATTCACTGCCCATTCTACAGCAAAGGAAACTGAAACTTTGAGTGATTTTAGAGGTCATAGAGACAGTTTGTTGCTAGGTTAACATTTAAAACACGTTTTCCTGCCCCCAATTTCTCGCTCTCCCACTTACCACATAGCTTCAGCCTCGATTATGAAGTCTTTTGAAAACAAGTAGAGTTTTGTCATAAAAAAATGACAGAACTGGAAGGACAGACAAAATATCAAAAATGTGAAGGCAGTGAAAAGCAGCCTGGAGATATATTAACACCTTCCTCTATTTTTGCCCCTAGTACTTGATATTTTTAGCTGGCTCTCACAGTTACTTCCTGCTGGTAGAATCAAGGTTTGATGCATTGCACCAGGGAGTTCACATTTACTTCCTGAAATTTGTTCTAGGTATTTCATGGTAATTATGTAAGTCTGATTTCAACATTGGCCTTACCAAGTTCTGCTTGTTCAATGGATTAGTTGGGGCTTATTCCTTGGTCATCTGTAATTACAAACCTAGATGACTGAGCATTGTCAGTTACCCTCCACAGAGACACCAACTGAAAAGAGAGTGAGTTTTGTTTTCTGTAGAGAGAGCCATTCTGTACTGTAGAACAACTTTTTTTTTGTAGAACAACTTTTTATAAAATCTTTTTAAAAGTGTGAGAGCTATGTTACAATCCTAAAATGTTTTAGTCAAGAGCTCATTTTCTTAATCACTGAACTAGATTGCCTCTCAAATTAGTACATAAATTGTTAGTTATTATTTATTTTTATGGCTGGTTGGGAGTTCATTGACGGGAACTAAATATATTTATCAGGTTGATGGATTTAAAATAATTTCCATTTTTCCTAAAGCAAATAACATTGCAATGAATAAACTTGTATAAATGGGTTTTAACTCTATTTTTTATTTTCAGTATTCTTGGTGCTCTGGCATCTGGGCCCTCACTGACCAAAAAGACTTCAAGTCCCAGGGCTAGTTAATTCTTAGAAAGAGGAAATCATATTCTCTTGAGTGTGGCTTCCACATGCAAACCAATGTAGAGCTCCCCATCTCTCCCCACTTTTGAGCTCTTTTATTCCCTAGAGCTACTATCCAGCTACCTGACCATGCCAGGGCCAGGTGTTACACAACCTGGGATGGTCTCCATGCCTGAGCCTACAGGCATGATTCAGCAGTCCCAAGCCCGTCCACCCCACTTCATCCATTCCTTCCCTCAAAAGCGATAAAACACAGGCTCTTGCGTGCCCTTTTCCCGCATTCCTTCTGCCTCCTAACCAGCCCCAGTGCTTCCCCATTTGACCCTGCGAGGAGTAGCAGGCCACTTCTGCTTCTCAGGGTCAGCTAATGCGGCTAAGGCGCTGCTGAGGGTAAGCATTTTTTCCCCTGAGAGTCATTTCCATAGCTGCATGTCTTATATCTAATGAGGAAAAATTCTGGGTTACATTTTAAAAGAAAAATAGTATTGTGTACAGATGTGAGTAGGGTGCATTCCCTGAAATGAGTTTTCTGACTCAATAGTAATGGGCATATTTAACTTAATAAATATGAACCAGTAGCCTGTTAAAATGATCTATCAATTTACACTCCTATCAGTAATGCATCAGAAAGGCCCACTCTCCATGGCCTGACTAATAAAGGGATATCTACTTACTTGTTTAATATGATAGATTTAAAGACTGGTACTACTTTGTTATTTTGATTTGTACTCCTCTTATGTTGAGATTAAGCATATTTTCACTTCTCTAAGATTTGTAACAGCCCTTTGGGGTATTATGCATGCCAAATTTAAATGCAGAATCTTTAAAAGCAGCGTTAGAAGAAGAGATGGATTATGCTCAAAGGAATAACAGCTGGACTGACAACTGGACTGACACATGATGGACACCAGAAGACAATGGAATGACAAATCCCAAGTTCTGACAGTAAATAGCTGTGAATTCACTATTAAAAGCAAAAAGGAAACAATTCATTGATAGCAGGCCTATATTCAGGGAAATAGTAAAAGGAACATTTTTGGCAGAAGGAAAATGATCCTCAGCTTAAGCTTGGAGATTCGGAAAGAATAACCCAAAGGGTAGACAGATAGGTAAATCCAGAGAAAATTGAATATATAAAATAATAACTGAATGTTTTTGTGGATTTTTAACTATGTTGGAATCAAAAGGTAGGTACAGTATTAAAGGCAGGCGGAGTTCAATAGCATTAAGATGTTCTAAGGTCGGGCCCTCCCTGGTGGCACAGCAGGTTAAACCACAGCACTAGAAAGCTAAAGTCACTTCAGTATGAGTTTGATCCCACCCCGGAGGTGACCCACATGGTGCAGCAGACCTCTTCTGACCGGCCCACTGCTCCCCTCAGCCGTGTACTTGGTCAATTTGCTTGTTCTGCTTCCCACTCTGACTCTGGTGAATCCTCTCACCACCCCTGTAACCCTGGCCTGTAACCCAGTTCTGATTGCATAAATAATAAACCTTTAAAAAAAAGAAAAGAAATACTCAAGTATTATGCTGTTTCAAACTGTTTCAAAGATAATATGAGAATACTGAAATGTTGAAAGTAAAAATGGAAAAAAGATACACTATGCAATCATATCAGACAAAATGAGCTATAAGGAAAGAAGCATTAGTAAATTTATACCAACATTTCCTAAAGATACAAGAGCTGGCAAATAAAACATAATGTTCTAAATTTGTACACACTTAACAATGTAGCACGTGTGAGGGCATATGTATACATGCATATACATGCACACATATCTTTGATAGCATCAAAAGAAGATACAGATAAACAATCAGAGTAGCAGATTTTTATACTTTTCCCTTAGCAACTGACAGAAGTAGTAAACACACACAAAAGTCAGTAAGGATGTGGAAAATCTGAACAATGTAAAGAACAGAATTGACTGTATCGGCAGATAGAGACAATATTCCACTGAACAACTGCAGCATATACAACCTTTAAAAGTATTTTAGAATATTTACCAAAATTGGTGTATTTGGGACCAAAAGGGAAATTGTAACAAATTTGAAGAGTGAAATTGTATAAATTTCAGAGCCACACATGGAAGAATATCTCAACCACAGGGACACTTAATAAATGAGCATTTGGACTATAAACAATGTATGTCTAAATAACCCATGTACTTGAGAAGAAAGCAGAATGGAAATATATTTTGAACAGAATTGTAATTTAAAATTTATCATAGCTTACGTGATACCAAAAAAAAAACTGCATCTAATAAAATATATATAACTATAAATGTTTGTATCTGAAAACTATGATATTTGTAACCAAACCTACATCTCAGGAAGTTAGAGAAATAATAGAAAGTTAAAACCAAAGAAATTGGGCAAAGGGAAATAATAAAAATAAGAGCAGGAATTAGTATAATACGGAACATATATATAGAGAGGATCAAAAAAAAAAAAGCCAAAATGAAGTTACTTTAGCTGTATTGATAATGTAAACTCCTGGTGAAAAGCACAGCTAAGCAATATTAGAAAAAAATTAAATGGCATTGTAAAGACAATCTATAGAGAGAAATAAAACTAAAAAAAATCTTGAAAACTTCAGACAAACATTTTAGGAAATGCAGAAGTAATGAAAATTCCTAGACAGATGCTACTTATCAAAATGAACTCACACACAAAAAGATAAAAACTGAATTGTCTTCTTACTATTAAAATTTGAATATCTAATTAAAACCTTCCTTCAAAGAAAGCATCTGACTTAGATGATTTTACCAGTGAATTCTTTGAGATCGTTTAAGGAGGAGGAACACTATCCCAGTGCAAAGCTTATTAGAGAATGGAAAAAAGAGGAAACACTTCCCAACTTAAATCCCCAACTTGACAAAGACAGTGAAAAATAAAAGTCTTGGCCATATCTCTCATGAACATAGAGGCAAACTTCCAAGCAAATTAATAAATATATAATGTAGTTAATATATCAAGGCAAATTGGATTAAGTCCAGTATTATAAGGAATAAGCAACAACTAGCTACATTTGTGGGATAAAGGTGATAAACCTTATGACCATCCTAATAAGGAGATCTGACTAAATTAACATCTAAAGATCAAAACTTAGCAAATGAAGCATAGAGTTGTATTAATTATCTCTTGCTTCATACAAGTTACTCCAAAACTTTGTGGTTAAAAAAAAAAAAAGCAATGAATACATTTTTCTATTGATCAGGAAATTTGGGTGCACCTTAGGCTGGAATTCTCACTCTGATTCTCTCATGAGGTTTTAATTAATATAGTGGCTGGGGTTGCAATCATATTGAAGGAAAAGAGTATACCACCCCAAGATATAACCCTAGGAGTTCAAGACATACCACCCCAAAATATGTTGCTTTGGCATACTAATTTTGAACTGAAGACACTTGAAACAATGAATGTGAGCTCTTGTTATCTGCCTAGTGACAGATTTTCCAGAAGAAACTTTGTTGTCATAGATCCTCTACTTGGAAGTTTCATCATCTTGGTAGGATTGACTTTTCAGGAGACTGGAAGTTGACACCATAACAAAACTTTGCCACTAACATACTTTCGATCTATTCTTTGAAGGGTCCATTCATCTTTCCTAAAAATCATTTCCTCTTCCTTGAAAGGTCTCTATTCCATCCTTCCTTAATAAAGTAATATTTAAACCTGAATTCTAAGCCACTGTAGGGAGTTACTAGTTTTTCCTTGGGCATTTCCCATGTATAAATGCTAATAAAATTCCTTTTGTTTTCCTCTTGTTAATCTGCCTTTTATGACAGGGGTGTCAGCTGCGAACTCAGATAGGTTGAGAAAAAATGATTATTCCTCCCCTGCAATATCAAGGTTTGATTTGGAGAGTATGTTTTCACTCGTGTTTCACCCACACATTGGCAAGGAGGTGTTGCTTGTTGGTGGGAAGCATTATTCTTTTATTACTGTTAGCACATATTGGGCCTCTCTTATATAGTTTTTCAGCATTCTTAGGACATAGTAACTGACTTACACCAAGATGGGTGATTAAGAAATAAGAGATGAGAGATTAAGAAATCTAAGAGAAGTTAGATGAAAAGTGAACTGTCTCTTGTGACCTAATTCTTGAAGTCACCCATTATTTCTGCATATTCTGCTGAATTTATAAACCAGTCATGATTAAGTATGGGAGAATGCGATACAAGGACTTGAAAACAGGAGGGAAGAGATATATTTGGGACTATCTTAGGATCTGATTTCCACAAAAGGGAATTTTTTTTTAATTTCACAGTTTGTTTATTAAAAAATCCCAATGCTATCTTTAAACTGGACAATGAAATTTTGAAACTTTCTCCCCAAATTAAGACTGAGACAAGAAAATTCCTGTCAACCACTTCTAGTCAGCATTGTCTTGAAGCCCTATCCAAAAAATGAAGGCTACGAAATAAATAATATTAAGGTTAGTTGCCCAGACAGAAAGATCTCATTGTTTCATTCGTACAATAATATTAATCCATAGCCATGTCAAATAAATTTACAGGAAAACTTACAGTCAGTGAGTGAATTAAGTATGATTGCTTAGTTTTTTTAAATTTTATTTTATTATTTTTTTATTTTATAACAGTTTGTTTTACATTTTTACATTTTTTCCCCATCTCAATTATAGTCCCCGCGGGTTTCCCATCACCAACTTAGTTTTAGCAGCAATAGTCATTTAGAAATAATATTGAATATCATCATTTAAAATAGTTTAGAAAAATCAACTAATTGTTACTGCAAGAAAGTAAACTTAAGGACGTCTAAATAAATGAAAGAAGACTTCCTTCTTCCTCCTGTTACAGTGTGCGGAGACAGGGCACCGTTCCACCCTGTTACACTCCTCCCCTTTCTTTTCTTCCCCCTTGTAAAAATGTCAGTTCTCCACAAATTGGTATCTAAATTCAGTGCGACTCCAATAGATTTCTTTTGTGCATGAAAGAATTGACAAACTTATTCTAAAATTTATATGAAAATGTGAATGTTTATATAATTGAGAAAATCTTTAAAAATGAAGCTAAGAAAACTTATACTGATATCAAGACACTATTTAGTGCAAAATTAATACAGCATGTAATTGGTATAAGGACAGATAAGTTGTCGAGGACCTTGACCAGCAAGGCCGGAAAGTCGGAGCCCCAGGGCCGGCGAACAAAGAAAACAGTCACACGTGTGTGTCAGAACAGAGAGAGAGAGAGTTTATTTTGTCTTTATCTGGTTTATATAAAATACAAGAGGTGGGGGATGCAGAAGTCGGGAAGGGAGAAAGCCAATGGACACTAGACATGTAGCAGTGCTTGATAACATGGTTCTCGCGAGGGACAAAAATGGGCGAGAATGGAGCAGTGGTTAGATAATAGGTGGGTGAGAGAAGAAAGAGGAGAAAGAAAAGGTGGGGGCAAGGAGTTCTTCCCGCATGCCTTTTACAACCCGGATGTTTTTCTCTATCCGGACTCCATTTCACCTTTTTATGGCTGCTGACAGACGCCAGATGCCGGCCTCGGTCCCCAACAATAAGTAGGTCAAATTGATGGACAAAGTCGGAAAGGAACACACATAAATGAACACTAGATTTATGACAAAGGAACCCTGCAGAACAATGGAGGGGGATGAGTCTTTTTAGTAAATTATATTGGGTCAATTGGATATACATATGGAAAAATTGAAATTTTACCCCTACTTCATACATATAAAAATTACTTCAAGTGGACTATGTCTTTTTTCAATTACGTTTATTTAGGTCAAATTCAGACCTCTGCAAATGTATGCTCTCACAGTGTCCAAAACTGAAAATCTTTAAATGTGAATGGTGACTTCAGTACATTTTCTAGAAAATGCTGGAATTTTTATGACCTTGGAGTAGGCAAAAATCTCCCAAAAAGAACACAAGACAAATATTAAGTGTAGATGCATTCATCACAGATATCTTTATGGGAGGGCACAGTCAGCTGAAGCTGAGGTAGGGAGGGCTCCCGCAGGAAAGGATGGCGTCGGCAAAGGAAAGAGAGAGAAGAGAAAAGATGAGGTAGAAAAGTGAGGAGACACAGACACCTGTTTTGGGTGAAAGCATTTTCTGCCGATTGTCTCAGCAGGTCTTTATTTATACGTTACAGGTCTTTATTTATATGGTGGGATTACATCAGTGTGTGCATAAAGCAGGAAGCTTAACATTCATCACATTTTTCTTACAGACAAGTTGGGACTTTTTGATCTCTTATTGAGACTGTGATATTCATAATTCATTAATAAAAAGTACAATTGATACACAGGTGTTCCTATAGTGACCAGTCATTAATAAAATATTCCTATGGTGATCCATTCATCAATCAAAATATTCCTATAGTGATCAGTTTTCAAACAAAATATTCCTATGGTGATCGGTTTGCTATTACAACTTAAGCAATCATTTTGTTAATATCTCAATGAACATACATCTTAAAAGTATAGGATCTAATGTTAAGGAACTAGGAGTCAGAAAAACACCAACACTGAGTGCACTAACTTTTCCCTGCCCCTAAGGAAAAATCCCTTTTTTGATCTATAAAAGGAGCTTCTATTAATCACTATTTCTGCAATTGTTTTGTCAACCTAGTCTTCTATATCTACCACAAGAATTAAGGGAAAGTTTCTTTCTTTATGGTCACTAATTATTATCCTATTAATCTTATCTAAAAAACCTTGTTATGTGAAAAGAGGTTGGAGTGAAAGCTAAAGAACAGAGTAAGAAAACTTATTACTTATAATTCTATTACTTAAGATAAAACTGTTACTTAAAACTATAGATCTTTTGTTGGGGACTGGGCAGGAAATTGTTTGGTCCCAGAATTCTGGGACCATAACATGTCTCTAGTTATTGTGGGACCTAGACTTGTGCCAGCCTGCTCAAACAGAGTAATGTTAATTATTTTACAACATATTGTGCTGTTCTGTGTACAATGCTATTGTTATTAATCCAATCAAGTAATTATTGATTTCATATTGAATGTATACTTGGACATTGCTATGCTTCTTGGGAATGGTCAGAAACAAACCATACTTGTTGGAAATGACCATAAACAAACGAAAAGAATCCAACAGGAACCAGCTGTGGAATATTCTGACTTTTCAGGCTTTCTTCCCCCACATTGGACCTTGTCATACAATGTGGGTAGTGTGGCTTTCAACAAGTCAGTAACTTTATAGGAAAAGATATATGTAGCATAAGTAACAGAAATGATTTATATCCAGAATATATAAATTATTGCTTGCAATTCAGAAAAGACAGGTAACAATAGACAAGTGAGAAAAAATAAACAACAACTCATTTTATAAAAGAGAATCTCCAGGCCCTCCCTGGTGGCGCAGCGGGTTAAAGCACAGCACTGAGAAGCTAAAGCCACTTTCCCATGAGTTCGATTCCCGCCTGCCCCGG
>NW_004567115.1:17549864-17633795 GCF_000260355.1 Condylura cristata
CTCCTTGCCTCCCAGGCTTGTCTCACCAGAAGGTGCTTTAGGCTTGTGGCGGGCTCTCAGGCCTTGCTTTGAGCCAGTCCCTTTTGGATAGACTTTTACCCACAGGGACAGTAACTTCAGGTGTTTGCTTTCGAAATCATATTCTTTGCCTTCTGTATTGTACACTCATTGTGTTAAAGTTCTTTTCTATTAAAGCTCTTATGTCTTGTCTTGATGCATCGGATGGCAGAACCTATTTAGAGCAGGCAGGTTTGGGGGTTCAAGGATGTCCCACTCTCCCTGCGCTGTAACAGAAGCTCTTCCTGACCACGGGTTTTCACAGCTTTGTCCTGTGCTGCCAGGAGATGGATTTTCCTTCTGGGGCACCAGGCAGATTTCATTTTTTGTAGACGCTATTGATTGCAGTTAAAAGCCTTCATCTCACAGAACTAATGCTCCAAGTTTTAGGAGTCTGAGCATCTTTGATAATCTGATGAGCTCTGGATCACGTACAAAGAAAAAAAAACACCAGTACTTTCGAAACAAAAAATTCCTGTTGTTCTAGTAAAGTGGAGAATAGATCCCAGGAAATTAAAATAGCAGGATTGGTGTAATTGGTTTCTCTGCTAGTCAATGTTTGGCTGGGGGTTACCTATTTAAATACCCTTCACTACATTTTTTTTTCTTTTTAATCCTTTGGGTTGTAAATGAAGCCCTTATCAATCAGGTTGGGCAACACAATGGAGGCCTGGGAGGCAAAATGAGGGAAGAAATCTACCATCAAAATACAAAGTGGATGCCCTGGGTGTGTCCCATTTAATGCTTTTAGAGAGGAGGGGAAATTATTTGTCACTGTGGGAAGAGCTTTTCCATTAATGGAGAAACTGAAACAAAAGGAGAGCCCTAAGGCTTTTCTTTGGTGGGTGAGGGAGGGCAGGCTGGGAAGGGGGTGGTGGCTAATTGGATTCTCCAGAGATACTCATTACCTTGAGCGAATAGGATGCCACTTTAAAGTCTCAGGAACTTATCTTTCCTGTCTATGAATCCACCCCACGTGCTGTGTTTGGGGATCTGTGCTTATGGCAGAATCTGAACTACCGAACCTAAGGCAGGAGCCCACGCTGTACCTACTTACCACACAGGCCCTGAGGGGCAGAGCCAAAGCTCTGCCTTCTCCCAACCCCCTGCTGGCAAAGGGCACGTGAAGATGGAATAATTTGTCTGGCCAATTTGTACTTAAATTTAGGACTCATCTTTATTATTTTATCCCACATAGTTGAAGAAAAAAACTTATTCAGTGGAGGAAGTATTTTTAAAAATTAATTAAAATAGCAACAAAAAATTCCCTTTATCTTCTCTCAGATTAAAAGGTAAACTGAAGGATTTTAAAATCCAAAGAATTTGAGCAAACATCGAATGAGCAGTGTCAAACCGGAAGTGTGTATGTGGGGGGGGGCCTCCATCAAAAGGGCCTAGGGACAAGATTTCTAGAAGACTTGGGCACCAAGCAAGGAAGTTACTTGATTGGTTATAGCTTAAGTGATGGCCTTATTTGGGAAAGCCTCCTGGTCTGTTTTTCATTGGTTGTCCTTATGTTACAGGACAGGGAGAGGCACCACTGAACCCCCAAACCTGCCTGCTCTAAATAGGTTCTGCCATCCACTGCATCAAGACGAGACATAAGAGCTTTAGTAGAAAGGAACTTTACTTCAATGAGTATGCAATATAGAAAAGACAATATAATTTCTAAATCAAACACCTGAAGTTACCCTTCTTCTCGTGGGTAAAAGTCTACCCAAAAGGGATTGGCCCAAAGCAAGGCTTGGAAGCCTGTTACAAGCCTAAAGCAACTTCTGGCCCGAAACCATAGAAAAGGGTCAGATATGGCAGGTCAAGTCTGGGAGGCAAAGAACAAAATCAAAATTAAGATAAAAGCTGTCATAGTCATCCTCCCCACGGGTCTCTCACCCACATCTGTTTCAACCAGCACAGGGCCAAGAAACAAGCACAGTTTCTTCATATGTCTCTCTCTGCTCTGTGAGGCTTCCTTAGGTCTCCTTCTGGTGCTCCATCCTGCTTCCTTCTTCAGATTACTTCTCTGTTCAGCTCCACCCTCCTTCCGGGTGGGCAGGGAACCTGGAATTTCCCCTTTTCCTGGGGACCTCCCTGTTACAATTAATTTTCAATTTCTTTACCTTAAAGCATGTATAGGCTTCTTACTTTCCTTGCAGGCTTCCAAGGTATAAGAACCACCTCAACCTAATGACCCTCCTAGTTTAATTTAACTCCTAGCCAACCTGTGCTAGGTGTTTAATACTAAGACCTCTAGAAACTGCTATTCCTTGATTCCCTGTTAGAAAGTGAATTATGAGCCTCCTAATGTCTTGAGGTGCTTGCTACCTTACCTGAAGAAAGCCAGTTGTGGAACAAACTGACCATATTTGATACAGGTGAGCCAAGATAGCTAGATCCTGTTTGCTTTTAAATATTCTGTAATAAGAGGAGGATTCTGAGATAGAGTAACACGGCTTGTGGGCAATGTAGACACTAATCAAATGGGCAGCACCTGATTCCAGTTTGTCAGCCTTTTCCACTATTTCCATAACCTGAATTCTTGTTTACTACGCCTATACCTTAAAAAGCTAGAGAATCTTGAAATCCAACTACATTCTTCTAAATTTAGGGTGGGCTTCAAAACACAACCAAATGCTATTTTTTCAAATTCTTAGGTTTGAGATAGCCACATAAATTCTTAGAATTTGAGACAGCCACACACTCAGTCCTTATTCATAGTTGCATTTTATGACTTGAATAACACACTTTGCATGAGGTCTCAGATACATAGGAAGTGGCTGACAAAGATTATGAAAATCAGTGATAATAGCAACCAGATAAAAACTTTTAAACAAACAAACAAAAAAGCCATCAGAATGACTTAGGGCCTTTCTAGACAGGTAGGTTTCATTTTTAAACAAGTCAAAAAAAATTTTGGTGAGCTAACATAGGTTACTAGACGGTTGCAAATTTAGATATTCCAAGAATACAAATGACTTCCTTCTTAGTAAATCATTTGACTTAAAAGTTATTTTCTTTATGTCTGTATAGGAAAGTACAGAAAGAATCCATGACATAGTGAAAGCTCTCTTTTTAAGCATTTTGAGTTGGGCATTAACTGTCACTATCTGTTCTTTATAGAACCGATGGAGGAAAGAATAGAAAACCTAAAGGAGGCATCACAAGATTAAAACCTGACTCACACAAGGAGGTGGGGATAGAGAGGATTAACATGACTATTAACACATAGCTAACGAAATCAAGATCCTTAGGCTCCAGTGCCTTATCACAAGGCATAAGGCCCAAGCAGCTGTCAGAAAGCTGAAGCACGGACCTGAGGATAAAGATACAGAGATTGGGCCCGTTGTGAAATCACAGGTCCATTTCCGACTCTACAGAGTTATCCAAAATCAGCAATGAACAGGCCACTCCAAAAAGCAATGAGCCCCTCCCAAAGAGAAAAAGACTGTATCAGTGCAGTCTCTGCACTGGCTCAGGGCAGCAGTCCTGTTGAGGAAAACTAGTAGTAGCTGAGGGCTAGTCTTAGCAAGGTGTGTCATGTAGATTCCTGCTGTCCTGTCTCTGGAGTGATGGGATCGAGAGTTGTCTCTAAGATTAACTTCTTTCCTACCTGGTAGAGGACAGAGGAGGGACACCTTTCCAAATCAAAGTCCTAGTAAATAGGAAGAAGGGAGAAAGAAAGCTTTTCTTGCATCTGCTACCTCTCAGTAGCAGTCAACTCAAAATCATCTTTATTGGGGCTCTCCCTGGTGCACAACGAATTAGGATGCAGCACTGCAAGCTGGCCACAAGTGACCCACATGGAGTGAGCCCCTCAGCAGTGTACTTCCTCCATCTGCCTGTTCTGCTCCCCACTTGTCTCTGGTGAATCCTCTCATTGCTCCTGCACCTCTGGCATGCACCCCAGTTCTGTATGCATAAATAAATAATCTAAAAAAAAAAAATCTGCTTAAGGGCCCTCCCTGGTGGTACAGCGGGTTAAAGCACAGCAATAAGAAGCTAAAGCCACTTCAGCATGAGTTTTTAAATAAGTAAAAGTAATCACTTTAATCTTGAAAGAATTGATCTCTATCCTTTCTTTTCTCATAAGTTGAAGGGCAAAATGTCTGTTAAAATTTCAGTTAGGAAGTGCATTTGTATACAAATAAGTATATAATGATATAAAGGTTATTTTTAGCTTTAAAAGAAAATCTTTTCTCCCCTGTCCAGTTTTTCCCCCTCTCAGTTCTTGCCCCAGTTCTCCAAGCCCAAAGTCTCAGGAGATTTCCCCTATCCTCACACTGATGGATGCTGATGATTTCTAGGGGAAAACCTAGTTTTGGATCACCATAGAGTAAAGGAAGTCCAAATTGTGGCTCCATGTTCTGTTCCTTTTATCTTGTACATTTTGATGAAACACTTTACCTAAGTTTAACCCTATGAAAGTTGGTTGAAAGATGTTTCATCATGTTTGTAGAATACATAACTATTCTTAAACCATCTATGTTGGACTGTTGCCTAGATACATTTTGTATTACTGTGTGAAAGAAGAACTCCTTTTCTCATATGGTTTGACATTTTTAAAGCAAGTAGAAGAATAGTGGTTGTTAGAAGCTTTATGATCCTTCAATTTGCAAACACAATAATGTGTATTTCTTAATTGTACCCAGTGAATTTAGAAAATAAGGGTATTGATAGATTTTATAACTTCACTCTGGTGTGCCGATGAGCCTGCTTTCTATCTTTATACCACCCCAAAAGTCCTGATTTATGGTTTATGCTAATTGCCCTGGTGCAAATAATTCCTCTGTGGCTAATTTCAAGCTATCAGCAGGATAGCATGGATTTTCCAGAGCTGACACAAGCCAGCTCCAGCACACTTCTGAGCCATAAATTTTAGTCAGACATTATTTTTCTCAGAGGAAAGGCCAGGTTAAGAGAGGTGGGGATAGGGACTATTTCTGATTTGAACCATTTGGCATGTACTCTGTGTATACAGAAGTTGTATGAGTCACTCTTCAAAGTAATTAATTCAGGGAAAATCAGGATAGGACACTCTTTCCTATTTGTCTGGTACTTCTTATTATGTCTTTTATAACCTTAAAGAACCCCTAAAAAACTATTTATTGGTCTGTACTTGGAGATGGTAACACAGGTGTGGCTTGCTTCTTTTTTAAACATTTTTAACATGTAAACGTGCATGAATACACTTTTGAATGTGTGTTGAAGTGTTAATAACTCTTCAAAATGTGTGTAGTGCAGTAAACGCAGAGCATAGAGGGAAATGTATAGCATAAAATGTATATATTAGAAAAGAAGAAAGGTCTGAAATTAATAATATAATAAATTCCACCTTAGGAAGCTAGAAAAAGAAGAGGAAATTAAATAAAAAGCAGAAGAAAAGAAATAATATTAATTCATCGTCATATATTAAACCAGCATGAAGAAAATATAAAATTCCAATGGAAGGAATAAAAAAGAATAGGAAGGAAGTATTACTAAGAAAAGGAATAGGATTAGGAGTGGATTTGAACAGGAAGACTATTTTGTTTTGATGTCCATTCTTCCTAACTTAATCGATATATCAACACAATCCCAATCAAAATCCCAGCAAATTATTTTGAGGTTATTGACAAATTGTTTCTAAATTTTATATAGAGAGGCAGAAGACCCATATTAGATATTTGAAAAACAAAGTTGGAGCTGTTACACTGCTACAGAATGCTTCTCCGTGAAAAGGGGAGGAAGGTCACAGCACAGTGAACAGGCATCACTTTCCCTGTCCCGCATTTACATGCAGCCATCTTGGAATTCCAAGCATGCCATGCTGAAGCGGGGACACCTGTAGGAAAGGTACAAGGGTGAGAAACACATGGAGAGACTGTTCCTTGAACTTTAGACAATGGCAGTCCTTATCTTAACCTCCTGGTGGATTGTCTAGTATATTTTAAATTTGGGGTGTCTCCTGTCCCAGATCTCTGGAACCCCTTTCCTGTAGTTCCCAGCAGGTGGGTGCCTTCTAGGGAGATTTCTGGCTTCTGCTGCCCCACTTCGGGATGAACCTGTTGGAGCTGGGTGTCTGCTCTCCAGCGGATGGGTAATTTTTGGAGGCTAATTGGAAATCTGTTATGTGAAATACTTTTATCTTGCTCTCCACACCAATTAAATGTCTTTCATACTAAGAATCTGTTTTCTTTGGTTTTATGTGTGAAAGTGCTCAGATCATTTCAAAATGTGCCCTTTAACAGTTTAGGGGTCCTCAGATAATTCCTTTGGTCATGCAGTTGCAACACTACCTGTTTTCAATACTTACTATGAAGGTACATCATTAAGACAGGATTGTGTTGATAAAAGAAGAACTAAATAGATCAACAGAGTAGATTATAAAGAGCAGAAATAGATCTACACAAATATAATCAACTAATCTTTGACAATGGGGGGACAGAGGGTCTTTTCAGCAAAAGGTGCTGGGAAAACTGGACATTCTTATTCACAGAACTTACATTAACTTAACTCTGGGTTAACTTCAGATGTTAACTCAAAAACAATCCCACTCATAAATACAAAACTGCAAAACCTTAAAAGGTATCATAGGAGTAAAAATTAGATTAATTTAGTTTTGGCTATAAGTTTTTAGATATAACACAAAAAGCATGATCCATGAAAGAAAAAAATTAACAAATTGGACTTACTAAAATGAAAGACTTTTGCTTTGTAAAGATACTATTAAGAGACTTATATGAGAAGACAAGTCATGAACTGGGAGAAATATTTACAAACACCTACCTTACAAAGAATTTGTATTACACACATACACATGTGCACACACACATACACACTTAAATTTTTACTATAAGAAAACAAATAATCTAACTAAAAAATGAGCATGAACATATACCTCACCAAAGAAGATGTATTGATATATGGATGGCAAATAAGACTATAAAAAAATACTCAGCACTGTATTCCATTGGGGGATTCTAAATTAAAACGACCAAGAGATAACACTGCATTACCCACCTCTTAGAATGGCCAATATTCCAAACACTGGCAAACTCAAATACAGTGAGGATGTGGAATGACAGAAACTCATTCAATGCTGGTGGCAATGCAAGACGGCTCAGCCACTTTGGAAGCAGCCTGGCAGCTTCTTGCAAAGCTATACCTATAGTCTTATCCATTACTAATAGCAAATATTTAGCAAGCATTGGTATTTGTCCAAATGAGTTGAAAATTTATGTTCACACAGAAATCTGCACGTCGAGGTTATGCCAGCTTTATTTATAATTTCTGAAACTTGGAAACAATCAGTAGGTGAGTGGGTAAACAAACTGTGGTTCATCGAGGCCATCAAATGTTATTCTGTGATGAAAAGAAATTAGCTATCAACCCACAAAAAAACACAAAGGAATTTTTAATGCATATTGCAAAGTGAAAGGAAGTGGTCTGAACAGATTACATACACATGAGAGTATTATACAACACTCAAGAAAAGACAAAATCCCAGGGGCCTGGAGAGGAGGTCAATGGACTTTCAGGGCAGTGAAAATTCTGTATGATTCTACCAAGGATATATAACTTGTCTAAAGTCATAGGACTGCACACACTGAGAGTGAGCCCTAATGTAGACAATGGATTTTGATAATAATAATTGATTGGCTCATCAAATTTAACAGAGGCAAGATTTCAATAATTGGGGAAACTGTGTGCTAAGGTAGAAGAGCTACATGGAAGTCTACTTTCTGCTCAATTTTGCTATAACTCTAAAACTGCTCTGAAAAAGCAAAATCTACTAAATAAATGTGTTTATCATACAGAAGTCTATTTGTTCTTCCTAAAGCAAATGCAGGCTGTGTCACTGTGAAGGTCTGTGTTTTAGGCTCTGTAGGCATGTGGATATGTGTTATCTCCTTTCTTCTTTTTCTTCCTCTTTCTCTTTCTATTTAAAAATATGAAAACCATTCTTAGTTTGCAATCTGGATTGGACCTCAAGACTACAGTGTACTGAATTCTTTTCCTTTTTCCTTAACCTCTGTATACACATTACATTTCTTCCTCATTTCTGCTCTCTACATTTGAAGAAGAAACTTGCGATATTTAAATCCTCTCCATGTGATTTCCCCTGGTATTTGCCATGCTTACAAATAGGGTGATTTTGAAAGCTTAGTAAGAAAAATGAGTTTAAGAATTAACTCATTGGCTGGTAGTAAATGAAAGGGTATTTTCTGTTCTGATTTTCAACTTCTCTTACAAGGACTTAGATTTTCATCTAGAGAGGAAACATACTACAGTTGTTGGATTTTTTCTGTGCGTTCTGAGAATACTCTATTCCAAATCATTTTTCATTAAAATTATTTTAATAGAAGCACTATAACATAAGATTAAAGAATAATTTAGTAAAGACTGTGACAATGCAATTTCATAATCCTAAAAATATTTGTTTTATATATTCATTTCTTATTGTATATACTTTGTTTCCACAGTATACATGTTTATACTTTGTTAATTTTTACTCATTTTATCATGTAAAATATTTCAACTGTTGATAATAATTTATGTATTATTTTCTTTAATTACTACATAAGATTCTATGATATCTGCATACAGTTGCCCTAGCTTGAGAATTATTTATACAGTGATGACTATTATCATTTCATTTAGCTGAAGTGCTTTCTTATGATCAATTGCTCCAGGTCAAATACCCACATTAAATATGATAATTATATTTCTAGTTCATGCTACAGATGTCCATTTTCCTTATGAAAGAATGTATTTTTTATTTAAAAAACTAAGGATAGAAAAATGACTCTAATGTGAATTTTAGTGTCAACTCTGAGAATCACTTCTTAGCATTTATTGAATGATTGTATACCAAAAATATGTAAACTGTGTCCCTGCTCTCATAGTATTTATTCATTAGTGGGAATACAGATCCAGAGGTAGAATTTGAAATTTGAAGGGTATCAAAAATTGAGTAGTCTTGAAAACTAATATTGTGTGTTTGTGTGTGTGTGTGTGCACGCGCGCACTACCAAGGCTGGAATTAGGATAGGTCAGTGAGGCAAGTTTGTGTAAAGACTTCGTTGTTACTTAAAATTCTGTTTATTGTGGCTCTTTTGGGCATTAAGTTTAATTATTTAAATACGGCATTTATCTTGATAGTCAAGTTTTGGCATTCTTCTCCATTGACCACAGGTGATTATTGTGCAGTGAAAGAGCCTGGGTATTGGTTCATTTTCCAGGAAAGATGGGTATTTCACAACCCATGAGGACTGTGGTGCTAGAGAACATGCAACAGGAGACACCCTCAGGTGAGCACGTTGCGTCCTCTGGAGTCTCGGAAGGGGCTCCGGGTCCCCCTGCACGTGGATGGCTGAAGACGCGCCTGCATCTGTGCACGACCCATTCTGTACAATGAAAATCTGTACCACCCATAGCCACTTAGCAAGGCCCATTTGTGCTTTTT
Organism: Condylura cristata; assembly: GCF_000260355.1. Classification (NCBI taxonomy): domain Eukaryota; kingdom Metazoa; phylum Chordata; class Mammalia; order Eulipotyphla; family Talpidae; genus Condylura; species Condylura cristata. Next base: position 17,559,364 of record NW_004567115.1, read on the forward strand.
GATTGACTAGTTTGTATAATCTTTATTGTTCCTTAATGCATTAAACATATTATTATGTTCTTTTAAAAGAACTGTAATAGTGGGAATGATTCATGCTGAGTGTTTTAAAAGCTAGGTCAATAAAGTACTTGTAAGGCTTATCCTGTCATAGATTACTGCCTGCCAAAGTGTAATCAGAAAATCCTTCCTCTTGTCTAAAAATTGGTTTAAGAAATGGTTTCCAAGTAGGCTGGGGGAAAAATGAACAATTTCTCTCAAAGTCCAAAGACAGCACACACCAGGTTGGTGATAGGTACCTGTTCCGTCCCTAAACATGTTCTCTTTCCAATAGTCTCAATTCATGCAAAATCAATTTCTGGAAATGCTGAAAAATAAACATAGTACTGCCACTTTCCATTTTGGGGGAACATTCATTGGCATGTAAGACTACAAATCTCTAGATTAGTGTTTGGTATCTAAAAATATTTAGTAATGATACTATTTCTGTAATACCAGTGACAGGATTCTTACCTTACAAAATCTGTAAAGGTAAGAAATTTGGGTTATAGGTAAACTTCCTCTGAGAGAAACTGACAAAAAAAGGGAAAATATTTTGATAGTCATTATTATGAAAAATACCCTGTGCTTGAACAGATATGGAAGCAAGTCACTGTTCTACAGGTTTTGTTGTATTAATATTGAGCTAATGTCACTTTTCACTGGGAAAAAGACCTGCTGGTTCACGGTAAACTGACTTGAATGGCTATGGTTGAATTCGAAAGTCTGGGGGTAGGGGGTAGGAGGGCCCGGGGGTGGCAAGTCATTTCCCCTCCCCCAGGCAGGAAACGACAGAGAGATTAAAGATGTGCTGCTGTCTGTTTCGGGCTTCCCCTAGGCTATGAAAACAAATAGAACACATAATTAATATTCTTCCTGCAGCTCGTGGAAGGCCTTTAGGCAAAACATCAGTGTTCATTTCACTATCTATATTCAGGCTGCGTTTTGATGCATGATATTTTGGACAAACAGAAAAGCGTTGCGTAATCTGGAACCATCTGTAAACAGACGTCAGTCTTCTAAATAAGGAGGGGAGGCACTTGGGGCTGTTCTGGAGTTCACATCTATGGAGAGGCGCAGGAGGGAAAGGAGCAGTGCTTAACAGATAGTAGTAGGGAGGTGCTGTTTTGAAAAGAATGGATATAATGGGGAGCCTGCCGCCAGTCTACTCTGTGCAATATCTTTTGAGCACTTACTTACTACAAGTTCTTTGCTAATAGTAGTACTAGGATACAGAAATAAATAACCCGTGTCTGTATACAGTCTAATAGAGGTAAAGAAAAGGAAGGAGGTTTTCCAGATATAATTCATAATCGAATTAGAAGTGACTGCCCAGACACCAAGTCTTTTCCCTACTTGCTTGGGACACTTCCAGCTGTTAGCCCCTGGGGGCTCAAGACCAGTCAGGTCCCATTCCTTCTTTAAAAAATAAAAAAAAGAAAAAGAAAGAAACAGATTTATTTATGCATACAATTCCTGGGATGGGGTGGTGGCAGGGCAGGATAAGATTCACCATAGACAGAGTGGGGAGCAGAACAGGCAGATCTACCGAAATATACTGCTGAGGGCAACAGCAGGTGGGTCAGGAGAGGTCTGCTGCACCATGTGGGTCACCTCCCTGGCCAGGGATGGAATTTGTGCTACAGAGGCTGCGGATAGCTTCATAGTGCTGTGCATTATCCCATTTTGCCACCAGGGTGGCCTCCCTATTACTTCTAATTGTGCATGTTTTACAAGCACAAGAAGAAAACACAGGGTTTGATTCACCCCAGAGTCACAATTAACAAACCATTTTCCAGGTTTCTGTTGTGTTCCTTGGTGATGAATACACAAAACTAAGATTTGGGTGCTGTTTCTGGTATTTATGCCCAGCCTGCAGTTCTGTTTTCTTATACAATGGTGACACTTTATCCTGGGCTGAATGTTTGGCCTTATTTACATTTTATGACAGAGGTAGATTAGCAAAAAGGTAAAAAACTGCATAGATTTTTCCATTGATGTGTCTAATGGGATTAAGTAACATGTTAAGCAGTGCTTTGCAGTTACAACTAAGGGACCAGTTTCTGTGGTTTACAGAGACCTGAGAGCTAGGCAAATCTTGTTCTTCCTTGGCATTTGTAAGGCAAGACCAAACGAAACCAAATAAACAAACAGCACCCAGAAATCTTATTTGTCTTATGTTGGGTCTTTTTAGCTCTCTTTGATTGATTGGCAGTTGCTTAAGATTCCTGCTGTGTCTAAACCTGATATCTAGTAAACAGTGACCACTTGTGTTAAGACTAGACTTGCTTGAATGTGTGTGTGTGTGAAGAATGTGCGTGGTGTGTATGTGTAGATTGGGTTCCTTATATTTGAAAGGAATCTTCAGAGATATAAGTCCCTTCTAAGCTTTAAAATTCTGTAAACTTATGCTTCTATCCTGGGTTTCACAGTATGCTCAGTTTGGGGGTTGGGAGAGGAGGATGGATTAGATTTAAAAGGAGTGCAATCCTTTACACTACCTATCATCAGGAAGTTTATTAAGATGTGAAAGATAAGCATAAATGAAACACCTGTAACAATGCATGCTAATCTGCAATTAAATTGGAAAATATCTAGATGGCTTAAGAATTCCAAAAAGGGGCCCTCCTTGGTGGTGCAGCGGGTTAAAGCACAGCACTAAGAAGCTAAAGCCACTTCCACATGAGTTCGATTCCCGCCTGCCCCAGAGGAGATCCACATGGTGTGGCAGACCTCTCCTGACCCGCCCGCTGCTCCCCTCAGCAGTGTACTTCGTCCATCTGCCTGTTCTGCTCCCCACTCTGTCTCTGGTGAATCCTCTCACCCTCCGAATCTCTGGCCTGTACCCCAGTTCTGTATGAATAAATAAATAAATCTTAAAAAAAAAAAAATTCCAAAAAGTAGGGAATACATGGGATCTGGGAGTGACTTGGGACCATTTTGTGGACCACAGTATTATGTAGAACTTTCCCTGGACTGAACTTGAAAGATGAAGATTTGAACATTACAAATAAATAAATATATCATACTAGCAAGCATACCTACATGCACAACATTTTCATTCATTTGTGTGATTGTTGTCATTTTTGAATCTCTGAAAAGGAGTAGCAAATGGTCAGTCTTATACTATTTTTCTTTATCCCTTTTCTGTTCAGGGCATGAATGAAACCCATCAGATAGTGGCTATAGGGCTAAGCAGACCATGTCCTGAGAAGCAGTGAGTGGCTCAGCCCTGTAGATCCTCTTGAGTTGGAATAGCACAAATTCTATGTCAATATCTCAGAGAAGACTCCACAGCTTTGGGCGAGACTTTTCCTTTTGAGACAGTCTTTTGTCGCCGCCATCTGTCCCAGTGCAATTGAGGTCCTTTTACCCATAGGGCCCCTAGGCTCTCAACCCCAAGCCTGTATGGCAACAACAATTTGGGAAAGGCTTTCTGCACTCAAACTCAGACTCTGTCCCACTTGAAATAGCATTTATTTTCACAGACTTTTTAGACACAAGTCTGAGCCTTATTTAGTTGTAGAGCTTGTTATAGCTGGGAGAAATCAAATGTAATGTGCTTATTTAAAATGTGAACATAATAATAACATTACTAATAACAGCAACAAACATTTGTATGCTCTACGGTGAAGGTATTGTTCTAAGATATTTATCACTTAACTCATTGACTCCTCACATTCATCCCATGAGACATAGGTTAATATTATTCCCACTTTACAGATGAAAATATTGAGACATAGAGAGAATAAGAAGCTTGGACCTGGTCCAGATTGAGGAACAGGATTTTGAATCCAGGAAGTCTGACTCCAAAGTCTGCATTCTGCATCTCTCATCTTCCACACAGGAGTGTCCTAACTCCTCTTAATGCAATTAGCGGTCCTTCTCTGTCTTTAGTAATGGTACTAACCTTGAATTTCTGCAGAGGTTGGTGGCTGCTTTTCTCTCACACCAGCAGGATGGCTCTGGTGCTGCCACTCTTGTGTCCTGGACCTGGCCACGGGCACCTTCGGAACTTAGAATGAAAACAGGATGTCATCCTGGATCACGTCTGTCCACTGCCAGCAAAAACTTCCACAACCCTGAAGCATCAAAGATAAAGTCTTACCTCCAGGGTATGTTTTTAATTTTAACAAATGCCATCTATAATTTAACCACCACTGGAAACAGCGGCATTTTCCCATCTTGTCTTTCTTTTATGCACATTCTCACTCCCATCCTCATTGCCTAGCTATTGAAATTTGATATATAAGCAGATTGATATAGTGCTCTTTGTTTAATACATCATAAACATTGTCCCCTTGTATTATAAATTATTCATAACCATATTTTTTGATGAATGAATTACATACCTAGAATAAATATTTCAGACAGTATGAAAGATATTTTGATGTATATGCTAGCATATATGAGAATGAATATTCTTTGTTTCTGTTGCCATGAATAGAATATATGATGTACACTACTCTATACCTTACTTTCCTCCCCCAAAACCAAAACAGAAATATATGCTAATTGGGCAGTCACAACTTCTTTTCATATTCATCTAGTTTCCTTTTTTGATGTTTTCTTTCGTTTAGAGGTAATACATGCTTATTATCACCATGGAAATAGTACAAAGACATATAAGATAAAAGCAAATCATTTCCTTTGGCTCCATCTCCAATCCTACCCCCTCGAACTACTAATGCTAACACCTGCTAGTCACTTTCTGTGCTGTTCCCTTGCTCATTCAAACAGATGCAAATACAGATTTACATATAGATAGGTCCTTTTTGGGTTTGTTTTTACCCAAATATAATTAAAGTAAATACATTAGTCTGCAATTTGTTTTTTGGTTCTCTCTTCTTGACAATATATCAGGAACATTTCTAGCCATTCAAGCAATAAGACTCAATTAAGGTCTTTTCTAATTCTTCTGTGTGTGTGTGTGTGTATGTGCTTGAGTGTACATATTTATATACACACACACAAATAAAATATACATTATATTATACTCATTATAATTACCATGCAGATCAATATAATTAGTATGGCATAATTAGTATAATATGTAATATATGTAATCAGTGCATAGATATGCCTATGTTTTATTATGTCAGTTATATATTACCTTATTAATATCTATATTATATAGCATTAATTATACCAATTCCATGCATATTATATAAGTACATATATACACCTATGCATTTGGCTTCACAATTCTTATTTGCAGTTTGACTTTGCAGACACCTCTTGGTAAGAAACCTGCAGATTTTTCTAGGGAGTTCCTAACTCCCAACCCTATCAGTTACGGGCATCACCTAACTAATATGCTTGAGAGACCCTGTCTAGTCAGATTATACTGCTCCTTGAGAGGAAGGGAGATGAGAAGCCTATAGTATGCAGTTTGCTGCTGCACATAGCAAGGCATTGAACACTTGTTGGGATAATAATTGGATCCATCTCTCCCTTCCTGAGCTTTTAAACCAACGAGCTTTGAGGGGGAATGTTGTGGCTTAAAGACTGTTAATTAACAAAATCCCTTTCTTCTTGCAAGTTCTTTATCAATGAACAAAATCCCTTTCTTCTTGCAGTTCTGTTTCAATTGAGAGACTGGAAACAGGAAGCAGATGAAAATATCATCTTACTGATAAACCCGTTTAGAACTAGGGCCACGAAGAACTTGAAGCAATTTGCTTACCCCCATACAGAAGGTCAGAGCTGGCCGAGAGCTCACCTCTTTAGGGCATGTAGCTGCTAAGAAGCAGCCTTGGTGACAGGCTCTCAGCAGAGCTCTCCAGGGAGAAGAACTAATATGACCTTTGCTTCTCCCGGCCCCAGGGACCATCTTCCTAACCCCTCCTCCCCCCCAACCATCAGTGGGTTTCCTCCCTGGGTGGGGAGTAAGAATGGTGAAAATGAATAGATCTGATTTTAGAACCAAGATTGGGAGACTGGGATAGAAGGAGCTCCCCTACCCACCCCCATCACACACTGGTGGGAGTCACGGCCCAAGAAGTTTATACATCAACCTGTTGTTCAACAAATACATTTTCATTATATATATATTTTTCTTTATATTACATATATATTGTTTTTTATATATTTGTATTTATACACACACACACACATATTTAAAATAGACAAACAAAAAGATTCTGGAAATAGTCTCTGTGCTGTTCCAGAGGACACATCCTTTGATCTCTTGGGCCTATTGCTAAGTCACTTTCCCATGCCTGTTGCCACTTTCTCTCAGGCCAGTGTCTTCCATGTGCAGCTGATTACTGTTATTTCGTTGCCAACTTCCAAATATGTGTGTGTGCATGTGTGTGTGTGTGTGTGTGTATGTGACCACTATATACAGAGACACAGTTATTATTCTAGGGTGCTGCTATATGAAAACTATCTGAAACTAACAGATGGGTACCAGAGGATGACATGGCAGGGAATGCCACCTGACTCTATGTTCCATGTGTATCAGAATCTCTGCTCTGGCAAGGTAAGATACACCACTGTGCTAGCGAAGCACTGAAAAGACCCTAAAATGGCAGCATGAAAAATATTGAGCTAAATGAAGAAGAAAAAAAGAGCAGTAGGAGAAGAACTAGAGCTGGAGATTAAGAGGAGATAGTAGATCAGCTGTCAAGGGAATGATGGAAGTATTTCAAGGCAAGAAGGTCAGAAGATTGTACTGTTGCCAGGTTCAGCTAAGGGGTGCAAAGAGTATCTCAGAGAATTCACAGAGCTGTTTTGCAGAACAAATATCTGAGAATTGGGAAAATACTTATAAGGTCTCTGGAGATTGCCACATTTTAAATACTATTCCAACATATGCTTTCATGTTAGAAGTTGGGGTCAGGTAAAACAGTGAGGCCCTGGTGATGTATGTAAGTTGGATACTTAATGAGACTTATTCTTTTGCCAAGTGACTTACACCTTCCCAGGTGATTCAAAATATGTGGATTCATGGGGGTACCTCTCAAAGTTACAGATGTGTAGGTAATAGATTTGGGGATCCGTGTCAATTGTAGCAACTGAGAAATTAAGCACCAGTATGCTCGCTGCTGCATTGTATAGGGAGGTGGGTTGGGCCATGGCCAAGAGCTTCCCTAACTTCCAGTGAAGTCATCAGACTTGATGGACCTAAGTGACACCCACAAAGTTTCTCTTCTGTCCACACCCTGTGCAACTACTTTCGAAGGCTCCACAGGAGCCTGCTTCCTTAAATCATTCTCAGCCCTCTCTTGGGCTCCAGCCAAGCCTGATGACCACAGACTGCATTCTTCTAACTATATAGAGCTTCTTTCTTGTTCTTGCTTCCTGATTTTTTTTTAAATAGAGGACAAGGGGAGGGAGATTAGGGAAGTAAGAATAGCAAATGAGAATCGGGTTTCTGTAGTAGTGCTCAGTGGGAAAAATCTGGCTCTACGCCTGGGAACTTAAAATGTTTCTAGACTTGAAAAGAGAGTTTTCAAAGTGTTTCCACACCTCAATAGTCTGAATGTAAAGACAAGGGAGTTAAACCAGTGGTTCGAGAAGATCTCTTTTAGTTCTAGGAAATATGACTATATTTTGTTTATACTTCTACGGGGAAGCAAATTACAGAGTGATGGATATAAGAAAACTGTAAGTGCTTGGTAGAGGTGAATAATAGCATCAACTTTAATAATGGATAATTGATCCAAATTTAATCAGCTGTTTGTCCTCTGTGACAAGACAATATATACTGAGGCATTAGATTTTGCATTAATATGAGCATAAAAAACTTTTAATTCCCCTTTCACTTCTATCCTTTTTAGAGGAGATTAATGAACATATGGCTGACAGACTGAATGTGGCCATATTTTCTTAACCACATTCTCCCTTGTCCTGGCAACAGAGAGCTCCAAGAGGTTTTCTTACTTGACTCAAATTTTTTTCCCTGGCAGCAGGCACCCCTGCTGTCTCTGGTGCCTGGATCCTAGGGGTCTGCTCCCTGAGTGGCAAGACAGGTCAGTGAATTCCTCCTCCCAGCAGCTGAAACTGGCTGTGCTCTTCTGATTTCTAGACAAAGGCATAAAGTCTGAATAGCACCCAGAGGCCACCACAGGGTAGGCCTTTAGCCCCTTCTTGAGAGACTGTTTATGGAAAATGTATTTTGGGAAACTTTGTTTCAGTTCTAGATGTAATTGCTAGCAATGAGCCTATCACACACTGAATTCTCCCCTCCATCAGTGGCTTTTTGACCAGTGACCTGTATAATTGTTTACAAGAGTTTTTTTTCTAATTGGCTACATGAGCCCTTTCCCAGTGTGGGGTAGTTTACCTAGGACAGGACACCACAGCTAACTGCAGAACTGGTGTCTTGCTGGCGGGGCATACCAACTCCCCTTCTCTGGGGTTCTGAAGGACAGAGACCATCTCACACAGCTGAGACTGTAGCTTTTTACTATTTTTATTCCCACTATTATTATTCCCACTGAGTTTGGGTATAGGGAAAGATTTGAGAATTACGGAGAGCTATTTGATTTTACTTTTACTTGAATTTATCAAAATGGCAAAGATCAAAACTTGGTAAAATAAACATGCACATTGTAATAGTAATTGTAGTTATTATCATTACCATCATAGACTGTTCAGCACTAGTGAATACAAATTGCAAAGTGATTGATTCTGAAGAGAGGACCTATAGATATCCCTTTCTCTAAATTCCCACTTTATAATGTGTGGAATGAGGTTCAGAGGGGCAACAAGTTCCACCTGAAGTCAGAGTTCACTAGGAGCAGAAAAAAGATTAAAATCAGGTGCAAAATTTTATGTCTTTGAAGTCAGTCATCACATCCCCCATTTTTTTGAGACATTAGTGTCAGGATAATCCTGGATCCCCAAAGAAATTTTGGAGAGAGTCTTTCCAGTTTGTTGTTTTTATCCCACTTACCCTAAGTAGCCCCTACTTATCCTGGCCCTGCAAAGGGGCTGAATCAGGGCTGAGTCTTGGGACTGTGTACAGCTGAGAAGGTGTCTCACAGTTGGGAGATGGAAATCTGTCATGCTGACTGGAATCTGGATCCCTGAGGTGGCAGAAGGGAAAATCAGGAAAGTTTTTTCCAATTTCTCATGAAATCTTATTTTTTTAGGTGACATTTTATCATGCAGGGCATTTGTATTTATCTTATTAGGGCTGCCATAATGAAGTACCCCAAGCCTCGGTAGTCTGAACAACAGAAATGTGTTTCCCATTGTTGTGGAGGTTAGAAGTCCAAACTCCAGGTGTTGGTGGGGTTGGTTCTTTCTAAAAGCTATGTGAGGAAATCTGCCCCATAGTTGCTAGGTAATCACTAGCTTCCAAGCAATCCTTGGAGCTCTCTGGATCCCCAAGCTCTGCTTTGATTTTCACATGGGATTCTCTGAATATGTGTGTCCCTCTTCAAATATCTCCTTTTTATAAGGACACCAGTCACTGAATTAAGATCTGCTCTAATGAACTCATCTTAAAGCTATTACTTCTGTAAGGACCCTATATTCAAATAATGTTATATTCTGAGGCACTGGGGAATTAAACTTCAACATAGGAATTTGGTGGGGGGGGGCACAACTGAATCCATAACAGCATTGAATAAATCAGACAGGGTGTGATTGTACCTGCTTCATTTAGCATCGAACGCCTGGTGTCTGGCACCAAGCATGACCTGGATAAAACCTCCAAAATTTGTTGAGCTAATAATGAACTAGAATACACTTCGTTACCCTCACCTAATGATACTGGGGTTTTCAAATTGGCTTTACATGAGGTGCTAATTTTCCCTCAAAGATGCTGATTATTCTTGGTGATGTGGGAATTGGAATATTGTATAGTCCGTGACCCCTAATCTTCAGTGGAGCTAATCTGACGGCAGAGCCTTCTCACCAGAGCACCAGCATCAACTTTTGTCTGTCCTGTCCAGAATCTGATGAAGAGAATGCCAAGCAATGAATTGATCTGAAAGCAATAGAAAGAGCAATTCTGCCTGAATTACAGAATTGACAGCCCTCTGCTCCTGCCTTGGAAATTCATTCTGCCATTGACTTTGGATGATATCAGGAGTGGTTGACACATGAGCATGTGTGTGGCCCTGGCCCTGGGGACACTGCCCGGGCTGACAGTGGAGTCTCACAAATGTCTCTGTGACTGGTGGAAAGCCAGTTCCTAGATATCTCTGTCCCATCTGCAGTCAGAGTAACTCCTTACAAATTAAACCTGGATGCCGAGGCCCCAGCATTAAATCCTGTGTCAGTCCTTTATATTTCCCATCAGAATTGTTCCTGCACATAAACAACAGATGGAAGAGATTAATGAGACACATTATATTCAAGGAGAATAAATTGGTCTGAAATGTGGATGTAGTGCTCTCATTTGGCAGGTGGAATGTTGGCTCTGAAGGTAGGAGCGTGCTTCCAGGCTGCCTGGACATGTATAACAAAACCTTCCTGTGTCAGTGTAAGCCAACTAAGTCAGGAACAAGCCCACAAGATATTGGACCATCCAAGTCATGACCCTCAGATTGCTTTAAAAATGAATGGCTATAAAAGAAAGAAAGAGCCTGTGGCCCAGGAGCTAGTTACTTGTTTATTTCTATGTTTTTGCTCTGTTAGATTTTGAAGTGGGTGAGCTGGTCTGTAAGTGTGTGTCTACATGGCCATCTGGGCAAAGCTGGAGAACAGATTTTAGGTCTCTCAGTTCTTCTGTTTGATTGGAAATTAACTTCCCCTTTGGACTCTGATTCGCAATGTTTAAGGGAATTGAAATGATTGGGAGCTTGTTGAGTGTTGGTGGGATGGATAAAGCTGTATTTAGTGTCACCAAGAAGCTCTGCCCATTTCTTGGCTAGCTCACTGAATGTAAATAGATGGCAGCTCGGCTCTTAGACACAGCACTCAGTGGCTCCAACCAAGACCAAGACTCCGATGGCCAGAGAGACCATCAGACGCTCTGAGGGAGATACCGGCTGCCTTCCTGTCCAACCCAAGGTCAGTTCAAGGTCACCACCGTCAGAGGATCCAGTTCAGGATTCTGAGGGTAGGCAGGGGATGTGTGCCTTCCTGGCAAGGCCTGTGTATCTTTAGGGCAGGGTCCGTTCACAGGATCAACAGCTATTCTCTGTATGACAAGTCTGCGCTGCCAGAGCTGTGAGCAGCGCTCATCCCAACCCCAGAGCACTGGGCCACAGTTGTCTCTTGTCTGAACTTGTAGCCTTTGTAGAATACAAAGTGGTCTTTGGCAGGCTGCCACTTTCCAGGGACATTCCATGAGCATCTGGCATGCCCCACTGCTGGTAAATTTCAGAACGTCTTTCACTCTAGGCTGAACATCCCAAGCACACCTCCAGGCTCTTTTCTGACCTAGTTTGTGTCTGCTCACAGGTCTAGTGGCTGCTTGCTAGTCAACCACGTGCTGAATGCGGTGCAAGCTCACATCCGGTGGTTCCTATGTGCCACATTTATATTAATGCTCTTTAAGCTCATAGTGGATGTAAACACATTCATTGTGAAATATTTTGAACATATTGAAAAATGTAAAGGACAGTCGAGTGGACACTTGGGCACTGACTCCCCCAGCTCTATCAAAAGTCTTTAGCCCTAAAGTCTTTGTCTTAACACTTGGTATCTCTTGGGAAGCCCCAATTTTGTATCTCCTCCACCCTTCTCTCTTGTTTCCTCTCTCAAACCCTCTCACTTCAGAAGTAATTATTTCATTTGTTTTTTTTTTTCAATCTTGTGATTGTTTCTTACACTCTTACTATATGCATATGATTCTTAACCCAAGGAACACATTTTAAAGCTGTATGAAGTTGCTATCATTTTATATTATCCTTCTGTAACTTCAATCTAACATTTTGTTTTCAGATATTTCTCCATATCATTTCATTTTGACTATTCTGTTGTGTAGTATTCCATTTTATGACTATAACATTTTATCTATCCCTTTAATTAACACATGCTATTTCTTTTTTCCTTGTCTTTTTAAACATAAAACACAGCTGAATATAATATATAATATATAAAATGTATTATATTATATCATATATTCATGTAATATATGACATATTCTATATATTATATACCTATTTCCTAATGCATAAACAAAAGATTTCTTTCTAATATATATGCCTAGATGTAGAATTACTTTGTCTAGTTAACACAGCCAGATACCTTCATCCATGTTCTCACCACTTCTTGGTTTTATCACATTTTTAAAAGAAAATTTTTAGAGCAGCTTTATGTTTATAATAAAATTGAGAGGGAGCTACAGAAATTTCCCAGATACTTCTTGTCCCCATACAAGCTCAGCTTTCCTCATCAACATCATTCACCAGAGGGGTACATTTATTTTTAAACAAGGACACATTGACACATCATATCATACAAAATACATAGTTTACATTAGGGTTCACTTTTAGTGTTGTACATTCTGTGTGCCTGGATGTGTGTAATGAAAAATATCCATCATTATAATATCATCTAGAGTATTTTCATTACTCTAAAATTCTCTGTGCTCTGACTACTTTACTGTCCCACTTCTTATCCTCAAGACTACTGATGTTTTTATTGTGTCTGTGGCGTTGCTTTCTGTAGAATGTTATGTAATTGGGACCATACAGTAGATAACTTTTCCAGATTGTAATATGCCTCTAACTTCCTTTGAGTGTTTTCATGGCTTGATAGATTATTACATCTACATTACCATTGTTCACCAATTTGAGGGTATCTCACTGTTACTTCAGTTAGCATTTTCCTAGTTATAGGTGCTGCGAGTGTGTTTTCCACATGCTTATTTGTTTTCCACATACTTTTCTTCTGCTGTGGTTTTCCTCTTTCTACACTTTGCCTCTTTATCCATGGATGTTTGTCTTTTCCTATCATTTGTAGGAATCCTTCACAAATTTTGGACATAATCTTTTGTTCACTTTCGTTGTTGCAAGTATCTTTCCCAGACCGTGTTTCACCTTCTAACGTTATGCGTCTAGATTTACATTTTAACACAGCAAAACATGCCTTAATATTTTCTCCTCTTTCTTTTCTTAAGGAAATTCCCTTACTTCTCATCAGAGGTCACAAATACCATTTTATACTTTCATCATTAAATTTCTAATTGACCTGGAATTGATTTTTGTGTGTATGATAGAGCAATATTTAAAATTTTACTTTTCATGAAAATTACCAGTTACTCCAGAAGTTTTTGCATGACACAACTAAACTAATTTCATTTCTAGGAAGAAGGGAATGGTGTTGGTGAAAATGGGGGGAAGGGAGACCTGGAACTGAGGAAGAGGATTAGTCTTCCCAAGGATTAGTCTTAGCCCTTAGCCCTTGATACAAGGATTTTGAGGTAGGAGGGAGTGAAGGAACATCTATCGCAATCGCTTTCTTCTCCTGTCTTCCATATTTTGCTGTTATTTCCCATGAATTGATCTCAAAAGGAAGGCAGAGGGCAAGGGTGCCTTGGGGATGCAGTCACAGGGTGCCAATGGGGAGCAGTCAGCTGAGTTCTCCATGATGTCTGCGTCATCTCATCTGCACTCCCATAAACTCATCACCACTATAGTATGCAACATCTTTGCAGCCTCCTTAGTATTTTGAAAGTAAATTTTGAAAAACTGGGTAGCCATCCCCAACTAAACTGCCAAGAAGGTTAATATTTCCCCTTCCAGAGATGATAAACAGTCTTCAAGTCATGCTATAACTTCAGATTTATTGAAAATTGGCAAGAACCCCTTCTGGGAAAAGTGATCCTTGGCAAATAGGAGATGCAAAAAGTTGGAGCTTTGAGAGGCTAGGGTGTGGGAAGTTAGTCAACATTTATCTTCACTGCAGAATGACATAGGTGGGCTCTTTGTTGGGGAAACTACTGATGTCAACCTTTTGGGAGCTTTTTTTTTCTTAAAGATTTATTTATTTGTACATACAGAACTGGGGTACATGCCAGAGGTTCAGGGGTGGCGAGAGGCTTCACCAGAGACAGAGTGGGGAGCAGAACAGGCAGATCCTGAGGGGAGCAGCAGGCGGGTCAGGAGAGGTCTGCCGCGCCATGTGGTCACCTTCGGGGCAGGCTGGAATCGAACTCTTGCGAAAGTGGCTTTAGCTTCTCAGTGCTGTGCTTTAACCCGCTGCGCCACCAGGGAGGGCCGGGATCTTTTTTTCTTAGGCTACCAGTTTCACTCGAGAAGCCGCTACAATCTCCTCCTAAACAAAAGGTGAGAGGCTGTGATCTCCGTGTTCAGCATTCAGCTGCACATCACACCAGCTCTCTCTTTTGGACTGGATCCATTTTGGATGCTACAAAAAAAAGAAAGAAAGAAAAGAAAACCTACAAACTGGTGGCTCGTAAGCAACAGACATTTATTTCCCACAGTCCAGGAAGGCCAAGATCATGGTGTGGGAAGGTTTAGTATCTGGTGATAAACCGTTCTTACTGAAAGTCTCTTCTCACTGTGATCGCACGTGGTAAAGGGCAAGGCAGTTCTTTAACATCTCTTTAACACTAATCCCATTCATGTGGGCTCTATCCACCATGACCCAATAGCCCCCCAATAGCCCCACCTCCTAATACCATCCTACTGGGTGTTAAGTTTCAAAACAGGAATTGGGCGTGGGCTACACAAACACGCAGACCTTTACCTGTGTCTGTGCAGAAGACTGGCCATCTGCCAGGGTGGTTACAGGCTGTTTTCCGGCCAGAAGAGAGCCTAAGGATGAACTCTTTCCCAAACATTGTCCACCAGCACTCCTGAATTTAGTACCCCCTTTCTTCCCAATTCCAGGGTTACTCGTGCTGCAATGTCTGAGCCTGGGGTTCAGGAAGTGCTCAACCAGTTTTGTTCACCTCTCTGTCCACCGCCCTGAGGACTGCTGCAAGGCAGTTCTGTGGTGTCAGTTTCCATCCTCTGGCTGTGTCTGCGCCATTTTTACCGCTCTGTATCCACCCTGCTCTCCTGAGCTGTGCCTTCCAATGCCTTCACTCCATGTTAGTGGAGTCTCTGGAGGGAGAGAAATTAGATGCATGTGTTCAAAAACCTAAGTCAGAATTCTTTTGTCCATTTTCTATGTATTTGCTAGCTTTGAGAGGTAGTTTACTAATTTATTTTCATCTTTAACAGATATACTCAAAACAACCAATTTTTCTCTAAATATTCTCCCCACAGATTTTGTTATTTAACACTTTCCATTGTTTGTTAGGTTCTAAATATTTTGTCATTTCTGGTGTGATTTCTACTTTACATTCATGTGTTAGTACAAGATGAGTTTTTAAATTTCTAAGCATCTTGTAAAAAGATCTTTCTATTGCTGATTTCTAATCAACATGTGTCCAGAGAATATGGTCTATAAGACACAGATGCTTTGAGTATTGAGAATTTTTCTGTCTCCTATGGTCAAGGCCAATTTTTTATGTATGTTTCACGAGTGCTTGTAAAGAATATCGAATCTGCATTTGTGGGTGAAAGTCTATGTGTAGCCATTAAATCAGATTTGTTTCTGCTGTTCTAATCTTCTGTGTCTTTGTTAACTTTTATCAGTATAATCCCGTTCTTCCCTGTAGTGTTTTAGCTTTTGCTTTATATAATTGGGGTTTGTGTGTAGATACCTACATATTCATGATTGGTAGATAGCTTTTTCTCCATTACTTTTTATCTAATGTTATTTCTTGTCCTGGTAATGTTTTGACCTTACTTTTATTTTGCCTGATTATTATTCCTTTGTATTCCTTTGTTTTTTACTTACTTATTTGCCATTTTAATTATTTTTTAACCATTTATTTCTGCATGCCTGTGCATAACTTAGGGATAGCTCTTATAAGTGACATAAAGCTGCATTTTAAATTTAAATTTTATATATTGTAATATATAATCCCACATAGAGTGCCAAATTGTAAATACAATAGAGAAGAAACTTTGAAAAATTTCCTCTCATCTTTTCCCATCTTCCTAGTCTCTCTTCAGAGGCAGCTAATAGTACTCCCTTCCTGTTAGAGATAATCATTTTGAATATAAGTAAATAAATTCTGTATACTTATTTTTTCTATTGTAGAATTATATGCTTTATTGCTTTTTCATCTGTTATGGATTTGTCCTAAATGCACATAAGGAATTTCTTCGTGCTTTTGAATGCATGTTAGTTCCTTTATTAATGTATCCTGCTCTATTTAACCTATCTTTCAGTAAAGGACTTTTAGGTAGTTTCCAATCTTTTACTTTCACAAACAATGTTGCAATAAATAATCTTGTACAAATATTATTTAAACAAATGCAAGCAAGCATATTTAGAGGAAACATTTCTAGAAGTGGAACTGCTGGGACAAAGGGCATATGCTTTTGTAATTCTGATGTGTGCACGTTACCCAATTACCTGCCATAGAGCATCAGTTTACATTCCCACCAGCTGCAGGAATGTTCTCATTAATACTAACTTTTCACCTGTTGGTTTTCCCATTTCCTCACTATCAGCCTGTGGCCTGCCAAAAACAGGAGTCATCTCGGGAAATATTAAATAGAGAACTATTTCCCATGATGGCAGAGCTAGAGAAGTCACCTAGGGCCTGGTGAGAAAACCTGAGCATGGTGGTGGCAAGAAACTGCCACTCTCTGTGAGCTGGAGAGCCAGAGTGGCTGCGTGCCTGGCTCCCAGGAGCCAGGGACTACTAGAGGAAGGTGGAAGGCAGCAGGTCAACCTGTAAATGCTGATGGAGGAAGGACTGTGGGGAGGGAGCTGGCGAGGTGGCTGCTGATAGTAAAAGTGCTGTCCGCCACTAAGAGAATATATCTTAACTCAGTACAATCACTTCAGGTTAATAATGACTTAATTCTGGTAAAATAGAGCAATTTTGCTCCAGTATCTATCTTCCTCCTCACTCTTTAAGCCAGTATTGTCATTCATATACACATATATACATATGTGTGTGTGTGTGTCTGTGTGTAATAAATCCAGCAAAACAATATTGTAACTATTGTTTTATTCAGTCTTGTGTTTTTGTTAAAAAAAAAAAGCAGAAGAGAAAATATGTTTGTGTATTCTTTATATTTACCCACATATTTACTATTTTTAATATTTGTTATTTCTTCCTGTGAATTCAAATTATTGCTTTGTGCCACTTTCTTTAGCTGATAGAATAGCCAGCAAAAACTTCTTTTGGTTTTGGTTTATCTGGGAACATTTTTTTAAAATAATATAATAGTTTATTTTTACATCATTTTGTGCCTTTTTCCATCTCAGTTGTAATCCCCTTGGGCTTCCCATCAACCAGATCACTGTGTGCCATCACCATAGTCCAGTGTACTTCCCTCCCCCGACTGTTTTTGATCCCATTCCCTACTCCATCCACGTAAAATGTCTCTGGTATATAGTTGTTCATTATTACAACTATTTTCTCTCCTGGTCCTTCATACTCCTGCTACGAGTGAAACCACCCAGTATTTTCCCTTTTCTTTCTGGCTGATTTCACTAAGCATGATCTTCTCAAGCTCCATCCATCATGTTGCTGCAAAAGGCATGTGTTTTGTTGTTGTTGTTTTGGTTGTGAGTAATATTCCATTGTGTATATGTGCCACATTTTAAAAATCCAGTCATCCACCATCTACTTTTGGGCATTTGGATTGTTTCCATGTCTTTCCAGTTGTAAATAAAGCAGCAATAAACACGGGTGTGCAGGTATCTCTTTGAATAGTATTTTTGTGTCTTTTGGGTAGATACCTAGGAGTGGGATTTCTGGGTCATACCACAGCTCCATGTTTAGGAGTTTGAGGAACCGCCAAACAATTTTCTATAGTGGTTGTACTAGTTTGCATTCCCACCAGCAGGGCAGCAGAGTTCCTTTTTCTCCACATCCTTGCCAACATTTGTTGTTCCTAGTTGTTTTAAGATGTGCTGTTCTCACTGGTGTGAAGTGATATCTCATTGTGGTTTTAATTTGCATTTAATTTCTATCTGAGAACATCTTTATTTGCCTTCATATTTTTGAAATATAGTCTTGTTGAGTATAAAATTTTTGGTTTACTGTTTTGTATTTCAGCACTTCTTTAGACATATAGTACCACTGCCTTCCGACCTGCATGGCTTGTGAAAAGAAGTCAGTCATTAATTGTATTTTTTCCTTGTGCATGATGAATCATTTGCTTCTCTCAACATTTTTGTTGATTCTCAGCAGTTTACGGTGACATATATGGGTGTGGCTTTCTTTGCAGTCATCCTTCAACTTGGGATTCCTTCATATCCCCTACTTGGGATATGTAGAGTCATGCTTTTCTCATCATATCTGGGGAATTTTCAACTATTATTTCTTTAAATAATCTTCCTCCCTCTTTTTTTTTTTTCTGGTAACTTCACTATGTGTACACTGGTTTACTTAATGGTTTCTCCCAGTTTCTGAGATTCTGTTTGTTTTTCTTCTATCTCTTTTCCTCTTTATTTTCCAGATTGAACAATTTCTACTGATATTCAAATTCATTGATTCTTTTTCTATAATCTCAGATCTGCTTGTGAGCCTTTTTTTTTTTTATGAAGGGAGAGGCTAGGTAATTCTTAAATTATGGCCTAAAGAAAAGGTTGGAAAACTGTTACTTAAAGGGAAAATAGTAAATATTTTATTCTTGCAATGATATGGCTTCTGTTACAATTATGTAACATTGCTGTTATAGCTCAAATCTGCAGAGGCAATATGTAACCAAATGGTTCCCTCTGTGTTCAAAAAAAAAAACAACCCCAAAAAATGTTATTTGCAAAACAGGTGATTGTCCTGGGGATGTAGTTACTAGCCCCCGGCCTCAGTTTTGCAAATAATAGTGGACACAGCTGGGATTCTGATGTATGGGTTCTTTCTGCAAAGTCTATTCTTTCCTAATGTTTCACCTTGCCTTCTGCTAGTGGATTGTTTTACACTATTTAATAATGAAGTTTTTCTGGGAGAACTACAAATAGTAGGTAGAGCCCTGCACTTATTTTGCACCACTTGCTTCACTTTTGTATTTAGAATGCCTCTGTAGTAAGACATTCTTTTTCTGCTTCTCCTCTTGTTTCCTTCCTTCCATCCTCTCTTTCTTTGTCATCTTTCTAGACTGTATAGCCTTTTTTCTAATTTAGCTTTATTTTCTACTAAAATCCTTTCATGAATTGCTGGCAATATATTGTGTTACAATACTCAGAAGATTATAAAAGAAAATAAAAATGTAAGTGGTGTTGCTGGCAGGGTTACCACCCATTAACTATAAATAGAGTAGAGGTAATTTGTTTTACTTTGATGATCCTGAATTTTTTTTAAAAGCTTCAAAAAAAAAACTTTCCTGGGGGGAGGGGCAAGAAGCAGGAAGCATGTAAATTTCAAGTTCATTTCCATTATCATGGGTGATTCCTTTCAACAACTGTTTATTTTCCTCAATTTGGTTTTGTCATTCATAACTTGAAGTATACTGCTCCAGCCAGTCTTGGGTTATAGCAATTACTGCCCTGGGCTTCTAGGGAAGAACTCCACCTCTAGTATTAAAGATCTGGTATTAACCCCCAAAGATGAATTGGATGCTGCCATGTTTATTATGGACTTCTGTAGTCATGGAACTTGAATTCCATGAACAGAAAATTTTTGATGAAACAACAAATTCCCAATTAGAAGTGGCTTAAATAATGATATTTTTATTAATAAAATTTTGCTTATTTATTAATAAATAAAGATGTCCTGGATCAGGGCATTCCAAAGCCACTTCTATTACTCAATAACATCATCAAGGACCTGTTTTTCTCCACTTCCTATGTTACATTCATCCCTCTATTGGTAGTATCCTTACATTGTATTTTCACATTTAAACTATAGCAGTCACAATTGTAGGTTATAGAAAAAATGGTGTTTGAAGAGGAAACCTCTCTAAATTGGATAAGATGCTCAAGCTGTAACTACAGAGAAAATTGTGAAAGTTATCGTTATCTGACATTTCAGCTTTTTAAAATGGATTGGTGTCCACCTTAATAAAAGTGGTAGAAGCACAAGCCTGGACTCCTATTTATAAACTACTATTTATCCCAGCTGGCTCTGCTCCAGAAATGCTTTTCATACAGGGTAAGAGATATAGCCTTTACCTGTTGACCTAGACATGTATTCAGCATATTTCTGGCTAAGCACGAGGTAAAGGAAAGGTAACTTGTCTACTGTCCTTCCTAATCAGTGATACCCTGCTGTCCCTAGTGAGGGTTCATTTTGATTTCATGAGATGTTGGAAATATGTTCCTCTATTTACAGATGATCTCCTTTTGTGTGTACCCAATGAAAACAGCTTGAAGTGAAGAGAAATAAGCCCTGTGGTTAAAGGGTTAGTATTGATTTATTTGTTCATTCATGCACTCAGTGTCCATCATGGGTCAGACATTGTGCGAGTCACTGGGGTTACAAGATGAATCTGGCCAATGCTATACTCAGGAGCTCAGGGCAGTGGTTTTGGTGTGCTTGGGTTTTCTTTCTGATCTCAAATGCTCTGTGATTTAAATTTTCTTTATGCTCTCAATAGGTCTGATAGTCCTTAGATAGCACTCTAGAAAGTTACTACTAGCCTGCTAGAACTAGAAAAGGTGAACTAGAACAAGAACTAGAAAAGGTGAAAAACTTTACTATTCTTGGCCAACCTATTTTTTTGTTGGAGAAATTGAGGCTCTTGCTGAAAAGGATCTTGTTAATAGTAGTCTCTTCTGAATCCTCAGCAGTATATAAGGTTGGGGGTGGAGATGATCACTCTGTATTAATTGGATTCCTACTAGTAGATTGCATGATGGAGTCATAACTTGTCTTGCCTTGATCAGACTTGCTAAATGACAACATATTCCAGTGGGTGTCAGCCAGCGGTCCTGAAACAGCGTGCGGCCTGAAGTCACCTCCAGAATATTTATTCCAAAGCATTTACAGCAGAAAGGTGACTGTACACTCTCTGCTTGGCACAACAGCCCCATCCGGGAATCGAATGTCCTATTTCATAAGTAACAAACCTGGATTTGGATCCAGAAGAGAAGAACAGGTGATGTTGGTGAGTGAGGGACCTCCTTTCCCTGGAAGAAGACTACTTTCACCTGAGTTCTCAGAGTAAACATGGAGCTATACTGTGAAGATACCTTTTGTAGTTGAGAACAGGATCTCTGGCCATTGAAGGATCTGTTTTAGTCTGCTGTGCTTCAGCAGGGAGGGAAAGTTAAAGAGGTAGTTTAAACTCACTGGTTGCAAAATGGCAGTGGATATGTAATCAAAATCCCAAAAGATGTTCCAAGTGTGGGAATGCAGGTACCTTAGGTACACAGATGTTATTAGGAAAATAAATGTATTGCTTAGGTTTGTATTTGGTTATTCTATTTTTCTTGAATTTAAAGTCACTTTCCTAGTGGAATATGTATTTTGAGCTTGTTTGGGAAGAGGGGCACTTTATTTTTATTTTAGTGTTCTTTGACTTAGAGTGATGAAATCAATTCTAAAATGTCCTTTGGTTCAGATATCCTTATCTTACCACATGAGATGACTTTTCTATGTAAGATGGAACAGAGATAAAATTCAGATTGATAACCTAATGTTTGCCTCAGAGACTGTCAGTTCAAACCTGAAGCTTGTGATTTCTGAGGAAAGTAGGTTAAATGACCTTTACAGGGCTGATAAGATGATCCAAGCATATGATTTTATGGCCAAACTTCTCTCCCTAGTGAAAGAAAAAGCTCAGTTCTCACTGCGATCCCTATCTGGTGGTATTTATCGTAGCACTGTTTCAAAATAGCATATTCAAAATAATTTGGAAAAAAACTAAATGGACATTGATTAGAGATAGCCAGTAAATTATGAATTGACTATAAAATGAAAAATTATGCAGTAAGTAAAAATACTGTTTATAGGAGGTTACCTATCAGCATGTTCAGGATACACTAGTAAGTGAAATAAACAATGGTCTGACTTCCATTTTTAAAATTACATAAATGGGCACATACAGATATCAATTATGTAGTCATTTATTCAACATACATGGATTGAATGACTTTGATGTGCCAGACGCTGTGTGAAGAGGTACGACTTAGAGTCAAAGAAGATGAATTCAATCCCTGCCTCCATGGAGTTTATCATCTAGTATGCATAGGAAAAGCGCTGGTCCCAAATACAATATAAGTCGTCAAATAGATTTTTCTGATTGGTGGGTGACTTATATTTTCTTCTTTATGTATTTTTGTATCTTTTAGATTACGTGCTCTAAAAAATCTTATGAGCTTTTTAAAGACAGAGAGAAATTATACATGTTATTTTATTTTTTTGATTAGCAGAGCTGAACCCCTGCCCATGAGACTTTGTTCCTGCTGCTGGTGGGTCAGTTCAACGAAATGGAAGGGCTTTACCCTGGGGACCAGGGCTGTCACTAACCGGACTAACATCTTTACTCTCTAGACTTCAGTTTGGCCCCAGTGATGTCTGAGGAGATTTCTGCTCTCATGTTGAAGGCATGGAACAAGGCTATCGATGACAGAATTATTTCCATGGAAGCAAATCTACAGTCAGTATCTCAGCTGCTGTTAGTATTGTCCTAATTCACAAGTAGGTTGTGGCTTCATCTCTTTCTCTCTGTCTCTGTCTCTGTTTCTCTCTCACACATGTTATCTCTCATTTTCTGTGTAATGATTTTTTGAGCATTCTAGAGTTCCTCCTCCATACTTTGCCTTTTCAAACCTGGGGAGAAAATCATCTCTTAATCTTCACCTGTCTATTTCTCTTTGTGCCCCAAAGCAAACAATTTTCCATCAGTTATTGACTATTATTCTGTGTTGGTTCACGGTAGAGACCACTGAGATCCAGAGCAGTCAGCATGCTTCAGAGCCTGTCAACTAGAAGCCTCAATGGAGAAAGGCAACAAACTTTACGTGACAATCTGAGTATGGCTCAGCAGCATGCCCCAGCCTGGCTTGTGTTGCTCTCTAGAATATGTTAAAGGTGGGCCCTCTCTGGTGGCACAACGAATTAGAGCGCAGAACTATAAAGCTCTCCATAGCCATTGCAGCACAAGTTTGATCCCCGGACAAGGAGCTGACCCACATGGCATGGCAGACCTCTCCGGTCTTGCCGGCTGCTCTCCTCAGCAGTGTATTTCAGTACATCTGTCTGTTCTGTTCCCCACTCTGTCCCTGGTGAATCCTCTCACTGCCCCCAACCCCCCACACCTCTGGCCTGTATCCCAGTTCTTGTATGCATAAATAAATAAATAATATGTTAAAGGTTTTCACACAGGGTGCCGATGTTGTGGGGAGGGAGTACTGATTAGGAGAAGACTTCCAGAGTGGGCCACATGTGATGCGAATCTTAGAGGATGGGCAAGGTTGAAACTGACGCAAAAGAAAGACCATAATGAACATGGACGAATAGGTCAATGGTGTTAGGTTTGTGAGATTTAGCAAATAAAAATAGAGAATGCCCAGGTAAATTTGAATTTCAGATAGATCATAAATAATTTTTTTAGTATAACTATGTCCCACACATCATTTGGTACTTACACTAAAACTTATGTGTTGTTTATCTGAAATACAATTGTCGGGGGTGTTTGTATTTTACTTGGAAACTCCAATCTGTTTGCTCATGTTAGTATGTCAGCATTCAAGAAATTCACCTGCCCGAAGCAGATGATTCAAACTATTATCCCACCATTTCAGACACTCAGGGGCTTATAATACTCTGCCATTGATTCTCCATGGGGTTACTCTGAGCAAAACTCTTAAGGATTTCATATTTATTTATGAAGTGGAGATTTTCATACTGGGGGTACATGATCTAGGACACTAATCTGGTATTTGACAAAGCAGGAAACTAGACGTTCCTGGCGTCCTTCAGGTAGGAAAAGTTGACCATTCTCTTCCATTGCCAGCCCATGGGGTTCTCTGTTACCTGCTAAAGTTTTGTCATTTTGTCCCCTTGCCCTTTATGGGGCATGGCTGGTGCCATGCACACCCCTCTGTCTTCTCAGAACTATATATGTGTTATGTGTGTGCATCGCCTGTCCTTCACTATAAATGCCGTGGACCCTAAAACCCCTACTGAATGGGTGCCAGAGAGGAACAGAGAATATTAAGTCCCTCATTCTGTCTCTTTTACCCACCCAAAACTAACACCACCATGAAACTCAGAACAAGGGAAGGAACAGGGACAAACACCCATCTGCTCCTTCTCAAAAGGATGGAGTTGGCCAGAACTTCACTTAAAGGGATCAATCCTTTTCCTCATCACGGAAAATCATGGATGGAAATGCACCGTCTCCCCATTCTCTGCTACACGAGCATCTTTACACAATGACAGTGAACGATTTAGAAATGTTCCCTCTTATCACTGAAGTGCTCTTTTATATGCAGTGAATTCCCTTTGTTCATAAAGGTTGGGCTTTCAGAAGAGGTCACCTGCTTTTATTTAGTTGCTCATCCAAATCAACTCCAGAGCTTTGCCCAAGCACTCCTGGCCCTGGTGACTTTGACTTGAGTGGCCTCCTGGGACCATCAATGACTCATCAGTGGCCAAAGCACAGCATCAGCTCTCAATGGAACTGTGTTCTGGAAGCGGTTTATTCAAAAATTGGCTCTTGATACATGCAGGTCATTTATATTTTACCTGCTTCTGAGTCAGGGTTACCTGACAGTAGATCTGGATTTTTCTCTTTCCTATCTGTGACCTTTTTAGATCATGAGACCTTAAAAGATCTCATAATGATTATAATTTGCTGATCCATTACCTAGTTTAAGGGGTGCTTTAAGGTTCAGATTGATGTTCAGTTTAGCCCCGGACAAGTGAGTATACTCTGACAAGGACTGGCACATGGGAATAGCTTCCCACCACCATGTCCAGCAGTCTCCATGGGCATCTGTCAGTTATATGTTAATTTCAGGAAAATGATATTAGAGTCAACCTATAGAGTGAAGGTGATGCCTGAAAAGGAAATCACTTCCCCATGAGTGCCTTAGAAAACCTCCACCTGCCCAGACAGACTTTAACCTACCTCCCCCCACCCCCGCCCCGGTATGTAACAAGGAGCCAGCCCAAAGAACATGAGTCCCTGGTTTTTGAGTAAGGCCTGTGACTTGGTAGGGGACTAGGACCTGATTTGGCAAAGGCCATGTTCTTCTCAATTGAGACCCACTAGGAGAATTAAGAGAAATAAAATATGAAAGATAAGATTGAGTTATAACAAAGCAGCTGTTGTTTCCCTAGGGATTAAAGGGCATTGCCAAGGCTGTTGGCCACACTTCTGCTTTATTTAGAGCTTTTCCTTTGTCTTAATCAGCTCAGACTGCTATAACAAAATATCTTGAGCTTACAATAAATACCATAAATAGACATTAATTTCTACAGGTTCTGGAGACTAAGAAATCCAAACTCAGGTGTGACTCTTTGGGTTAGTGAGAGTCCACCTTCTGGCTGCTTCTTCACATGGTGGTGGAATGGAAAGAGAAGTTGGGGGTGGGGACTGAGAGGGAAGGGGAAGGGGGAGTTGAAAGGAGAGGGAGGGGAAAGTAAAAGGGGTAGGGACAGAGAGAGACTGGCTTCTGGTGTCTCTTCTTAAGACGCTAATCTCTTCATGAGACCCCTACCCTTATACCCTTCTCTAACCCTCCTGAAGTCCTCATCACATTGGGGGTTAAGTCTCCAATATATGAATTTGGGGGAGACTCAAATATACATGACACCTCTTTCTTATTGAACTATTGCTGTTGTCATTTCCCTGCTGCCTAATACACAGTGTGCCCCACAAGGCAGGAAGAGCTTGCATGCAGACTTGGAAGAAGGACGAACGGTTGTGCTTCTGAAGACTCACCGTTCTTTTATATTTACTTAAATTTAGGTTGACTAAATAGATATCCTTGGTCTTCTAGGGACTGAGGTCCTCAGTGTTAATTAACAGTGTTGATTTAACATCTTGAATATGATGACACTGTCCTGATGTCACCTCTCTTCTACATGTCAGAGTCCACTCTTTGCCAGGTCAAGCACCCAAGGGCTGAGTTTCCACCGCACCTAAGGCACCATCATCACTCACTCAATGTTACAATAGTCACTGGTCTAGAAAGTTCTTTATTGACACCTCATCTTCTTCCTTTACAGGTATGACGGATTTCCCAAAGCTGCAAAGAGGTGGAGAGAAGGCCCAATGGAACAGGCCTCCTGAATCTTTCTTCAGAGGTCTCACCATAACACAGCTGAACATCCCTAAGGAGGCCCCAAGAGAGTCTTGTGTGTGTAGAGAGGAGAGGAGCTGTGGGCTGTGGAAAGCAACAGCCTAAAGTTCTCAAAGGAAATGAGTCAATAGTGTTTGTGTTTCTCAATAGTGTTCTACAGAACGTGCTGCATGGAAAGGTAGCTGAGGAGAGGAAATCTATGAAAGATGGTGAACAGCGCTTCTCCTGCAAGTTCTCTGACACCATGAAGCACACTGCTGCTGACATCTCTGCCCTCCCTTGACTGGCAGCTGCTCTTTGGCATCTGGAAGTTGCTGATGCTTCTAAGCAAGTGAATCAGCAGCTGAGTCAGGTTCTTTTCTATTGTCAGACAAAGGAAGGGGGAAAGAAACTAATCTTGTATGGTCAGAGACACAGAAGAATTGTCCCACTCATTGGACTCTTACAGGCAGTAGCACACTCTCGAGTCTCTGTAGAGGATGTATTACTGTTCTTGGATATGGGCAGACACATGAGACCAGTAGGGGCTCCATGAATACATGCAAAAGCATGTGCTAGAAAAAGCAGATGGCAACAACCCAAAAATTCATATTTTAGGCCTGAGTGGGCAGGTACCTGTTCGCTTTCTTTCTTTCTTTCTTCTTCTTCTTTTTTTTTTTTTTTTTAATTTTTGTGATTTCAGCAGGGTTATTGGGGGAAATCCCTATTGTTCCTCTCAGAGGGAAAACACCTGTGTAATTCACTTTGAAGAATCTGGGGTAGGGTTCCCCAGACTTAACCCAAACTGAGTATAATGCTTATGGTTACAGTAGCGAGTATTCATTGGGGAGGTAAAGAGGAAATATTGGCAAAATAGCTACTACGTGCCCAGATATTGGCAATCATTATGGAAATTGTCCTGGTCAGTGAAGAAATAAGATCCATGGGGGCTGTTTGCAGCGAGGTCCTAAAAGACCTGTGCTCTAAGTTCCTGAGTAATGGAGCTTCACTTTGTCCTTGGAAACATCTTGAACGAGCCTCCCCTCAGCCCCCCACTAAACTCATAGTCTCTGATAGCTTTCTTTTAATTATTACTACATTTTTTCCTTTACTTTCTAGATCTTTTCTGTTGAATTCCTGTTCTATGGCTTTACTCATGTCATCACCTGCTTTGGTCTTCTGGAAAAAAGCTTCTTGCATGCTTTTTAAAAAATATCATATGGGGCCCTCCCTGGTGGCGCAGCGGGTTAAAGCACAGCACTAAGAAGCTAAAGCCACTTCCGCATGAGTTCGATCCCTGCCTGCCCTGGAGGTGATCCACATGGCGAGACAGACCTCTCCTGCCTCGCCCACTGCTCCCCTGCTCCCCTCAACAGTGTACTTCATCCATCTGCCTGTTCTGCTCCCCACTCTGTCTCTGGTGAATCCTCTTACCCTACGCATCTCTGGCCTGTACCCCAGTTCTATATGAATAAATACATGTCTTTAAAAAATATATGTCATATGTCATTTGGGGATATGCTGGAGGTATGGCATAATAGCCAATTATTGTTTGTTTGTTTAGGAATAAAGGTAGATCATCAAAAATTAATATTATATCATCTGATTTCTTAGTCAGGTTAGAAAAAGGAGGCTAATGCACTGTTTAAGGGCTATAAATTACAAAGAGGTGCAATTCCAGGGTAGTCAGAACAAGGCAGAAGAGAAATGGGGCAGATATTGTCAGAGACATAGAATTGTCCCACTCTTTGGACTCTTAAAGTAGCACAGTCTACTGTGTCTGACTTGAGATGATTCTAGACAAGTTACTCACAAATACCATACTCAGAGCAGCCCATGGGGAGGAGGAGTATAGAGCCGATGCACTTGTCGGCACCTTCCCATCTTTCCCTTCTCCTAGCTCAAACCCAGGCTGGCCGGGTGGAAGCTCCTTCCTGTGTGTGCAGGTGGCACGGCCCCCCACCCAGAGCCGGAAATCACCCCAAGGTCGGGATCTTCAGCAAATCCAGCAGTGAAGGGAGCAGCCAGTGACTCTCCAGGTTAAACTCAGGGGAACTAGTGCCTGAGGCACCTGAGAGAAGTGAGCCAGTTAAATGTGGGCCCTTCTTTTCTTTGTGGGCTCTGCCCAATCAGAAATCAGGGGATGCCTGACTTTGACTTCAGCACCACTGAGAACAAGCGTCAGCAATTCAGCAAACTTTTTTTTTTTTTTAAATGAACCATTAGTAAATATTTTAGGTTTTGTGGGTTGTGTGTTAAGGGACAAAAATGAAGGCCTTTTATAGGTAGGACTAAAACTATGTAAAATGTCACCATTTACAAATGTAAGTCACATCCTTTGTTGGCAGGTTTGACAAAGATAGGCAGCTAACCAAATTTGGCCAGAGGATTGTAAAAAGCTGATCTTTGTTTTAGGGAAATCCAAACAACTAAAGGTTCAACTGATAAGGTCTCTGATGTCAACAGAATTGATTTTGTCTAGGACTTGTGCAGATAAGTCTTCCAGGGTAAAGGTCACTTTGGAGGACCTGAGAAGCCTTTGGGCCATTTATGTGTTTCTTTTAGCTTCTTTTGCTGAGAAAGTACACTAGTGTTCTGGGACCCTCTCACCCCTGACCTTGGGAAAGTCAATGCTGCAAAATTTTTCCCAACTTCACATTCAGAGATGTCACATCGTATTTTGAACTAGGTCATGGAGAAAATATCCTCACTGTGGAAATCAGCAAATGCTATTGATAGAACTCAGGGATTTCTTGGGAAGACTAAGTCATCATAAACACTTACCAGTCCTCCACTGGACACTGGTCTTGTTGCGTTCATTTTTCCCATAGAGAACTTTCCATTTTGGGAGAAACAGAGAGATGATAGGTGAACTAAATTAACTGGGCTACAGGTCTGGCCTTATGAAGAGAAGGGAAACGCTTGTCGGACATTAGCATACCTGACACATTCACTTAGATGTGTCACAGACACTCTACACTCTCAATAAATAGCACTTGTGTGTGTGCCTGTGTTTATATCTTATCTTCTCTCCCCAACCAAACCTCCTCCCTTCCACCATCACTTGAACCCTCCTATCTTCCTAACAATGTTTCCTGAGAAATACTGTATTCTTTCCACCTGCATTACACTCATCCTGGCTGTCATTATCTCTTGCCTAGCCCCTTAATGCATATACTCCTTTTCTTATCCTTTTCCTGACTAGAAAAATCTTTCTAGAATGCTATTTTACTCATATCAGTTTCTGGCTTTAATTTTTCAGCTACCTCTACTGATTCTAGAATAAATTCTAAACTCCTGGTCATACTTTACAAGATATTTCAGTTAGCTTAGGCCTGCTTTGCCCATTTCAACTCTAACTACTGGGCTTTCTACTGTATCACTGCATGGAGGTCACACTGAGCTAATATTGCTGGAATGTTCCCTCTCACAGGCCATTCTTTCATTCCACCCCAATCTTATTCCAGCCTTCTTATCTTAGCTCATCTAGTCTTACTTTCTTGATAAATTTCCCTTACCGTGTGCTCTGTAGCTAAGTAGGCTGCCTTACGCCCTCAATCCCAAAGCAGCATTAGAGGAAATTATGAACCTTGTACAGCAGCTTCCAGAGCCTTCTAGTGGAGTTTACAGCTCCCTCTCTGCTTACAACCCAACCCTGCTCACCAGAGGCTCTTTTACTGACTCTCTGGAACCCAAAATGTACATGGTTCATTCACAAGGCTGAATTTCATAAATCCACTTCTACAGGATTTTCTTGTAAACAGACCACGTGGACTTATGGTATTGTTAATACAGTACTGCAAGTGTATTTTCTCTTTCTTATGGATTTTTCTAAAACGTTTTTTCTCTAGTAACTTACTTTATTATAAAAATACACTGTATAATGCATACAACATGCAAAATATGTGGTAATTGACTGTTTAAATCACATCAACAGCAGGCTGTGAGTAGTTACGTTTTGGAAGATTCTGAAGTTATGTGTGACATTTTTTATGGTGTTGGTTATTAGTGCCTCTAAGTGGGTCGTTTGTGCCTCTAACCTCCATGTTGTGTAAGGTTCAACTGTATCCCCAAGTTCTTCAAGGAGAATTATTGCAAGCCACCAAAAAACCTTCGGGACTAACCTAGTGGATTCCAGAGTGTAGTGTTCTGTAGCAGGCAGATGCAGTTCTAGTTTTAGGAGATCTTTAACATTTAAAACCTTGTCATCAGATGACTGTAAGTGAAGATGACAGAAGTAACATACAACTTTTCCTTCACCAATCTGATGGCCAATGGGAAATGCTTCCATCTTCTCCCAGCAATCTGCATTAGAGTTTAAAACATGCATCATATGGAAATTGGTGAGGATAGGGATGATGATGAGTATCTATACAAGGAACAAATACATAATAAATTCCAGGGTATTACTTTGAAATCACTGTTCTAAAAATGGTAACCTTTGAGATCTTGTCTATATTAAAGGATCAAGTTTGGATTAAAATGAGAATGGCTCAGGTAGAATCAGAGAGCAATCATGCCAAAGGCAAATGCAACACTCCTCCTGATGGTGGCCTGTGAGGTGGGCTGGATTAAGGTAGCTTGCTAGACCAAGCTGCCTTCCTCCTCAGGGCCGCTCACCATCTGCCAGCTCACAGCACTCTCGCTAGTATTTAAGCAATTTCCCATTGCGATCTCTTGAAATAAAGCTTAATATATTCACATCTGGTGGTTTCCTGCTCCAGTTATGCTTTGTTTTGGCCTTCATTAAAAAAAAAAAAAAAAGACCTCTCTGTGATTGCTTTGTGTGGCTTTGGAAGAGTTTCTGGATTAGGGATTTGCGGCTCTCTTTGATTGCATTGTGATTGCATTTGCAAGTGACAGAACAGAGAGGAAATCTGAAGTCTGTTTTCGCCATGCTTTTGTGGGTACCAGCCCTGGCTGCAGATCAAAATCAGCTGAGTGATTTTTTAAAAATACAGATTACCAAACAGTGTCCCTAGGCAGGCAGTTGGGCATTTATTTTTGAAAGCCCTTCCTCCCCCCCAACCCCCCAACAAGGTGATTCAAATATGCAGTTGGGATTGTTAACCATGTTTATGAGTGATTTTCAAAAGTCATATCAGAAATTATTCGTCGGGGCTCTCACTGGCTGTTCAAATTTCCATTCTGAGCATCAAGAGTGCTGAAATACCTGCGTGGACATCAAAACACCAAGAAAATGACTCCATGATACAGGTTATCAAAGGGACAAAAGCGGCAAGCACTTGAATTGGGACTCTGTCACTTAAGTGGTAAATGTAGGAGCAAGTGGGGGATTTCCTATCCACGGTCCAAGTCTCAGAGTGTGAGGATGCAGCCTCCTGTGCTTCCCTCAGAGCAAAAGAACAGCAGCTTTGGATTCAGGTCTTGTTGGTTGGAAGTCTTGGCTTTATCACTTCTTCAGTTGGTAAACTTAGTTTCCACAACTATAAAAGGGAAATAAAAATATTTTTCTGGCAAGGTTACAGTAATTTTTAAAGCTGAGCATCATACCTGTTGTAAAATAGTTGTTAAATAAATAAAAGCTAGTCTCTTGGGTATAATGATATCCCAGATATTCTATGAACACTCAAGGCTGTCCATTCTCCCAGGAGCTGTCTGTCACCAAGGTTTTGTCTTTGCTGGGCTATGTTTCAAGTCACGACTTTTTCTCTGGTCTAGTTTTCCCTCTAGTACTTTCCCCGTGTATTTAGAGATGGAAACAATAATAGTTTGGCCCTTCTGGACAGTTAACTCCTTTTAGGAGCTCCTTAAATTTAAAGCAAATGGTCAGACAATGAGATAAAATATCTCAGTTCAAAGCAAGCCAGGGGGCAAGTCTACATACATTGGTGCATTGTTCTTCCTCCCTCTAGACAGCAAACCTCAGAGATTCCTGGACCAGCAGGAATCTTAACAAATCAGTCCCTCCCTTGGCTGTAGGCCTCCGCAGGAAGACTTCACTTCCACCTCTTCTTGTTTTGCACCTCTTTTAATTGTTCTACTGAAACTTGAGGCTTTTTCTAACACAGAAGTCTTTTGAAAAGGCTCCTCCTTTGCAAAATCTCTCACAGGGGAAGCCTTACAAACCTCTGCAGCCAAATGAATTAAGTGGATTGAGTATCTTCATAGGGCATTCTCAGAATAAATCCCCCTCTGAGCAAGAGGGGAGGAGTCCCTGTTGATGAACACATCCTCATCTTGCCTGGATTGACATGGATTTATATTATGAAACCACTTCTCTAGATCTGGTAGCAAAAAGTTACTACCTGGCATTATTCACTTACCCTGCCACCCCAGACGACAGTGTGTATTTATTATAACAAGGTAGTGGTGATGATATTGCAGGATAGGGGGAAGAAGTAGGGGTGGGTTCAGGTGGGCATCTGGGGTAAAAGATATTCCCAGAGAGCCCTTCTGGAGAGGATGCTAAGCATGTGGATGAAATGGGCAGGTAAAGAAAGAAATGGTTGAAGTGAGCTGGGAGGAGTAACTGGGGGCCTCAGTGGTTTACACTGAGACTAAGAACAGAACTGTAAGTCATATTAGAAAAGGGAAGTGTGTTAAACCTGAGACTGGATAGGTAGCAGTAGAGCAAAATAAATGAGGTGGTTTAAGATGAAGATCATCCAAAAATCTGCAATGGCAGAAAACTTCTCTCTTCCTGACTACAAAAAAACAAATAACAACAACAACAAAAAAAAAAAAACAAAACACAATTGGATGTGACACACTGGAATGAATTTCTGAAAGAAAGGAAGGCATCTAGAGAGAGAGAGAGAGATAAAGGGAGAGAGAGAACTAGCAGGAAGGAAAGGAAAACAGAATGAGAGTTTTATAGATGTATTTCAAAGAAAATAAAACTTGGTGTTTCAAAAAAGTTTAGTGAAGGGACAGAGAAATTTACTAGTAGTGACTAGTGCAATATACTATTTATAACACAGCCATCAGGAAGTCCATCTTCTCTATAAAATCAGAGAGTGGCTGAGCTGTTGCAGTATTGAGATGAATAATGGTCAGGCAAGGTGGGAACACTCTTGATTTACAGTAAGCACAGTCCAGTCTCCATTTGATTTTCCCAAAACACCCTTGATCTGCCAAACAGAGACCGTGTACTACCTACCCCAGGGGCTGCTGGGAAGGTGACACAAGAGAGAACAAGACTTGGCTGCAGGCATGCACCTGAATCATGAGTAAAGACACACTGGTTTCCCTCAAGCTCTTCTCAGGGTGTACTGCTACGCTAATGGGCAGAAGGAATTTGTCCCACTTTCAGCCTTCATTTTGACACACACGGGAAAGGGGATAAAATTTGCTAGATGCAAGCTCTTGCCAAAAAAACAAATCATGTTTTCACTGGGATTTGTGAGAACGTTGCCTCCTGAGCTGTCAGGATTATAAACAGTTCTTTTCAACAGTGACTCAGAGTTGAAGGGGTGAGGAGGGGTTCAAACAAATAGTGTGAAACCCATGGACACTTTGAAAGATTTGAAATGTTGCAATGGTTGACAACTTGCTTAGTGTTGGTTTGCATCTTTTAATATCTTTAATGGTTGCATCAAAATGTTTGACCATAAAAATGTTTACAAGTCAGCAACTGTAAGCCTTAGTAATGGTAGCCATGTGATTTCTTGAAACTTGAGAGCTCCATTCTCCTTTGGCTTCATCAATGACATGGAGAACTTTCTGATCTTGGATCCCTTTTGTATTTTGTTTCTTTGCTTTTGACCAATTACTTTTCATTTATAACCTGTTGTTTCCAAGATAAACCCACATGTGTTAATCTAGAGGGCTTATCTCTGCATTCTATAGCCTTTTCACTTTGGTTTGACTGTGTGGTAGGCAAAAGAATGACCCCTCCAAGGACGCCTATATCCCGATCCCTGGAACCTGTGAATGAGCGTTGTGTTCCATGGCATGGCAGAG
The DNA here is from genome assembly GCF_000260355.1 of Condylura cristata. Taxonomy (NCBI): domain Eukaryota; kingdom Metazoa; phylum Chordata; class Mammalia; order Eulipotyphla; family Talpidae; genus Condylura; species Condylura cristata. The sequence continues at coordinate 17,593,447 of NW_004567115.1, forward strand.
TTAAGGTTGTTAAACAGCTGAATGTAAAACAAAGTGATTATTCTGGGATCTAGGCTGACCCTTCTGTTAACACAAGTTTTTAAAAGCAAAGGATGGAAGCAGAAGAAGGATGTGATATGAGGTTATTCAATCTGCCCTTGCTATCTTAGACAGACGGAGGAAGAGGCCATGAACCAAGGAGTATGGGAGGCTCTGAGGAATTGGAAAAGGTAAGGAAACTAGAACCTTCAAGAAAGGAAGAGACCTTCTGACACCTTGAATTTAGCCTACTGAGACCCATTCCAGAACTGTAAGATATTAAGTCATATAGTTTAAGACACTAAGTTTGTGTTGATTTGTTACAACTGCCATAGGAAATTAGTACAATTTGCATATCCGTAGTGTTTGGTTAAGACGTGAGCCTGAAAATGAGCCTCTGTAGTGACAGAGGTGCTGGCTGGGGGCTTCAAGTCAGAGTCTCACAGCTTTCAGCAGAGACCAGGCCTTGAAGGAGCTCTGGAGGACATGAGCTGTGTTCCTGTGGAAGCTTCCTCATCTTTCCACAACATCCATTAACTCTGCTCAGCTGTCGTGGGCTCACTTCCTGTTTCGGTCCTTTATTTACCAGAAGTGTGTGTCTCTTTCTGAGAACAAGTCCACTTGACCATGTAGAGAGAAGCTGATCAGGAAACACGTATCAAGGTTTCATTTTGAAAATCTTCATGTGAGCTCTGATGCTGGAAACCTCAAAGACCCCCAAGTTTGGTAATGGTTAGAGAACTGGTAAGTGTAAAATGTTCCAATCGTATACTTGACTTTTCACAAACTAGTTTTTTTTTTTTTTAAATATCTAGTCTAGCCTTCACCTGAAAAGATGGAAGAGGAAACAATTTTGAGTAAGTTTAGCTTCTCAGCCATAAGTCTGCTGTTCAGGTATATTTTTCCTGGTGGGATTCACTTTCCTAGAACTGTCTCTCTGGAGCGACCCTGGGATTTATTAGAAATATCAACTCTGCCTTGGGGTTTCTGAAGTCTCATGAATTGGCTGTTTGAGTTTTTCTAAAATGTTAATTAATCAGCTAGAGATTATGGGCCCTCCTAGGAATATATGAAAATGTGAAAAGAAAGATCTCACTTGTCCAGTGGAAATGTGGAAATGCACAGCCCAGTCCTCGCGCTGCATCGGTTTCCTTCGGATGGTCCCTGAAGATGCCCCCAAGAGTCTCCTTCATAAGGACGAGGCCTGTGGGTTACTTAGGATGTCATTGCTTTCAATGAGTTATTAATAGATGTCAGATGGATGCCAGTGAAAACCAAATTTGAAATTAAGTTACATATAAAATAGAAGCTGGGAAGCCCACGGGGATTACAACTGAGATGGAAAAAGGCACAAAATGATGTAAAAATAACCTATTATATTAATATAAAAAAATAGAAGTTCATAAAAATACTAGGTCGGGTACTCCCTGGTGTTGCAGTGGGTTAAAGCACAGCACTGAGAAGCTAAAGCCACTTTCACATGAGTTCGATCCCCGCCCTCCCCGGAGGTGACCCACATGGTGCGGCAGACCTCTCCTGACCAGCCAGCTGCTCCCCTCAGCAGTGTACTTCGAAGATCTGCCTGTTCTGCTCCCCACTCTGTCTCTGTGAATCCTCTCACTGCCCCCACACCTCTGGCCTGTACCCCAGTTCTGTATGCACAAATAAATAAATCTTAAAAAAAAAAATACTAGGCCCTGGAGTGTATGCAGTGAGGATAGGTACAGTGTTACACACACAATTTTATTGCTGTGGCATGAAAAATGCTGGTCCCTCCCTTCCTTACCCCTCTTCCCTCCCACCACTACTCCTGATTATTTCTTCCCTCTGTGAATCCAAAAGTTGTTTGAGGACAGATAATGTGGTTTATTTGCTTCCCCCCAGGCTTTTCATTGTAAGTGCTCAATGTGTCTTTATTATCTTACTCTCAGTCCTTTGTCTTTAGAAGGTATTTTAGGTTTTCTACTTTAGGTGGGGGAGTGGGGTGACTGTTGCTCATTTTATTTTGCTTTAGTTTATTTCCAGTTTAAGAAACTTGTGTGTTTTTAATAGGTACAGTGTAATAATCAAATGTGCCCCGTATATGTTGTGAAAAACCACAGTGAAGTTGACACCTCCCTCACCTCATATACAGTTTCCTTTCTGACTATGCTCGATTTTACAGGTACTCCTGAAAGTACTGAAGCAAGTTTTTGACAGAGAAGGATCCCAGGCTGGGAAAAGGCAAAGGGGGGTCTGAGGGGATCTCCTCAGTGTTCAGACCTGTGCCCACACGGAATGCCTGTGGGAATTCTTCCCTGGCCAGGCGAATACCCAAGTTCAAAGGGAAGCCTTTTTCCGCTGTGTATTGTGTGTCATCAGAAAAAAAGAAGACTGGGACCTTCAGGAAAATTCTGCTCCCGAGCGGAAGGCATGCTTGTCTGACTGCTCTAAACAGCAGCAGGCTGGCAGCAAACATCCGGGAGCCTCTGGTATTAGGCAGGATGTTAGTATGCCAGCTTCATGGAGGAAAGGAACAATGGCTGTTTAATTTGCTTTTTATAGTCAAGCCCATTTGGGAAGAATGAAGACAGGAGGATCTCGGAAGAACTTCCTTTCCCTGAGGGTTGGCCCATCTGTTCTGGAGACTGCTGTGGGGCCGGAAGCATCGCCAGCCAGGCCCTGCCACCACCCTCAGCCTGGCGGCACCAGGATGCAGGCCCACACAGTCACAGAACCAAGACACGCCCTGGGTGCCGCCCCGGGTGCATGCAGCCTCACCCGGACCCCCTCTGAGGGGAAGACAAGTGACCTGGGGCTGGGATTACAGAGCCCTGTGCTCCCTGATCATCACTCTAGCCTGTCTCCAACCAAGACTCTTTTGTGGGGGTTTGTTGTGGAGTGAAAACTAAATGAAGGTTGACCATGAAGCTCAACCCAGCAAATGCATGGACTTTCAACCGAAGTCAATAAAGCTGTTTCAAAGCATCACACAGCTTTATGCCTTGACAGCAGAAAACGGAAGGAATTATGAACATCACTGAATGCCTTTGGGTCCTCAACAATCAATTTCTAAATATAATGAATCGTCACACAGACCATTTTACTCTGGTGTTGCCAGTGCTACATTGAAATGTCTAAGGGGCTATGCACTTTGATTTCAAGTCTAGTCATCATCTTTTGCTTTCTTTTTGCTCTAACATTTTCGGGAGGCATTCTGGAAATAACTCCTATTTTTTTCTTCCTCCTCATTTCTAATGAAATGAATAAATTGCTTTGTTAGATTCATATGGAAAGTAAGAATTATAAACCCTGGAAAGAACCTAAAGCATTTTCTATGAACTTAACTGATGACCCCAAATCTGTTTTGGGGCCATCAGTTACATTCCCATTTTTCTTTTTCTTTTCTTTTTTTTTTTTTTTTATTATCACATGAAGGCTCCTTTTGTCCTCCTATGACCTGTAGAAAGGAAGGCATTTAACTCTATCAGCAGGTGAGTGAGCCAGAGGTCTTTTCTGAGTGGTTCTGTCTAGGTTGGGAGTTTAAACGCACAGAGATAGAGATCTTTGGGGGGGGGGCCTTAGTCCTTAATCTCAGTGCAGTTTGCCAAACTGAGTTCCAACTCGCTTTATGTATAGTCTTTCTTTCCCAAAGCTGAGACAAAGCCCACAGATATGCCCACCTCTCTCTTTTCTTTTCCTTTAGATGCAATGTACCAACCCAGGTGAGTCCCAATGTAAGATAAGGGTCCTTTCAGCAGATAACGATCCTTTCAGTACATTGGATGACATCACTTGGGAATTCGTTGAGTGACTACACTGCTGCTGATAAAAAAGAGATAAGAATGAAAATATTTGTCATAGGAGTCTCATTATCTTTCTTACTCATATATGTTCTGATGTGGTTGTGGGAGTAAAGAATGCTGTTATGACTGCAATAGACATCAGAAATGGAAAATTCTTAGGTCATTTAGTTTACCCTTCACGACTCACACAGGTTATGGCTTTCCGTTCATCCTCTGGCTGACTGCATTGCCACATGTTTTCTTCTCTGGCAAAACAAAGCGATGGATGAAGATCTCAGGACAGCAGAGATGTTTCAAAGAACATGCCAAGCGATGCCTTTCCTATCTCATGTGATTATTCTTCCTTGGGGTAGTCCCACCCAGACTGTCAGATGTTGATGTCATTTTTTTTTTAGACTTCTTGTACATTTATAAACAGGCAGTTGGAAACTTCATATGAGAATAAAACATATTTTTTAGTAGTTTTATCTATTTTATTCAGATATTGATTTTTGTTCTAACTCTCCATGGAACCTAGAATGAGTCATACGAAAATATTCTGCTACCCTTGTTTCCCTTCCTTACCAGTACTACCCAAGAGAAACAGGACATGACCTGCATATGTGATCTTAAATATTCCCAAGTCACATTAAAAGAGTAAAAAGAAATGAGTGAAATTAGTTGAATATATTTTATTGAACCCAATATATCTAAAATACTACCATTTCAACATATGTTCAGTACAAATCATGAAGGCAATTTTTTACATCCTTATTATTCACACAAAGTCTTGAATTGTGCTGTGTATTTCTCTTTTCTAGTACAGGTTAATTCAATCTAGCCTCAGTAGCATAGTGGCTGGTGGACAGAGTAGCTCTATACAATGTTAAAGCACATTTATTGGTTTTTGAAGAGTATTGTGTAGCATGTTGGAGTTGAATGAATATCTGCTTTAAACAACTTGACAGATACAGCTCAGGATGTATACATAGTGGTCCTGTGAAAATTTATGAATAACCATTTTTCCCTTCTTGGGTTGAAGGTTGGATAAACTTCTAAAGGTCAGGTGAGGAGCTTATGCGTTACAGATGCACACTGAAGCAGGGCCAGGACTACGCTATATATGGAAAGGTAGAGCCCCAAGAATTAGCGAAATCAGCATATTCAGGAGATGAAACATTGTGAATCTGTCCTGAGTCACCATTCTACTTTCAGAGATATTTTACCCATAAGTCTGAGTAACTCGAACTATTATTAAGTAGTTCAAAAAGATGTCATGGTGATTGAGCTGGTATTTAGAGATTGAGGCATTTTAAAAAGATGTTAAAATGAAGAAAGGGTTTGTTATCATGACAAGTGCAAACAGGAATGTGATGTCTTGAACAAGAGTTGACAAATCTATCATTATCTTTCAAGTCTTGTCCAAGGCAGAGTGTGTTCTGGCCAGACAATGTGTGAGTCCAGGCTGCTTGATAGGCAGGCTCAGCAGCAGAGATGCTGGCTCAGTGGGCAGCCTCGGAATGCCATGAGGCTCCACTGACAGACCCTACTCCCTCTGCTCCATTCTGTAAGGGCAATAAGTCACTTTTGCCAAACACCTACTGTGAACAGAACTCTTCTGTAAAAGTCATGTAAGTTTGCTAGGGCTGCCATAACAAAACACCATAGACTGGGTGGCTTAAACAACAAAAATTATTTTCTTATTGTTCTGGAGGCTGGAAGTCCAAGATCAAAATGCCAGCAGAGTTGATGTCCTCTGAGGGAGGCCTCTCTCTTCAACTTGCAGATAGCTGTGTTCTGTGACATATGCTCCTAATGTCTCTTCCTGCCCTTGAAAGGGGTAAGCAGTTCTACCCTGATGGCTCCATTTTAATTCAGTCACCTTGTTCCTGTCGCTAAACCAAATACGCTTACATCCTAAAGTACTGTGGTAGAGAAGGGGTGTCAATCCTTCAGCACAGGAGGTTTAGAGTGACACAGTTCAGCCCGTACTGCTGGCATTTCCCATCTTACAGATGAAGAAATTGAGACCAAATGAGAAACAGTGACTAGCTTGGGGTAAATAAACCAGTTGAGATTATCATCTGGATCTCAGTTTACCATTCCCGACACTATAATCCCTTGGTCTCTTGAGGTAGCAAGCTTTATCTGGCTAGTGCTATTTAGATCTGGAGAGCTCAGCATTTCTCACTGCTTGCACGATGACTGGCTGCTTTATGGGGAATGGGGAGAGGTAGGAAGATAATAGGAACAGCTTGGAAATTAGAATCCAGAATCTGGGTGTGAGTTTTTGGCTCTGTGATATACTAAGTGTACTGCCATGGTCAAAGCCTGCCCTCTCTGAACTTATACTGATGAAAGTTTATTTACTGAGTGTGTTCACAGCCAGCCTCTACATTAGATACTAATACTAACCCTAATTTATAGTTTTGAGAAAGAGACTCAGAAATGTTAAGTGACTTATCCAAGGTCACACAGTCAAAAAGTCTAAAGCTAAGCTTCAAATACAGGTCTATGGATTCCAAAATGTATATGGTTAACCATAGCCAGACCCAGAAATGGAGTCCAAGGTTACAAAGTGTTTTGCTTTACTGAGACAGGAAAAGTCTGGATTTTCACATCCTGTCTCCAGGTTTTTAAAATGTTTACAAATTCAAGTTTCTTAAAAGTACTTAGCAGTCAGACAAAATACATCAGATTTATACTATATTGCTCACATTTGTGCATGAGAAGATTGATTAGCTAAGCCAGGGGGGTTCTTGCTTGTTTTAATAGTTCATGATCCTCTGATGCTATTTTGAACCTAAGGAATAGATTTTAGTGGGTGTGACAGGATAGGCTTTGAGTCTAAGTGACTAGACTTTAACATGAAACTGTATGGATGTGAACAGTAGCCATCTAAGGGAGCAATTTTCTTAACCTTTCTGACCCTCCTGTCTGCAAATTAGGGATTGCACCTTGCACACTGATATGAAAACTGAGATGTTTGGTAAGTGCCTGGCAGGCAGTGAGGATATAGCTAATAGGATATAGCTAATAGCTGGTGGTCTCCATGGCATCGTGGGCCTGGGCCTAGAGGTAATTTGGGGACATATGGCCAGGGCTCCCACTCTGACCATTCTCCTGTACCCAAGGTTATGCCATGTAACTATTTTTGGAATCTTCCATAGTTCTTTTTAAAAAAATGTTGCCACTTCTGTTTGGGAGGGATGGATTAATACCTTAGCAGGAATTAGTTGGCACTTACTCATTCAATGTTGTTCTCAAATTCAAAGCTGCATAAAGAGTATCTGGGGAACTTGCTTAAATCATGGCCTGAGAGGCCGTACCGGAGAACACAATTTAGTGGTGGTGGAACCTGGGCATCTGCATGTCAAGCTTTCTGGGGATGCTGCTGCAGGGGGTCTGGAGACTCAGCTGGTCACATCCTGCCTGGGAGGACCTCCATCCCCACACTGACACCCCTCCCCTCACATATCCTTTCCCTCAGGGTGGCCACACCTGGACATGGGCCTGGGGCTCAGCCAGGTGGAGGAGGAAGACAGGAGCCTGTAAGTGGGCTGCAGGCGAGTTCTTTACAGCACAACCAACCAGTCTATTCTTAATTATATTAAGTAATATAAGACCATTTTAGTGTCCTGGAAAGATAGGAATGTGGCGTGGGTTCGCCTCCAGACCCCCAGTTAACCATCTGCATAAAAAGCCCAGGGCTGGCCCTCCCTGGTAGTGCAGCGGGTTAAAGCACAGCACTAAAGGCTTAAGCCACTTCTGCATGGGTTCAATCCCCACCTGTCCCGGAAGTGACCCACATGGCGTGGCAGACCTCTCCTGGCCCACCCGCTGATCCCCTCAGCAGTGTACTTGGTCAGTCGGTCTATTTTGCTCCCCACTCTGTCTCTAGTGAATCCTGTCACCCTTCGCATCTCTGGTCTGTACCCCAGTTCTGTATGAATAAATAAATAAATCTTTTTTTTTTTTAAAAAAAAAAAAAAAAAAGCCCAGGGCTGAATGGTTTTCTTCTTACCAGAGACCCCGGTGGCACATGGTGGTTTTTGCCCGGAATGAAGTCACAAGGACCCTTGTGGGTGCAACAGACCCAGCCACTATCAGTCATTCCAAGGCCTCCCCATCCCACATACCTTAGTATGTGGGGTGTTGTGGGTTGAGGGGCCAGTTGTATGTACGTGTCTCCTTTCCCTCACTGGGGAAGGTCACTCAGCGATGGAAAGATGGAAGAAGAGAAAGGAGGCGGCCTGAGCAGAGGCTGCACCCAGGGCCCAGCACCTGCTTTTCTTGCAGTTTGCTGTGAGCTTCCCTTCCGTGGCTGATCTGTGGGGGGAGGGGGGGTCTGGGCTGTGACTTTTGCTGCCCAGGTTTTTTCCCCCCAGCAGCATCTGGAAGAGACTCTGGGAGTGTCCAAACAAACCACATGGTGTTCTCTGGAGGCTGAGCTGAGGCGCGTGGGTGGAAACTGCTTCAGGTCTCTTTGCTTTCTTTGTGCTGAATAGCTCACTGCACATACCACAAGTTTTTTTCAGAGGTTACACACATTTGCATCTTTCTCTCCCAAGTCAGAGGAAGTGCTGGAGGAAGTTATGTTTTAAAAGAATAGGGCAGGGGCTTAGGGGAGGAAGAGGAACTCTTCTTGGCAGCTTTCCCTGCGGTCAGAAACCCCAAAAGCCTTCAAGCATTTAACCCTAGAGGGTTTGGCTCAATGGTGTACCTCTTTTGAGCTTATTATTTACCTCAGAGGGCTTTGTCTCTCTGTCCCTTTACATCTGAGCTATAAGCTGCTCAACGCAGTTTGTCCAACAACCCAGCACCAGCTCCCGGGAGACACCAGCAGATCACTAGCCAGCTGGTCTTAATACTGAGAACTCGGGGAGAATCTGCCAGCAGCACATGGGTGTTGACAAAGTCCTGGCCTTGTCATTGTGAGGGAGAACATAACCCGAGAGAGATAGGTCTTCCACAGCCTTTGTGTGTTTGCCTGGAGATCATCACTGAGTTAGTTTGTCTTTGATGCCCTAATTGATTCTGCACATTTCTCTTCCGGTCATAAATCCAGTGAAATGCCATGTATTTAAGAGTTAGCCAAACCTCAAATTAGACTGTCTGTAGAACTGAACTATTGCAAAGAAAGAAATTTAATTATTGGCATGAAACAACAGGACACTGGAGGGCATGGCACAGAGAAATCTCTAGGCTAAGTGGAAGGAAACAACTTTTGAAGATATTGTTACCTGCGCTAAGAAGCCTTGAGCATATATGTAAACCATTTCTCATCAAACTTGAGAATAAACTGCGTGAAGAGGTTTGCTGAGCCTGAGCCAAGGAATGTGTTGCCCTGCTTATGGGATACTGGCTCCCACCTCCACTTGGCTTTCTACAGGAAGTCCTTGTGTCAAGCATATCCCTTGTCTTGAGTTTGGGGTTACTCAGAGTTTGGGGTACTTGTCCCATAGAGAGTTCTGCCATCGCCAATCTCCTCTGTCACTTTCTTCCCTAATCTCATCCTGTATTGACTTCCAGTTGTTCTAAATTATCTCCTCACCTCCTCCAAGGAGCAGCTGCAGAAAACAACATCTCATAGAGGTCAGTTTCTGTCCACCAACTTGCTTTCACAATCCATCAAAAATGGTTGGCAAAATAAAGACGTTCCTGGGCCCTCCCTGGTGGTGCAGTGGGTTAAAGCGCAGCACTAAGAAGCAAAAGCCACTGCAGCACAAGTTCGATCCCTGCCCCGGAGGTGAACCACAAGGCGTGTCAGACCTCTCCTGATCTACCTGCTGCTCCTCTCAGCACTGTATTTTGTCAGTCAGCCTGTTCTGTTCCCCACTCTGTCTCTGGTGAATCCTCTCACCACCCCTGCACCTCTGGCCTATACTCCAGTTCTGTATGCAAAAATAAATAAATCTTAACAACAACAACAAAAAAGATGTTCCCCTTGTTCCAGAGAGAGAAGGAAAGCAGAAATGAGTCCATGCTACATCTCACCCACAAATCCTGGAGCTTTCTTTGTTCACTGAAACAGTCTCACCTCACTCTTGTGACAGTGGAGTGAGTTCAGCCCCCTTCACTGCCAAATCTTGACGCTCTCTTAGGGAGTACAGAGAGGTGTCCCTAACCCATTGACTTTTTCAATTGACCATTTTGTAATTGCAAATCTATGCTGCAGCAGCTCCTTCCAGCTCTGCAGAAAGATGATTCGGGGGTAGGGCTATTTCACCCATTCTCCAAAGAAGGGCTAACATAAGGCCCTTGTGTTTACATTTTTTAGCTCCAAGACGACCTAAGGGAATTATAATGCAGAGGAGGGAAACAAAGTCAATAAGAGATATTATGTACCAAAAAGTTTCATTAGCCCCTCCCTTACTCATATACTAAAGCCCTGAGGCCCAGGGTAGTTGCATTTGAAGATGGAGCCTCTACAGAAATTAGGCAGGGTCTGTGATCCAGTAGGATTGGTGTCTTCATCTAAAGCATGAGAAGGGTCACTGGTGCACACCTGAGAGGTGGCCTCTGCAACCCGCAGGGAGCGCTCACCAGTCCCCAGCCTGCTGGCTGGCATCTTGATCTTCGTCTTCTGGACTTCAGAACTGTAAGTAATGCACTTCTGAGGTTGAAACCATGTAGTCTGGGGCATTTTGTTATAGCAGCCTGTGCTTACCAGATCAGGAAGTACTCCCTGCTTTCTGGGTCCTTCCTGGAGGCCAGCCTTCACCACCACACACCATCTCATGTGGCCTCTCCTGTCCGCTCCTTGCCTGACCTAAAGTTCGTCTGTCTCTTTCTCCTCTGTTTCCTGGCCCCAGGCAAAAGGAGTAAAATGCTGTGGCACCATAAGTAATCTGTGTGGAGACTCCCCTCTCCAAAGTAAGATGGGTGTTTACTGAACAGCACAGGCAGAAGCACCTACAAATGAATGACTACATTGGCTTTTCGAAGAACCCTATTTTGGGGGGCAAAAAGTGCCTCTTCATTAAACTTCTGTCCTGGAATGCAGAAAGAGCACAAATTTCCCCTCCAGTGTATTAAAAAAAAAAATAACAAAAGAAAACTTGGGCCCTCCCTGGTGGCACAGTGGGCACAGCACTAAAGCCACTTCCACATGAGTTTAATCCCCAGACCCGGAGGTGATCACATGACACGGCAGACCTCTCCTGACCTGCCCGCTGCTCCCCTCACCAGTGTACTTCATCGATCTGCCTGTTCTGCTCCCCACTCTGTCTCTGGTGAATTCTCTCACTGCTCCTGCATGTCTGGCTTGTACCCCAGTTCTCTTTGCACAAATAAATAAATCTTAAAAAGAAAAAAGGCTAAAGCCAATTCAGCAAGAGTGCAATCCCTGCCCTAGAGGTGACCCACATGGCACGGCAGACCTCTCCTGGCCCTCCACTGCTCCCCTCAGCAGTGTACTTTGTCGATCTGCCTGTTCTGCTCCCTACTCTGTCTCTGGTGAGTCCTCTGGCCTGTACCACAGTTCTGTATGCATAAATTAATACATCTTTAAAAAGATAACGTCAGTAATATACAAAGAATGCTTACAACGAACACCCACATATTCATTCCCTAGACTGGACCATTGTCAACACTTACGACAGCTGTTGTATATACATACATGTAGGGGTGTGTGTGTATGCCTGTGTGTATGAGTTTGGATGGATCACTTACAAATAATTTGTGTGCTTCCTGAACTTTATCCCTTCAACTTTCTCCAAGAAGCAGGGCTTTTAACACATCATCATCCCATCAACACTTAAGAAATTGAACAATGTTTCCAGGATAGACAGCAACACTGAGAACAGTAACTTCGTGGATATTCCTACTTCACACATGAGGCCACAAAGTGCTCTGTGTTGTCAGTCCTTGGGAAAGACACTGATTCCCCATCCAAATTGGGAAATATGTTGGTGAGAGTTAAATGTCAGATTAACTTAAGATCAGAGCAGAGATAGGCAACATTATCTAAAAAGTATAAAGGCTGCCAGATCTTCACCCGATGACTATGTCCCCATTAAATGTACAAACATCTCTCAAGAAAATCCCTTGTCAGAAAGGGAAACAAAGATGAGAAGCAGAGGCAGCACCGGCCATGCGGAGAGGAGAAGCCTGCTCTCCTGGTATTTTAACATTCCATCAGGGGAACCTGGAAATTTCAGGAGCCTCTGAGAGGGGCTCAGTGTCCCTGCCACTGATCTCAAGGAAGGGCCCAGAGGGAGGAGGCACAGAATGGATGTTTCAACCTGCCAGAGGTTTTTCCCAGGGCCCCCAAGATTCCAAGCAGGGCAACTTTGTCTTCAGGGCCAGTTCTGTCCTGCCCTTGGTCATGCCATGCCAGGAAGGTGGGTACTTGGGGGCAGGGGGTGATGCCCTTGCAGCATCCAAATACTGATGTTTTAGACAGGCCCTCAAGTATTCTGAGTAACAGTAGCAACAGCCACTCAACATGGGAAGTGGCTGGGTTAGATGGCCACAGAAGACCTTTTGGCAGCTTCCCTGGGAGACTTGAAAGTAGCTTCAGTGGGGACCCTGGAGAAGAGGCCAGGCAGAGGACAAAGGGGAGAGCGCTAAGGACAGATTTGTGGTCTTCGTAGCTGCCCACATCACAGGCCTTCCCAGGGTCATAGACCTGCTGACCAAGATTCATTCCCTCTTGGTTGTGCTTAAGTAGGACTCTCTTGCAGCCACTTACTTTCATGAAGAAAGTTGCCTCCATCATCCTTAGTTCGTACAGAAGTGAGGTTCCCAGCCGGAGGACACTGTCAGCTGTCACAGCTGTGTGGTGGCATTGAACTAGCAGCCCAGGAAGGCTGGGAGGAGGGGCTGGCAGTCCTGGTCATTGGTCATCTGACCTTCTGGACCATGCATTCTGCTGCGTGCAGGGGTCCTGCCGAGGCTTATGGATTCCCAGGGGGTGTTGGATGTCCAGAGCTGCCCATTGTTTAATCTAAACACAACATCCAAATCAACACTTCCATCATCAAAACTGAATTGTTGACATGTTTAGGAGTTTGCTCATTTGATTAATAGTCTTTAACCCCCTAAGGGATCCTCAAACCTAGACTCCAGTGAAAAAAGTTGTAGAAAGGTAGTATAGGAAGATTTTTCTTGGACATTTGTCTGCTTCGAAGCATTGTCAGAATACGGATTAGCTATTTCTAGAGGGAGAACAGAGTGGCAGAAGGGCATGCCACGAAGTAATTTATTCACTACTGTCTTTTTTGAGTCTTGAGGTTTGCACTAGACCTGACTTGATCTGTTTGCTCCCGGAATTAGAGACATGTGCCTCTGTGTGTGGAATTTCTATTAAACACAGAATTTGACCCCGTAAGTACTAGTTAATCACATAAGCATGGCCCTTGTAAGAGTGGGGCCCTCTCCTAATGAGAAAGGTGAGCTGGTTTTGATAGCCTGGTGCCCTCCACTATGGGGGTTCTCCCTAATTCCTTTTATTCAGACTCCAAACTGAAAAGCAAATGTTTGTTTCCTAGGTTGTTGTAATGAAGTGTAAGAAACGGCGGTTTAACAACAGAAATGCGTCTTCTCACAATTCTTGGAATCCCAAGTTGGAATCTGCAGGGCCACCGCCTCTCTGAGACCTGTTGGGAGAACCCCTTTGTCTCCCCTACCTTGCGCTGTGTGCCAGCGCTCCTTGGCACTCCTGGATTTGTAGAGGTATCACTCCTGCTGCCACCTCTTTGTCACGTAACTGAATCCTCACTGTGTGACTCTTTATCTTTTCTCTCTCGCTCTCTCTTTTTAAGATTTATTTATTTATGCATATAGAACTGGGGTACAAGTCAAAGGTGCAGGGGTAGTGAGAGGCTTCACCGGAGACAGAGCGGGGAGCAGAACAGGCAGATTGACGAAGTACACTGCTGAGGGGAGCAGTGGGCGGGTCAGGAGAGGTCTGCCGCGCCATATGGGTCACCTCTTGGGTGGGGATCAAACTCGCACTGAAGCGGCTGTGGCTAGCTTGCAGTGCTGCATCCTAGTCTGTTGCACCACCTGGAGAGCCTATCTTTTCTCTTTTTATGAAGATATCAGTCATTGAACTAGATAGAGCACACCCTAATAAATTCATCTTAACCTGATTACCTCTGCAAAGGTCCTGTGTCCAAATCCAGTCACATTTATAAGCTTCAGAGGTTGAAACTTCAGCATATCTTTTTGTGGGACTCACACCCACAACAACCACCTTTACATTATGCTGTTGCTTCCCTGGAGACTTCCTTTTGAGAAAGTGTGTTTTGGTCACACATATTTTTAGTCTTCCATTTCCTGTGTTAGTGATTCTTGTTGCGAAAATCATAAATTAGAGAATTGTTTGTCCACGTAGTTGGGTGATAGGACAGCAATGCCTCCATTCCATTATCTGGGAACCAGGGTTTTACATTTCCAGATAAAAGTTTTTCAGAGTAAGCTAAAAAATTCACTTTCAGATTTGATTCATCTGCCCCATGATCCATCCCTGCTGACAAGAAATTACCATCTTTTACCTACAAAACCCAGTTTCTGAACATCTGAAGCTAAGGAACAGATTTCCTGGAGCTAATTTACCAAGATGATGACCATCGAGGTAAGGAGTCCAGGTATTCCCAGGCCCCCCAAGCCTGCCCTTCATTGTCACACAGTCAGATGTAAGGGGCATTATTTGTCTTATTTTGGATCTCTAATTTGTGGGATTCTCTTCTGCACATGGGGTAAATATTCCAAGCAGAAGTTGACTCCTTTCATAAAGCAAACAAAACTCCAAACCACAGATGATAAAAGGAATTAATTAAAACCTAGGATGTTAAAGATCTTGTCTTAAATTCAAGCTTAGTAAAAAAAGAATTTTTTTTAAAAAATTGATAAGGTTGTTGGTATAATGGATAAGCCCATCACTTCAGTCAAAAGAACATTGCTCACGGCTTATGCTCTGAAGTAATGAGATAAAATTTGAAAAGATCTATTTAAGAGGAGCTTAGGGTTTTCCTCTCAAAATTTAAATTTAAGCTTAAATTTTCTCTTGAAGCTTAAAGCACTGAATTATTGAGGAGATGCAATGTTTATAAATAAATTTTATGATAGGCAGTGAACCTGGCATCTTCTATGGGAATAAAACAAGAGAACTCTCACCCTGTTGAACTGAGGCAGAAGAGATTGTGTTGTACTTGATGTTAGGATGAGTGAGGCCGGGATAACCCATGGTGAGATGTCAAGGTACAGGCTGGATGTAGGAACTAATTGGAAGTCGGGGGAAGTGATTTAATTAACTGGGGTCCAGAAAGTAGATAGATTTGCTTGACAAAAGAAAAGGAAAAGAAAAGGCAGTTTGGTTGAGTGGGAACAAACCACTTAGGGCAGATTGTCTCAAGCTCTAATTAACCCAGAAGTCACCAGGAGAGTTTTGTTATTATTTTTTTAAGATTTATTTATTTATTTATGCACACAAGAACTGGGGTTTAGGCCAGAGGGGTGTGTGTGTGTGTGTGTGAGGGTTCACCAGAGAGAGAGTGGGGAGCAAACAGGTGGATTTACTGAAATACAATGCTGAGGGGAGCAGCAGTCGAGATGAGAGGCCTGCTGTATGGTGTGAGATCCGGGGATTGAATTCATGCTGCAGAGGCTAACAATATAGCTTCATAGTGTGGTGACTTAACACCTTGTGCTACAGGGAGACCACACCAGGAAAGTTTTTAAAAATACAAATCCTGATCTTCTTGGGACCCATATATTTTATGTCTATCAAGGTGAGGCAAATGTTGCTGGCCTGTGGACCTTACTTTGAGTAGCTCTGTATTAGAAAATGCTTACAAGCTGAGAGTTGCTACTGGAGCTAATTTTCTATGGAAACAGCAGGTCTTTAAAGAAGAGAAGCTTGGGAGAAGCTTGTGATGTTCAGTATCAGTTAGAATGATGTTCCTGCTAATAGCAAACACCCGAGAGTCCAGGGGGAATCACACCTTACAAATGTAAACCTTCCAAGGGTTTCCCAGTGTTCCCAGCAGGGAATGCCTCTCATATCTCAGATATGCCAGGTGGTTTTACACAGCTCTCTCCTTTTAAAAAAATGTCTGGGTCACTTTGGTTGTAAGTTGTCAGGATTTATCAAAGAATTATTTTATCATTCCTTCGTTTGGCATTTCCCAGTTAGTTAGGCATGATGAGCATTAATGATGAGTGATGTAAATACCCCTAAAAGCCTGGCAACAATGGAGCAGATGAGACCACCATTCTTCACCTCTGCAAACATGAAGCATCAAGCCTGTAGTTTGATACACTCCCAGGTGTGTATTACTTGAACATTTTTTTTTTAATTTTGTAACAGTTTATTTTTACATCATTTTGTATATTTTTTTTTTTTTTGCCATCTTAATTGTAATCCCTGCGGGTTTCCCATCACCAAGTCATCCGTGTGCCATCACCATAATCCCGTGTACTTCCCTCCCCACCCCCCCGTTTTTGATCCCATTCCCCATTCCACCCCTGCAAAATTGAACATTTTTTAATATTAAAACAAATATTAAATTAATATTAAAACAATATTAAAACTTGTATATGTTAATATATGAATATTAAGACAAACATGCAGTCTTTCTACAAATTTGAAATGCAAAATTGTAAGATATTTCAAGTTTGAGAGGAAGTATTTTTAGGCTCTCTTTTTTTTTAATATAACATAATAGTTTTTTTTTTTACATCATTTTGTGCCTTTTTCCATCTCAGTTGTAATCCCCATGGGCTTCCCATCACCAGATCACCCATGTGCCATCACCATAGTCCTTTGCATTTCCCTCCCCCCACTGTTTTTGATCCCATTCCCCACTCCATGCCATAAAATGTCTCTGGTATATAGCTGTTCATTATTATTGTTATTTTCTTGCCTGGTCTGTTGTACTCTTGCTATGAGTGAAACAATCCAGTATTTTTCTTTTTCTTTCTGGATTATTTCACTAAGCTCCAGACTTTTAATGTGAATGTGTTTCTTTTCTCTTTTCTTGCCTTTAGTAGGACTTGGATGAGAACAGTTGAGAGGCACTGTCAAGGGTGTTGGCAGTTGCGTAGGCCTGTCAGTTTCCTTGTAGTTCTTAGGCTCCTCCCTTCGAGGACTGGTACAGAAACTGTCACGATTTCATGTTTTGTGCCTTTACAATTAGCCTCAAGAGTAGAGGCGTGCTTTTAAACCCCTGTAAGTGTTAGGGTGATATCTCTTTCCCAAACTGTTAATTCTACTGTTGGTCATTCTACCCTCTTGGTCTCATCTTTATGTCCTAAAGGAGTTTGTGTTCTCAAGAGTATTTTTTTTTTTTAAAGATTTATTTATTTGTGCATACAGAACTGGAGTACAGGCCAGAGATGCGGGGGGTGAGAGGATTCACCAGAGACAGAGTGGGGAGCAGAACAGGCAGATCGACGAAGTACACTGCTGAGGGGAGCAGTGGGCGGGTCAGGAGAGGTCTGCCACACCATGTGGTCACCTCCGGGGCAGGCGGGAATCGAACTCATGCGGAAGCGGCTTTAGATTCTCAGTGCTGTGCTTTAACCCGCTGCGCCACCAGGGAGGGCCTCAAGAGTATTTTTAAGACATGAACACTCCCTGCAGGGTCATGCCTATTACAAAAAAATGTCTAGAGTCACCCGAGGCACTACTGAGCTAGCCTGGAGAGGGGATCACAGGCTTACACTATATCTGTGTAGCAGGAGATCCCCGAGATGGCTAGAGATACAGGTTCATTTATGAATGAGATGGCTAAGCTCCAGCAAAGAGAGAGAACAAGGATGCATTGCCCTAAAATCTCTTCTTTGATCATTTCAACTCTTTGCCTGCCTACTTATGACTCTAACCAGTGCTGCACACCGTAGACAGCAAGTCTAGGCTTTCCCTGCCCACTGAAGCTAGCTGATGACTGCCTTCACCATGTCTGTCCTACCTACTCGTTACTAGTGTCACAAGCTTGGGGTGCCTCAAGATTCAGTGGTCAGAGGTCATTTCAAGTAAAAGCATTTTCTAAATTTAACTTAAGTGGAACTTAGGTTATTTTGAGTGACAGCCTTCTGAAACAGTAGTCATAAAAATACACGTGTTTGTGATCATCTCACCATGAAACTACCAGCCTCCAGACTTTTGTTTTTTGCTGTCCTCCAGAAGATGAGCATGACCATAGGGACAAGGAGACACTAGGAGAGAAGCAAGGCCCAGGGCAAGGAGAAACAGAAGGGTCCCAACCTTACTGCTTCTTCTCTTATGGCTGAGAGTACAATATCTGGTCCTGTTACCTGAGTCTCCTAGAAAATCCTACTTATCTTTTCAGACTGAGCTCAAGGTTTACAACCTATGTAAAATCCTCTTTATCTTACCCTGCTGTCCCTGAATATACACATTCCCATTGTGGCCATTATCTTAGGGTTTATAGTTATTTGTTTATTTCTTTATGATATGTAGATCTTCTTATAAGAGTACAAATCTTTTGAGATTAGAGGTCATACTTTTCATTGCTCTATACTGGCTACTAACAGCATAAGCCTGGTACACAGTAAGAACTTAATAAAGGTGCTGTATACCAACACACAAATTACTCCTTGATGAAATTGAATGAGAGGGAGATAAAGAAGCCAATTCAGGCAAGTAAAATGGCACCAGAAAAAGTCTAGAAGTTGCAGCATGTACCAGTGAGAACAAAGTTAGACGGATGGGAGGAGAGGGCATGTTTCTAAAGATACTGACAGTCATTGGGTTTTGTTGGTGAGATGATTACAGATAATGAAGTGCCTTGAAAACCAGAGAGCAATGGATATAATGAGACAACAATGACACTTCAGGAACAAGGAAATCATATTCCAGTGGGGATCTTAGAGCTCTTGGTAAAAATCAAATGTCTGAGACTTTTATAAATGGATTTCCATGATATAGTACATTCCTAAATTTTCATGGGTAAAGTAGGTTGTATTTTCCAAAAATTTATCTTTCTCTGACTGTCTGTCTGCCATAGCTTATATGCATCCATCCACCACACATTCTTTTTATTATGTGATGTTGATATTCTTCCCATTAAATGGTAGATTTATATTTCCTCTCCTTAAGCCTGGGTGGATTTGGGCAGGCTCTTGTGGTAGCAGCCTTGACTGATGTAGTGGAAGTGATGCTATATGACATCTGAGGCTAGACCATAAAAATGCCCTGTCAATTGTTCTCTTGGCATGCTGACTCTTGGAACCTAGCTATCCAGCCACGAGGAAGCCAAGCAACCTGTGAAAAAACCCATTTGTGGAGAAACTAAAATCTCCTAGGCCTGTCCCCAATAGAGCTCAGAGACAATAGCATCAACTTGTCAGGTGTGTGAGGGAGTCATTTTTGAAGTGATCCTTCAACCCCCAGTTGAGCCACCCTAGTTGATAGCAGGCATTAACTTTCACTGTAAGGTTCTCAAACAATAAATTTGTGAGATAAATTAAGGGTTGTTATTTTCAGCCAGTAGTTTTGGGAAGGTTCGTTCACACATAACTAGAACAGTAGGAGCTGATCAGTAATTCTGTGAAGTACCACGTACATTGTTAGTCACAGGTGAGTCAGGCAGGATGCAGTCATTCTGTGACCCCGTTATTCCACTGCCTATAATTCATGGGTAGAAGCATATAGAAAAGGTTATACTTGCCACACAGGGGTGGAAATGGTTTGGGAGCCACTAAGGCAAAAATAAGGAGAAAGTATATTCTTTACGCTTAAAGGGTGAATAACTCTTTTACAGTATTTGAAGACCAGTTTCGCCTAAGACTGAATTAAGTTAGAAAAGGAAGTCTGCTTGGATTCACTTGAAATAAAGTGGTGGGGATGAAACCCATGTAAAAACAAAGCTTGAGAAATGGTAATAGTGGAGGGAAGAGATCAATCTTGAGTAGAGGCTGTGTTGCAACGCGGAAAACATTTTGTAATTTGAATGAAACAATAGTGATCATAGCTGGATGTCAACACTGACTACGGGTGAGGCACATGACTGAGATGAGCCCAGCCATGGGGGCTGATAGAGGGTGGGGGTGGGGAGTCAACCATTTTCTTAGAGAAGAACATTCTCAGGCCTAAGATTCCAATGGCTACTCATTCATCCAGGGGCTGGGCATTGAGAACGGGAAGCCTCCTTCCCACAGCATGGCTTCCATGATTTGACAACCAGAGGAGGAGCTCTCACTAACTGTGCCATCCCCCCAAGCCTAAGGCCTTAAAGCTTTAAGTGGCCTGGCTTCCAGTTGTAGCTTGTAAACACAACCTTCCTTAGACCTGCACTCCCCTTAGCTCCCTGCTGGTGAAATTGCAGGCAGAATAAAGGCAACCAAACTTATGCAGTGAGAGCCCTGGGGTATGGAGGGTGCCTTAGTCACACTCTGGGTGCCTAGAAATAGGGCTTTGATTAAAGGGATACAAACACACTTACCAGGAGAACGCAGCACTCTCTGGCACAGGAGAGTACGCAGGAAGTACTGAAGGCACCCAGAATAGGGAGGGCAGTGGGCTTGGCTGGGCTACCTGAGAAGGCAGTGGGCTGGGCTGGGAATGCTGAGAGGTCAAGTCTCAGGGAGTACAAATCCTTGCTTAGGTCCTTCTAAGTCAGACGTGCTAAGAGGCAGAAGTCCTACAGGTCTTTTCCCTGGCCCTGTTCTAAGAGAGGGGCCAGCGAGTGTGGCCCCTTATTTGGAAATAGAGTCTTTGCAAATGTAATTAAGATTTAAGTTGAGGTGAAGTCCCTGACATAGAGTGGCCCATAGTTCAACATGAGTGGTGTGCTTGTAAGTAGAGGAGAGAATAAAGGCAACATGCACAGAGGAGAAAACCTTGTAAAGACTGAAGCAGACGTTGGAGTTATTCCTCCACATGCCACAGAACTCCTGGGCCACCAGAAGCTGGTAGGCACCGGGAAGGACCCTCCTCTAGAGCCTTGCAACTCAGCAGACTTAGCTCCCAGACTGTGAGAGACTAGTTATTTTTCGCTGTACAGCACCTGGTTCGAAGATGTGGCTACAGCAGCCCTCGGAAAGGAAGACACAGGGACACTGGCTCCCAGTAGCAGGAGTCTGGGAATTTGATGTGGGATGAAGCCAGGATCTGTGGGTGGGGTAGAAAAGAAAGGATGGAGGGGGATCCAGGAAGTAGGCCTCTCGGGAACCCATGTGAGACTTCCCTGGCACAGCGGACAGGGGTCCCGGGGAAACAGCAGAGCAGTGTGGGAGGCCTTTCCCAGCTGATGTTTCTCAAACCCTTTTCCCTTCCAATTAGTGCAGAGCCTGGCAATGTTGGGGGATGGGACTCAGAGTGAATGCCTAGAAATGCATGAACTCATCTCTGTCTGGTCCCACCCCCTCTGCCTGGTCCATCCTCATTTAGCAGATGGCAGCAATCAAAAGCAGTCACCTGCCATTTCATCTAGCTGGGCCTGGAACCCCTAAGGGAATGGACCTCAACCTTAGGCGACCCCTGGGGGCTCCTGACAGCGCCAGGCATGTGTGTGGCATGCACAGCTCTGTCAGTGTGTATTTACTGAGAGGGTGATTTGGTATCACAGTAGGATAAGGTGCATCATAGGGTGGCTTGCGCTTGGGTTGGCTTAATGTTAAATATTCCTGGCAAGGCAGCTTAGAGCATATGAAATAGCTGGATGCTCTCCTGGGCAGGAGATCAGTCACATGACAGGCAGCTCACGGCTACTCAGTGACCTCAGGCTGTGGATGGTGGTGTTACCACGTGTCATGTAACTTGCCAATTTGGGTTTTTCCTGCTTGTACACTCAGGGTTTCTGATTTTAGAAAATGCCCATCTTGCTTTTTGTCCTCCCCGCTTCAACTCCTCACCCTTATCACTTCATTACTCATGGTCTTTTAAAGATTCTTTGCTTTTTGTTTATCCGAAGCTCAAGAACAAGATAATATAAAGAGGTGTACACTGAAAAGTCTCACTCTCTCTTCATTCTCCTTGCCCTGGCCCATACATGATATTTGTCATTAGATTTTTATTTATTTTTTAGGAATCTCCTGCAGATGACCACACATAAAGATATATATTCTCAAAGACCTTCTAATTCTCATACAAAAAAACAGCATATGCTCATCACTCTTTGACATTTCATTTATTGGGTAGAGCTTATAAAATTCACAAAATGTAAACGCACAGGTCAGTGCCTATATTTTCTTTTATAAGTTAATTGTTTGTATGTTTGTGACCTCTAAAGCAAGCTCACTGAGTTATAATTGGCATACAATAATGAAGTGCACACACACCCCAGAAGTGCCTACGCCATCGAGAGAGCCTACTGACTACCCTATGCCCCAGGGAGGTTTCCACTTGCCTCTATATTGGGGCTGAAGACATCTAACAAGAAGCATTTACATACTCGTGGTTACTTCTTGGTTCCTCCAGTTTTTTTAAGAACCCAGGAGTCAGGTAGATAACTAAACTTAGGTTTTACTGCTACTACATCTTATTCATCATATAAATTTCTGATGACTAAACATTTGAGCTCAAGGGATTTTGAAAAAGTGAGTTTGAAGGTATTTGTGGTATATATCTTTTTTTTTTTTTCGGTCAGTCTGTAAAGCCTCTAGTGTCAGAGGCGGTGTATTTCAAAGAATCAAAGATTCTTGGAAAAAGAAACAGAACTTCCAAGGAATGTCAGGATTTCCTTTGTTTATAGGTCATAATTCTGGAAGGAAGGAAATGAACCCTTGTTAAGCACCTGCTATGTGTCAAGCACTTTATATAAAATAAACCTGTCTTCACAAATAACCTGCAACAGAGATGAGATTATCACCATTTTCATGGAAGTGGGATCTGAGAGTCTGAGCATCTGGCCCAGAGTGACCAGGTAAGTGGCCTGGCCTGGAGCTGAAATCCAGTGCTACACTATTTTAGAGGCCATCCTGTTTATAGCCTGGCTTTCCCCTCTGTTCCCACTCTAGGTGAATATATAGATACACACACAAACACTCAGATGTATGAGGATGTGCTATCTACAATTTATACAACGCTTGATAGCAGAACATGGAGGCAAAGTGGTCATAAAGTAGATGGATTAAATCTATCTTACTGTTGACAAGAATTTATACATGCTGTTCCCTGGTGTTTCAGTTAACACTCTGCAAAGTTTTGTTTTGCTAAAGCCTGGGTCATGCTTGGGAGGAGAGAGGCATCATGGGAGATGGTATGTGGCAACTGCCAGGCGATGTGCCTCTGGAAAGGGCGTGGTTAGAGAGGAGAATTGGAGGATGTGAAGGTAGGCATGGAGCTGGATATCCAGAGCTGTTAAAAACCAGACAGGGAACGGGCCCTCCCTTGTGGTGCAGCGGGTTAAAGCACAGCACAGAGAAGCCACTTCCGCATGAGTTCTATCCCCGCCTGCCCCGGAGGAGATCCACATGGCGTGGCAGACCTCTCCTGACCCGCCCGCTGCTCCCCTCAGCAGTGTACTTCGTCGATCTGCCTGTTCTGCTCCCCACTCTGTCTCTGGTGAATCCTCTCACCCTCCGCATCTCTGGCCTGTACCCCAGTTCTGTACGAATAAATAAAATAAATCTTAAAAAAAAAAAAAAAAAACAGACAGGGAAGACGACTTGCTCATGTTTCCATAGAAAGCTTATAGCTGAACTAAGCAGGCATCCTGCTTCATTATATGTTTTCCCAACCTCTGTGTTCTCAAAAACTGAAATCTTGGCATCAAAAGGCCAGTTTTAGTTAGTGCAAGTAAAGAGAATGAGGATCCCAGCGTCAGGCAGTGTCCCTCCAGAGACTGATGACAAACACTGAGAGGGGCTGAAGAAAGTCCCTGGAGGATCCCTTTACAAAGTGGAAGAAGTTGACAGAAAAGCAACAGGGATGGTGACCAGAAGAAGCAGGAAGCCATTAACCCTCCAAGTGAGAGGGCAAGGAGGTGGGAGAAAGGCAGCCACACGAGGGGGATAGTTGCTGGAGGAGGTGTGCTAAGCTTTGGTGGGGGGAGTGTGCCCCTTCTTCAGTAGCTCCACCCCCTCTGCTCACTGGCTTGTTTCTTCTAGTGCTCTCAAGCAAAGGGAGGCCAGAGCTTCAGGGCCAAGTACAGTTTTTGGAGGTCAGCCCCCTGGAGTGCAGCGCAGCACAGAAAAAGGACATGGGATGGACTTGGTGGCACAGGCAGAGAATATCAGTACAAAGCCTGTGTGAGGGTGCCAGGAAGGCTTTTCTGGGCAGTGCATCAAAGGAGCTATTCCAGGTGCCCTAGAATCTCAGAGTTTTCAATTCACTCCTTTTATAATCCCACAGTTTGCCCTGGATCTTAACAGCAACTCTCTAAACCCAGGACCTTATTATTGTAGTCATTTCCTGCAGGACCAGATACAAGTGCCAGGCGTTTAGCTCAAGCCCTTGCTGAAGAGATGGTCATGGGTCTATTCTTAGTGATCACATTGTGGTGGGTTAAAGCCTTGAAGTTCAAGGTAGTGGGTGCCCAGATAACTCTGAATGATAGTTATGTAGCTTATTGATTTGAAAGAAGCCTTCCTCATTAACTCATTTTCTTACTGGAGAAGCAGTTGCATTTTGGCTCCAGCTTTTCAATGATAGTGGCTCTATTTCTGACTGGCTATTATTAACTATTATTCCAAACAATACACTTGCATATTTGACGATCTAGATTTAGCAGCATAAATTATAGACAACTGCTTTCTTATAATGTCACTGTGATGTCCCAATTTTTAAGAAATGGAAGATTAACAAAGCCAACTTTAAATTCTTAAAACAATATTTTATGTAAGGAACCATTTCCCCCCAAAGATACATAGATCTCTAAAATGTTCCCAGAGCTCTCTAGAAGATAACTAATGCTTCTTTCAAAGGAAGGGGAAGTTACGGAACATCAAATATATGCAAAAACCCCTCAAAACTGGAAGTGCCATCAACTTACTAAGGAATTATGTTGAAACTAAGGGAAACTTAAAAGGTAATTTAAATGATTTAAACACCACATTTCTCCCTCCTCCTCCAAAAAACCCCCAAGACAATGCTCATAATGTTAGACTGACCTTTAGCATATGTGATTTTAATGAAAGACAAGACATTTCTCTGCTTCGCAATACATCTCAAACCATTCTTTAAAGTAATGATTTCTTGTCAAGGTCCTTGCACCTACTTGTGATGAAGGGACATCTGACCTTTGAAAAATATGCCACGGGTCTGAATCATCGAAGTCTATTTTAGCTTTATTCTTGCATACAAGAGAAACTAAGAACAGTTTGGATAATGGAGAAATCTGTTCCTACACTGGATTTGAATGTCACTCGATGGGATCTCACTGGGTGATTTTAGTTAACCACCGTCTTCTCATCTTTAAGATAAAGATGTCAAAACTAGCAAGCTGATCATAAAACTGAGGCATACAGCAAAAGAGGGGTGAGAAGGGGAGCAAAACATGGAGGAATGAACACCAGGGAATATGGTGATGGTTCATGGGAGATAAGGTGGTGGGAGAAGTGTGGGGACTACGATCTATAAGAAAAAATTTTAATTAATAAAAAACTAATTTAAAACATAGAAAAATAGTAGTGCTATCTTGCATGCTTAATATAAAGGGTAAATGGATTTGTGTGGGAGCCGTGTTCAAATAAACACTGAAACTATAGTGGAAGAACCCAGCCTCTGTCACTGAAGAGCCTTTTCAGAGTTCAGGACAGAGTCTAGGTTCAAAGTAACTTCCTTCATAATTGTGAAGCTAGTTCAGTTTTATTGACTGTTTGACACATACCATTGTGTCACCTTTAGGTGCATGGTGTTACTTTGAGACATTATATTTTGTGATTGCTGAAGTAGGGTTATTAATCACATCACACAATTGTAGTATTCTATTATTGTCTTTATTCATTATGCTGTGCATATTGGCTACTCATTACAAGTTTGTACCTTGCATTAACCTTATCCCGTATCCCCGATAATCACCATTTCAGTCTATTTTTACAGGATCCATGTTTTAATATTCTATATATAAAAGATATCACATAGTAATTGTCTTCTCTGTCTGACGTATATTGCTTAGCATAATGCTCTGAAGGCCCATCCATGTTGTCCAGAATGGCAGGATGTCTTGCTTTTTCATGGCTGAATATTGTGTGTGTGTGTGTGTGTGTGTGTATCACATTTCTTTACATCCACTCACCTGTTAATGAAGACTTGGGTGGTGTCCATTCTTGACTGTTGTAAACAATGTGCTGAACATGGGAGTAGATAGATAGATAGATAGATAGATAGATAGATAGATAGATACATAGATAGATAGATAGATAGATAGATAGATCTCATTAAAATCCTGTTTTCATTTCTTATGGGTATATCTCCAGGAGTAAGTCAGTCTTATGTGTCTAGCCCAGCTCTTCAGCATTTTGATAGGTTTCTGATTCTGTTTTCTTTGTGTGACTTGTTCTTTCTAAATGCTTTTAGCAGCTTCCTTCTTTAGCATACTTTTGTCATTGCTTATTCATTCGTTGTGTTGAGCTCTTCTTTTAATCTGGAGTGTCATATATATATTTTTTTATTTCTGGGAAGTTTTCTATTATTTCTTTGGTAATTTCCTCTCTTTAATTTTCTTTATTCCTCTCTTAGAATCACTATCAGTTGATATTAGACTTCTTGAAATGATTCTCTAAATTTCCAACCTTTACTCTTCAACTTTTTTTGTTGTTGCACTTTTGGGGTTATTTGTCAAATCTCCACTGAGTATCCCAACATTAATGTTTTTGAGTGAATAATATATGCTTATATTAAAATACAAAATTACAAAAGGAAGTGTAGGTAGAAATAAGTTCCCTTTGCCCCTCGTTCCTCAGATACAAAATTCATCTCCTTGGTGGGTATATTTGTCATAGAAGAAGGTTGGAGAGAGATTAGGGCTGAAAAATGGGGATATTTAATGTAAGTTTGCATACTGACTGATAGAAGTCCCAGCTCGCTTTCTTCCCCCAAGGATACATATCTCCAGTAACATATTCTCCTAAACAGGAAGTGGTAGGTGACTTGATTGAAGAATGACACTACACTGTCAGCATCTTTGAATCTTTAGTAGAAAGCTTTCTTTAATATCTTATTTGTGGGTGTAAACTGGCTACAAGCATTTGAAGAGTAACTGGGAGTGGGAGGTGAAGGTGTTTGGGGAAGCTGCCCTTATACTCAGTATGTAAATTTCATCTTGATTTTTCTGTTTTCATTATTATGCTACCAACCTCAAGTATGCCTTCTCCCAGTCCACAGATCCTTTCTTTTACCCTTTCTAAAGAATAAACCTTTAGTCTTCCATTGAAGTCGGGGAAGGCAAATTATCTGGCTTAGTTGAATATGGGAATGGATTTGTAGCGCTACATTTTCTGTTCTTTGGGTTGGATAACTTCTATTAAGCTATTTTCTTGTTTATTGGTGCTTTTCTTTGTTAGCTCCAACCTGCCTTTACCTAATCTAGCTAGCAAATATTTTATTTCAGATGTTCTTATCAGTTTCAGAATTTTCATTTGGCTATTTTTTCTTTTTGTTTTTATTGTGATAGAGCTGCCATATAACATTGTGCTAATTTTAGGTGACATAATTATTTGATATATGTTTATGTTGTGAAATAATCATCCTATTAAGATTAGTCAATATACATCACTACACATAATTAACAATAGCTTTTCTTCTGATGAGAATTTTTAATACTTGTTTTCTTTGCGGTTTTCAATTATACAATACAGTATTGCCATCAGTATAGTCACCATATTTAAATGACTTCATCATGACTAATTTATCTTATAATGAGAATTTGGTAAAATCCCAGTTTGTGGACTTTACTTGCTCATCTTCATCACACCATTCTCACCTCTGGAACCCACCAACCTATTCTCTGTATCTATGAATTTTATTTTTACATGTAAGTGAGATCATACAGTCTTTGCCTTTCTGTGTCTGACTTATTTAACACAATATACTCAAGTTTCAACATGTTGTCACAAATAGAATTTCCTTCCTTTTTTTTTAGAAGATCCTTTTTATGACCGAATAGTATTCCATTATTAATATACATACCATGTTCTGTTTTCCCATTTATCTATTTTTGGAAACATAGGTATTGTTCCATGTCTTGGCTGTTGTGAATAATGCTACAATGAACAGGTGGGGGTGAAGATAGATCTTCCAGAGAATAATTTAATTTTCTTCAGATAAATGCCCAAATACGAAGTTGCTAGAGTGTTTTTAAGAAACACAACAGTTTCTCGATATCTCCTAAAATTTTCTACATCTCTATTTTATATTTTTTGTACCTAAATTAAATTTTCACTATACACATATACTTCATTGAACACAGTTCTAATAGCTGCATTAAAATTCCTACCTGCTACTTTCAATATCTGGGTCATATCAAGGTCAGTTTCTGTTGATTACATTTTCTCTTGAGTATGAGTCATGTTTTCCTGTTTCTTCATCTGTTGAATAATATTGGACATGGTGAACATTATGTTGTGGGTAATCTGGATGAGTGTTTTCTTTTGCCTTTTATTTGTTTTAGTAAGCAATTACTTTGCTTGTCTTTAAACAAAAATCTCTGATTTTGGTTAACAGCTACTTTGTTTAGTTTTCATACTTTACATTACACGGGCAACTCACAGCTTTCCTTGTGCTTGTGTACCTTGAGTGCTTCCCAGGTACTTGGTAGTTTATACATACAACTGGGGGCTTCAATAGCACAACTTCACCTTCCAGTGGCTGTGGTTGCTCTGAACTCTACTGCTTTTCAGGCCTGAAAGATTTTTTTTTTATTAGAATTTTACCTATCCTATCTGTACCCTCCCTCCATCTAAGCAAAAACTTCAAGGGACACCTATACCATCTTGCGTCCTGTGTCATTAAGCTCCTTTCTCTCTTGCTGTCTTTACTCACTCTAAAGTGCCTTTAGATACTTTTTTTTCTTTTAATTTTGCTTTGTATCTGTGGAAGGGCAGATCTATGGGACCTTATTGTATTATACTAGAGGTAGATTCCTAATAACTTTCTAAATAGCTTTTTGATATTTAATTCCTTAGCTCCACTTCCAAAGTGACTCTCTGCCACCAGTTTTTGAGTTTGGGGGAGATTCTTTGGTCCATAGTGCTGCTGCTACTCTAGTCTCCCCTACACTATTAAATAACATACAAATCAAGTGAGAGTCAACAGAGTCATGTGTCCAAGAGTATTCTAAGTCTGACCTGTCCTGCTATTCTTCCACTTAGTCTCAAAGTGACAGAGATAGTTTTGTCAACCTCATCAGAGCCAAAACAAGAATAGCTGTTTAAATCAGCATTTAAAATCTTGCTATACGTTTCTGACATCAGATCACTTTGAGTGCTTATTCAAAAGGTGCCTTTCTGGACTCCACTTTAATCTTCCTGAGTTGGAATAAGGGGGTGGAACCAAATAATTTATAGGAAGTAAGTCCTCTGGAGGTGTTGCCGGTCATTGTGATTACGGTGGATTGTAGCACGTAACCTCCACCATGTGCATCACTCCTAGATGCCAGGCTGCAGGAAGCGTTGCTGTTTACCACAATTGGGGTTTGAACTACCAATCAGTCACTGTTCCTGACTTTAAATCACTAAAACACTTGAGGATGATGAAGAGTCTGGAAGCATGCCACAGGACAGGAAGCTGTTTCTGATTTGTTTCTTTTCCCAGGGTCAATTTGAAACAGGGTTTTGGAATTAGGTGTCAGTGCTGAAATTTGGTGTTTTTTTTTTCTTTTTTCTTTTAACATCTATACCTGGTAAATAACTATCAAGAACTCACTTCCATGGACAAATAAAATGAGTCCTTTGCAGACCCTACCTGGTGGTGCAGTGGGTTAAAGCACAGCACTAAGAAGCTAGATCCACTTCACCATGAGTTCAATCCCCGCCCTGGAGGTGACCCACATGGCGTGGCAGACCTCTCCTGACCCGCCCGCTGCTCCCCTCAGCAGTGTACTTCATCAGCTGGCCTGTTCTGCTTCCCACTCTGTCTCTGGTGAATCCTTTCACTGCCCCTGCACCTCTGGCCTGTACCCCAGTTCTGTATGCATAAGTAAATAAATCTTGAAAAAAAAAATGAGCTCTTTGCTATAAAGAAATGTTGTTGTTCTTGGTTTCCTCTCACCTTTATTCTGTTAAACAATGACAACAGAACTGCTTTGTAAGATAGTAATCTCACAGGACCTGTCACTTCTGAGCACTTACTGTGTCTACATGTTATAGAATACTCTTTAAAAGATCTTGTAAGGGTGACTGTAGTAACAGTGGGTATTGCCATTTGCATCATGGAACCTCCCCAGAGCTCAGAATTTGGTGGTAACAAAGACTCCACTTGCCTTGCTATAAACTTAAAAGCACAGAGAAAATGTAACTGTCTGTTAATTCAATTTAATTTGGAATTGGTTTCATTCATAATTCATGCTACTCTAGTCTGTCCACTTTGGTTTCAATAAGTTTGTTCTAGAGAAGTTTGTGCACTTTTTCAAACATTCCTTTAGCTAAGAAAAGCTACCTCAAACAACTATGATATATAAACTACAGAAACAATATGGACATAATTCAACATTTTTTCCCCCAATGGAAATAAAACTTTTATCTCTTTAGCACTTGAGTCAAAACTTTGACTTCATTTTGTATTCTAAATAATTTCTCCCTCTGGTCTCATACTCGTTCTGAAGATTATTGAATTCATATCACTTGAAATAGAGCTAACATAGTCTAGTAGAATATTTAGAATTACTAAAGCACTCAGTCTGAGTTTATCTGAGACTCGGAAGAAGTAGTAAACATCAATGTTACAGGTTTTCTCTGAATTCAGGGCATCCAAGTTTCTTACATCAATGTTACAGGTTTTCTCTGAATTCAGGGCATCCAAGTTGCTTGTTTTTTTGTTTTTTTTTTCTGTAGAACTATTTTTTAGTTGTGAGGTGTGGAGCTTTCAAGTGTTTTCTTCCTTCTTTCTAATTGTCTGTTATTCTTATTTTTGAAGTGGAGAAATTGAAATATTGGAGGAGTAAGCATGGTGTTCGTGTCTTGGTTGGACCTCCTCTTTTGGAGGGACAGAGATAGATATAAAAGGTAATCCTACCCTCCAATTCACAGCTATCTGACCACTCTTATTGGGTCCTTGATGAGATCTTACATCAGTGGTTGAGCCACAGAGGTACCGGGCAGTAGGTAGTCTTTGCAAGAATTTGCAAGAGGGATTTTTAAATGATTTTTATTGTTTTGAAAAACCCAACAGAAATTTCACATTTCCCAAAATAAAACTGCATGAATTAAATAGGATGTCAGGGTATTTCTTTGCTTTTGATTAGGGTTAAATTAATTCACTTTAATAACATTGATTATTATGCCTATCAGAAGCTATGATTACAGTTATATATGTCTTAGTTGATTAAAATGTGAAAATATGTTAATTATATCTTAATAAATGCAATTTATTTGATAGGCAGGATTTTATAAAACCTAAAACTAATCAGAAAAATGACAAATATATGTAGAAATGTATATACAGATATAAAAACTTATAAGGCATAATAATATAACAAACAGGCATAGGGCCACAGTGCATAAAAATTCTAAAAGTATTGATTTCAAATACATAAAAAAAAGTATTGATTTCAAAATTTTCCAGGAATCACAAGGTGGCATACATGTGTATTTTTTCTGGTTACCGTAACACGAACAACATAAGGTTGAATTTCCTTTTCCTATACTTTTGTAAGTACTATGACTAGAGTCTATTGATCAGCTAATGTCCACCACTAACACCTAGTTATATTAATTATGTATAATGCGTTTTCTTGTCTTAAGCCAATGAGTTGATATCTGTGATTGCTATAGTAAATTCAAAAGAAAATATATGAAAGCAACAACTCAACTTGTTGATTAATTTGAGGAACAAAAGTAAAGATAACTTTAATTTATCATTCTGCTAAAACTCTACTAATATTTCTCCCATGTGCTAAAAAATACCATCAGGGTAGTTCAGCTAGTTTGGAAGCTATTCCAGGAGGCATAGTGTATTTTCTGATCTCTCACGAATCACGAAGCTAGTCAAAAGATATTTCTTTGAGGAAGTACTCAACTCACCTCCCTGAGCTAACTCTCAGTTGGGGTTTTCATAATCATGCTTCAATCACTGTGGCTTTCAGTGTCACTTTTCTGACTCACCTGGCACAGGCTGCTCTAAACACACAGTCCAGAGTTCACACTGCTGAAGGGCAATGTCTGAGCTCATTGTTTCCCCAGGGCATGGCCTTTAAAGGTTAAATTGGTGGGGAGATGGGACAGGTCCGAGCCTCAGGAACAAGTGACTTGCTTAGTTTAGGTTACATTTTTCTTTAGTATATTCTGTTTCAGAGATCATTCTGGGCTGTTCCATGGCCCCAAGAAAAGGTCAGGCATCATCCCCACTGAGGTCTACAGGAAGATGACCTTCAAGGAAACGGTCAGCTTCAGGGGTTATTTGTATGATTGCTGCATGTCTGTGGGAATCCATTACACAAAACTATGACGCCAATGGGCTAGGAATCCCCCAGGTCTGACCTCCTTTCTGTAATGCTAAGCGCCACTGAGTAGTACATCTTAGAAG
The DNA here is from genome assembly GCF_000260355.1 of Condylura cristata. Lineage (NCBI taxonomy): Eukaryota > Metazoa > Chordata > Mammalia > Eulipotyphla > Talpidae > Condylura > Condylura cristata. The sequence continues at coordinate 17,625,823 of NW_004567115.1, forward strand.
GAAGAGTGTGGTGCAACACTCTTAACAAGTGATATCAGTCAGGTGCAATTTATTTGTGTGTGAGATTCTCCTTTGGCTCTTGGGGAAGGTAGGTTGAGATTAAGCGCAGCTTCAAAGTATACATTTTAACTTTAAAAGAAAGTTCTATACCTGAAAGGTGATGGTTTCCTTTATTTTTTCATGCTAATGTAGAAAGCAATGACCTATAACATCTGCATAGTAATCTTTTATCCAGGGACCTGAAGGGTCAATGAACACAAATATTAGTTGAGCAATTTTCCATATCCTCAGATGTGTCTTTAAAGTTCTTAACTTTCTGTTTGTCTTTCATCCTTCACTTTCTCTCCTGTATGAGATGTGGCATGTGGCGTCTATCTGTGAATGCTCTAACAAGTAACTATTAATAATTCAGCTATCATGTATTTAGACATTATGCCAGCCCATTGTTCTATGCTTATATTACTTAATCCTCACAATAACCTCATGATTTACTCTCTTGTCTCTGTTTTATAGATGAAGTAATGGAGATTTTTGAGAGGCTGAGTAATTTGCCTACAGTCATATAAATGTAGAAAAACAGGATTCAGGTTAAAGTGCATTTGACTAAAGAGCTTGTAGTCTTAGTCACTATGCTGTATTGTTTCCCTTCCTTTTGTTGCAAGGATGAATGTTCTCTGTTCTGCCACACATGAGAGAGTATGGCACTAGCATATCTCTCCTGCTTGACGGCATTCTCTGTGGTGGAGAGAGATAGTTGGAGGTGGGCATTCTCTTGTCAGCTTCGCCAGCAAAACAAATGAATACTACTTTGTAGCACTCACAGAAATGTTAAAATACATGCACACAAAGCACAAAATTCATGTTACAGGAATACTTTCAAGAAAAATATTAGGTCCAGTATAATGGATGGGTGAGGAATAAGGCTAAACAACCATAAATGATTTATAACACAGGAAAAGAAAATTGACCTTATCGGGCACCTTGGTGAAACTGTACTGTGAACTAAGAAATATAACTCAATCAACATTTTGCACTTGAGCATCTCTTCTCCCCCTTACAAAGGAGTAAGAGTCTAGAGAGGGGAGTAGATCAGGATGAGAGAAGATTTGGAATGGAAGGAATACAAGCATGAGCACTTCTCCTTACAATCTGACTGACTTCATCCTGGAATGGAGGGATCTTAATGTAAGGATCAGCTGCACAAAGGTACAGGTTGGCTCCCCCAGGCATTTAATTTTGCCAGAGGATAAAGGGTCTATGATCTTGTCATGCATATAATACAAAAGGGGAAACAGTCTCTGAATATGTAGGTTAGAAGGACAGATTTAGGAGACAGATAAGAAGGCCAGAGTTCAAAGTGGTTGAAAGGCTTGTCCAAGATGGCACCGCTGGTTTGGGAAAGATGGACACATCAGTTCTCTTTCCACCTGAGCCATCTGTTTCTCCAGGTTCATCTGGAACAGCCCCTGCAGCGATAACTCACTCTCTTGCTGAACTGGGGTTGGATTTGTTTGATGAATTTTTTTCTCCTGTCATTACCTTGTCTGTGACAAGACTTGACTTTGGCAGGCTGTCCATAAATGCTGATGACAGAGACCGCCAATATCAAGGGAGATAATTCTTTGACTCTTGCATGACTTGTTCTGGCTTCTCATTTTGTCTCCATTTCAGCTTTCCAGGTCCTGTGGTCCTGACACCCTTATCTTGGTTTTAGTATCCTCCTTTATACAGAGGGGATGGATTATATTAGCAGAAGAAACTTCCTGCCAAGGATTCTAGGTCAAGGCTCACCAAAGCTGACAGGGGTAAGCTCATGCTCTCAAGGTATCTTCTATGCAGTTCTGCATTTCAGCTGATAGGTTTTGTAGGACTACTCTGTCATTTCACTGATAAATGAGGAGGGAATGCTCACCAGGAGCAAAGCATTACGTAGAGATAGGTAGTCCTTTCTTTGTAGGTATCGTTGTTTTATTGTAGAAAGAATAACAAGATAGTCTCATACTAAACACCAAAATTTAGGGGTGCAAGAGCAGTGGCTTATATGACATCATATCTGACTGAGTGATGCATGGAGTTTCTCAGAGGAGAGGGATTTGTGCTGTGTTCTGATAGCAAAGGCAATGAAATTCAACAGTACAGGTGGAAGTCACAAAGAGACCAACATCACAATCAAGGAGACCCAAGGTTTCTGGGACATCTGCAAGATGTCTAGTTAGAAGAGAAGATGGCAATGTTCAGACTTCAGCTTCCAGACAAGTGTAACTATAAGGAGGTGACGGACTTAGATATTATTTAGAGTGAGTTTTGGTCAGCCGTTGAATATGTCTCTGAGATTGAAAATATAAGAATGAGAATTAACAAAGTTGATTGGAGTAGACCCAGAAACAGATTGTAGGTTTGGACTGGGGACCTCAAAAACCAGACACCTTCTGGGGTATTCTGTAGCTGCCCAATTATTTGGACACAAAACCACCAGGAGTTTAAACAAAGACAGAAAAAATTTCTACCCTAGTGAGAGATAATACAAAACTGTATATGAATGACAGATGAGTATTTGAGGATTATGAGACAAACAAAATCATTGAGCATTAGAGAGAATTTAAAGGGCAGCTCAAGATTCAACTTTTCTTAACAAAAAAAAATAGTGGCTCTGAAAGGAAATGCTGCCAGGAGCCTTTTCTGCCCCTGCCAGAGTTGTAATAGCTGAACAATTATATTTTGCATCTGAATAAGTTTGTGTGCCTATTAGGATCAGTAAATGCAAGAATCAACTTACTCTTTCAGATAATTACATCAATGTGTCCCCCCAGAACTTGGAATAAAATACCTCTCACATGGTTAGTTAGAAAGAAAGAAAGATAGATAGACAGACAGACAGACACAGATGGATATAATCAGATAGGGGACTAGCTAAGAATCTAATAGTGAGGGATCTTACATGCATGGCTAAGGAACTGATGCTTTCCTTTGGACAATAGAAAAGCACTGTTATGGTGTTTGGACAAGGATTTTATAAATTGAGCTCCTGTCTGCATTTTGGAAGCTAGGGGGAAATTATTAACCATTTAAATGAAAAGCATGTAGTTGCTGAAAGCCCTCCGTCGGCCCAGTGGACCAATTCTCCATGCAGCCCAGTTTTGCTCTGGAGTATGGACTCCCCGGCCCAGGCACCACAGACTGGGCATCAGGGCTCTCTGCGGAGCTTCCTCTCAGGGCAGCCTGACACCAGGCTGGTGTGTTTGAGACAGAATTAAGCTCTGTGCTTCTTTCTGGGGCCTACCTCCTGCAGGTTTCTCTGGTTAGTAGATGACATATTTTAGAAAAGAAGAAAAACTGAGTCCATGTTGTTGTTTAGCAGCATGTCTAATGATAACTAACATTGGTATGACAGTAGGTGGTAGGAAGCAGGACACTCAAACTATTGGTGCGATTTACCAATAGTTGCCCTTTTTACTGGACCGAAGGGAGATGGTAGGAGACAAATGTCATCACAGTTGGGCTACATGAAATTTCGACTTTTGTTGTTCCAGAGATGATTGTGCTAATAACAACGGGATGTCTTACGGCATGGTTTCAAATTTAAAGCATCATTGGAATGTTACCGTATTTCTTTGTGGTCCTCAGGGCTGGTGTTGAATGTCCCTTCTCCCAGACTTACAGCCGCCCTCCAACACCCCATTTTAAAAGGTAGGAAAACAGAGTTGAAGAGCTTACATGAGTTACCTGGGAACTCATGGCCAGGGAGCTGCAGAGCTGTGATTCCATTTAGATTTTCTAAGCTCTGGTCCAGTGTTCCTTCCCTTTTACCAACAGGAACACAAATACAGTTTTGAATATGAATCTGCATGGGCAAAGTTCTTTTCTGGTAATTCATTATGCTCCTCAGATCTTAGAGGTGATGCTGACTTCCAGCAAAACTATGGTCAAAGGCCGAGGCGTGACCCAACTCCCGGGAATAAAGGTTTCGGTCAAAGAGCAGAGCACCCCCACGCTCACATTCTTGTTTGCACAGAGAGGATTGTGTTACAGGGTCATCTTTGTTCCAGTCTACACTTCCGTGTTCATTTGTGTACAGAGAAAACTGTGTTTGAGATTTGCAAAGATAGGCTGAGTGTTTCCTTATTTCATCACTGGCATTTCTTTTAACCCATGGGTAAACCTTTTCCCTTCAAGGGAAAATAAGTTTATTTCCCCTTAAAAGGGCCCTCCCTGGTGGCGCAGTGGGTTGGAGTGCTGCACTGAGAAGCTAAGCCAAGCTATGGCTGCTTCAGTGCATGTTCTACCCCTGCCCCCGAGGTGACCCACATGGCGAGGCAGACCTCTCCTGACCCACCCGCTGCTCCCCTCAGCAGTGTACTTCGTCAGTCAGCCTGTTCTGCTCCCTACTCTGTCTCTGGTGAATCCTCTCACTGCCTCTGCATCTCAGGCCTGTACCCCAGTTTTGTATGCATAAATAAATATTATCTTCAAAAAAAGGGGAGGGGGCGATAGGAGTGGAATTGGGAATCTGAAATGTGTTGAAGGTATGGATTGCTGAGAGCATCCAATGGAGGGAGATACTCCTTTATCTAGTGAGGAGGGAAACAAAGTTGTTTTGGGGGCAGAGGTAAGGGCTGAGATAGAGACTTTCGATGAGAGGTAGGGCCCTGTGTTCTTTCACCCCTGGGCACAGGCTTAGTCCAGCACAGGAAGGCCACTGCCCTACAAGTCGTTCAGGGCACTCTGTCTGCATGAATGACAGAGGACCCAGAAATCTGTCTGCTCCTCTGCCATAATTGCTGAGCTCCACTCTTATCCAAACTACTTAAGACATTAAAAAATTTTTGAATAACCCCTCTCATCTCAGTTTAGATTTATCAGTCCAAATAAGGCCACACAATGGGGTCTCCTCCAAACCAGTTCCAGGGTAGATGTAAAAAATAATTATATTTAGAAAGTTATTAATAGCTTCATTTTCTTCTGAGGTGTTTCTGCTCAAAGAAAAAAAGAGGGTGTCAAATATTGTCAATTCATGCTCTCTAGGGTTTAGGCCCTTGTACCTCTCTGGGCTTGCAAGGTGACACTGGTGGTCTTGCAGATGTAGTGAAGCCCACAGAGATCCGTGGCATGAGCCAAGGATGCTGGTGTGCAGGGAGCGGAGAACAGAGGCCACCACTCCTTCAGTCCAATTTCTGTCCTTTACCCGCGGAGAAGAGACGCACAGAGAGACCCCGTGAGATAACTAGAACCCCAATTCCTCTGCTAAGAAGTCCTCTGCACTAACTTCCCGAAGCCTAATCCCAGGCTGTAGCAAAGACTGTTACTTAATCTGTAACCTTGGCTTCCTCATCTGTAAAGCATGGGTAACGGGGATGAATAAGATGATTTCAAGAATAAATAAAATAATGCATGCAGGAGGACACTGCCCAGGCTGGGTCCCAGCAGTTCTTGGTTCCCTTTGTCTTCCCTTTTCTCTTTCCAATGAGAAAAGGACTCAGGGAGTCCTTGAATTCTTGAATGTCTTTCCATTCTCTTTTCTACTTATTGATACCTTGGCTTCACCATTGTCTGCAATTCCACCCTCTCTGTGAACCTTCTCTGAAATGTCTGCCCTGCTGTCCTTGTGAACTTTTTTCCCCCTCCGGGTGGGGGTGTGGTGTGTGGATTAGAACAGAGTGTTTAAATTTAGCCAGGAGTTGTAGGGCCCTGAAGGCACCCCCCCCCCAGGTGTTCTTAGGTGAGTGGTTTGCAAGGGAGGAAGGCCAGCAGGGTAGACTTGATGACTAGAGAAAAGAGATAGCAGCAATGGAGTGTCCAGCCCAAGCTCTTAGAAAGGGACAGCATCCTCCCCTTTCAAAAGCCAAGAAGCCAGGCTGGTCCTGGAAGGTGAGGACTGAGGAGAAGCAGCTCTGTGTGCTGGTCCAAGAAGACAGATGTGGATGCAGTAAGACAAGCTCAGGGCAGGACAGCTTTTACCAGTGGGGCCCAGGGGCAGAACACAAACCCAGAACTTTTCACAAATGTGAAATACATTCTAGGGGCCCTGAGAAATACTTGGGGAAGATTTTGAGAGACTCTGACCTAGATGAAAGGGATGATGAGACAGCAGAATTTGTGACCTCATTCAAACCACCAGCCGATTGTGCTTCCAAATAACCCAGACCTACTGGGTAGTGGGGTGGGTCCCCCACAGGTGTGTGGATGTTTTCTGTTAAATATGGATTGCCTAATACTGCCTGTCTGTCTGCAGCTCCATCACCTTTTGGAGGCTAAAGAATGAAGAGAACAATTTACTACTTATATGGACGTCATGTACACAGACAGATCCTGTTCTGTAATTCTAACCCCAACCCCATCCCCCAAGGCCTGGACCATTTCTTTCATAGGGATCTTAAGGGATTTCTAGAGAAATGGATTGATTTAAATTTATGTTGATAGACCTACAATCACTTAACGCGCCTAAGAGACGGTTTTAACTTGTCTATATCTAACTCAATGAAACTAAAGCTAAGGTGACAGCTGTGATCCGGGTTTACTCAGTTTAGTCGTATTTACACTTGGCTCCTTTTAAGAATAGACACCTTCTTGAGTGATTCAAGGTACTGGTAACATAAGAGATAACAGATCTGAACTTCATGAAATTCTGAATGATGCCTTGAAGGTCTTTGATCCTAATCCTTCTTTTGGCAGGGGAAGGGGGAAATGCTCATTTCCAGCATTGTCTCTGAACTTGGAGTCATCTGGTTGCCTCCCTGAGGTCATTGGGGCCAAGGAGTCATCTCAGATGTCAGGGGCCAAGGAGTCATCTGAGATGTCTGGCTGAGCTTTCAAGCTCGAACACATCATCCTGGTGGCTTAGAGCACTCGAAGGTTGGCCACAGAGAACATGGTGGCAAGAGGTGGCCCAGCAAGGATGGCTGCCTGACAAGTGTCCACTCTCAGCTCTGAAACTAAGGGCTGATTGTGTCTTCCCTTTAGTTCTGAGGGTGAGGGGCTGCCTCGACCTTCTTCCTGAAAGGCAGTTACAGAGCATTTCCCAAGCCCCTCAGCCTACTAACTCCTCATCTCCAAACCTTTTCAATGAAAATGACAAGGAGGATGCGAAGGCCCTGGGGACAGTGCTCCTTGCTGTCATGTCACCTTCTGTTGCCCAGGTGATCAGCCTGGATTTCATTCAATGCCCCATGTTCCTGGCACGCGAAGAACCTCAGTGTGGTCTGCTGGGCTGAGCTGGCTTCCTGCTTGTGTCACTGTTGTGTTGGCAAGATATTTCCGCTGCCCAGGAGGCATCCAGTGTCCCCTGGCAGAGGCTTGAGATGCCCTTTTGTTCCTTACCACTTACCCGGGAAGCAATTGTCTTCTGACAGGCTTAGCATGCTCAGTGTGTTCTCATCACTCTGTAGTTCTTGCCAGAGAAATTACAGTGACCTGTTCTTTCCTGAAGTCTTTTCCTTATAGGGGTGCCCTGTGTGAGGTTTCTGGGGGGTCCTCAATGAATATTTTCTTAGGGAATTGGATACAGGGAACAGCTTCTGGATCTTACCCACTTTTTAAAAATGCTCAATGTGATGGTAAGTCTGGCTTAAACAGAAACTACACTGGAAATCTACTTTGAAGCTCAGAAACTTTCTTTATTTGCTGCTCCAGACTGCCATGACTGAAGCTGCATGGGTGGCGCCATATGGCAGAGCCCTGCAGGGCTGGGGCAACTGGGGGAAATTGGCAGGTAATATATCTTTGCAACAGTTGCCTTGTATAGGCCAGGAGGCACGGGCACTTTATAGACATTAGTTTACTTCACCTGCACAGCAGCCTCCTCAGGAAGAAGTACTGCCCTGTTTTAGTAATAAGGAGAGTGAGGCTCAGAGAGGGGAAGTCACCTGTTGAGGTCACTTGAGCTCACACTTGTCTAAAGGGCAGAGCTGAAGTTCAGAGTTATGCCAAAGCTTCTGTTGTTCCCACAGTCCCACAGCAGAGTGGCTACTGGGGGGGGG
>NW_004567115.1:17633895-17717791 GCF_000260355.1 Condylura cristata
GCTAGCCTTCTGGGATTCTTTGCTCTTAAGTCTTCACAGGAAGAGTTAAGTGCCAATAGGCAGTGCGCCTTATATTTGTGTAGTGCTGGAGCACGGACAGGGTGATTTTATATCCATTCTCTCATTTGCTCCCTCACACTGACTTGGTGAGATCCAGATAAAGATCGCCAATAAGAAACTGAGGTATAAAGAGAAAAAGAGTTTGGTCTAGAACTCTGGACTCAAGATTATGAATCTACAGCGTTTTTCAGCGGATTTCAGAGAAAACAGAGCACGTTCATTAAGTATTGTTGAAAAGTTCATTACAGGTTTAAATACAAAATACGAAGCTGGAAGCCCATTTTGCCAGAAACTACATGTGCCAGATTTGTGTGCTCCCCAAACCTAGCCTGGTGTGGGCATATCGCTGGTAATCAACATGTAGGAATCCATGCCCCTTGGTAACTGTGACTCCTCTGGCCATAAAGAGCCCGCATGCTCCTGGCTTCAGAGTTTTTCCTAAACCGTTTCTAAGTATCACACTCATTTTCAGTGCAGTGGTTAGTAAATAGAGCAGTGGCTTAAAAGTACCTCATAGTAGAGATCATTTTCTTCAAAGAAAACTTAGAATCTTGAAATGCTAAATCGTTTTTATGAAGTGACATATCTTGTAATTTCTATCTTTAACGTTTGATGGAACATCTATCAGTGGGAAACTCCTGCAACCTATCTGTGTTCTCCAAAAGTTTCCCACTTGCTTAATCTAAGTCACTAATACAATAATTAGAGTATTACTAATGAACAGAGTACTATTTATTTCCTAACCTCGTCAAGCAGGAAGTTGCAATATGGGAAGAGAGGACGAGGGGAAGAACAGGTGAGGAAGAAAGGTAGGTGCCCTTCTTCTAGAAAGCTGTGCATCGTGGTAGAGAGAGGTGTGCAACCCTGGGTCAGAATCCAGGACTGAGCAGCAGATATCATGTATATTATATGAGGCTCTCAGATGCAAACAACAAAACTTGCCTGGCTAGTTTAGGCAAGAGCATTTTATTAAAGGGGATGCATTGCTCATAGAATCATTAGATTCTAGAGCTAATAAACATGCTTCATTCCAGACAGAATTCCCAAGGACAGCTCCCAAAATGACACTGTACAGCTGGACTGCCAAGGGGGTTGGTGAGATGGTCCTGGTTCTGGAATGACATTACCATTGATGTGATTAAGGAATCATCCAGATTCAGAATCAAATTAGAAAGTCATCATTAAAGCTACTAAGCTACTGGTGTGGAAATCATTCCTCTCTACCCTGATCCACAATAGAAAATTACTGTCTTGCATTCAACTTTTCAATTCTACCTAATTCAATTCACAATTAAAGTCTAGTACAAGTATCCAGTGGTGGAAGCTAAATCAGACCCAGAATCTTCACTTTTAGTACACACAATCCAACACTTTGGTCCTCAATATTCATACACATCTTTCTCTTAAACAAATTACTTTACTTTAAACATTTACTCCAAACAATCACAACAACAGATGTTCCAGCCAAACCTAAAGTTGGAGCTTATGAAATTGCTGATTTTTTTTTCTTTTAAACTGAAAAATGGTTTAATAATAGCTAGCCTGCCTACAGTCAAACACAGCACACATACAAAGATTTGTTCTCTTCTCAAAAGTCCTATTAGTCAGAGCATCTATTTCTGAAAAACAGTCATTCCTCCTTGAGGTCATTACAACCCAGTGTTTCTCTCCACTAACCTAGGAAATAAATTAGAAAGGAGATGTCATAAGTAAAAGAGAGCACGATAAAAAAAAAATTACATAATATACAGACAAGTATGTGAGAGAGAGAAATTGCACTTCTCATTTCTATGAATGGTCACGGAAGATTGTAGTTGTTATTCATCGATTCTTTTCTCTGTTGCCAAAGCCTTTACCCTCAGCTAATACTCCAATTGGTCTGTGCTCATGAGGGTCCTTCTTATACAAGTTTCCGATAATCATTTTTTTAATTGTTAACCATAGATGTGGTCATTTTGGGAGGTTTCCCAGAGGATCGCCTACATTTCTTTCACTCCTCAACCTCTATAATTAGACTTTTGATTCTTCTCTTTCCCAGAACTGCATAGACAACAATTTTCAGACCCATAATGCAGTGGGTGGCCACTTTGGTCCTTAGCTCACTTGCTCTCTGGAGTGACTGACAGAGTTGCTTCTCCTTTACTGCACCTCCTTTACTTCGCTGACCACAGCTCTGCCTTCCTCTTGTCTCTCTTCTCTCTACCTGCTTCTTAAATCTGTTCTTCAAGGATTATCACTCTCAGTCATTTTCTTTCTATTGTATCTCTGAATAAACTCCATCCACTCCAGAGTTGTTATGGTTTTGAAACTAACCCTATGTTTATGATTTTCAAATCTCTGCCTTTGGCCCTGATTTCACTCATGAAGCTTAGCCCCGCCTATTCAATTGCCTAATGAATCATCTCCAGATTAATACTTCACAGGTATCCCAAAGTCAACAAGGCTTCAACTGAAGTCATCTCTCTTAGATGTGATTCCTGCCCTACTCATCACCTGTGGCATTCTCAGGGAAGACAAAACTGCAGTTTATAAGGAGGTGGTAGAAAGTGTGCAGGGGAAAAACAAGTGAGGAGAGGGCTGGCTTGAAGAGAAACACAGGCTGAAGGACACAGCCCGCGCTATGCAGAAATGACAGAATGTAAGGAAGAACAACTTCCCAAGGAGAGGGCGTTTAGTCTCTGCTGAGGACCTGAACCTGGGGAACAGAAAGAACTGTGCCGAATTGACATACCTGGAGCGGTGACTGCTGACATAATGAGCAGCAAGAGCAGCACCCAGGGCATCACCTGGAAGAATGAGCTGTGGTGGGGGAGGGAGAGGTCAGCTTGGTGTTGTGCTGGGAGGTGAAGCTGGGTAATCATTTGCATGTTCACAACTAACCAGCCAGGGGCTTTAATTCAATTCAATGGTGGAAATGCCAAAGACTTGGGGTGTTGGGCTGTCTTCTGCTGAAACTTTCTGAGAAGGGCCAGGCCAAGGAAAAGACTGTTGAAATTCTTGACACTTCAGGTGTTGTCTGTGTGGGAGTTTTGACTCTCCAATGAGTATGGGGCTCTTTCAAGACAGATACCAGCACACTTTTTAAAAAAATATTATTTATTTATACATACAGAACTAGGGTACAGGTCAGAGGGGGAGGATTCACCTGAGACAGAGTGGCAGTAGAACTGGAGATATACTGAAATACGCTGCTGAGGGGAGCACCATGTGGGTCACCTCCCTGGCTAGGGGATCAAACTTGTGCTTCAGTGGCTGTGGTAGCTTCATAGGCTGTGCGTTAACCCTCTGTGCCACTAAGAAAGTCCCCACACCTGTGTTTTGTTGTTGTTGTTGTTGTTTTTACAATTCCATTAGCACCTACTTCTTTGCCAGGCACATAAAGATGCTCGATAAGTAAGGGCCAGGTCAAGGAAAATGGAAAGAGATAACCAAATAATTGTGTCCCTAACATCTGTCTATCATCTCTTTGTTCATGTGAGGGAGCCAGTTAAGTTTGCCATCAGAATCAGGGAATGACTGGAGGAAGGTCTTGGTAGCAAAGAGAAAGTATCTATTAGATACTCTGAGAATTTTTTTGTAAAGTTAATCAAAAGGTATTGTTTTAGCAAGTTTATTTTATTTTCCATAAAAATATAGAAAAGCATACATAACCATTCTAGTGTTATATTTGCAGTGCTGAATTCTTACAGCACACAGAGCTATGAAGGAAAATTCCAGCATGTCCACCTAGTGTCAGGTTTACCAGCCCATGGCCCGTGAATGGGGGTAACTGTCCTAACGAAGAAACTGTCACCTCTGGGATCACCTTCGTTGTCACCATCCCAATGGTGCCCAGCCTCCCTGGAACTGCAGTGGCCTGTGTCTCCAGTGAACAGCCCAGGATTTCATTTTGCTCCCTCCTTATTCCTATCAATAGTTGACTTGGTCTTCTGGCTGGTGTGCAGTCTACTGCTCTTGCCTGGCCAAAGCAAGCGGCATACTTCTGTCAAATGTCAGATTTTATCCCTAATTGTGGAAGAAAAGTTAACATTGAGTAGTCCTAAATCCCTCCTCCAAAAGTGTGTTAAATGCACAGCAAAGTGAGAGGTGCTTTCATTTTATAAGTTCAGGGGCAGCGGGCTTAAACAACAGAGCTGATGGGAGGGGAGGGTCACGGTGGCCGAGGTGAGTAAGGAGTTGGAAATGAATGTTCAGCCGAGGGTTAACTGCTCTCTAATCTCCTTGATAGGCCATTTGCTTGCTCCAAAGGTGTCCCCAGGTTGAGCAGTCTGTGCTTCTGTCTCCTTCACAGTGGACAGGTTTGCTTGCAGGAAGCCACGGTGTTGGTGCTGATGCTCTGAGCAAATCGTGTCATGGTTATGATGTACACTGGCTACTGAGAGCCATCCCCTGCTATGGGGTAGCTTTCAATGGACCCCTGTCCCAGCCACACTGTCACCATCTAAGTCTTAAGCCTAAAGAGATCAAGTCCTTCTGTGCAATTTCTTTCCCTTACTGGAGCTTAAGAAAAATGGGGGAGGATGGGACAAAGAAAATCTTCTAGTCTCCTCAAGTCACACTAAGTAATTCTGATCTTATTTAATTGGGCTTCTACCCAAGTAATTTCTTCAGTAGCAATCAACAATTTTTTTTTAACCCTAATTTTTTTTTTTTTCAGCCAGACACTGGGCAAAGAGCTAAGGACATAAAGATGACTAATATCAAAGTTTCAGCTTTTCAGTGAGAGATAACAGATTTGTAACTAAAGAAATCATGACACTATTAAGGTATAATCAGTGTCATTATGAGCTATGCAAACCAGATGGCTGTTTGGGCTTGGAGCATCTAAACAGGTTTCTCAGAGGCAGCGGCATTTAAGAAATGAACAGGATTTTCTAAAGTGAGCAGTGGGGTGGGGGAAGCAGTCACTTAAAGTGCCTGTGTATAAGGAGTTCGAGGTCTGTGGAAGGACACACTCTCACACTCATGTTTATAATTCCAAAATGCAGAAAATAGCTCTATTAGAAGAAGACCTTCACTCAGGGCTGCGCTGTGACCTGGGGGTGTGATGCCAGCTGTCACCCAACAGAGGAGAACAGTCCCAAGGGTGGCATTGAGGCAATGGAGCCTGATTGATCAACCAGAAACAGGAGTGCCCAGACTCTGGCAGCCCGGGGCAGGGGTAGGGGCATTTTCATTTGGAGAAACTCTTTGGGCAAGGAATTAAAGGATAACTGAGACTTCAAAAATCAGAGAATGGGCAAAAATACTTTTCCTTTCCTGATTCCCAGGAAACTTTGTCCCTTCAAATCTGCCCCTTGAGCTTATCCCTTGAACTCAAGGAGGCACAGATCTGAACATCAGATCTTCACCACAAGAAAGAATGTGAAGGGTAAAAGAGAATAACTTCGTCCTGAGAGAGGGGCCGTGCAGAGGTTTGTGCTGGTCTCTTCCTGCTGTGGCTGCTGTTAGTGATCTGTGTTGCTCACTCTCTTCTGAAATGGCCAGAAAACACAAAGTTCCAAAGAATAAGCAGGGATTCTGGAGTAAAACTGACGAATCTACTGTCAACACAGATTCCCAAGAGAAAGTCTTCTTTTTGGATCCATAGAGTTAGCAGCGTCAGAAAACCCGGGCAGTCACTTAGAGTTTGTGGACTGGGGTAAGAGCAGTATTATTAACTATCAGATGCTTATTGCACATTTTGATTATCCAAGGGGCAGTCTCAAGAGAAGCTTATGAGTGGGTTCAAAGGTGAAGAGTGAATACATAAAAATATAAATTACAAGGCAAGTAAAACAGCATAAAAACCAGTGCTATAGATTAAATGTTTGTACACCTCCCTCCCAGTTCATGTATCCAAGCACCCCTTATGATAGCAGTTGTCGGTGGGAACTTTGAGAAGGAATGGGTCACGGGACACTGTGCTAATGAATGAGATTACTGCACTAATAAAGACCTCAGAGACTTCCCTTGCCTTCCTGCCATGTGAGGACTCAAGGAGACCATCTGTGAACCAGCGAGAGGGTTCTCATCAGCTAGTAAACTTGTTGGCACCTTGATCTTGGACTTAGTTTCCAGAACTGTGAGAAATAAATTCCATTGTTTATAGGCCCCCCAGTCTGTGATATTTTGTTACAGTAGCCCAAACAGACTAAGGTAACTAAGATGCTAGACTATTAAGAATCTCCTCAGAAATGAGAGAGCAGGTGGGGGGTGGCTGAGATTATTCCCTTACACCCATCATGTGTGACTGATGATGAGTACTGGCAAGTGAGGCCAGAGTTTTAGCATCTGAACAGATTTTTCTTCTCTTCCTCTGATTGCATTCACATCAGAAAATAATTCAAAATACTTATGTGGAATTAAAGAGCATTTAGCAGCAATAATATCTGCTATATTACCTGTATCTTAGTTATAGGACACATTGTGTTGAGGATGTTGACTAGTGAATTCACAGAGTACACTGAAACTTCCTTATAATTTGTTAGACTCATGAGGTCATTTTAAAATTATTATTTTTAATTTTTATTATGTCAAGATAACAACAAAATGGGAGTGTGTCACATAGAATGTTAATATAAGTATTAACATGTCATACTGTGGGTCTCTCCAACTCATCTTGCTTCACCGAAGCTTTATGCCCCCTAATTAGCACCTCTCTGCTCCCCTGTCTGCAGCCACCACCCCACTTTGATCTTAGGGTTGTTCTTAAATCTAGGTTGCTTGCAAAGGTCAGCACACAAAAAGCAATATTTGACATTTTCTCACCACTCTCAATACTCTTATTCCTTTATTTGTGTCCATGTAGTTCTCTTTCTTCTCATTAGGGCCTTCAACATGCTTAATGTTTTTGATCTTGTCAGATAGGACGGAGTTAATACTAGTTGCAAAATCCCTACCAAAACACAAGCCCATAATTTTCTCAACAGAGGTCAAGCAGGTTCTTGGGCTCAGAGTGACACTGGGCTTTTCCAAATGTCTGCCTCAAAGAGAAGAGAGAGCATCTCAGTTTTCATACTCAGGGATATCAAGAACAGATCTGAGCTCAAATCAAGACTTTGCCTTGCTAGACCTTCTATCCAGCCTCTTTGGGATTCAAGAGGGGGTCTGAGGCATCCAGCCCTCCCTACTTTTCAGCACTTACACCTTCACCACTAATATTTGCCTTGAGCCCAACAAGACTAACCTCGCGATGGCTTCTGTCACTGTTTATTTATCCCAGGCCTCTGTCACTGTTTATTTCAGTTATTCCTGGGTGATTCTGTCCCATATAAAACATTTATTTCATCTCTTCAGGTGCCTCATACACACTTTCCATCCTCATCTCTTTCCCTTTCTAAATCCCATATCTCTTCCTCAATGTCTGTAATTCCTGGTCCATCATCAACAAAATCCCACATGTTCTCGATCTCTTCTTTTCTCCCAGGTCTGTCCTGAAAATGCTGTGTCCCCTGCAGATCCTCAAAGAGTGACTATTTTTCTCCTGGACTCTTTGTGCTACTGGGCCTGGAGGAGAGCTGGGTGTTCTCAGGGATGGCGAAGTAGCGACAGAGTGGAGCCAGCTCACGGTCTCCCAACCGCAAGCTTTATGGTCTGTTTCAGTCTGCAGCCCTGAGCTGGTAACTGAACCTGTTCTGGTGGTCTGAATGCATGACCCCCAGAAAACCTCAGAAAAATAATTTACCCCTGTCTGACTGCACACTCCCTCAGTCACCCGTTTCTGTTTGGTTGTGGTGACTGACGGATGTGATTCACAAACAGGTGAGCTGGCTAGACGAACCCACAGAATTCTTTAGCTCAGGTTACAATTACAATTCTTACAATTCTTGATAAAATCCAGACCACACAAGGTCAGTCTTTGGGGGACAAGGAAAAGGATTTTGAGAAATTGAGTGCAGAGTGAGGAGGGGAGAGGAGTCGTTCATAGAATCAACTAATATCCCTACCATTACCCATTGGGACAGAAATTCTGGTATTGGACACCCCCAGCCATCAAAGAGCTGATTATTTGTGAACTAAATGGCTGGTGCTGTGGGATGGGGCAGCTCAGAGGAGAGGAAGGTGGCACGGCCAGCTGGTGGCACGCACAACAGGACCCGCAAAGAAAGCAGGGACAGGGTGAGAGGGACTGGAAACACAGCTCCCCCGCCTATCCCTTCACCCCGCACTTGTGTGCCAGTTTCTTAAATTGTAGTCTTGGACTATCAGTAAAGGATCACTTGGAAATGTGTTAAAAACGAGAACCCTGAGTCTTAAATTCTGCTTCAGTAATGGGTCTTCAGTAATGTGAGCTTCCTGGGTGATTCTGTCCCATGTAAAATGCTGTGAAAACAATTGTTAAACCAGGATCCCCCTTCCTGCCAGGAGGTGTCCCTTCCCCTGCAGGCTGCTCTTGCTGGGCAGTGACCATATTATAGGGGACCCTGGAATCCCTTCTGGCAGATCTGGCTCCTGAGCCCCTACATTCTAGGCCATCCGGCTCCCCAAGCTCCCTGGACCGGAGGTGTTGAAACGAAACTCCTTATCTATTACTCCAAACCTGGCTTCCCTGCCCAACCTACTCACTCCTTTATTTTCACAACCAGGTTCACAAAATCTGAAATATTCTTTATTTCTCCTTGCCCTTTACGCCTTTCTCACTAGCTCTCACATGGGGTAGATCACTCTCTCCATTCCAGCCGCTGAGTTGAGGGCCTCCATCTCTCATGCATAAGGAGAGAAGCCATCCTGATTTGCCTGGGACTAAGGGATATGGGACTTTCCACCCTAAATCCCAGGCCAAACTAAACTAAACTGAAAACCAAGAAAGCCCAGGACTGGCCCTCAGCTATAAACCCCCCCTCAGTTTCTGAGCCCACACTACCTCAGGACCACACATGCTCTCCTGCTTCTCATCTATAGTTGAACTCCCTCCCTCACTGACCTCCAAATCTTTAAACTTCAAGGACTCACTTTACTGTCTAATTCATATACATGAACAACTACAGTATTCTAGGCCTGCCGTCTGGCCCAGCCTGCCTAACCAGTTTTATCTTCTTTTGCTCCCTATACGTAGCCTTTGTTCAACTGAGAAAGCACTTCACATGAGGCCTTCTCACCTCTAGTCCTGTCTATGTTGTTGTGGGGCTTCAAGCACTTTCTTGATCTGTTCTTTGCCTTCTCAAACCATACCCATCACCTAAGTCCCAGCTCAGATGCCCCTGCCTCAGAGAGGCCACCAACAGGAAGCACCTTCCTCCTCTCAACTCCAGTCAGTGCTCCCCATCACCAGTGGCCTTCATCACAAGCACCATGGCAGGTAATTCCCTGATACATCAGGCTGCACTACTCATTAGTTTGTGTCCTGGGGCAAGTGGCTTAACCTGTGTTTTCTAATTGGTATTAATAAAGTGGGTGTAAAAAGAGTAGCTAAATCAGTGGGGTGGGGAGGACTGTTTCACTTCACTGAATCCAAGATATCAGCCACTATAATGTGCATCATTTTCTTATGTATCATTATCTTATGTACCACTATCAGGTGCAGATAAAGGTGAATACCACACATCGTTAGATGAAGCCTGATGTCACAAATATTGAATGTAAAGGCCTGTGTTTTACCATCATGAAAGATAGTGTTTGGATAAGTGATAACACTGTTATGCACTGAATTGTGTCACCTCAAATTTCACACATGGAAGCCCTAACCCCCAATACCTTGGAAAGTGCTCATATTTGGAGATGTAGCCTTTAAGAAAGGTAAGTAAATAAAATTAGGTCATAGGGGGCCCTCATAAAAAGAGGATCAAACCTACATACCACCTACTCAAGGAAAGACCATGTGAAGACACAAAGAAGGCAGCCATCTACAATCAGGGAGAAGGACTGAGAAGAAACCAGCCCTGTGAACACTTTGGTCTGCTACTTCTAGCTTCAGAACTTTGAAGAAATCAGTTTCTATTGTTTAAGCTACCCAGCTTGTGGTGCCTGGTTATGGCAGCCAGAGAAAACTAACGATCTCTCAATAGAAACTTTGAAGACTTTAAGACTCTAAGACAGGGGACTACCCTCCTTTAACATGAGACCTGCTAACCCAAGCTCAGCTGGTGACTTGGGTTCAGTGAACTCAGCATGAAGTGACACCTTCCTTTTCCCTGGGGTCCCAATTCATAAAGGAATCCACTGTTGACTTGGGGTGTAGAGTTATATGTGAACTGGCACGTGACCTCTTATTTTTTAAAAGTCCATTTTCAAGGGCATGAGGGGAAAGTGTGAGGAGTTTTGAGTGTCAACAACATTAGCAGGATTCTGCCTAAAGTACACAGCTCGTGTTTAACTTAGATCATCTTTTAGTAAAACTGATGGTGAGTACTTGACGTTAAAAGGGTTTATAACAGCAGATTGTCTAGAAGAATTAGATCTTCAAATAGGACTGACACCCCCCTCCCATTATTTTTTTTTTTCTAAAGTGGCTTGACATTTGTGCGTAATATGAAGAAAGATCATTAAGGCTGAAATGTGGCTGCTAAGAGGCTTCAGCTCATGTTTGCTAATCTCCTGTATGGTGAAACCCTGGCACCCAGACAAACCCTCATTCACATCGGAACAAAGCACTAGTTATGTGTGTTGAAATTCCTTAGAGAAAATGTCTCGCAGGCTGTTGGGGAGTGCATGAATGCTGGAAATACTTCACCAAGTGTTGCTCAACGTCCTGGGAAGACAGTCTGCTGGCATCTGGATGCTCACCCCAGAGAAGGGTTAAGTACTCTGGGGCACGTGGGTCTGGTGAGGACAGAGGAGCATGGGTGGATGGGTTGGCGGAGATGGGGTTGGATGTTTTCTCTGTAATTGTCCTGGCTTGGGCCGTAGCCAGCTCCATAGTACCCGCTTTCTGAGTCCATTGAGAATATCTAAAGTCATGTTTGTCTCCCCTGCTGAGGCCCAGATTTTCCTGTTTTCTGAATTTAAGCCTTAGTTACTAGGTTTTCTCAGTTTTGGCTTAGAAAAGTAAGTGGGTGGAGAAATGAAGAGAAATTTTTTCATCAGTATCAAAGGTATGAAATGGTTAGGTGGAGTCTAAAGGTGTAGGATGAAAACTAAACCAACCATGGCTCCAGCTTTTTAGAGATATCTCCAACAGGTGGGATTGAGTAGGTAGGGTACAGAGTGGGGTGCATGTAGTAATGAGCAATGGTGAGAAGGGAGCACCCCAGAAGAGGAAGAACAGCAACATAAATACCTTGGTTAAAGATGCAAATTCATTGCCCTACCCAATCATGAACTCTACAAGGAAAGACCAGCCATCTGTGATGAGCAAGTCTTCCTGGTGATTCTGGTGCTCACTGAAATTTGTTAGGAATGAGAAAGAGATGGTCTGGTAGCACTGGGTGGAGGGGGTGGGAGGAAAGAGGAGCAGACAATGTAATAAAAAAAGCAGAAAAAGGACACTCTGTCCTTTAAAGGGAACGTGACAGGACTGCCAGGATCAAGGAAGACTTCATCAAGTTTGGGGCAGCTCAAGGTAACCTAGACTCTTGGTAAGCACATGCCCACCACTGGTGTCAGGTAGAACTAAAAAGGGCAAAAGATAAAAAGGATAAAAGAACAAACATGGATCCAAATTACTCTTAAAACTTAGACAAGTGTAATTGCATTGCTGAGACTTTCCTGTAGATCCTGGTAGGGTTCTTGTATTCCCATTTCACTCTATATAGTCTCATAAATTTAATGCAACGCTACCACACCACAGAGAGGAGAGGTAGAGCTAGAGGGAGAGGGGGAGGGGAAGGGAGAGAGCAAGGGAAAGAAAGGAGGAAGGAAAACCATGCCCAGCCCTTGGACTCTACCTGGGAAAAGGGGACTTTGCAGATGTAGTCAAGAGAAGGTTCCTGAAATTAGATCACCCTAGATTTTTAGGTGAATCTTAAATCAAATGGCAGCCATCTTTATAAGACACAAAATGGAGATAGACATGAAGACAAGGAGATTTGAAGACTGAGGCAGAGATCAGCTACACAGTTATAAAGCAAGGAAGGTTCGGCGCTACCAGAAGCTGGAAGTAGTAAGGCGCACTCTCCCTGGGGCCCCTCAGACTGTGTGCCACGGCTGATTTTGGAGTCTGGTCTCTAGAACAATGCGGTAATGACTTTCTATTGCTATGAGCTTCCATTTTTGTGGCAGTTTGTTACAGGAGTTCTAGGAAATAAATACAACTGAGCTAAGGGAAAAGGTCTTCGGACATGGAGTCCGGAGGTGTTGGGTCTTTCAACGTTTTTTGAAATGCATTCTCGGGCTCTCCCTGGTGGCCCAACAGGTTAAAGCACCACATTATGAAGCTCTCAGAAGCCACTGCAGCACAAGTTCAATCCCTGGCCATGGAGATGACCCACATGGGGTGGCAGACCTCTCCTGACCTGCCCGCTGCTCCCCTCAGCAGTGTACTTTGTTGGCCTGCCTGTTCTGCTCCCCACTCTGTCTCTGGTGAATCTTCTCACCCATCACACCTCTAGCCTATACCCCAGTTCTGTAAGCATAAATAAATAAATCTTAAAAAGAAATGCATTCCCTTGGATGAGGTAAAGACTCTTGGCATCACAGTGGGCTCCACCCTGTCTGGTTCACTCTTCCTCCTGTGACATTTGAGTTGGCACTTTTGGGATAGATGTTCCCTTAAGTCATTTCTACTCTTGATATCTAAACGCTGTGACAAGGGTCTGAAGGTGGTGGTCTTAACAACCCAAATCTTTGGAGAGTAACCTGAGAAGATGTTGTCCTTTGGATAGCTTGGTTGATTTACTACGGGAGGGGAAGAAAATTTCTTCCTGAAATATAGCTTGATGTCTTTGCCAGAACTGTGCACTCAAGTGATATTTTATGAAGAAATGAAAAGCATTGTCTCCCGACTCTATGTCAGTCAGTCTTGCCAGGGAGTGGGAGGAAAATTAGCATTAAATAACTGTGGATGAGCAGGTCCTTTCTGCAGAGCAGAAGCAATAAACACAGGCTGGATGGGGATGTCATGCCACTGGCTCACTCTTACCCGAATGTGGGGCATGTGAAGGTTTGGAATTGCCTTCAGTTTCCCCACCAGAAAAAAACAAATTATTTGCAGTCAAGGCAGTCCTTAGCAGTAGCCACTCCTGCAGAAAATTTTCTATTAGATGGGCCAGTGCTGTCTCCATCCAAGGGGATCTATCTCTGTATGTGCTCAGGTATCTCTGGAGTACTAGAAAACACTCCAGTTAACAGCACTTGCTGCTAACAAGGGCCCAGCTCCGCTTCTCGCGCTGACTGGCAGGTGGGGGAGCCACTGTGCTCCTTCCCAGCAGGTCTGCCTCCCTCTCTGACGGGGTCAGGGGGTGTGTTGGGGGCTGGAGAGTGGATGCTTTATGTCTCAACATTTCTCTTTGCTTTTACATCTGGATTGAGGCGATATGGTTTCAAGTGGGGCAAGGTAAGAGGAGAGGGGCAAAATTTGTCCTCGATAGGCCCCCTACCTCACACCGAAAACCTAGTCCCATCTGGGTCTGCCTCCGGCCACACACAGATTTTCATCGTCTCTATCAAAGCAGGGCCGCCTTTGCCTCCACCATTCAGATTTGGGACTTTTGGTGACAAAGGTCCTATTGGCTTTAACAACCTGCCATTTCCACGTGAGCCATTAGCATTTTCAAGTCCTACTCTGGAGTGCCCTTGAGAGGTGGGGGGCACTTCAGAGCTATGGTGGGCTGGGCAGTGCAATTATCCCTTCCAGACCCTCAAATCACAGGACATATCTGACTGCAGACTGTACTGGTGGACTCCACAGATCCTGGGCCAACATGGAATGTGAATTTATTTATTTAGGCCCACAGAGGTTATTCCGTTTGACCTCAAGATGTCAGCCCCAAGGACAGAAATATTTCCTGAGGTTTCTCCTGAAGAAGACTTCCCTCAAAAAACAGGTTGGCAGATGAAAGAGTAAGGCAACCAAATGGCCATGTGGGCCTTTGCCTGAACTCCCCTGAGATGATTTCCTCACTTACAAAATTTAGTAGTAAATCAGGGCCTCACCAGAGCAATCATCCAGGTCAACTATAAAAATCTATCTCTCTGGGCCGCCTGTCAGGAGACTTAAGTTAACTCTGCATAGATGCGTAGAGCCATGTGGCCAGCTTTTTTTTTTTTTTTAAGATTTATTTATATATGCATACAAGAACTAGTGTACACCAGAGGTGTACACCAGAGGGGAGAGGGGACTTGAGAGGATTCACCAGAGACATAGCAGGCAGCAGAACAAGCAGATTGACTGAAATATGCTGCTGAGGGGAGCAGCAGGCGAGACAGGAGAGGTCTGCCACACCTGGCTGGGGATGGAACTAATGCTGCAGTGGCTGAAAATAGCTTCCTAGTGCTGTATTTTAACCCCTTGCATCACCAGGGATGTCCCCAGCTCTGTTTTTAATAAGCATTACTTTCATCTACAGAATTAAGTACATAACAAAGACTTAGAGGATCTTTCAAGGCCCTGTCAGCGTCTGGAATGAAGTCCAGCAACAGTTACTGTCTAGGGCCCAGGAGCTCAAATACCTGAGTTCCAGGTGTGACTCTGAGTCACCAACAGTGTAAACTTGGCAAGAAATACCTCTTTATACCTCATCTGCAAAGTGGACATGTACTTGATGATTAAATTATGTCAAATAATTAAAGAATCACAACAGTGTTGGACACAGGCACTTGACAGGGCATTTGATAATCTTTGGTCCTCAGCTCAATGCCAGTTCTCTCTGTAGCCCACATAGTCTGCCTGTCTTGCCCCTACTTCTCTCTTCTCCACTGCCCTCACCTTATATAACACATAACTTTGTTCAGGCGATACCGAAATCCCCACAGAGTTCTGGGTGTCCTGTGAACTCATCATTTTACCCTCAAAGCAGAGCTGACAAAATGTGGGCCCTGCCTCAATACTAATCCAGACAAATTCATCTCCTGGCCTCTCACTCTCAGCACTCTCTCTGCTTCCTTTTTTCCACCTGTCTGTCTCCTCTCACCTCACTCTCTGCATCCCTAGATGGCAATGCTCTGTGTACTGACAGACGGAAAAGCTGGCATGCATTGGTGAGGTGGCCCTTTCCTCTCCCTGGTTCCTTTATGGAAGGTGAGCTTACAGGTCCAGAGGCAGGGAACAGTTCTTCAGTTGCACTGAGGTTAGTAGGCAACTTAGCATCAGAGGTGGGAGTCCCCAGCTGCAGAACCACATCCCCCTTCCTGCAAGGCAACTGCTGCCTCACAGGAGCTAAGAGAGCCCAGCTACCCCAGGGAGCCGCCATGCGCTCTGGGAGTTGATCATCTTTTGAGGGTCATGTTCCTGACAGAGTCAGGTTGGCGACCTGTAGGCTGATCACACTGCTGAGGGGTTAGGGGTCCATTCAGGGGGAGGTGAGTGTCTACTCAGGGGCAAGTGCAGGCTAAGAGCTGATCCTGGGGTCTGGCAGGTCCACTCTCGCAGACCTTTGGCCCTGAACTTCTTTGTGCTGTGCATGCAAGGATGGCAAGAGAAGGTGACCAAGCAGAAATGGCAGCACTTTTTATGACCCATCCTTTGCCTCCACACAGCGTCATTTCCTCTGGCACAAGTCCGCCTCTTGATGTGGGGATGTCAATGCGAGGGGGGTAGGAGCTATTGCTATAGGTGAAGGAGATTAAAAGGAGAAAATCCAGGGAGGAGCCATCACAAGACCAGAAGCTGGAGGTGGGGGTAGAAATGATTAACACAGTTATTAAACAAACTAGAGAAAATAAAGTATCTGGAGGCAGAGAAAGAAGATAGTGGATATGGAGATTGGGGCCATTGTAAAAAACTCAGCAGTCCTTTCAGATCTATCCAGTCAGGCTAAATATAGAAAAATCCTTAGGCACCAACCCTAGAAATAATTAATTTAGCAACAGTTAACAATTCCTCAAAGGAATGAACACTCCCCAAAGGAAAACACTGTAATAGTGCAATTTCTGCACTGGCAAGCGTCAGGTCTCCTGCCCGCCTGGGACTATGCAGGGGTCTCTTTTATCATCCTGTTTCTTCCTCAGGGACAGCTCTTTCCATCTGCTTGTATCTGTCAAGTGTCCTTTACATCCTTCCCCTTTATATAATAAACCTGCCCTTCTGGATATAACTAACCGTCTCTGCCTCATGAGGAGACTTCATGTGATGCTAAAAGGGGAACTCTGATGAAAGTGTTGGCAGGAGGGAAGGATGTCCTGAACAAACTCCACAGATGGGTTTTATGGACCCCACCCCTACTCCAGACCAAAGAGAACCAAGACACTAAGGGCAACAAACCCCATATTGTCATCCCCACTGAAGAGAGGATTGCTTGGAACTGAGGGTGGAGTTAAGCAGCCAGGCTTGGTATATAACCAGACATGTGGGTCTTGGGGTGGGGGCGGGGGGGGGGGCTTGGTTTTCACTCTGATTTTATAAAACTTTTTCAGAGGTAACCCAAGGATCCCACTCTCTGAACCCGCCACCTCTCTAAGCCAACATCAATAGTTGTGTATGGAGGTTCCCAGAAAAGAAAACCAATTGGAGACCGATGATTGTGTTTAAAAAATTGACTTCATGACTATGGTTGAAAAATGCCAGAGTCTGTAATCTGCGAAATGGAGACCTAGGGAAGCTGATGATAAGTTTTTGTCTGAGGGCTGGAGGATACTAATATCTGACGGTCAAGTGGTCAGACAGGCAAGCTCCCTCCTTCTCAGCTTTTTTGTTCTATTCAGTTCAGTGCATTGGATGAAGCACACCACACTTGGAGGGCAATCTGATTAACTCAGTGTACCAACTCAGATGTTAGTCCCTGCCAAAACACCCTCACAGATACACCCAAAATCACATGTGAGTGGGCGCCCGGAGTCAAGTTGATACTATAAGAATAGTGACCACAAGCCACCTCTGAAAAACACAAATGCCATAATCTCATAGGAACAGAACACCTACCTGCTGGTCACAGGCAAGTTCTCAACACCCTAGCTTTCCTGAGAGATACTGCTGCCAGCAGACACAGGGACAGGATTCAGGCAAAGATACTTCTCTAGGAAGTCCCCGTCACTTCCTGCATTAGATTTGGCAGTAAAGGAGCCCAGGGATGAGAATGATGACTCATGGGCGTCACCAAGACCCTTGTTCAGGCATTGCCATTTCTGGGGAAAATCCAGAAGCTGTGAGTCTCTCAGGCCTTCCGTGGAGGGCCAGCTTATAGACAGGGTACCCTAGTAATAAGGTGGAAGGTATTAGGCTTGGTGGTGTTATCTGGGGTGAGACCAGTGATGAAGCCCGGGAAAGGTATAGCAATAGGACTACAGGGTATGCTTTTCCCTCTTGCCAGTGTCATCCTTCCTCTTTGTCCCAGCTCCTGTCCTGTGGTTTTGTTTGTTTGTTTTTAAATCACGATGATTGGAGTAAGCAGTCAAAACAGGGACTAGTATATAATTGAACTCTACTTGTATGACACATTTGTGTATTAAGTGCTATTTCTGTGCTAACACTCATAGAACTCCTATAAGGTAGACATGGCTCTTCCAGTTTATAAGTGGCAACTCTGAGCCAGAGGGTGGAACAAATTGCTGGAGACCATCCAGTTTGTAAGTGCTGTGGGTGGGACTCCAACAAAGTCCACCTTGCTTTACTAGTTCACGGACAGCTCATCATGTGGCTGCATCAGAGTTCCTCTAATTGAGGGGAGAGAGAATGGGGAAGTGAGTTGATTCAAGGAAGCAGCAACAAGAAAGAAGTTGGGGGAATGGAAACCAGATTTCCTTCCTGCATTTCTCAGTGGTGGTTCATCCTTGAAGGGTGAACAGGTGGGCGAGGCTGCCTGATTCTAAATATATCAGTGAGCTTGTGCAGGAGGTTGTCTTGCATACAAAGCGGGAAACAAGCTTGGTCTTGTCCATGAGAAAAGGAAGGGCTGAGGCCTAGGACAGCTAGCATATCCTCACAGAGACAGTCTCTGAATGGCCTAGGGAGTCTCTAGGTGCCATATTTTCACCCCAGTCTCTAGGTACCATATTTTCTTTCTTGACCTCAATTTTGAGATTTCCTAGGAACACAGATTTCATTTATTATAAGATACTGATGGGAGAAAGAGGCATAGACAGGGTGGTGAAGAGAAACAGGAAATAAGAGGTCTGCTCTGGCTCTGTCATTACCAGAGATATTCTAGGATATTCTAATGGCGAGGGTCATTACCAGGGACTTCTCACCTGGTATCTGATAATTTGTCGCAGTTATACACCAATGCTGAATTCCGAATATGTTGAACTGAGTGTATGATCACTCCCTGGCAAAGCAAAGTCTTTGTTTTTTGAGGAGATGAAGTGATCCCACTGAGTCACAGAGAAAACAGATAACTTCTAGGGCCAGAATAAAATAGGAAAAAAGCATTGGAGGAATAAGGGAGGCTCCAGAAATAAGGCATCAAATTCCAGAGGGGATTAACCAGAAACTCCGTGGACTATGGGCAGTGAAGGACTTACTAGACATTCCTAGACATGAGAGATAAAGATAAAAGGAATCTAAGATAAGGGCTGGGATGTGAGATGTAATTCTGGGCACAGTAGCATCAAGGCAGAGTGAGTAAGGTCTCTATGAATTAAATAAAAAAGAGACTGATGGGCCTTTAAAATAATTAGGGAAAGAAGGTCTATATTCCCTGAGGCACGACTCCATTATGGTGCCTGTGCTCCATCTGGTTCCATGGTACTGGGAGTCCCACTTTGTTTCTGTTCCTTTTCCTTTTCCTTATAAATATTTCTCTAAACCAATTAGCTTCTTTTCACTTGTTTGCCTGAGCTTCAGTGAAGTTCCTGCTGTGCTTTGTGGTCTTGTGGCTGGGATCCATTCCTGGCTGGGCACTAGACCTGGAAACCTCAAATTATGGTCACACCACTCAGGTGAGTTGCAACACTTCTTTATACCTTGGCCCTGGTGAGGGTTTACCCTGGGGCAGGTCACACCAAAGCTCTGACAGCCTTTAGCTTCTCTTGTAACTGTGACTCCTAAGTCATCTTTATGTAACTTGATGTGGCCAAGTCATCCTACGGGCCTGCACTAGAATGCTTGTCATGCCTTCCCTCTAGGCCAGCTCTTTTCATCAGTGTCATGGGAATGCATGCAGCAGGTCACTGTACAGAACCTACTAGGGCATCCGGGGTTCATGGAGAGGCCCAGGTAAGGACTGAAGGTAAGTAAGCACTCATACCTTCTTGTGTGCGCAAGATTCAGTCAGGTGTCCCTCCTTGCCGTGGCTCTTCTTAAACTCTCCTTGTCCCCTATACCTTCCTCTCCAGGCCTTCCAGATCGGCTCATCCACACCAGGCTTGTGCCTCTCTTCATGGAGGATTCAGCTCTGGGCTCCATCACTCTTAGGGAGTTTGTCCTCCCCAGTGAGTTTTCATTTGCTTCTCACTCTAGTCCTGTCAGCACTTGGGGTGTGGAGAGTTTGGAGGCGTTGGAGTAGAGCCAACAGCAGGTGAGTCACCTCCCCAGGTTGACATAGGGAGAAAAGAATGGGTGGATGTGCTTATAGGAAAAAGTGGCATTCAAGTTGAATCAAAGGCTAGTCATTGAACCCAAGGGTGAAGGCTGCCCTCTAAGGAGGGTGAGGGGGGCAGTGTAGATCTGTTAGGGAAGAGAGGTTTGAGAGAGCAATGGAACAGACCCCTGAAGGAGACCACTTATTGAATACAGTCTCCAAATAAGTCATGATCTCTTAGATTCATGAGGGGACTACATTTGTTACCGCCATTTGGCTTGTAGGACTATTGCCTTTGAAAAGGGTAGTATTAATGGGAAAACAAATCTAAATGATAACTAGATGGTTTATTAGGTAATCAAAGTGAGCATTGGAACCCTGAGCACATTCCAACAAACACAAGTTTGAATTTCATGGATATAGGCAGGAACAGTGAGTCATTGACATTAAAAATGTAGTTATTTGAGGGGTGGGGAAGCTTCTAGTTTTAAATTGGCCCCATCTAAGGATATATTAATATTGTCTATGCACAGAGGAAGGCAATATAGCATTCCATCTCTTTCTTTCTAAAGAATGAACTTGTTTGTAGAGATCCAAAGACTAATACCTATTGTTAAATCTTTATCTGGTTCTTTGGTTTCTTGGTCATCAGTGGAGGTGAAAGGATTGCCTTTACCTGCAGTCATCAGAATTCTCATAGTGTTTTCAGACATCAGATCTAAGCAGATGGCCTTGCTTTCCTGTCTGCCAAAGAAGAAAGGGTCACTTCCCCAGGGCATTTTCCAGTATGTTCTCATACAGTGGAAAGGCTTCGTGGTAAAAAGACATCTGTTTTTCTGGAATCTTTTTCAAAAAGGACATGGTACCTCCTGCAAAATGTTCAAAGTTCAAGCTGAATATTAGGGTGATACCAATTTTATTTTGTACTGAACTTGAAGATCTGTGGAACTGTGGCCCCTTGATTCATCTTCTGAGGACAGGGGGCATAGTCTTAAGGGGTTGAGAGTTCAGTCCCTATACTAAATTTGAGCTCTTTCATTGAAATTCTCTCTTACTACTTTTGCAAGACACTTGTTCTCTTACTCATTACCCTTCTTCCCTCCTCAGACTCCCTCCCTCAGCCTAGTATTTACCACAAACACTTCTGCCTCACATGCCACCTCTCTTTAATCTCTGGAGTAAATTCCCCGAACCTCCTTTAGTTCATTTTCTAAAAATCAATCCCTCCAAAGTCCATGTTCTTTTTATAGTCTTCTTTTCTTCTACATTGTTACCACCAGACAGCATTGGGCCTTTCTAGCTTCATGAAAGATCACATAGCTATCAACTTGGAGTTGTTATTTCTCTCCCCAAACGAACTGAGTTGTGGTAGGATTCTAACAGGGTGGTCACCAGGCAAAGGAGAGGTTCCAGTTTCCTTACCCCACCCAAGGGAGGGCGGAGTTGAGCAGGAAAGAGAGAAGCTGGAGAAGAGACTGGAGGGAGGAAGGAAGCAAGATGAAGAATAAGAAGGAGACCAGGAGAAGGCACAAGGAACAGGGGACATGTGAAGAAGCTGCACTTGTTTCTTGGTCCAGGGCTGGTTGAAAAAGATGTGGGTGAGAGGCCCGTGGGTGGTTTAACAATGGCAGTTTTTTCTTGATTTGATTTTGCTCTTTTCTTTCTAGATTTGTCTTGTTGTTTCTGACCCTTTTCTATGTATCCCCACCAGAAGTGAGGCCAACCTTGCTTGTCTGGGAATTTACCCACGAGAGGATGGGTAACTTTGGGAGTTTGATTTGAAAGTATATTCTTTGCCTTTTCTATATTGCACTCTAATTGTATTAAATTTCCTAATCTCTAATGCACTGAAGTATGTTTTGTCTCAATGCAGCAGGTGGCAAAACCTATTTAGAATGGACAAGTTTGGGGGTTCTGGGGTGCCCCACTCCCTGCCCTGTAACAGGATGACAAGATGAGGGACTATGAAGAATAGCTAGAGCAGCTCCTCTGGGATCTTCACATGCCACAGTGACCAGCGTCTATTTCCCAGTTTCCTGTGTATTTAATTGTAGCTGATAACAGAGTTCTAAGCAGCAGAAAGTAAATAACCAATACTTGAAGAAAAACACCAGCTATGAGTAGAAAACAGTGAGACTTATGAGATGACAGCATCGGAAATGGAAGGTGCTGAAGTTCCTGAATTACTCTGTGGAGGAGAGCCACCCACCAGTGAGCTCCTAACTACATCAGCAAGACATAACTTTGTAGTGTGTTTGAATATATTTGGGGTGTTTACTACTAGTCTAACAAAAGCCATTGCAAGGCCAAATTTCTTTCACTGATTCGAACATTTCTAAGTTCTCGCTTCATTCCCCACTGCCCGCTCCTTTCTGGTCTTCAGTACAGACTCCAGCATGCCCACCTCTGCCTTCCTGCTCTGTGTCTATGTCTTCTACCTTTCCCCTCCTTTTTTTACACATCTCAAGTTCTAGCTCTTCCAGGAAGAGAATTGGACAATTCCATCCTACACTCATCTCTATGTACTTTGAATTATTAGGTCAGAAATGTCTCCACATGTGCTTGTTCTCGCTTCCTCCTCACAGGTAAGAACAGCCCTTGTGGTGACGCCTCAGTACTGGGTGTATGTGGGAGTGAGATACATTTTTTTGGTGAACAGATGGTAGCCATGTGAATACCATGGAGTGTTTTTTCCAATAGACCATTTGTTCATTCAATAAAACCTTTACTGGGGTATAAATCTTTTTAAATTCCCAGCAGCATTGTTATGGAGCAATGTGACTACAGCTATAGTGAAAGGACCAGGTTGAGAACTAAGTGAACTTCAGCACGTATGCCAGACAGAGTGTGAACCTCTCTTACATGGTGATGTCTTATCCTGGTTAGTTCCACCGCTCAGATTGCTGATAGATGTTCATTTCCCCTTAAATCTTTTGTTTTCTAACAGCTTGTATCTCCTGCACTTAACTCTGAGGTTGAACACATCCATGGGCACACAGGGCAGGACCCTAGAGCAAAGGCATCCCCCTTGACTTTGAGCCTGAACATTATCTCCTTTGCCTATTTCTTATCTACCAGGATAATAGGTTTGAAAGGCAGATTTTGTGGAGAACAAGGAAGTTCTTCTAAGTTCCCATTATTTCCCTTTGGCAAGTTAAGAACCTCTTCTTCTGTGCCTCTATCAGAGTGGTAGAGGAAGCAAATATACCCTCAATCTTTCCCAACCCATAGCATAGAACGGATGGATTTTGGAACTGAGGATTATTAAAAATGAAATGTTAAATATTGTTGACTCTCTGGAGTGTGGGAAGGAAAGTGAGCCTGACATCACTATACCTAGATTTACTTCTCCAGTGAAGGGACATCTTAGGTTGGGAGGGAGGCCAACATGAGAAAGATCATTCACATTTTGTTGGAGTTCTGGGAGGAGCCCCTCAAAAGGCACACCCTGCATGGTTAAGTTGTTGCTCCACTTGGTTTTGCTCATTGATCCTAAGAACCTAGAACAGTGTCTGGAAAATAGTGGGTGCTCAATGCTTATTTCTGGGATGACTAAAGCAGAATAAAATTAATGAGATGCTACTTCCAGGCAGAACTCCCCCATGTGGCTTGGAAGGCTCCAAGAGTATGTGCGAACCCTGTGGAAAGATATGATCAATGTAAGGGTGCTTCTAGTTGATGTGTTTATACGGGGTGTTGCCACAAGGAGGCTGCAAGGAGAACCCTTTCTGGAGAAGCACTACTGTCTTCAGTGTTAGGGGACACCCAGCACAAGAGAGAGAGCCAGATGGGGTTGAATCCGGCTTTCAGGCAGGGAAGGCAGTGATGGTCTAGCCAAGAGCAGCCACAGCTTTCCTGCCAGTGTGGCAGGATCAGGTAATTAGGGGGCACCATCCCCCCAGGACAGAGTAGCACAAAGGCAAAAGTGTATTGGGGGCACCCCAGATATCCAAGTCTATAAGAATTCGGTTGACTCCTCCAAATGCTACTGCCTTGGGGGCCATCTTTGGGATGAGGATGGACTGGGGGAGAACTCTGAGTATTTTCTTGAAAA
The DNA here is from genome assembly GCF_000260355.1 of Condylura cristata. Classification (NCBI taxonomy): domain Eukaryota; kingdom Metazoa; phylum Chordata; class Mammalia; order Eulipotyphla; family Talpidae; genus Condylura; species Condylura cristata. The sequence continues at coordinate 17,657,479 of NW_004567115.1, forward strand.
AAAATTTTTTTAAACTCAAAATGATTGTTCAAATCCTAAGAGACTTAAATTGCTAAGTAGCATATTTAAGTTTTTCTACAAAATATCCCTACTTACTATGATTTGCCCCAAGAGTTTTTCTACTTGAGGATGGGGGAAAATAATACCTAATCCAAGGAAATCATACTTCAACTTTTGAATTTTGATCTTTTCCCAGACTATAGAGGCAAGGTACTGTTCTGCCTGGAGAGGCTGGCCAGATCTGTAGCCCTCGACCCAGTCAGCCCCAGGGTCACCAGCGTACATAACAGAAACTCAACAGACTATTTTTCACCTTTAGTAGTCAAGCATTTGTATGAGCTATTGCACACTTTATTATAAAAAAGATTTGTATTGGTTGCTTTTGTCCAGCTGCAGGCTTATATCAGTGTTGAGAATTGCACCATTGCAGTTTGGCAGGTCAGCTGCTTTTTCACTTTACTGTATTTTCAACTAATGATGTGTTTATTAAGCTATAGCACCATCTTAAACCAAGGGAGAACTATATTCTTGATTCTGGAGTTAGCAGTAGCTCCTACTTCACAGGCTTGCTGTGAGAATTAAATAAGCAGCATGTGGAAAGCACTGGAATCTGACAGTTGTATTCAATACCCTCGCTATGACTTCTTGTTATTGCCCCAAGAAGCAGGGACTCCTGGGGAAGGCTAGGTCAGATATGAAAAAATAAGATCTTTCCTATTTTTGCATGCTGGAGTGTAGTGTGGAAAACCTTCAACATGATGGCATTAGGGATTTGTGACTTTTTACACACTTACAAATATTGTCTCTTTGAATGCTCTCAACTAGGCCACCACACTGCAGAGCTTGTCTATTCTTTTTGTTGTTGTTGTTGTTGAAGATTTATTTATTTTATTCATACAGAACTGGGGTACAGGCTAGAGATGTGGAGGGTGAGAGGATTCACCAGAGACAGAGCGGGGAGTAGAACAGGCAGGTCGATGAAGTACACTGCTGAGGGGAGCAGCGGGCGGGCCAGGAGAGGTCTGCCGCGCCATGTGGTCACCTCTGGGGGACGCAGAGATCGGACTCATGCGGAAGTGGATTTAGCTTCTTAGTGCTGCGCTTTAACCCGCTGCGCCACCAGGGAGGGCCGAGCTTGTCTACTCTTACTTTACAGACTAGAGACTGAAGCTCAAGGAGTCTCATGGCTCACCCAAAGTCATATTTCTAGCAATGCTGAAACCAACTCAGCAGCCCAGGCTGCCTGGCTCCCAATCCCCTTCACTTTCAGATCTGTCACTCCTGTAAATGGGCCCCTTTGCACAGGAGGCCAGGGGGCCAGGACCCTTCACCTACTTCGCGGGTCATGAGATTTTGCTCCTACAAGGAGGCTTTTGTTGAGTTGGATCAGTGTGAGGCAAAAACAGGATTACAGAGCATCCCAAACATTGGTGGTAAAGAAACAGAATTTATGGTTAACTCGCTAAGTGGTACTGAGTTCGTTCATACAGCTACCCTGTCCATGCAATGTGCATTTTAACGATCCTGCGATCTTCCCAAATATTCCCATCGCCCCCAGGTGGCAAATGAACCACTCACAATCTTAGAGACAAGTGGTAGATGCAGAGAAGCCAGGTGGCCAGGCAACACAGGATCCGAGGTGACTCGGATGTGAGGAAACCCCATCATCAAAAGGTGGAAGTGGCCAGGGCCACAAACAAGAGAAACAAAGTCAAACACTCAAGGACAAGCTGCTCAAATGAAAAAGGCCGTGCACTGCTGTCTCAGTTAAGGCCTACTGCTAGGAAATAACAGAGCCCACTCCAGATTCCCTTCAATACTCAACAGGGTTATTTATTACAGGGACTTCTCCCAGGATCTAGGTCAATCGAGGTCAAGGTAGGATCAGGGTCCATGGACTGGAACATCCTCGCTGCTGTCCTAACAGCATGGTCTTCTGCATGGGTGCGCCTCCTCCTCTGGCTTTGTGAACTGGTTCGCCTCCTTGCCTGCCTGCTGGTGCCCTGCCTTGTCTGCTTCGCCACAGTCTGGTCACAAGCAGAGACCAAGGCTAACATCTATTTACAATTCAACTTTCCCAGTGGAAGAAATCTGATGGACCTGGATTTGGCTGGGGGACAGCAGGGGGTGGTCCCCACACTCACTATGATTGGATTGTCTCTGACTTTTCTGAAGTGTTCTCAGGGACCTTTCACTGAGCCTGTCCTGCAACCTAAACAAGTACAGACACACTTTTGGGCCAAAACATAGAAACGTGTGTGTGTGTGTGTGTGTGCGCACGTGTGTTAGCTAATTCTGTGTTCTCTTTTTTATTTCAGAAGTAAGTTTTTCTTTGTTTCAGTCTTTTCTTTCTTTGTCTTTCCTGAGACAACTTTCACTCCATAGGTGGCTGGATCTTATCTCTGTTTAGATCTGTGTTTTTCTTTATTAACACTATTCTTCAGTCTACTTCAGCTATTTCAAATTTCTTTTGATTAGTGAAGGCATGTGTATATTTTTCATTCTTTTACTTTCAATCGACTTATGCTTTCAAACAATCATGTGTCACTAAAAGACATATACGTGACAAGAAATTCATCTTCTGGGGATTTTGTCATTGTGTAAATAACTACACAGACCTACATGATCTAAGCTACTACACACTTAGGTGGTATGCCTTTTGGGGCCACCATTGTATGTGGGATCCATTAACCACATACCACCTTTGTATGTGGGGTCATTAACCCAAATGTCATTAGGGAATACTTACAATGAATATACAATGTGTCTTTTCCCTTTCATATCACCATAATTTTATTTTTAAAAATACAAGTTGATACTGGATCAACTTACAATTTTATGGTAAAATAAATTTGCAGTTTTATAGTAAAATAAAAGTGAATCTTTGATTTACCCTTTCCATCAAAATAAACAGAATGGATCAAAGAAATGAGGAAAGAAGATGAAATTATAATAATACTAGAAAGAAACATGAATAAATATTTTAAAACTCTGGTTGGTAAAGATGTTTACAAGCATGATATACAATTTAGAAATCATCATAATACTGAAAAATTTCACCAGACTGGGGTTTAAACTTCTATACAACAAATAGCAAAACAAAAGACCATAAGGGAGATTCAAAAATAATCTTTGACAAATTTTGTTACTTGAGATGCTAAACAAAACTTTTGTTTCCATAATAATGAATTCTAAGATATCAGTAAGAAAAAGATAAAAATTGAAATAAAAGACAGACAGAATCTATGAAAAGCAAACCTAAAAATAAAAAGAAAGCAAATAAACCTTTGAAAACATGTTTATTTTTATCATATAGAGCCTAGTAAAAAGGGAGATAATACTTTTCTTAACTTGCCAGGTTAGCAAAGTTTAAAACAACTCAATTTTCAGTGTTGAAGAGGAATTAAGAAAACAGATTCTCTCGAGTAACTTTTATGGGTTTTTAAACTGATAAAATCTTTCTAAAGAGCCAGTTGGCAAAACAAATGCAAATTTAAAATCCTACATATTTCCCTTTGACCCAATGTGCTGAAAGGCTGCACAGAATGGTGGTGAAGCCTCATGAATCTGTGTATGTTCTAACCCTGGCTCTGCTGGGTGATTCTGAGCAATTTATATCATCTGTCTGATTTACTGTTACTGTCTGTCAAATGAGGATATTAAATACCTACTGCTCTGAGTTATCATGGAGATTTCATGTCTATAAAGCATTAAAATGCTAAATGAGGCCCTCCCTGGCGGCACAGTGGGTTAAAGCACAGCACTGCAAACTGGCCACAGCCACTTCAGTGTGAGTTCCATCCCTGGCCCCAGAGGTGACCCACATGGTGCGGGAGACCTCTCCTGACCCGCCCGCTGCTCCCCTCAGCAGTGCACTTTCTCTATCTGCCTGTTCTGCTCCCCACTCTGTCTCTGGTGAATCCTTTCACCACCCCTGCACCTCTGGCCTATACCCCAGTTCTGTAGCATAAATAAATAAATAAATAAATAAATCTTTAAAAAAATGCTAAATGATATATATTGAACCTACATTAAAGTGAGTATTTGCTAGTATTTGCTAACAGCAGTCATGGTGCATATGAAAATTCTCCTTGAAATCCTTAGGTCATCCAAGCAGAAATCACCTTGTAATACATTTTTTTTTTATTTTGCTGACCATCAGATTATTACCTAAATTAGTTGCACCTGTAGGTCCTAAGTTATAAGTGAGGTGATATGATTTTATGATAGTTTAACACTGCAAAGGCAGAGGCTGGACGTGAGTTTCAGCCGGTGTTGAAATGGGAGTGCAGGTTATAGGCCTGGTAAGCTTGCATTGTTTCACCACTTCACAACTTTCTCACGGTGGGGAGGGCTCTGTGATTGGAGGAGGGAAGGAGGTGGGGGTGATCGTTAGGGAGGTTCCGCCACATACCAGCCTCCACACTCATGCTCCACTCTCAGAGGGTGTGTCGGAGACCTAGGGCGAAGCTGCAGCAATCCTGCTTGTATGGTGCAAGCAGATCCTTCGAGAAATGGCTGTGAGGTGCTTGCCAGGGACAGCCTTTTCCCCATTTTTCACCACCTCTTATATTTGTTTAGGAGAAGGTTGTCAATAGCCAGTCCTTCTCTTGTTGAATCAACAACCTGTTCTCCTTGGCAGCTGTTTGGTGACGGTTCAGCATCCATTGGGAAAGATCCTGTTAGAGACACTGCTGGCCAGAGGCCTGAAAGGCTACTTCAGTGGACTGGCAAAGCTGGAAATCTGACTTCAGGAAGTCTGATACTTATCTCTTTTGGCTTCAGATGTCATTCAAACTTCATGCCTTTCTCTCGCCAGTGTTTCCTGTCACAGCCTCCAATGAGCTCCAGTTTCAAGTCTACTTTTAGCATTGAGTTACAGTCCCTCTCTTCTTTACAAGGGCTCAGCCACCAATTTTCAGAGCTATATTCTCGTTGAACTATATGAGGAGTGGCTGTAATGGATACACTAGAACTTGTGGCATGACAAGGGTGTGGATGGGTGTGTCCGGGAATAGAAGAAGAAAAGTCTTTCTGACCATCCATCATGCATCAGACATTGTGTTAAGGGCTTTACATCTGCATGTGATCTTCCAATACCCTCTTAAGGAAAACATTATGTCCATTTTCCATATGAGCAAACTAAGAGCCACTAAAGTTAGGTGACACCTTCAGAGTTGCATAGTTAGGTTATGATAAGTAAGAAAGATTTGCACCAAAACTCAAAATCACCTCTTCTTCACCAGATAGGCCCTTGGAAATGGAAAACGTGAGATTTGGACACTTGGGTTGTGTTTTATTCAAATGCAAATTACACCATCACACCACCTTCCCTGCCTTCCACCGGAGGCTGTGGCCATGAGTCAGAGGCTGCCGTACAACTTTTGCTCACTTCACCCTGGAAGGGAGGGATCCAGAATCCTGGCATACTTAGTCACCATCCTGACTCAGCTTTGGGGAGACCGTGTACCTGTTCTTGAGTCTTCCTGGTTTTTAATGATGGTCTCAGTTCAGAATATAGAGATGAAGCAAACCAAGAATTTGTTAAAGGAAATCTCATGCTTTTATCCATTTTCTTCAAGCTCAGAACTCAGTGCCAATACTCAGTGAATAATCTCTTTGCTCATGATGAATACTGCCATTGTGATTTGGTTGCTTTTTAAAGCATCATGAGATGTCCTTATAGCAATAGAAATATCTTTAAAAAATTGTGCTGTATTTTTTCTTACGAAAGGGGCACTACATTTGATCTCTTAGCATTACTGTCTTCTCTGCTCTAGGATATATAAAAATAAACATGTTCTATTTTGCCTCTCCCCATAAATCAGGGAATATCAAATGTTAAGTTCTGGGGCAGTGGTTTACCCTGCCTTGGGGTCCATGCCTCATCAGGGTATGATTTGTGCCTCTCAAACCCAAGCCTTCTCCAGTCAATGACTCAAGTAAAGATTAGGATAGAGAGAATTAATGGAAACTGAATTTCAAAGGCTAAATTCACAACCATTGTTTCTCCCTCAGAGTTGACCCTTTATTTGGGCTCCTGCTGATAAGTAGTTCTTTCTGAGTCTAAACTTGGACTAAGGATCTACGACTATTGTTGGCTGACCAGGAACAATAGTTAAGTCATGCTAGACTCCCTAATTTCTCTGACACTGTTTACTTTGCCTGGCCTGTGCTTCCTTCCACATCTGCATATATGAACCCCACCTCTTCAAGGCTCTGTGTAAATATCTTTGCCTTCATGAAAGTTTCCACGGGCCACTCCAGCTGCTAGTTGTAAGACAGCAGAGAGGTGTCAGATAATAAGGATTCCTGAACAAGATCAGAATAATCCCTGTCCCACCCAGTTGTACTATTTCCTTGTCACAGAACTATGGCAAAGTTTCTTAGCATGTCTGTGCCTTAGTCTTTCTATCTATAAAGTGGGAATAATTGTGATTAGCTCATTAGCTATTAGGAACATTAAAAGAGTTAATACAGATTAAGTACTTCAAACAGTACCTGGCACATAGTATTATATAAGTGTTTCTTAAATAAAATACTGTCTTCCTCTGAAGTACTAATAGCATTTTAATTATAACTTTTATTTCCTATTATATCATTATCTTCACTCCTTTCCTAGACTGCAAGTTGCTGGAAGGAAACCTGGGTTTGTTTTCACTCTATATCCCTCAAACTACCTTAGGTGCTGTAGATGCTACCTATAAGAATGAATTCATATAACTGTTGTGGCTTGATTTTCTCATGCAAATGACTAAGCCTATAATTCTCAAAGAGCATCCTATGTATTGGCTGTGCTGTCCACCAAGAAATTGGTTCTGCCTTCATCATCTTCTCAGATAATGTTCTAGAAAATATACTTCCTCTCCAAAACAGCACATCGAGATGTAGATCTTGCCAACAGTCCACACTTCCCATGGCCTCTAGAGGTGTGTTATGGCCTTTCCAGAGTGGCTGCTTCCTGGTGGCTCCACCAGAAGATTCAGAAACTTTTGCCAGAGCTATTTCTTGCTCGGGGATAATTTATCTGTTCCTGGGGGCCTGGCTCAGTCCTGTCCAATTTCCAGCATATTGCTTAACAGACCAAAATGGCAAGTCATCTATTTTCATTGAGAAAGATCTCCAAGAAACCGTTGTTAGCAGGTTAGCACATTCTCCTTCCAATATGGAAAATAATTTGAGAAGTCAAATCAGTCTTATAATGTTGCCCATGGAGTATAGAACATACTAAAAAATTAGATGCTCAAGTTGTGGTTACTCGATAGATACACCCATTTCGTTACAAGGGATGCAACCAGAATGGGTCGCTGTTCTGTGCTCAACAGCACTGGTGCACCAACAATTCCTGTATCCCTGACTCATGTTTCAAACTTCGTTATGCCATTAAAAAAAAATGATTTACTTATTTATGCATACAAAAGCTGGGATGCAAGCCAAAGGTGTGGGGGTGAGAGGATTCACCAGAGACAGAGTGGGAAACAGAACAGAGAGATCTACTGAAACAGACTGCTGAGGGGAGCAGCAGAGAGGTCTGCTGTGCCATGGGATCGAACTCCCTGGCCAGGGATCAAACTCATGCTGCAGTGGCTGCAGACAGCTTCATAATAGATTCAGGGAGGCCTCTGCTATCATCTTTGCTTTTCAATGGGTATTTTTAAGATTACAACTTTTCTTTCATTTTCATTCTAAATTAAGGCCTTCTTTAGGGGGCTTTTTTTTTTTTTTTAAATTCTCTAGCTTTATTACTAACATATACTTATTCTTTACCACATATGTTTTTGGAGGGAAGATGGCAAGTGCCATCATCCTGTTTTGTATGGATTTGCACTGGTCTCTAATCTTAATGATGAAAATGTCTAATGTTTATCCCATATTTTGGATGCAACCTGTTTGAATTCATAACTAGAAACTTAATATCACTGGTAGGTAAATTCTTCCCTTTCAACTGGCAGTTTTCATCTATTGAATCTGGCGTTCAAAGTGTAGGATCTATAGATAAAGAAGTCATTTCTATAATTCATACAATTGCAAATTCTCCAATAATTTGGCTACATTGTGCAGATATATGATAGTACTTATTTTCATTTATCTGTTTTAGTTCAAATATACCCAAGCTCCTTGGATGATGGTGGAAATGGGATATGGTTCAGAATTTGCTGAAAGGCTCTCCTGGCCACACTGTGACCCCTAGCACCACCACCATGTCCCGCACTCTCAACCAATCAGATCATTCTACCAGGTCTGTATCTCCATGTATAGGCCGTGGCTTTACCTGAGAGTTCATTGTTCTCTTAGATAACTGGGCTTACTATGAAACTTTTGACTTAAAGGCAAAAAATAAATAAATAAACAAATAAATAAATAAAAATGCTTAGGCTTCTGGGATAGGTTTCAAAAGAGAAGATTCCAGAAGTATTAATAGTTGAACATGATTTCAGTTTCATTAAAAATTCTGGTTGTTGGCTTTGCCTTGGTTTTTGGCAAACAAATGAAGAGATAATGGTGAGGATGGGAATGAATATTAAATATAATTTTGAAATCCTTTTATTTTTCAGAGGAAGAAAATGAGTCCTTTAGGAAGGTGCCCTTCCCAAGGTTGAGAATTCCTTGCTCCTAGAACTTGAGTAGTCTTGAGACCCCTTTGGGTTTTTTCTTTTTCTTTTCTTTTTTCAGTAGACCCCACATGGGAAATTGTGGATGCTTGATACTATAGCTTACATTTAGTGTCTTACTTCCTGAGCACACTGTAGGTTTTTTTTTCTGCTTCTATTGAAAGATGTATATGGTGCAATTTTTATAGAAATTTTGGTTTAGTCAAACAAAAGATATTTCTTGGAGATTACTTCATGACATGTTCCACATAAAAGTGAGTCAGCACCAGGACTCAAACTGTGAACAACTCAACCTGATTTGTTTTCATGGGATTACAACAGTGGAGAACACAGATCAGCTCACAGGCAGGGTTTCAGGATAAGGGCTGTGATGAGGAAAGGTGTTCTAAGAGGTGGGGGTAGGGTTGGTTAGAGAAGACCATGGAGGAACTGTTGTCTAAACCAAAACTTGAAGATGAGCAGGAAGGAGGCAGATGGGAAAGGGTAGACTATGGATGGAGGCTCTTGCATTCATGCCACATCATGCTTCTTGCGTTAGCGCATGCTGTGTTGAGTTGGAACGCTCTCCATACCCTACTCTACCCACACCCTCATCCCCTCTGTCTATTGAATGCTTAGTCACTCCTCCATTTTGGGGGAAAGTGTTGCCCCTTTCAGAGCTTTCTTTCATCCAGAACAGGCAAAAGTTCTTTGTTCTGTGTTCCTATAATGTTTTGTTTATCCTTTATTATAGTAGTTATCATCTGCTACAAATGCATGCTTATCTATATGTCTTCCCTACTAGATTATAAACTCCCAGATAGCAGGGACTTTGTCATACTCATATACTCATATACATAGTACTTGATACAGGGCAGGTGTTAAATAAATGTTAATACTTGATTAAGTGACTGGCCTAATTGCTAAAAGTGCTCCTCATGCTGCCTCAAAAACATCCAAGCCACTTTTTCTTTTCAAATTACATTTGAGCCTCTCCTCAAGTGTATTGTCCAAGTCAGTATTAATGAAAACTGTGGGTTGCCTTTCAAGAGAATGAAAACACAAAACTCATCAAGAGGCTAGATAGTCATATCAGTAGGGGCATGTGACTGTCAGGCAGAAGCTCAGGGCTGTGCTTTCTTCACTCCCAAGCTAGTGGCTTCCTTCAGGATGTCCCAATATCCCAGGTCTGCTGTGGAGAAGCTCTGTCCTCCCAATCTGTGTCCTGAGGAAATGGTCAGTGAGAACCAACTTCCCTTGCACTTCTGGTGATTTATCTTTGGCTAAAGAAAGCTGCAGACCAAAATGAGAAATCATTTGGTAAGTCTTTGGTCATATAAACATTTGTGGAGAAATTAAGGAGAAAAAGCAGAACCATCTGTGTGAGAACAAAGAGAATGGACATTGCTGTCAGTGACTGGGGGCAGCCATCTTTAGAATAAGGACTTCTGCCTGGAAACTTTCAGGATCTTGATTAGCTAAATCACAAGAATTTTTTAAAAGCTTGTTTTAAACATTTAACTGGTACATTGCATATAGTTTCACTCATTTAAAGATTTTTTACTCCCCAAATATCATAGTTTTATGTATTATTCTTGTTGGAATAGACCAGCTTCCCTGATCATTCATTTCTTATCTGCATGTAAACAACATATAAAATGTTTGCATTTGAGAAAGATCTATCTTCACAGTGATTGCCCAGGACATTTGGTTTTGGTTTAATCATACAAAAATATGACAAACACCACTGACAAACTGAAGGTGTCAGAAACAAAAATTAGCTCAACTGGGCACAGTGGGTTAAAGCGCAGCACTGCAAAGCTAGAGGCAACCCTTCCCTTCAGTACAAGTTCAATCCCCAGTTGACCAGAGAGGTGACCCACATGGTGCAGCAGACTTCTGACCCTCTCACTGCTCCACTCAGCAGTGTACTTCACTAGATCTGCCTGTTCTGCTCCCTACTCTGTCTTTGGTGAATCCTCTCACTGTCCCTGTACCTCTGGCCTGTACCCCAGTTCTGTATTCATAAATAAAATAAATCTTTAAAAAAATTAGCTCAATCATCTGTCCTTGTTGACATGCTCACAATTGTAATTTTTTCCACTATATTTTATTTGATGGAGAGACAGAAAGCCCTTCCTTATGCACCAGTCTCTGCTCTCTGATAGGCAAATTATTATTTTCTTTGTTTTTATTTTTATTTTATTGATTTTAATATAATAGTTTATTTTTATATAATTTTGTGCTTTTTTCCACCTCAGTTGTAATCCCAGTGGGCTTCCCATCACCATGTGCCATCACCATAGTCCAGAGCACTTTTCTCCCCACCCCATTTTTTATCCCATTCTCCACTCCACCACTGCAAAATGTCTCTGGTATATTGTTGTACCTTATTACTGTTTCCTGCCCCGCCCCCCCCCTTCTGGGTCCTTTATGTTCCTACTATGAGAGAAACCATCTGGTATTTTTCTTTTTCTTTCTGGCTTATTTCACTAAGCATGATCCCTTCTAGCTCCATCCATTTTGCTGCAAACGGCATGAGTTTGTCTTTTTTGATCGCTGAGTAATATTCCATTGTGTATATGTATCACATCTTTTTAATCCAGTCATTTACTATTGGATATTTGGGTTGATTCCATGTCTTTCCTATTGTAAATAAAGCAGTAATGAAAATGGGGGTGCATGTGTCTTTTTGAATCAGTGTTTCTGTGTCTTTTGTGTAGTAGATAGCTAAGTAATTTTTTACACAGCTCCAACTAGCTACTCAATCACCTCAGAAAAGCTGTTCATTATAAACATCGTTTAAATGGAAAAATCAAGAAGCAGCAACTGAGCCCAAAATTAGGGAATGTCTTGTGCATGGTTATGTCAGATGTTGCAAATACACTTTCTTTCCTAACTGCTGTGGATCTCTGGACCTCTGTTTTCTCATCTAGCAAATGACAACCTTGAAAGAAGCAATTTTCAGAGTTACCCTCAGGCTCTTAGAGTCTTGAATCTATCCAAGCTCTGTACAACCATGGTTGGAATGCATCCAACCTGACCAGGATGCAAGGAGATGAGTTTTCCTAAATCAGACCCAAGACAGGGGCCATGCACCCCGAGAGAGGTCAGGTGACTGCGCAGTGTTGACCAGACATGGGTGCTCACTGGGATGCAAGTGGAGACGTTGCACCAGTAATTCTAGCACTTGCCCCTCAGAACTTCTTCACTATGCTGGATACCTGGGGGTCCACAAATAGAGTGTGAGCTCCCCATGCCCTTTTAGCTCCTTTCACCCACTCCCCTTTCCCTTAGGATGGAAAGTCCTGGAGCAGGGAATTGTAAGAGTTGAAAAGAGTCTGTTCTGAGCAGGGAGGAGGTTTGATACAGGGAAACCAAGCAGAGCCCCCTCTAGTTACTCTCTCACAGATGTAGTTCATGGACTCTGAGGGAAGGGACACTCAGCATCTGGATCATGGACAAAGAAATGGCAGAGAGGGCTGACTTTGGTGGGGTGGGGACATTTATCAGTAAGCGCTTAAAACGAAAAAAGGAAGGATGGGTTTTATGAGTCATTCTCCTCTCCTTTTTTCTTTACATAGATCTGGCTGCAGCAGGACAAGTAGCCTGTTCCTGAATGGCCTAGAGATGGAAGGAGTTTCCAGAAAGGCAGGTGGCTCCGAGGTCTATGGGAAGCTATTACTTCTACACTGTGCTTTATCCTCTCCCTTTGCTGATCCTCTCTGAGAGCCAGGGGGACAGGGTGAGAATGGGGCAGACAGGCAGCCTCAGGGAGTCACATTATACCTGCAATTTAAGCCAGTCTTTAAAAGAAGCAAAAGAACCCTTTGAAGATTAAACCAAATGAGGAGGAATTCCTAGTGTACTTCCCAAACCCCCAGAAACAGAGGCATTTTACCAACCTTTTTTACTAAAGATCTGTGGCATCAATAAAAATGAATTAATTCTCAAAATCCTTTATTGGCAGGCTGCTGTATGTTTGTAAAATGGACTGAAATGCCTGTTTCAAAAAATTTTTTCTATAAGCCTCAAAATACACTTGCAACTTCTCCTTGCCCATGCGATCTCATTAAATTTCAGATGTCAAAGGAAGTCATGCTCAACCCATTTTTTAAACCCTTTTTGTTAGTTTAGAAGATCTCAGCTGCCTGATGCTAAGTGCCAGGCTCTGCCTTTGCCTGCACTGCTCTGAGAAGGCTGTGTGGTGGGAGGGGAGCATCAGGGAGGGGAAATATAGGGGGGATGGCAGGGGACTCTCATGTCCCAGCTGATTCAGGGGTTGGGCGCAACTGTTCTGTCCCTGCTATCTGTATGACCCAAATGCCCCACCTACTTTTCCAAAAAGCAGGAAACTGGACCACTCCCTCCTGCCCCCTCAGTCACTTGAAGACTCTTTCTTGGGTGTAGGTACATGCACTGCCAGGCAGGGCAACAGGAATGCTGGGAGAAGAAATCACTAGGCCGGGCAGATCTCACTTTCCTTCCTTTACAGCTCATGGATCCCAGAAGGACTTCAAATGGAGGGCCCAACAGACATGCTTCCCCCAGGGCTCAGGGCTTCAGTGCTCCGTCAGCCATTACCCAGTCAGTGGAAAAACTCAGCCCAGCTCCAGAGAGCAGAGTAGCAGGAAGTCATGCAGTGACTGGAAAGAGGACCGGGTGCCCTCCTAGGCTGAGGAAGTAGGGGGGCAAGGGGGTGTAAAACTAGCAGTGCCACATTCTTTGTGGTAGGAACATGGGGCCTTGTAAGGAATGTGTCGCCTCTCTGCTGTTATTTCCATCCTCTTTCCTGTTTTTGTAAAATCGTGGAACCCATTGATTTTTCTCTTACCACTGATGGATATGTTCGCTAATTTGCTAATAATATTGCCTTCAACTGACAGGAAGGAAATTGTATTTGGTTACTTGATTCTGTTTCACATGCCAGTCCCGTGGGAGATGGGGGTGACTTGACTGTGATTAATGGGATAATTTCTTGCAAAAGAGTGGGTCTCCTTCTCATTTATCTCTGGGCTTTCTCTTTTGTTTATTCCCACCCATCTCCTGGGACATTCTTCAGCATCTTGGGGGTTTAAGGACAAATGGAATGAGGAGACTTTTCTCACTTTCTGTGCTGTTCTAAATCCCCATTGTCCACTTTTCTAGAAAGGTCTATGTTATTTTTACTTCCCATTCAGCTTGCTGTTATGATCCTTTGAAGAAAAAAAAAAGCAGTGCATGAAGAAGATAATTCTTTCAGGTACATGCTGGCCTTACTGGATTTGAATTGTGGTTGGGAAGACAGGGACACAGGATGGTAGAAACTGAGATGTGGAAATAATCTAAATTGTGAAGTTGGGGGTCCCTTTCTAGCAATGAGGAGAAGCAGGGACTCCCAGGATGAAAATGATTTTTGTTTTCCCTAGGGAAGGAAAGGATATTCTACCAACAAGGACAAATAGGGTGTCAGTTTGTGTAACTAGAACAAACACTGAACTTGGAGTTAAAGGACTGGATTTGAAATCTCAGCCCTGCTACTTACTAGCTTTGTGACCTCTCGGAAATAACTTCCTTGAGTTTCAGTTTCTCATTACCCAATAGAAACAGTAATCTACAGAGGTAGTTTTACTTGCAAATAACTGAAAACCAATCCAAACAGGCTTAAATAGCAGGGGAAAAGATCTGGTTTATGACTACTAAAACATCCATGAGTGGCAAAGTTTCAGCCATAGTTTGGTCAGGGATTGAAATGTGTTTCTCCTGGAGTCTCTTATTTCTGCCCCTTTTCATTCACTTTCCCCTTGGGAGAAAAATGGCAGCAGCAGTTCTGGAATCCCGGCTGTAGAGAGCTTCTCCTCCCCAACCCCGTGAAGGAAACTGGTGTAACTTACTCTGTCAGGAAAAAACATCGCAAGCTCACTCTTCAACTAATGAACTGGTCGAACGAATACTGAGCTCTCATTTTCTTAGGTCTGAGTTAACTTGTTTTTCTTTATTCCAAGTAGCAAGATGGATAGAATTGTTTGGTTGAGACTGGTGTGTGTATGTGTGTGTGTGTGTGAAAATGCCATCTAGACAACCCTGACTGGGGTTGTATACTGACATATACTAGTGTTTACTGGTGATGTCAACTAAAAGTAGCAGATCCATGAAAGCTTAAAGGGAGAATTTAATAATTAAGTATATATGAATGTAGGAGAGACCCTAACATTCCTCAAATCTGAATTTGTGATGAAATGTCTTCTATTAGTTTTTTACTGCTGTATAACAACTTATTACAAATTTAGTAGCTTAAACAATACTTCATTATTAGCTCACAGTTCTACAGGTTAGAAGTCTTGGCTTATTGTAACTGGGTTCTCTGCTCAGGGTCTCACAAGACTAAAATCAAGGTGCCAGCCAGGCTGCACTAATACAAAGCCTGTAAATTGTGTAGAGAATTCCTTGCAGTGACAGGAGTGAGGTCCCTGTTTCCTTGTGGGCTTTCGGCAAGGGTCCACTCCAGCTCCATAGGTCCCCTTCAACTTCTAAGCCAATAATGAATCCCTTGCATTGAATCATTCTCATGTGTGAAATCTCACTGGCCTCTAGACCAGGTTTATTGGGCTAATATGCTAGGTCAGGCATTTAATAATTTCCATTTTTGCTGAGCTCAAAACCAATGACTTAGTAGCTTTAACTCCATCTGCAAAATTCTTTATATGTGTGTTGGTTTATGCACACAGTTATACACAAAATCTCTCTACATAATAATATCTGTCACTCAGAATGCAATCTATCCCCTCATATCTGTAGTTTCTGCTTATACTGAAGATAGCAGGGGATAAAAGTTGTGGGGCCCATTTTGGAATTCTGGCTATTAAGTGCTCCCAGAATGAAGACCCATTATAACATAGTTTGGTGGCATAGTAAGTATTGTTGAAGGAATGAGTGAATATTGTGTCCAAGACCCCTCCAGATCTGGCCCATTCTTATTTCCTGCACACACACACACACACACACACACACTCCTGGGTTAACTGAGCTAGACTCTTGGATCTCAGCTGCCCTGACCTCTTTGATCCTCTAAGCCTGGGTCAGGTAGCCTTTGCCAAAAGCTCCCTTAAGGACTCATACCATAGCATTTATTGCACCAAGAAAACGCCCCTCAAGGGCTTGGGAGCAGGGAAAGCAGGAACTCATATCCTCAAACTGGTTTGAAATGTGGCCAGCCATGAATTTTGGCACCTAGTTTTCCAAATACTCAGACTCTGTAATGCCAGCCACACCTCTCGGTCAAGAGTTCCTTCAGTGCTTGACTTTAGAACCCATTTGGCTTTAGATTCTGCTTTTATTAGCTTTCTCGTGAGGTGAGGAGAGCTTAGGTTTAAACACACAACATGCCATATGGTTGGTAGATGCAGGGCGCCGTGTGGGGTTTGCTATGAGGCAGTTGCATGGGGATGTTTTCACTTTGCAGCCAGGTTTTAAAATGTACTAAACGAATGTTCACCTTCCTCTTTACCACCTGCAAGTCTCCCTGCGACACAGTGGCAATGGGTGCCAATGAAGAAAGCTGTACAAATCTTTCTTCCTGTTTAACAGGACAATTCCTTTTCAGAAAACCATGTACTATTGCCATTCAACAGACCATTAGTGCTGAGAGCCAGCATGGATGGATGAGATCAGCACAGTTCACGCTTCACGAAAAATCCTGAACTGGACAGTTTTAGTTGTTTGTGAACTGGGATAAGCTCCTTCGCAACCATAGACACTGCTGGGCTCTCGGGGCCAAAAAAAAAAAAAAAAAGCAAACAGTCTTTGTCCTGCTTTTGTTTTTGTGTTGTTGCTAGTTTGAGGGTAAAGAGAGAAAGGGATGTAAAGCAAAGACACTTATCTTGACTTATTCGAACAGAGGTGATACAGAACAGAGGAAGGAGCCGGGGTGAACACTGACTCTCATCTAAAATCTGAGTGGGAGTCTGTGGTGGGAAGGGAGACAAGAAAGGGAGATGGGTGTGGGAGCAGTGTTGAATAAAGTGATAGAGGCAAAGGTAGGAAGGGAGAGAGGAAGAGAGAGGTGTGGTTTGCAGGCCGCAGCCCAAGGCTTTGCATAGACGCGGCTGTTGCTCAGGAAGCCAGGGCTGAGTACTGAAGAGGGGAACAGGAGTAATGGAGCCATGGG
Source organism: Condylura cristata (assembly GCF_000260355.1). Classification (NCBI taxonomy): domain Eukaryota; kingdom Metazoa; phylum Chordata; class Mammalia; order Eulipotyphla; family Talpidae; genus Condylura; species Condylura cristata. The sequence continues at coordinate 17,674,216 of NW_004567115.1, forward strand.
CCTATGCAGCAGGAAGCAAGGGCTTTATTAGTTCAACCAAATGTATTTAGGGAAGAGGTACAACTGGACTGGGAACAGGAACCTCTTCCTTGTTTGCGCAAATTTCCTTATTGAATTAGATAGAAGAGTTCACCGATCTTTGAATGACGAAATTTTATTGAGTACTTACGACTTGCCAAGTGTGGTGCTAACAGCTTCATATACACCTTCTCATTTTTTCTCTCAAAGCAATGCAATAGATTAAGTCTTATGTTATGACATTCTCTTATTTATCTTTGTATTTCTTTTTATTGAGGTAACACTGGGGTTTACAACAACATTTTCAAATGCCCATTCTTTAATTAATTAATTTATTTATACATACAAGAACTGGGGTGTAAGCCAGAGGAGCAGGGGATAAGAGGATTCAGCAGAGGCAGAGTGGGGAGCAGAACAGGCAGATGGACTGAAATACACTGCAGCAGGTGAGACTAGAGAGGTTTGCAGGGCCATGAGAGTCACCCTCCTGTCCCGGGATTGACCTCAGGCACAGTGGCTGGTGATAGCTTGATAGTCCTGAGGTTTAACCCCTGCACCACCTGAGAAGCCCCTGCCCATCCTTTTAGATGAGGAGCCTGATGGTTAAAAGACAAAGGGTTTATGTGACTGGTCTTGAGTTTCCCATCTGGCAGAATTGGGATTTGACCCCTCTCAGCTGGAAATGACCTGGGTTTTGAAGTCAGATTGATCTGATGTCAAACTCTTGTTCTGAATTTTGCTAAGCCCAGTAGTTTGCTTAACTACTCTGGGTCTTACTGTCTATGTCTAAAAGCTGGTCATGATAAAGCACAGGTTATTTTCATATGATATAGCAAAAACTTACCAAAATGTTTTCAGACGTCCAGCACAATTCCTATTACATATCAGGGACGCAGTGAATGATTAAGTTGGCATTTTAAGACACCAGGCTCCGTTCCTTACAAGCATCTCTAATCCAGTCAATCTGTGTGTCAGGGCCAGAGGTCAAGGCTGTTTCCTGCATTACATTTTTTCCAGTTCCTTGTCCCATCTGCTCTTACATTTCCTCAAAGGATATGACCTTTACTCATGACCTTACATTGTATGGGGAGGTCACAAAAGGTCTCACGCAGACTGAAGAAGCTCAAAATTTAACACAAAGCATCGCACAAAGAAACTAAAGGCCACCATGTATATCTTCTAAATTAGCGACCAAGTCCAATGAGCAGTACCAGGGGAGGAGTGTGAAGAGCAGGTTACTTTCAAAGCCGTGATTGCGGGTTGTTGCTTTCATCCCAGCAGATTGTATTAAGCAAGACTATGAGGACCGCACGGGCAGGTTGTTTTAGGGAAGGTTAACTCTGAAGAGACACCGTGACCAACTGAAAGAGAAAACACACGGGGCAGCTAAGACGTGAAGAAAGCCGTTGTTGGTTGGGGTACACACAAGTCTTCCGCAGAGGGGAGGACCGGGAAGAGATGGCTCGCTCTTTTTTTTTTTTTTCCATAACTTAACATCTACTTTATTTATTTTTATTTTTCTTTAAATATAATAGTTATTTTTACATTATCTTGTACATTTTTTTTTCCATCTCAATTGCAATTCCCGTGGGTTTCCCATCACCGAGTCACCCATGTGCCGAGATGGCTCTCTTAACCAGGCATGCTCTCTACTTTCAGGCCCACCATGAGCGGCAGCTCTGCCCCTCCGCACCTCAGGCTCCCGGGAACCGACAGTTTCCTTAACAGAATCCCCTGGCACATACTTGGCTGCACGGGAAGGCATGGGGCCATCTTTAGTTGACAGCATAGATAAGCTGACTTCCAATTCCCTGTAAGGAAGTGTACTTTGTACCTTGTGACTAACAAATACACTCCAAAACCTTGGCAGAAAGACACTACCCTAGGCACAATTGTTGGAGGAGAGGCAATTCTTAAATTCTTTTCCTGGTTGAAGACATTGCCTGGGATTGAGTCACATGACCAAGAGTGGGGTTCCTGGAAGAAGTTGCGGGGCCTTCAGATGAACTGTTTTCATGAAAAACACCTTCAGGTGACAGGACATCCTGTGACAGGGGCCAGCACAAGGCTGCTGGTCAGCGCCGAGTACCTCCCCTGCTCAGGAAGGGCCTGCACTCCACTCTGGCCTCAGTGGCCACACCTTCCCTGAAAGACTTGGCTGGCGAGGCAGCCAGGTTTCCTTTCAGGTCCATAAACGTTTGAATTAGATGATTGGCTCAGCTATTACAAGCATATGTGTTACTAGTTCGTTCTTGACTCCATTTCAAATTTCTTCTTAAATCCTTCTTTTTCATGGCTGCCTCTTGTCCGGCTTTTATGCCCTTAAGAGCTACTTTCAGCTTTTCCTGGAAGAAGATATTGTTGAGCCTCCCTGCCCTTTCCTCTCTTTTCAGCCTACAGGTCTTTGCAGATGAGGCTTCCTTTGCTTGGAAAATCCTTGCTTTCCTGTCCTCTTCCTTCCGTCTCTGCATTTCCCACCTGTCCCCCTTGACATTCCTGGACCTCTGCCCTCTTTTACTTCTACCTCAATATCGTTTCCTCTATAGGTTAGAGGCTCTTCCACATACCCCCTGTGCCTGCAGCCCTCCCCTTTTCCCCCTCACTCTTTCTTCATGGCATGTACTGTTTTCTTAACTGTTTCCCTGCCAGAAAAATACACCCTGGGCCAACATGTCTGTATCTGTCTTCTTCTGAGTTGCCTTTGCAGGACCCAGTCACTGCATTTAAACATGCAACAGATTATTTTGTCACTGCATTTTAAACATGCAACAGATTATTTGTTACACATTATATTATTTGTTATATGAGTGAGAGGGGTTCTTTTGCTGATGCTCAGTTTTTATCTGTTTTTAAAAGCACACTAGTCACCAAGATTGTTGTGAGGATTCAGGAGAATGAATCATGTAGAATTTCTAGTACAGAGCCTGCCAAATATAAGGTGTCCTCTCACCTTCTGCCTCATTTCCTGGAAGTGATTAATTTCTTAGCACATAATTAAACATAAACCAAATCCTTTTGGGGAACAGTACACAATTGTCTCTGAAAGGATAAGATATAAATATAGAGAAAATGATTAGGAATGGTTTCTTGTAGAAATGGAGCTTTGTGAAACATTTAAAAGCATGAATACTTCAGTCAAGAGCCAGCATTGGAGAAAAGTAGTGAATGGTGGGATGGGGGTCGGTGGGACAGAGGGGAAAATCCAGTAAACAATCCCCTTCCATACTTTCCTAGGAAACTATGATTTTCATGAGGCAGCTTTTACAACTGCTGTAAAGATGGGGTACAAAGGCAGTGGGCACTCCCTGGGGTTCCTCTAACATTTTCCCCAGCTCTGGTGCTCCAAGAGGTGGATGCAGTCCTTTTAATGCTTTTATATTCTGTTGCTTCTCCTCCAATTATTTGTTAATGTCACCCAAACAAATAATTTAACATACATTGTTGTATACTCTTTGCAACTGTGGCTTTCCAAATACATTCCTGGTAACCAATGTATAGCACCTCCTACAGGGCAAGTCTGGAACTGTAACTCGAGTCTCTGGAAAATAAAAGCTAATCTATTGAGTAGTTTCAGGAGGGGGTGGACGTGGTCTCCTTTCTGGGGGTTTCCTCAACTGCTTGCTCTTCCCATGGGCTAATGGAGGCCAGAATAAGGTTTGAAGGGACTAGGTACCCACCTCTCCACATCTTGGCTTTCTTGCCTCTTTTTAACATGGAGAACTAAATACTTAAATGCGGCTATTTTTTAGTTCAAGTGGAAACATACTTTTTAAACACAGTCCTAGCTCAGGGCTATGGAGATAGCAAGCCCTTAATAAATATTTATTGTTCGCTTGTTTTTGAGTCCTTAATCTCTGGAACCAAATGTAACGAGAACTAGGAACCTTTATATATATTCACACACACACACACACACACACACACACACACACATATATATATATATATATATATATTCCTATATATATGTTTCTACATGTGTGTGTGTTCATATAGATATATACATATATATGTGTTGTATACATATATATGTATATGTGTGTGTGTGTGTATATAAAACAGAAAAGAGAGGTCCTGAGCAACGAATATTAAAAGAAGAAGAAACGATTTCTTTTATGGTCAGTACGAACCATAAAAGAGTACCAGGAGTCTGTTCTTACATAGTGTCTAAGATCTAAGTTTTCCATACTGAAAATGGAGATATACAGACACCAGAAGATTATACCACCAGTTCACTGCTCAAGTTCAGCTGTACAAGCATGGAACTGGCTGGAAAACTCCTGTGCCACTTATTAAAACAATAGTTCCTCAGGACACTATAGAATTTCACTAATAAGTGGCTGAATGTATGTTTAAGCCCAGTAATAATGGCTAGCAAACTAGGAGGTACTTACACTTAATTATACCTCTAGCGTGTAGGTTGGCACAGAGGGAGGCCTTAATTATCGATGTGTTATGACCCTGCTTTACATATAACAAATGGCTTTAATGTGGCTATTCATGTTATAGTTTCAACATCTTGGTAATTAGGAAGTGGAAAATAAGTATAGCGGAGGGAGCTGTCAGTTTCTTGAACTTTATGTATGACCTTTGTGCAAGTTACAGAGATTCTTGGCCAAGGGAGGTAAGACTTGCCTTGACTAAAAGACTGCATGGTGCAGACGTCCAGGCTGTGAAAGGCTAAAGAAGAGAGCTACTCACAGCACTATTACCATTTACTTACAAGCCCTTACTGAATAACAACTATGTGCTGAACATTGTAATCATGTGGGATTTTGGTGAACAAAACAGATTCAGATCCCTGCCTTGGGGGATGGAGCCTGTGTGTGAAGCTGGTTCAGTTATGGGATCCAAAGAGTTTGGAACTGGCTCAGGTGGTTCCTAGGATATGAGCAGTAAGCGGACTGCCCTGTCCTGCAGAGTATTTTCAACAACATGGATGAAGACATAAGCTACATGTGACTGGTTCTGCAGGCAGCTAAAGGGGGCACCTGGCGGGTGGTAAGCCATTTCTTTACTTGATTTCTCATCCTCACCACTAGCTTGCATGTAAGATTTACTGGATTTCACATCCAACTTGTCTTCCCTCCCTCTGAAAATACAAGGCTGAAGATGGTATAATTAATATTAGGTGAGGGAATGAGTCTCCCTAAAGTCTTTCTCATCTGCATAAATGAGTTTAAACTAACAGTTTGGTGGGGTTAATAAAGCAGTAAGGTCTAATGCACAATATTTAGAGACTTGAATTCTCCTGGCACTATTTTTGATGCATTTTCTATTTCTGTGATTACTTCCTGCCGTTTATGAGATTTCTGCTCTTCCCTGGTACTCTGGAGGAAGTTGTCTTTAAATGCAAGATTAATAAATTTAATAGGCAAGTCTAAGGAGTAAAAGGATTTCATATGAAAGTTACTCTTGGGCAGAAACAGCTATGGCCAAGGTGATTTAGGGGTTGAGCTCTGTTCCAGTTCTCTCTTCCTGTGTAATAAACTAACCCAAACCCAATAGTGTAAAGTTACAATCATTTTATTATACTCACAGATTTTATGAGTCGAGAATTTGGACTAGGCATGTCAGGGATAATTTGTCTCTATTCCACAGTTTATCTAGTAGAACTGGAATGGTTGGAGATGACTCAGATGTCCAATAAAATGGAGGTTTCTTCGGTCACGTTTTCTAGCCTTCAAGTGGAGATGACTAGGAGACTGGCCTCAGCAGGGGATGTCTGATCACAGAATGGCCCCTCAGGGTAGCAGCATTTCTTAGGGGGCAGCCTGAAGCTCCAAGAGCATGTGTTCTAACCAAGCAAGGTGAAAGGCTTGGTGTCGCTTCCCCAGAATCTGGTCAAAGCAGTCACAGCTCCTCCAATTCAAAGAGAGGAAGCATAAACCTCAACTTATGAACTGATGATACAGGTCAATGCATTTGTGACCATATTTAAAACCATCACATCCCCAAAGGGCCTGTCCCTCTCTCTTGGTTTCTAACTTAATTCTTACTACTGGAGAAACTTCCAATTTGTAGAGGAAAATGTGGAAGGAGGATATGACTAGTGAATCCAGCTCTTTGAAAGGCTGCTTAAAAGAGGACAGTTATGCAAGAGATGACAGCCACAGCCTAAAGGACAGCACTGAAGACCAATGAGCAATGTCAGAGCACAACTTACTAATGGGGAAAGATATCTGTCAATAGCTGAGCTGACAAGTAAGAATGAATTATGTGATTTTTAGCTATTGATTAAACCCAAGTCAGGTATGTTCTTGGAGAGCTTCAGGCATTGTCTGGGAGGCTGGATGCTATGACTTCTTTAGAAAAGCAAGGGATATAAGGAACCACATGTCAGAATCCTTACCACAGACATGGGAATAATGAATTATGAATACAAGGCTTCAATTGTCTTTGTTCGAGTCACCTTTTAAGTCCATGATTTCAGGGATATTGGGAAGGCCAGATGGTACCTCCCTTTAATGCTCCTCTTTTATCAGTGGCTTTAAATCCCCAATGAGAGAAGAATTCTTTTTAATTTCAGTCTTTGATGCTTATTAAAATGTAGTATCCTAGGAGAAGTGAGAGCTGATACCCTTTTCCGTAACTTACAATTTAACGGGGACATATTTCAAGTCTTAGTCTGTGAGCATAATTTAACATAGAGACAGGGCAATGAGTTTCCAAAAAGATGCAGGAAAGATCTTAATGGAGAGAAAGGATGATGCAGGAATTGGGAAGAAAAACATCTGGGAAAACTGAAGGGGGGGTGTGTGCTGGGCAGGTCACCCCCATGGAGGGCTGATTTCGTTACTTTAAGCAGATAAGAAACCAGTTTCCTGAGGAAACCAGCAGAAAAGTGGGTGTCCTGTTCACTGCCTTTTCTGCACTTGAGAAATGTAACAATGTGCTCAGCTAAGAGACCGCAAACCCCCGCTTCCTGCTTGGAGCAGTGGAGGGGGCTGACCCTCCTCATCTGTTCCTGTCCCCACACTCTGTACAGCAGTGATGGTCTGAGACCTGGTCCATTTTCTGAGAAGTTGTGTCAGCCTCTGTTTAAACAAAGTTAAAAAAAAAAACAAACAAAAAAACCAATTATAAATGTCCAATGCAGGAGAAGCCAGAAAGGGGAAGGCAGAAATGGTGCCAGCGGCAGACAGCCAAGGGGGAAAAGGCTTCAGGTTGTTCGCCTTTGATTGGGTCATTTAAAAAATGACCTCTTTAGAAGGGCCACAGATAGCTGAGATTCTAAGGGAGGCTGTAATGTGACAAAAGCAACCCTAACTACAGAGAAGAAGAAACACTGACTCCTACACTTCCCTCATGCTGTACCACCCACTCATCCCTAAGAATTTCTGCACAAAGCGGGTGAAGTTAGATGTTCCACTGCTGCCTTTTCCTTCGCTCACAAAGCCTGAGTGCGCCCCAGCAAAACCAGCTGTCAGGAACGCCTTTGATGTTCATCATTTGCATCTTAATGTGATGTAAAGACAGTGGGCTGCCTCCCTCAGCACTTTTCAGTTTTAAGGCTGAATTTTAAGGGCAGAGTGAGCGATTGTCCTTGGAGAGGATGCCAGCTTGGGAGGTGCCCTTGGGCAGAACTGGGATGGGCAGGTGGCCATAGCTTGTAGAGCAGGCAGCTACCACTTTCATTTCTGGGAAATAGGGGGGCGCTTTGGGGTCCTACACTGGCTCAGTCATGAGAGGCCAGGGGTTGGGGCTCTGGTTTGGAAGCTGCACCCTGGATGGCACCTAGTATGTAGGGGCTCACGCTCTGGTCTCACACACTCCTCTGCCCCAGCCTTTCCTCCTGTGGTCTATAGAAAGCCTGGCTCCCTGGGAATCTGCATCACAAACGCACAGGCCACAGGGAGCTAAGTGTACAGGCCTTTCCAGCTGCAAGAATTTTGACTGGGTTGTAAATAGACAAACATGAAACCAGAGGAGAAACCTAAAAAGAAACTGCATGCTCTTCATATTCTAGACCCGTGAAGATCTGAGGATGGAAAGTCCCAAGTACCGCCAAGTGCTATTTATTTTCATCAATACATGTAAAGCTGAGGCCTGCCTCTGATAAGCATTGCCAATAAGCAGCTCTACAGGATCACAGATAAGTCAGTGGTCCCAGAGGCCCCATAAGGCTATTTTCCTAGCATTTACCTTCTCCAAGTCATAGACGTCACAGTGTTGTTCTAGTGGAGATTGAACATCCCTGAGATAGTGAATTCTATTATTAGATGATGGAAACCAAATTTAATAAACAACATCAAACAGATACCATCCTTTGCTTTGCCTTTTTTTTTTTTTTTAAATTTCCCCTCTCTCTTTCCTTTCCTTCTTTCTTCCTTTCTTTCTCCAACAGTTATTGAATTAACAGGTCTGTGCTATGAGAAGCTTTTAAACTTTCACTAGCACAATTATAATGTGATATTCAACAAATCCATTCTAAAATGACCATTTGGTAGGATTAGGGGGAAAGAATCAGTGGTTCCAAAGATTCACTTAGCATAGATCTCCATAGAGAGGAAAAGTCTTAGAACTCAGTTTGTACAAATTTAAATATGACTCAGGAGAGAAAGCATTTTTTAATACATGAATTTGAGCTATGTAAAACCCTCAGCAATAAACAGGACTTATAATACTATCACAGGCCAATAAACAAGAATGAAGTGTGAAATAATAGCATGCAAATAGCCAATATCCTACTCAATAAGATAATAACTCTATTGCTCAATATACACAGAATTTCAAACTGGTCATAGAGGGTGCAATTGTAGGATTCTGCAAGGTCATATTTGTGTGGGCTTGTGCAGCCTTGACATTGAGAAAATAAAAGTTTCACTTATTTCTTAGAGAAAAGACAGTCTCCCATTTTGCATCCATATTAATCATAAAGCATCTTAGCCAGGCAATTTTCCTTTAATATTTGTCATGAAGACTTTGCATTAAAAAAAAAAAAAAGCCAGAATTCCTGCATGAGCTCTAAAGTAAGGTTTTAGATGTCTATCTAAAACCAGATAGATAGATCACTAATATGTTTCATTTTCTCTTTCCTTATAAAAATTGGAGAAATGGTTGGTGGAGCTGTCAGGGAGTAACATATTTGACTTCTTAAGGAGGGATGCTCTAGTGAATGAAAATGGCATTTATAGGAAATGTATTTGTCACTGGGGAATTTCCTTGCTGCAATGGTACCTTGCTGCAATGGTAGCTTGCCAAGCAAACTATCCCACACATCTTAGAACAGAGGGACTCAGACAGGAAAACATAGTTTGCTGAATTCATTTGAATGCACAGTGAGAAGTCAGGGGAAGGCAGATGAGGTAGGGATAATGTGGGATTCCCACTACCTAATCCTTAGTTACATGATGTTCTTACGAGCAGTATCTCTCTGTCTCACAACCTACCCCAAAGATTATGAATTATGCAGATGAGAGAGGAGACTGATGTAGGAAAATTCAGCAAGCAGAAGGTGCCAGAAACAGCACAAGTTTGTCCTATCCTGAAAACATAAATCAATAGCTATAGTTTGTCGATTAACCTGATAAACAGATAAAATGTAGATTTTATCTACATTTCTACATGTGATACCTGACAGTTTTTTTACTAATTGGTAATCCACTTGAGGCCATATCTACACTGAGTATCTCCTACTTTTCATGTATATTGAGAGTTTCATGAGTATTCGTTGTTTCTTGGTTATTTCCTATCTATGTTCAGCAATATAAACTTTACTAACTGTATCCATGGCTCACCTGTCTCATAGGGTACTAACTTATCTCTACCTAACAAAATTTAGGAATTATGTCTAAATGTCTCAGGAGGTATTTGCTATTCATTATCTATACCCCATATAACTTTTGTTATCCAATTTACTTATTTTTCTTGGCTTCTATAACAGAATTGAATATTCTCAGCAAGTACAACAAATACACATCAATGTGCCCATTCCTTTAAGTGTTGATTCCCATATGTTGATGTATCTAGGTTCTAGAAAGCATTTATCTATCTATCCCTTCTTCTACCCACTGAGGCAACAACTATTTGGTGAGTGCCTGTTAATTGCCAGGCACCAGCTTCTTTGTAGGAATCTGAGATGAAGACGATTCAGTCTGGCCTGAAAGTGTTGACATTTTAGTACTGAGGAGAGACAAAAATGAATATTGACAATGAAGTATCACAGGTTTTGTGATAAACTTTTGTCTAGAGATCAGTGAGAGAAAAGAACAAATGGTCCTGACTTCGGGGATGTGTGGGTGGGAGAGGTCAAGAGACAAGGCTTTTTAGAGGATGTGCTGTCAGAACTGAATCTTGAGATGAATCTGTTTCTCAGGCGGGAGGGGAGAGGACAGCATTCCAGGCAGAAGGAGTTGGTGAGCCCAGCCAAGGAGACCTGAGGACATGTTGAAGGGTGTCCTGTTAAGAAGGGCAGCACAAGGAGGAGGCCAGATCGTGAGGTACCTTGAATTCCAAGGGAATGTGAGAATAGTCTGCCATTTAAATGCTGAATCCCAAACTCTTCATAGTATGGAGATAAATTCCCATGTGGTCATAACTTACTTCTCACAACCTCTTCTTCCTGGCATCAATGAGAGTGGATAACCTTAAACCCAAGAGTAATTTTTGGGAAAATAGGAGTTCATTGCTAGAAGTGCTTAGCCCTCTGCCTGTCTCCTTGAAGGTCCCTCATGAATGGTAAGACCATAAAATTAATCAAATGGTGAACATCGTTTCCCAAAGGGCCCTGTGAGTCGCAGTGGCTTTTGATTTATCAATGACTTGATCATTTGCAGAACATCTAGTGACCTTCAGAAAAACATTCAGATGGTAACATTTGTCTCTCTTAGAACAAAAGAATTTATAATCCTAACCTGGACAGATAGCCCGTACATAAGTCATATCTTGAAGTTCCCTGGAAATAACGATGATAATGCCTGTGATTTTGTAGCCTGTCCAAAAAGGAAGAAAGATGCATTCTGTTAAATTTAACAACATTTGGGACAGCAGGGAAAGTTGAAGCCTATGCATTTCTAAGTTAACATCATGTCATATTGGAAGTGCTTATCTTGAAACAATTGCTAAGTGCACTGTGCGACAGTGCTGCGGATCTCAACTGGGTCAAGGTTGCCGAGATGGTGACTTGCCTCTGTTTCACACTGACAGAGAGACAATGGGAAATGTCTGGAGACATTTGTGCTACCAGAGTCTTCAAAACTGGTAGAGGATGGAGGGGAAACTATTACCCTGGGCAGGGCTGGTGGTGTAAGGAAATGATGAGTCAGTTCATCGCTTTGACCCGTGCGGGGCTTTGTTTAAAACTGTGCCGGGTAATTCCTTCAGCCTCAGGAAGAGAAACAACGCTTGTCAATAAATTATAGCGGATGTGGGGAAATCACTCCCAGGGTGAGATCTGGAACTGAATGAGTCCCCTGAGGTCAGTGCCCACAAAAGCAGCTGCCAAAATTTACATTTTTCCATTTGCCCTCTGGTCCAGAGTGGATATAAATCCACATAATGCAGCCTCAGAGTTCCCGCTCTGTTTTTTGTTGGCTGTGCACTGGGATAAGGGTTGGGGGTGGAGGACACAGGACACTGAGCGCCTAGACATGCCTGGCAAATGCAAACTTTATCTTCATAATAAGCTGGCTACGCTCGGCTTCTTTTCTAGATTTCTGGAATTCTCTGGAAAATGTCAGCCCTTTCATTCAAAGTAATTAATTTGCACACAGTGCTCAAACTATATTAAGGGCACAGGTATTTAATTCTATAAAACGATTTCTATTATAAAAATTACATATAAATATGCATTGTAAAATTTTGAAGAGTGTTTAAGTGTAGACAAAGTGAAAATCTTTCCCTCTCTACTTCCTATTCACATCCAATTTTCTGGAGGTTCTAGTAGTAATTTGACATGTATTCTTTCAAGCTGTTTTACTGCTTAGACTATAGTTTCACGGGCTCTGCAATCAGACTGCCTGGCTTTGATTCTGTCTCTGTCACTTAGTGGTAGCCATGATTCCTTAGACAAGTCCTTTGGCTTTTATAAGCCTCAGGGTTGTATCTCTTCAAACTGTGAGGGCTGTAATATGGTATCCCTCCTATAGATTGTCCTGAAGAGCAAGTGAATTTATACACACCGAGTTTATGCCAGATACTTAACAAACATTCAGTGAATTCCTGGGAAAATGGAATTTGATGGACAGTAATTTTGAAAGAAAAAAATTCTTTTGGAGTTTATTTCCAAAGAGTTGGACTTTCAGTTCTGAGTTATTTTCTTGGAATGACAGGTTCTTATTCTTCCCAAGTAATTATAGTTAAAAAAAAAAATCCTCATGGTATAAGAACATAGTCTATGAGGTAAGACAGGCAAAAATGGAAAAATTAGTCCCTCTACTTACTAGTGTTACGACAAAGACACATTGCCTCGGTGTCTTTGCTTATATCACAGAAACAATAGGTTTGTCTCCAAAATCATGAGATAGTGAATGGGAATGATTTTCCCTGGATCAGCAGAAGCACTCAATAGAGATGGCTTGTGCAACATAAAGCAAAAGACTTAATGCTTCTTTTTTTCTGATTTCCCCAGTAAAGGTATAGAAGCTCATGACCACTACATTTGCCAAACAAAATAAAGAGAGATGAATATGCTTCTTTGCTGGTGCTGGGGGTGGCTGGTTCACCCCTATGACCTGCGTCAACTCATCTTTCTTATTTGGGAAAATGTTTTTCAGCAGACACAGCACTTTCCATCATTCAGCTTGACGGAGACCCCATAAAGTGCGTGGGTAGGGAAGGGCTCATCAGCACTGAAAGGGCACTAGTTTTCAGTAATAAAACTGAGTCACAGAGAGCATGCTGCACTTGGCTACGGTCACTAGCACAAGGCAGAGTCATAACTGGACACTGGTCTGTGACCTGGCTGTCCGTCCAGCTCCCTGTTCGAGGCTAGCCAGAGTGTGAAGAGACCAGAGCACAAGTAAGATGGTGCTCTGGAACCAGGTTCAGACCCAGAGTCAGCCCTCAACACATAGGTGGCCTTTGTTATCAGAGCATCTTCAGGAACCACCATTTCTGCCTCTGCCACCATGACTTATCTGAATCTAGATTCGTTTTGCTGAGGCTGATAAGGCTGATCCAAAATTATTATAATGGCAGGGACAAAAAAATCTGTTTTTTTCCTTAACCAAGATGATCTCTATTTGGGGAAATGTACTACTTTTCCTCCTCTATCCCATTCACATATTTTGAGTCAAGAATGATTTTGCCTGAGAAACGTGGTCAGGAGGATTTCATCTATAACTGCATAGGAAGGAAGAGGATAATGGAAATTTTAATGAAAACGCCAACGCAATGAGAATAGGAATAGTTCTTTTGCAATAGGAAGAAGCTACTTTGCTCAACAGGCTACAATATCTTTAGTTTGTGTTCATGAAAATTATGATCATCTCTGGCTCCACTGAGATTTAACCAAAGGGGGGAAAAAGACTTTAAAAAGTTCAGACGCAGTTCATTCGGATGTTTGTCTCCAGACTTGGAGAACATTTCCATTTTTCAAAAGAGCACACGAAAGAGGCTGGATTCTTGTACAAAAGAACACAGATTCTCCAGCTCATAAGAGCTGGATGAGACTGTGCTGCTGGTTGTCTGTGTTTTGTATCTCACGATGATGAAACAGCAAGATTAACAATAACACGCTGGTCTCACTGTATCACTTCAGGTTCTGCGCCCAAATGGGATGCCCCACAGTGTTGCCTTCCTCCTCTGTCAAGGTCTAATGCCGGTCATGTGCTTGGTAGGTACCGGCTGGGACAGACAGAAGCACAAGTGAGATCTGGGTTGCATGTGTTTGGGGGCACCAACCAAGCTGTGTCAAGGTGCTGCCTGAGTCTGGTGAACCAGAAACCATAAGCCCCAAGAAGATTCCATTCAGCCTCAGACCCTTTGCCACTGGGTGGTAGGAGGAGATCATAGTGGATGTCCAGCACCCGGTCTCCCACAGCAGGGGAGTGAAGTTCAATGGCAATGTCTCTAGTATAGCCCCTCATATTATGTGTTACAAACACTGCTAATTTCCAACTATCTAGAAAAAAGGCACTATATTCCTTTACACAGAACACTTCTATGTCCAGATGATGTGGGTTTTCCACTTTGGGATAAAATGCCAAATATTAGTAACATCTAGGAGCATATTATATATGAAATAATAAGGGGGAAATATGTCCATATATTATACGTTACATATAAGACAACAAAGTATATAAGTGAACTATTATATATAACATATGAGCATATATAACATATGAGCATATATATTTTGCTCATTATTTCATGTGTAATAAATATGCTCCTATTGTTACTAATATTTGGTAATATCAGTATAATATATTTTATATATAAGGATATATGTTTATTTTCCCCTTCTTATTATTTTATACCAATCTAATTCCAATTTCCTCACCCTTTATTAAGCAGAGAATTACAGTTTTGTTCCAGGAGAAGGTTCATACCAGATAAACTAAATATACAACCTCTCTTGATGTTAGGGACTATCATATGACATATCCTAGTTTTGATCAGCGAGAAGTAATTAGAAGTCTACTGGGAATGGTGGGAAAGTTTTGGTTTCCTGATTTGATGCTGCCCCATGGTAGACTCCAATAGTCACACATTCTTCACATTGCCATACCTTTTGGAATTGACTTACAACTTCTCCCATCAAGAGACTATTTCTCTGTCCCTTAACTCTGGGCTTGGTCTGTGGTTTGCAACATCTGCACAGCACAATAAATTGAAGAACAAAAAATGAAGTATGGCTCTGTCAGATTACAGGTGCCTCGCTCTGCAAGAGGTACTGAGGCAAGGCCCTCCCTGGTGGTGCAGTGGGTTAAAGCACAGCACTGAGAAGCTAAAGCCACTTCAGCATAAGATCAATCCCCACCCGGAGGTGACCGCATGATGTGGCGGACTTCATCAGTCAGCCTGTTCTGCTCCCCACTCTGTCTCTCACTGCCACTGCACCGCTGGCCTGTACTCCAGTTCTGTATGCAAAAATAAATAAATATTTAAAAAAAAAGAGAGATACTGAGGCAGGCAGGGAGGGAGGGAGGGAGAGAGGGGGGAGGGAAGGAAGAGTGTGCTGGTTTGGGAAAGACAACAGGCTATCATGAGATCTGAGTGTCTGCATAGCGTCTCTGCATAGCGTCTCTGCGTCTCTGTGTTCTCAGGGACAAAATATTCAGAGTAATGTGCATGCTTATTAGAAAAAAAGGTCCACAGAAGTTCAGTGACCTGCTGTAGGTCACACAGGTTGTGAGTGGCAGGGCAAGCACCCTGGGACAACACTCCATGGCCAGCTACAATGGAGCAGAAAACAGTTCCTCTGCTGGTTTCCCCTGTACTTTTCACTCTGTGCTTAAAGAAAAGAGCCACTGTCTATTTTCAATGAAGTCATTTGATTTCCTTGTGCCTCTGGTAGGCAAACTCTCCCAACCGGTCATCTGTTTCTCAGCTGAACTGTTTTGCCTAATGGAACAAGGGAAAAAAGTCACCTCTGTTATAAAACTATCCTGTGTGCTGTGTGGTGGAAAGGGCATGTAACTGGAAGTTGAGAATCCAGAATTCTTCTCCTGGCTTTGCCCCTGGCTACAGGAGGATTTTGAGGGAGTCACATCACCCCTGCCGGCCTCTGTTGCTTTCTCTGCAAATGATAGGTTTGGCTGAGATCTACTGGGGCCTTGGAACCTTAAGATTACATGGTAGTGTCCAAGGTCCAGAGTAGGAGAAGACAAAACGAGCAAGATTTCAGTCCCCTCTTCTACCTCAGGCTTATGTATTAGGCTTCTTAGGTTAAAAGAAATCATCTAGAGCAATGCCCAAACTCTAATAATCTGTGATTCCAAGCATTCAGTTCATGGTCCTAAAGATAGCTTCATGCCCACATGCCTCAAGTAAGTAAAATTTTGGATGGACTAAAAATAAAGAATGCTGGTTTGATTTCCGGATTTTTTTCAAAATAGCACACAGAGAGTGGACGAAGAAAAATGTTTTGAGAGCAGGGAATTATCTTGCTTTCCTGCCAAGATTTATTATATAAGCATGTTTTGTCCTCAGCAGCACCAGCTCCAGTGTGAACACTATTTCACTGCATGTCTGTCTGCCTTGAGGACATAACCCAGAAGATTCCTATAGGCTGGAAGCACATCAAGTCCAGCATGGAGATTGTCAGGACTCTAAACAGTTAGTCAGTGACATAAGAGTTCCGTATTCCTTGTTTCCTCCTGTAGAATCCTAGCCATATTAGGAATTTGTTTAGACATGTTATAAATATCCTATTTCTATGACAACAAAGATGATTACACTACAAGTAACATTTAAA
The DNA here is from genome assembly GCF_000260355.1 of Condylura cristata. Classification (NCBI taxonomy): domain Eukaryota; kingdom Metazoa; phylum Chordata; class Mammalia; order Eulipotyphla; family Talpidae; genus Condylura; species Condylura cristata. Next base: position 17,690,594 of record NW_004567115.1, read on the forward strand.
CAAGTAACATCTAAGACTAAATATACCCACTTTTAGTCCAGCGCAGTTATTAAATGGTCGATTAATAAAAGAGTCATAAGGAAACAGCTTCTTAAGTTATGTTGTTTAATTCTAAGAAAAAAATGACTTCGGATGCTCAGATATTTAGATAATACAATAAAAATAATGATACATGGCACACAAAACAATATTTAGGAGATGAGGTATGGAGTCAGGACAACTGGATTTGTGTGTGTGTGTGTTTATAGAAGAACAAACTGGATGAGGCCATTAGGACATTTTTCAAGTGTATAAAATTTTATGAGTTAAATACTTCCTTGTCATTTCCTATATCCCCGAAAGAACAAGCAGGAAATGAACTTATATTTCAGAGAAAAGACCTTGATTTGTAAGCAGAAGTGAATTGAGTTTTTTTGTTTTTTGGAGTAAAACACTAGGGTGACCAAAATAAGGTTATCCTCAGATGTCTAACCATCTGGCCATCTGTCTTATACATTAGCCCATTTAAAGACAAATGGGGGCCTTCCCTGGTGGCATCACAGGTTGAAGTACAGCACGATGAAGCTAGCCACTGCAGAGTTTGATCCCCGGCCTGGAGGTGACCCACATGGAACAGCAGGCCTCTCCTGTCTCACCCACTGCTCCCCTCAGCAATGTACTTTGTCCATCTGCCTGTTCTGCTCCCCACTCTGTCTCTGGTGAATCCAATGGCCACCCCTGCACCTCTGGCCTGCACCCCAGTTCTGTATGCATAAATATGTAAATATTTTTTAAAATTAAGACAAATGGATGGAGATGAAGATTTTTATGATCTTTATAACTGTATATGGCATACATAGAAATGTCAGCTGGTAGACCTATTATTATTATCTGTGTATTTCTCACATCTATAAAGTTTTTGATGTTTTAAAAAATCATTTTCTTCATATGCTGTAAGTCAACATTTTGGAACTCAGTTTCAGTTTCTTTGTAAACAAATGTGAAATTCATGTGAGTGTGTGTGTGTGTCATTTTACTAAGAACCTGTTATAAAAGCATGTTGAAATAACACTATATATAATGAAATATAAAGCACCTATCTAGCAATTATATAAACTTGATTAAATAAAGAAATACTAACTAAATGTATAAAAATTAATTTCAAGAAAGGCATAAATAACATTTTCATTAAAGAAACCCCTTTTCTAGACATGATTTCAATTGGGGTGCTGGAAAGTATCAGAGGAAGCATTTCCATTGTGCAGGTGAAAGAACTGAAATTTGGGGCCAAGAAGAGGTGAAGAGCTTTAGCTATCACCATAGAGAAGAGAGTGAAAACATCAACCTGGTCATCTTTTTGACTCCAGGCACCAGAACTGAGAGACACCACCTAGTCGAGGTTCGCTTGTGGGGAATGTTGGATTTGGAAAAGGCACTGGAGGGCTGGAGGCCATCATCTGATGAAGAATGACTGCTGGGATGCCTTAAAGATGGTAGAAATGACCTCAAAGAATGAACAGATGTAGGGACCCAACCCTCACATGTCAGAGCCGCAGATTCAAAGTCTCCCTCTCTCTCACATACTGCCGAGAAGTGGACAAAAAACATGCCCGCAATTTCCTTATTTATAGAAGGTGTGATCCCTTGCCCCTGTGAGTGGAGTGCTCATGTCCATATAGGACTGATGATTGTGAGAGATTAGAAGGGTTTGGGGGGGTAGCTGGGATGAATTACTGGAGCCACCTGGTTGGGGAGTGACCTTGGCCTGACTATGTTGTACATTAGTATAGCACTCCTGTGCAGGTTTTTAGCTTTCTACCCTTGTTGGGGGCCTCAGTCTTTCTTCTGCACTGGACTTCAGAACCAGTTTTTATCGGTCCTATGTGCATGCTTATATTTTATTCCTAGAATCAAAGTTTTTGGCTATTGAAGTATTTCTAAGAGGGTTGTTTCGTTACTAGATAATCTGATGGATTTTAGAGAAATATTTCATGGAAAATGTTATGAAATATATCTACATTCCCATTTTTGTGAACAGATCTATGAATGTTCCTCAGATACTATATGGCTCTCCCCTTAACAGTGCTGGATGTATTGGACAATTCTGCCCTTTGAAAGACATGTTAATGCTGACCACACTACCCCCACACTCCAGTCAATAGCCCATTCTTTCTTTAAATGCATTAACATTATTCTGATTCTTATTCAGTCCAGGATATTTGGTGATCTTACTGGTATTCCCAATTTAAAGGAGCCAATAAGTGACAGCAATGTCCAATTTTTTCTGAGAACTAGAGGACCCAAGAAAAATAGAAGTGGTCCTCAGTGGACCAGATAAAGCCTTGGAGGAAGACAACAATAAATGACTCTATTTCCTCAATATCTGATCTTCTCTTGGCATGTTAATATTCCTTTGAACAAAGCAGCAGCCCTGTTGTCAGAGAACTGCCCTCCCACCTCACCACCATTACTTTGCCATCTGGAAATTCCTAGCGTAGCTTAAGGACCCGTGAGATTGGATGCTGTATGACAATTATACCTGCTCTTCTTTTCTTCTTCCTCATGGCTCGCTTGTTTTTACCTTTCTTTGACCTTGATATAACTACTCTGGGTGTCCCTTTCCCATCGGCAGAAATGACAACCTCAAAAACGTTTGCCAATTCTAGATTCTCAGAAGGAATCCCTCAGAAAATAATGAATTCAAAATTAAGCAAATTGGCACTGGGTTTCATTTCAGCACTTTCTCTTTATACTGTAGTTGCCAAGTCATTTCCTAGGTATTTAACACTGAGTGCAAAGGTTTCCCATGGGTTTAATTTCAGTAGCTCTCTGTGTATTTTTTATTATATACTTACCCAGGGATCAGTCTCTGCAATTGCCCCCTCCCCCTAGGCACAAGTGTTCTTTTAATTCTCAGAAGCTTGGAAACCCACATAAAGTGCTCTAATTAAAATTGTGCATTTTGAGAAAAATTCAAAGTCACATTCTCATACAGTGAGAGAAAGGATCTCTGTTAAATTCTCCAGAGACATGAGACTGAATTTCATTTTTAGAAAGAAATTTTCGAGTCTAGTGATCCTAGCTCCAGATTTCAGAGTCCACTCTGGGCTCACAGGTCCTAATCATTGACCTCTGGTTAGCTTTGGTGAGATCCTTCATTCAAGGACTCAAGTCAGCAAACACTCAGGGACATACTCTGTGTCTGATCCAAGCCACTGAGCATCCAAAGGTTGTATATTGCAGGACTCAAGTTCCAGAGGAGTAGGAGGTAGTTTAGGTTCAATTTCTTTGAAACTTCACTGTCCTACCTACAAAATAAATAGCTCTAATCACTTGGGGCAGATGTGACAAGTCCACAAGATAATGCACACAAAGCACAAATCTTGGCCCCTCCAAAGTCCTTAAACAACGATCACTGTTACTACTACTACTACTATAATGGCCAAAATAGGGGGAAAATGGCAGATTCATTTATTCAACACTCACTAACCAAAAACCTTATGGCCTTATCCAGTGTTAGGACACTGGTAAACAAAGCAAGCATAATAGCTGTTCTCATGGAACTGTGACCTGGTGGGAGATGGTTTGTATAAAACAAACAGACCATGCATATATAATGGCAAGCTGTCATAGGTGCTCTGAAAATACGGAATTGTGTCTTGAGTGCTTGGGAAGATAGTACAGGAACAACTATGTAGGCTTATAGAGAAGAAAGGGGGTTTGTAGCAAGGGAACTATTCTTACCTGATGAGTTATGGAGTCAAGGAATAAGAGAGGAACCAAGAGAAGCAAACACACATACCAGAAGAAATTTGATGTTTTCATTTCATCACTGACTCATAACATTTTAAATTGGGCCATTTATCAAAAATCATCTAGCTCAAATCTCTTAAAGATGAGTAAACTGAGACTTGGAGAAGTAAGTAGCTTTGGGTGTATAGTTACTTATTAAAAGAATAGGCTTTGAAATACTATTTCTTCTTTGGTCTATCAGAACACCCAAGATTTTCTAACTAATATTAGAAAGTTATATTGGTATACTTCTATCACTAGTAAAGATACCTTCTTGAAATTTTGAGGTAAAAAGGCATAAAACCTAGATCTATGTGTATCCTGCTAATTTTACTTAAATGTCAATAAACTCCTTCTTCACCAACCCCCCCATTCCCTTGACGTGCTCCCCACTTGGTTATCCCCACCTGGGTTATTTTAGAGTCACATTCTCATCGAGTTCTGCAAGTAACTGTACAGATGTTGAGAGGCCTTGGGGCTAATTAGCAGGCCTAAGGATCCTGACTTCTGAACCCCCACACAACAGTTCGCACCACAGTGGGCCACTGTGCTAATTCCTTTGAGAGCTCTTCAACCCAAGTCCAAAGTGGGGATCTTACTTTTAAGGCTGGAGACTAGCTGTTTTCACTGACATGCCCAGATGTGGGGCAGGAGAAAATAAGATTTTTGTCAGCCGTGGGTGACATGGGCATCCAGATGGCAACAGCTTGGCCTTGGGTAGATCCAGGCTTGAATTCCAGCTCTGCCACTTGATAGTCTTTTAGCCTTGGGAAAATACTTCATCTCAGAGAAGCTCAGATCCTTTAATTATAAAATAAAACTTTGGACCTAACTCTCAAGGTCATTGTGAGGCAATTAAATAAGAACCTAGGATGCTACATAACACATGGAGCACAGTAAATCCTTTCTTTTTTAATAAACACTTGGACAGCACTTACTATGTAATAGGCAGTGTTTTAAGAGCTTAACCATCTATAAATCATTCCCTCTCTCTTCCTGATGAGGGAGAACATGCTGACAGTGGGAGTGGCCACCCAGCAATGGGCTTTATCAGGTCTTTGGAAATAGGAATAGCGTATATTGGCTAAAAATCAACTACTCACTTTCAAGAAGGAACCTGGGAGCTTCCTAGATACCTAGATAATGGTTGCTATTCTTGTCATAATGATTGGTGCTATGGGTAATTTTACAGTAACATCAATTGGTCAATTATGCTCTAGCATTATTGCTTACTATACTTTATTGACCCATTTTCTTTACAAGAGGCATACACTAGGCTAAAGTTACTAATGGGTCCCAAAGAACACCCCAACGTTTCATGCTTATAGCACATAGTTCTCTTCTTTGTCTACGTTGTGATTTTTTTTTTAAGTGTTTTCCTATCTCTTAAGTTTCATCTCAGTCATTAATTCTTTTTGGCCTTCTCTGACCTTCTGAGTAGTGAAGAAGACAATGCCATCCTGTGGGCACCTCTGTGACTTTTCTATGACCATACTGTAGTTTTGTAGATTCAGGGACTGTGTTAATTCAAGTTTGTCTTCAGCACCTGTCAGTGACCATAGTAAGGAAAGAATGAAAAAGGGGAAGGAGGAAGGGAAGAGGAGAAGAAAGAATGGAGGGAGGGAGTGCAGAAGGGTGGGCAGCAGCCAGGCAGACATCCCTGGTTAATTAGCCAGCAATAATATTGAACTTGTTGATGACTTGCTGGCTCTCACTGCACACACCAGGGAGAAACTGGTTGGGAGGCATGAAGGGCAAATGCCAAATTCAAAATACTTGTCATGACTTGACAGTGAATGGCCATTTTCAGGTGTCAGAAGATAGATGTGCTCCTCTAATCTGAAACTCTTTGTTCTGACTTATTCTCTCAGGAAATAAATAAGACAGAGGATATTCAGAGCTACAGGCAGGACTCATGAGCTTGGAGAATAGAATTAAGTGCAAGTTTCACTAGCCAGGGGCACCAGCTCATCTTCCCTTAAAAAAAAGGCACTGGCAGCAGTGTGAGCAGACAAACACAGGTGATTGTCCCCAAGGGAAGAATGTACCAGATTGGGCTTTCCTAGTATGTGTGTGCTGAGAGGGTGGGGGTGTGTGTTAGGATATTCTCAATGACCTGGGACCTCTCAGTACCACTATTAAATGCAAATGTTCCCCATTCCTGAGGTCATCTTTCTTGGCATTCAACACCCCCCATGAAGCTGGAACTGGAGAGATTAATGGAGTATGAAAGACATAAGCTGAAGTTATATGAGTGCAGCAGAGTTTTTATTCATTTATTCATCAATTCATTCATTCATTCATCCATTCCTTCTACAAATGTTCCTTGAATGACAATTATGTGTTTAAGATTCCCTAATGCAAGATAAAGGTTTTGCTGATGAGGAACCTAAAGTCCCTTTCCATCTCTGTGTGTCAAGTTCTTATATATAAATGAGAAGCTTAGATATTTTGGGGATCCTAGTTCTCCATGAGCCCGCTTCTACTCCATAACAATAAGCAAACCTACATAATTTTCTAAGTGAGTTCAGGAAACTCATAAACAGACTGAAACCCTTTTATGAATACAGAGCAAAAAACCACTGAGCTAAGATACTGCTCTAGTGTCTGTCTATCCAAAATTCACTTCTTGATTCTGTAATACAGATGCCCCAACAGAGACCCTTTAAACAAAGATTTCAGGCTTTGAATGAGGCAGATGCTTTGATTCAAAACAGTGCAAGAGAATCAACTGGGGAGCAGGACAATGGGAAGAAATATGAAGACTCATTGTCTGTCCAGCTCATCACCCCCAGCCACTCCAGCTTCATCCTGCCTAGTCAAGGACAGAAGTCCTATGTCTGTAGCTCATCTGACTCAACAGGGAGTCAGTCTGGGAGCTGCTCTTTCTCTGATTGTCATTACTTTGTTCCTAGGCAGGTCCTCATACCTGTGAAACTGTCTTGGGAATTCAGATTTTGCTACTTCTACTGGACCACCCTTCCTAGAGCTGTTTTTCTTCCCACCCAGACCTGTTCTCTCTCTTGTTTCATCTTTGCTTATCCAGATCTCAGTCTTTAGATTAGTGAAAGATACTCATAGCCTGAATGGATTATTCCCTTTGGATCGGATCTCCCAGTTGCAGACAAACAGAAGTTCTTGTACCACTTATGTTGATTGCTAAAGCAACAGGATCCTGACAGCCCCCCAAATTGCCCCTAGTCACACTTCTGTGCCTGAGATTACCCCCTCAGTTCTGTCTTCCTGGACCCATCTTGCTCCCAACCCTTGCTACCTAGTGTCCTTGGTACAATAGAGTACACAGAACAAACAGTAGAAGTAATGAATGTGAGCTAACGGGACATACATTTTAAGGATGCACTCATTTTCAGTGCATGCTGACCTTACACTGGTGTGCCCCTTCGTGGAAGTTTCTCCTTAAGTTTTGTACTGTAGCCATCTTTCTCATTTCATCTGCTCCTGAACACCATTCACTAGAGTGGGGTTTATTTAATTTATGTTTTTGTAACAGCTAAAAGGGATCACATGATTACAAGTAAGAGTCTACTACTGAGGGGGGGAAATCATGAGGAAGAGGAAAGTACTTTATATTAAGAGAAGCAGAATTCTTTTATGGCTGGTGATTAATCCCCTTGTGGAAAAAAAAGGGCAATTTTTAACACTGGCATGAATAATCACACTTTTCTTTGCATAGTAGTTTAGCATTTCCTGCTATAATAATTCAGGCCTAATACCTCATTCAAGGAAGCAGACATGTCAGCATGCTATTAGTTTTCTCCGCATTGACCCATTTGTTTCTTCATAAACTCGCCTGGATCTGACACCCTGCAGGCTCGTATTAGTCATTCATGATGGATGTCCACTGAGACTCTCAAAGGACATCTCCAAGTCGACTCCACACAAAGGATGATTCCTCAACGTCATGACAACTCAAAGACCCAGGGACTCAATCATGAGTCTCTTGAGCTGGGAGGTCCCTGCTTTTAGATTTTCAAGGCCATTGTCTGTGGAAAGGCAGAAAGAAAGGAACAGTTCCTGGATCAAAGGTCAGGTCTCTAATCCCAGTTCCATTGTCTAACTTCGCTAAACTTCTCGATATCTCTGAGCTTTAATCTCCCATCTGTACAAAGAGAAGAGACCTGAAACCTAGATAAAGAAATTCAAGTTTTGGCTTGAAAATGCTGTAATGCTACTTGGTGTGATTACTGGTATTCTAAGTCTCTTCCTGCCTTTGTTTTCTGAGAGACTTAGACAAAAGCAGTGGGAGTCTAGGTGTATGTGCACATTTGCATTCTGGTTTGCCGAAGTGGTCGAGGCCTAAGGAAGGGTCACCTCAGTTGCTTCTTCATCTCTTGATCTGCTTGCTAGCCTTTCTTTCAGGACACCTCCCCAAACAGACTCCAGCCTCCCCTCTGCTGTGGCTGCCAGCTCATGCTCCTCTCAGCCAATCCATTAAGCTTTCTGACTCACAACTGCAGCGTAACGGGTGGCACCCTAGACAAGAGTACGTCATCAATCTTCAAATGCATGGTGAGCTGCTTCTTGGGTCCGCTCCTTCCGGGTACTAGAACCCAGATTTAAAAAAAGAAGAAATGAATTTTCAGGTTAGAGGGCATTTAATTATAACTGGAAGCACTTTTTAACTCAGGCTTCTGGGTTTTTCTTTTAATATATATAGTAATATATATGCAAGTTATAGGTACACATTTCATACATATTTCATAAGTTAAACATGACTATTATTCTCAGCATTGTTTCCATTCTAACAGTGCAATTCTGAATGTCTGAATGTCTGAATATCATTAAGATGCTGAACCTTTACTCTGAAGAATATACTTAGAATAAATTCTGACACCTTTCTCTAGACATGATTTTTCTGCTTGTGAATATAAAGCAAAGATAACACTGGGTTGGCAAATAGATGTTCTCTCATCTGCCAACACCAATCAATTTACAGTGGTTTCCTCTTAAATGAATTGGAATAGATCATGAGTAAGTGACTTGCCGGAAAGAAGCGCCTAATGCATGAGCAGTGTCTGCTCTGGGTGAAGAGGGGCTGGGCCACACACAGGTCACTGAGGTGCTTTTCTAGACAACATCTTTCCAGCTGCAGCACACCTTGTCCTCCTGCTTGAAAGCAGAAGGCAAAGCATGATACTCAACGAAGAGTTTTCCACGATGGAGTCATGTCACACAGAATGTGATCACTTTAGTGATAAACATCAAATTAGAGAATAAGAGATTATGGCCTTAATGTCGGGGTCTTGCTTCTACATCAGCAGACTTGGTGAATTTGAAACTGAAGTCACTTTAGTGGAGAGGAGAAAAGATTACTTGGGCCTTCCTAATGATGACAAGGAAGTTAATAGAGAAGAGAATTGTGTTCCTTTACAGTTTATTAGACAGTTATGGTACAAATAATTTCTATGTAACAAATGACAGATAATCCTTACAGGATTCTATTTACTTCTTCCTAAGAAAGTGCTGAAATTTTTGCAACACAGTGCTATAATAAACCTCCCTGGTGAAATGTACATGTCCTATTTAGCCTGGTTTGCCATGGCTCTCCCTCTTTGCCTCCTGGTACTTTTTCCCATGTCTCTTTATGCTAGAATGGGCTCTTCCTTCCATAAGGGCCGGGAGCATACCAACTGCTGAGAATTCTGTTTCCCCATCTGCTCTTGCTCTCAACTTTTAAGAAAAGAGTCATCAATTATCTTCCTTTCACTCTAGACACCTACATTTTACATTGACAATTGCTTGAAACCTAAAGAGGTTTTTCTACCTCTGACATAGAAAAATGCCACCCCCTCCCCCCTCTCCACTTTAGTTACCTCCCCCCTCCAATCTTGGGAATCCAAGCACCTTCCACATCATGATATTTGGCCTCTTATCCTCTGTGCTCTGCTCTGCAGGACCTGGCTTATCCTGCAGCTCTAGGAGGAATTTCATTTCGTGAAAGAGAACATATTTTAAGTTGAATAGGACCCAAAAAAGGCTCTAAAATTTATAGATTCAGTGATATTTTCTGCAGGTCAACATCAAATGCTCTATTCTCTCTTGCACAGCAGCAATATATTCAAGTGTTCAACTGTAGGGAGAATTAAACTCTTCACTGTTACCATGGTCTCACTTTGTAGGAAAAAATGAGCTGGTCACCTGAGCATAAGTCTCAGGTTCCTCTACTCAGGAAGGACAAACCCAGTTTTACCACTGTCTTAACTGGGCTTGCTGGGGAAGTAAAGGACAGGTATGTGCTCACATGGGGAAATAAGAGAGAGGGGGCGCTATTTCAGCAAGCCTCGTGGGAAACTGCACACGTACTAAACTCAGGGCACTTTGAGCACCTTGGAGCTCCTGTGACCACTCAGAATTTGTTCATCAGTGTTCCTGGGTCAGTACAGCCTCAACTGCTGTGGCACGTCTCTGCTGCCAACGGAGGCAGTGGCACCGCCGGCTAACAAGATCCTTGAAGTTGTCCTCCTTCTTTTGTTTTCTGGTCTCCTGGTGCTATCTCTGGAACATATCACCTGCATCTCACCTCATCAAGCAGCAGGCAGAACTTCCTCCTGAGAAATGTTTGGGGAACAAAGATGTACTGAGCCTAAGGCTGGTATTTCCTAACTTTTGTCCTTCCTAAGACTTCCTGTTTGCTGTTGTTCTGCTGTCACCATGCTCACGATTGATTTATTTAATTCGAACTAATTTATTTGGTTCCCTTTAAGTTTGGACTAGTCAGTTCTAGTTGCTCTATACTAAATTGATTAGTCATGAAATAAAGGTAAAGTCATCTATTATTGAACATTGTTCTGGGTGCACGAGGGGTTAAACTGCATCAGATACAGCCCTGACTTCTACCCTTACCACCTCCATGAATCTGGAGAGCAAATGATTTGCTCCTGTGAAATAATAGGGAATGGTGAATTTCAGAATATTTGTGAATATTAGCAGAGTGCCTAGCACATTTTAACTGTTGTACAACATATAACGGGTGGACAAGTGCTTGCTTGTGCTGTTCTGCTGAGGAGGTAGGTGTTCTGGGGATTCAGATAATGGGAACTGTGGGCCTCCCTAGTGGCCTATAGGTTAAGTCTCAGCACTACTACTTCAAAGGCCCACTGTAACAGTCTGAGTGCTATGGCCAGGGAGCTGACCCTCATGGCGCAGCAGACCTCGCCTGTCTTGCCCACTGTTCCTCTTAGCTGTGCATTTCAGTACACTTGCCTGTTCTGTTCTCCATCTGTCTCTGATGAATCCCATCAATGTCCCGCACCTCTGGCCAGCACCCCAATTCTTCTAGGCAAAAATAAATAAATAAATCTTAAAAATAAAAAATGGGAGTTTTAGGGTCATTGTGGGATGGAGAACAGGGAAGATTTCAGCAAAAGGCAGGACAGGAAGGTGCTCAAAGTTATGTTAGGATCTACCTGGCAGTATGAAGGAAGTCAAGAATAATAGGCTCCCTGGGAGCTCAGGGCTCTCTGGATGAAATCTGCCTCTTTGTGTTCACTATAATGGTGATGACTGCTGCTGTCATTATGGCTAAATTTACTCTAAATAGAAATCTATAACTATCTTCATGAGCACTAACAGAAAAGCTTAGTCACCACAGCCACCAAATGTCGTCACATACATTAAGTGCACCTATGTTTCCAGAAATGTCCCTGGCACCCTGTTAAATGCACAGCTTCTGGTTCACTCTCATCATTTGGGTTTCTGAATTTGAAAACAGAAGTACAAAGAAAGAAATCTGACCTTAGATTAAAAGAGAAATTTACTCTCTATGTCTCTCTAATTTTTTTTTTCTATTCACCTCCTAGAGACTTTTAGACATTGACCTGACAAGTCCTGTGCATTCATTTAACAAATCATTTTATAATATGAAGGCAGGGGGCACAAAGCAGTAAGAAGAGGAACACAAAACTAAAAACTATTTGTAATTGCTTATTTAATTAAAGTTGCGTTAAATGCTACAGAGGAATAGGACAGGGAGGAAAGAATGGGAGACTTGACCTAACTTGGGTTGAAGAAAAAGATTTCCTTCAGTACTTGATCATGGGGAAAGATAAGAAAGAGGCAAGCAAACAGTTGGGTAAAAATGATCAGGGATTAAACTGGAGAAAGACCCACTTCCCCCATGTTTTAAGTGTATATTTCACTAAGTCACACCTCTTTGCAGCAAACTCCTTTCTTCATTGGTGCCCCTCAAAATGCTGGCCATGCAGTCCATAGTGGGATCACAACAGCTACTCCTGATGTGAGCTACTCCATTGGTTTCCTTTATTCTGCTATGCTGAGAACCAGGGGCAGGACTTGATATCACCATGCACAGTGATGCTTTGACATAGACTCTCAGTTATGTTGAGTAGAACCAAGGTACATGAAGGCACACTTACCTTGCCACTCACATGCACACACACATGTGGGCAGGCACACACACATACAACCAGGTGGGCACACAGCACAGGTCCTGTGGTCTGCAGCTTTTTCTTAAATGTTTTCACACTCAAGGTTCTGGGTAGGAACAGCCACCTCTCCAGTATCTAGCATCTTCTCCCCCTTCAGTGACCACCAACCTCCCAGTGTCTTCTCTTACCAGTTTCATGCCATTTCTTTCCCCCCAGACAATGGCTCTGACTTATCAACACAAAGATGTTAAGGTCATTGGAGCTTGTGCTTCATTCTATATTATGTGACAAAACAGGCAGAACCAACCTCAATAGCTTTTCTATTTTGTCAAAGCTGGGGTCTAACCACAGAGAAGCTTTGGTAGTAGCCAACTTGGGTGTGAACTTGAACTTCAGAAGAATTCTAGAGAGAACTCCAAAAGTATGATATGTGTTTATAAACCAGAAGCTAAAAACAAAGGGAAGAGGATTGTTTCTTAGCTAACTTCAACTCAGACTCTGGGGGCTCCATTTTGAGGTATGGGAGCTGCTGTTGCCACAGTCTAGAAGTTGAAGCGCTGGTGTGTGGGAGTCATGGAAAATTTGTTGCAGGCTTTCAATATTCATGGCTATAAAAGTAATACAACCACACAATTCTCATTTCAGAGCAAAATTTCCATTAAAAAAAGAAAATTGTGAAAGTAAAACTGGTCAATAGAGAATGGCCCTCTGAGTGTGGAGCATGGGTGGATGGCACTTGCTGTCTGACAGGATCAACTGATATCACAGATGTCATATATGGAAGACCAAGATCAATCCCAGGAAGGAGACTGGACTTTCTTTCCTTCTGGAAGATTCTGAAAAATGTTATAATTCTCTAGTCATCTATTCTTCATGCCATGAAATGGGAACACTGATTTCTGAGCTCTGAAAAGAAAGATGAAATGCTTTGTGACCCAGAAGACAGAGGTGCCTGTCTCTATTCTTATGAGCTACACTTAAGACATGATTGGATATGCAGGGAACTCTTTCTTTGAACAAGAAATGAAAAGGTGTCAAAATCCTTTCTGAATGGTCTCCTGATGACGAAGTGATCCTGGAACTAGTCTCTAGTGCCAGCAGGGTAGGGGATCCTGACTAGTCCAAGGGGCAGCATGTGACCAGGAAGGAGCAGCTGCCACTCAGAAGAGACGTCCTGGTGAGCCACCCTGAACCGAGTCTTCCCACAGGGGTTAGGGCAAGAGAAAGCTCTGGAGTGTAACATAACAATTCAGAGGCCTCACCTTGTAGCTTTCCATCACACAGTGCAGGTTCTGCCTTTAGACTGTGCCCTGCTCTCCAGCACTTGGGTCTAGAAGGTGTGCAATATTAACAACTGTAATTAAGTCTCCCCCTCCACCTCTCACTTGGCTCACCTGCCTACAAACTCACTCATCCAGGAGCTTGCCCCATTCCTTCCATGTCCACAGCACCCAAGGTACCCCTAACTGTGTCCAACCAACACTGCCCCATGACTGTTTTGCTCCACACTAGGTTCTGTGCTTCTCCAGGGGGAAGTGGCCCTCATCCTGAGTCTGCACACCTGTCACACATGCAAATCAGGGCAGATGGCTAATGAAAATGGGCAGACAGTGTATGGATTCTTCTTCCCATGTCAGATTTGAGTATGAGGCATGGGGTACACCCCTCACAGGTAGGGGCACGGGAGTCCTTACCTCTGTCACCTTGCCTCTCTGGGCTCCATTTCTCCATGCTGGGGCCTCTAGAACTCCAGTAACCTGGTCAGGAAGAGAGGCAGGGAGAGTCAGAAAGGCCACATTTTGACTCCAGGCAACAGGAAGAAATATAAGTCCAAACATGTGCGGTGCTGCCTAGCTAAGAAAAGAGCTCTTGGGGCTACATTTCTATTTGGGAGAACTCCCTACTCCTAAGCTCTGTGCTCTAAGACACTGAAATTGTCCAACCATATTCTTCACACAGAAGCTCCCTTCAGTGTGAAGAGTTTTCAGTGTTAGTTTTCTCAGTACGTCAGGGAACTGAGAGATGGGGAGACAACTACAGGTGCCCAGGCTCAGATCCCTGGTCCTGTAGGTTCATTCTTCCCCCACTGCCATTTCTATAGAACAGAGCTCCAAGAATAAGTCCTGGGGGCAGCAGTGCTGGGCTGAGGCTGAAAAGGCAGCTCTGATCTGAGCCTCGCCGGGAAAGGAAGCCCTCTCCCGCTGCCCTTGCTTCCCTCAGTCCAGTGGAGATTAACAAGGTTTGAGATGACTCATTCAGTGAGTCAGACAGGGGAAGAAAAACAAGCACGTCAAAGTCTAACTTTCAGATGTGTAAAGATTTAGCAGTTCAATCTGTGACCAAAATTGTTGATTTGAAGGCTGTGAAGGAAAGTGTGTTCTCTCTGTTGATTATCTCGGGGTTGTGACTTCAAGGGGCCAGCTGGAGGAAAGAGAACCCCAAGAAGCCCTGGGTGCTCAGAACAGCAGGGAGGAGCTGATAATTGTCACTGGAATTGAGGTGTGAGCTCTGTCGGTGCCCTTCAAGGTCCTCTTTCCTTCTGGCCCCACCCGTTTCCAGGCGTGACTTGTGTGTTCTCAATAGCATCCCCCCTCAGTGTGTAGTTCGCAGGCTTGGCGACACTGGACTCATCGCCAAGATACAGCTGCTGATGACTGGTCTGACCCAGGCCCCAGCAAAGCACAGGGATGGAGATTTTTGTGACTCAGGTCCAAGCCAGTATGGGGGTCATGTCCCTCATCCAATGCATAAACTTGCCATAGGTTCTACTTTTTAGTCTTTCATCTGTAATAGTCTAATGACATGCTCTGCCCTAGATGAAAGGATTTTATGCTTTGGGGAGAAATTTTCATGGGCTGGTGAAGCCTACTTCTGAAGTCAGATTATATCAATCTGACTGCAGAAGAGAAACAGTTTATAGTTGATTTGGGATGTTTCAGTTCTGAAAATTGGGTAAAGGAAGCCAAAGGGAACAGAATAAAAGTAACTAACTCTCTTCCTAGTTTTATTCTCTTAATTCTTAATTTCCCCCTGCTATTCTGCCAGGAGCAACTGATCTAGAGCCACTCTGGCCCCTCGGCTCTTCCCTGCTCCCCCGTCAGGGTCCTAACACCTATTCTCCCTATAACCCAAAGGGATGTCTTAGTGGGATCTTCCACGGGCACTCCAACTTTAGGATTCAGAAGTTTTCCTGAAAGCTCCCCATTTTGTAGGATTGCCTGCTCCAATCTTGGTCCAGCAGCAGCCAGTGGGTGTGGGCACTGGTGTGTGGTATGCCAGTCCCGTGGGTGGTGGTAGGCGAGAAGTGGTTCTCATGCATTTTGGTTTCAGGCCATGTCTAAGCAACTCAAAAGGATTGAGGACCCTAGAGAGCTCTTGTTTATATGGGTTACATCTCTTGATATTGACATTAACAGAAACAAAAGCTGACATTTTAAAATGACATATAGTAATTTACTCAAAAATAACTCTAACAAACCCATTCTGTGTTAACATAGGTAATATGTTTTATTTAAATATAAAATAACTATATTTTCTAAAATATATATAGATATATGAGTATATAGAGAGCAAGTGGCATTGTTCTACTTTCTGCAAATCTCTTTTATGGATGGCTTAATAGAAGACAGCTGGGTTCTCATCTCTTCTCCTGTATTCAGCCTGTTTCAATGCCCACATTATGCAGCAGGCTTTGAGAAACAACACTGGAAATTAATGAGAGATGGATCTTGACAAAGGCTAACGATGTATTAGTATTATGAACACTCTTTTGACCTTGTGGATCATCTAAATGGGTTTGAAGCCCTCTTTTCCCCACCCCTCACCACCACACCAGGTATCTGGGTCACCCCTAAAGATCCGTTGGTCAAGATACCTAGATCTGTGGCAGTAACTGATCAGCAAATAAGCAGTAACTTGGCATCTGAATGTTGATCCCAGGGAACTTACATGAGACAAAAGAAAATAAAACGAATATTTCACTGAGTACACAAAATAGCTGTTAATGTCATGTGTGTATTTTTTTCCAACAGTTTTTTACTTCTAGGCAGGACATTCCACTTCACCTTCACTTGGTTATAATGCCAGAGTCTGCTGCTCTCTCAACATGTTGAACAGCATAATGCTGTGGCTGGAGCCTTGGGACAGACATTCTGGAAAAATTTTCATTCTTGAAAACATTTTTAGTAGAATTATATAATTAGATGGTAGAAAAATGAGAAAAAAATAAAACTGAAACGACTAAATTCTGGGTTGAAGATAATCTTTAACACTCTCAAACATTTATAAAATATAAAACACTGTCAAATATTTATAAAATATGAAAACTACCCAGAAGAAAGTAACATCGACTCATTACATTACGCTATATTTCCTTTTAAGCATACTTAGCCAGAGCATAATATACATACTATAGGATTTATTGTTCTGATTCTTTTAGATAAACATTTTTACTATATGTTCATGTAAAATTCCTTATATTTTCCACTTAAATGAATAACTGTGTGAGGTATACTGGATCTTATTTAATGACTCCATTTGTTTTTTGATATTTTAAGAAGTTATAATAGATTATGGAATTATGGTCGGTTCTGTTTGATTTCATTTTATTTTCTATTTCATTTTATCTTTCTGTTTCCTCTATTATTCTGTTATTCTTACTAAAAATAATTTTAAGAAAAGGATGTGCTTTTGAAAAAAATAAGAGGACTATTGGTTGTATATATCAAGATATCACATTTTCTGAAGCGTTTCAAGCAGATTTTTCTAAACTGTCACCAGACCTTCTGACTTCACAAGACTCCATCCCAAAGGTGTGGTAGGAATTCCAGAAAGGACCATCAGCCATCTTATCCTACCTGTGATGATTCACGGTACATTCATGAATAATCCCACCCCATCCAGATAACAATTTGTCATTTCACCACAAAGCAGCCCCCGACATGCAGCAACATCACTGGAATTCACTTTCCCTGTTCTATGTGCCCCTCCCAGTTCCAGGAAGGTGATTCGGAAACCACTCCGTGCTCTTTCCTGCAGCTCAGTTAAACAGGGCCTGTGAGCAACCGCCCCTCCATTGGGAGCCAGGGAAGGCAAGGCCTGGCCGCCTCCTCAAACCCCAACAGTGTGCCAGGGTCACAGGAACAGCTTGTGTGCCTCTTGGAGGAGGTGAGAAGGAGCTGAGTTGTGAAAATGAAAACACTGTGGAACTCCATGTCCGACACAATTGAGCTTTATTTGTTAAGATGGAAAACTGGATGATCATAGATGTGAGGGTGAAGAAGCAGCCACTTCTCTGAAATGATGCCACGGCCAAGGTGAAGAGCCAAGAGCTGTTTCTTTGGTGTCCAGTTCATTTTCCAGCATGAAACCTCTCACTTGTGTTGGTGAACTTAGATGTCCTCATTGAGCTGGGTCTTTTAGTAAGAAGACCTCTGATTATACATGTATTTGTCTCTCGAGACAGCTGTAACAAAGTGGGTGGCTTAAAGCGACAGAAATGTCTTATCTCACAGTTCTGGAGGCCGAAATCAAGTCCAAAATCAAGGTGTCCATAGGGTTATGCTCCCTCCGAATATGATGGGAAGTCTGCTCCAGGCTGACTGGTGGCTTCCTGTGACTTTAGGCTCTTTGACCAGTGGGCATTTTTGGGGGGACTGGGTAGGAAGGATGAGTATTCACAATTTAACCTGTAACAACATTCCTGCCCAGAGATGGATTTCTTCAGAGCTGCCAACTGCTTTCTGAGACCTTCGTTTTCTCAGAGGAATGAAATGCTCTGGGGTTAGTGGTGTTTTGCAGGGAGCAGATTTTCCCCACAAAGATAAGAGTATACAGCAGTAGATTTTGCTCTAAATAAATTTCTTGGCCCAACACTTTGCTGGCTATAGCTAGGGAGGCCCAGTGTGGGCTGCAGAAAGAGCCCGACGTCTGAACAATATTTTCCTCACATACTCTAGAACAGCAGGTGAGTTTTTCTTTTTTTTTCCTCTGAGTCTGAGAAAAGGAGGGAGCCTAGAGTTGTGTAGGTAACTGGGACTGGAAACACCTCAGGCAGCACAGCCTCCATTCCAGGTCTCCAGTCGCTGCTGCAAACAACCCCAGTGGGGTAGGGTCTGCCCCCACTTTGGGGCTGAAAGGTGTGGAAAAAAAGGACAGCAATGCTCCTGTGCTGACCCAGCCCTCAGTGCTTCCACACCTCTGTGAAGTGACTGGGGACATCACTTGGCATTGGTAGCTTCTGCTTCAGTCCAAGGTGGTCTAGCTACTAACTGGTGGGCACTTAATGTTAGACTAAAATAACATTTCTGGGTCACCAGAAACCCCTCATTTGATAGTCTGCTGAGCTGGAACAACCACAATCCTCTGCTTCTTTCAGGGCAGGACTATCTACGTAAAACACTATGTAAATAATTTACGTTTTTTTTTTGTTTGTTTGTTTGCTTGTTTGGTTTTGGTTAAAAGTAATTCATGATCAATATAGGCCATGTGAGTGAGAGGTGTACTCGTTCTTATTTCATCAGCATTTCTATCATTAAATAATAGTAACTGTAGAGCCATAAACTATTAAAACAGAGTCTGCTATTCATTGACACCTCCTATGTGCCTGGGCACAGAGCCAGGAGGTAGAGAAACGTTATTGCTTTTCTTCCTTCCACAATTCCCCCAACCTGCGTGCACTGCATGCATTTCAAGGGGAAATGGAATCTCAGGGCAGTTTGGTGCAGGGATCCCTCCACAGACACAGTGGTCTTTTAAAATCCAGTTCTAAGCCTGTGCCTCCGAGGAAAGCTTCCCTGGTAAATTATCCAATAGCCCACCTTTCCTGGGGCCCCGGTTTCACATCCATTTCTGCAAGTGAAGCGTACAGTTAAATTTTTTCTGCTATTGCAATACATTTATTCATGTCTTCACCTCACCTGAACGTTTTCAAGTGCTGGGATTACACCATGTTGTGGATACAGCCAGATCGTTAAATAAATGTTGAAAAACTGACTGGTAATGTTTACCTTAAAGTCTCTGTGTCAGATTTCTCTGCCTTGGGCTTGAGGGTTGAGAGGCAAGAAATGGGTCAATTTCCCGACCTGATTCATTCAGGTCATGGACTTACTGCCTCAGAAATAGACTTGACTTACCGTTCTGTGGGGAAGAAAAGCCTACTTCAGAGGAAAGTTGTAATGGTCTGAGAGCACGTGAATCCTTCTTAAAGAAATGTGTAACTGCAGAGACTTCCCTGCAATTTTCATTATACTTAAAAGAGACAAGTGATGGGAGTGGAAAGCTGGATATTCAACCTCCAGGTATTGAGTGCCTCTTCCTCCCCTGGTGAATAAAGTTAAAAGATGAACGGGTTGGGGTTTTTCTAATTCCTTAGGACGAAGTATCTGTACACCCAGGGCATGGGCAGATTATCTGTGATTTGTGCAAATCCTTACCTACTTCCTCCTTTGATTTCATCCTCTGGGCCTGTATTAATTTGCTGCTGGCTTAACGAACAGACATGCTGACTTTGGGCGACTTAAATCTGTGGAAAAAAAACAGAGAATTTCTCTAGTGGGATTTCATTTTTAGTTATCAAGAGATGAAGTTCCATTCAAGCCTAATGTAGTAGGTGTCTGTGCATATTTGCTGAATGAACTGATGGCTAATTACAGAATTATCCATTGGGGACACTGAATACAATTTTATATGTCAAGGCATGCAGTGTCTCAGGGAAAGGTCAGTGTACAAATCAAAAGAGAAAAGCCCCTTTCCACACACTTCCTTCAGTCCATATCCAAAGGAGAATGTGAAAAATTACAAACCTTTCTCCACCCATATTCCTGTTATTCCCCTCCGTTTCTTTGTTCCACTCACTCCCCAGCAGACAAAAATCAAAGGACTGGAATTTGCAAACATTCAATGCTTCATTTGTTCCCCATCTGTTTCCTAGACATGACTGAGCCCTCATACTCTTATACGTCTGCCTCTCCATCCCAGAGGTGAGTGGCAGCCTCAGATAAAGCAATCGTGACTTTCTTCGACCATGTGGCATCTGTCCCACGACCGGATACAGTTGATTTTCCTGTGGTAAAAGGGACAGTTACCAGAAAAGAGGATTACAGTACATTCAGAGGCAATCAAGGGAGGAAAATAAACCAAATGCCACGAGGGTATTAAATAGCAGAGCTATCTACAAGAGTAGAAGAAGCTTAGAGAGAGAAAAAAGAAACTCTTCTAGGACAATCCCTGTACTTCATAAATCTGGAATTTTGTCAGAAGCTTGATACCTGATTTTCTATTTTAAGTAATTTAACAGGTAGAAACAGCTTAGTGGGTTTTGCTTATAGTTTTGTTAGGGAGTCCCTGACTTTTTTTTTAGGAGTTATTCTTTCTGAAGCAACTCAAGCTATGGAGAATGAATATTAATTCCTTTTGTTCATATGTATAAAGAGTGTGGGTGTGTAGAGGGCATGTGGGGGGATGTAAAGCCACAGGAAATGGGAAATTCCTTTGAACATAAATTGTATTTGAAAATCTGGGGAAGACATTATCTTTTTGTATTGAACAAATGTGCATTTGTCATGAAATATAATGGACATTTCTGCATGAATTTTAAAGCTTAATATGAAACTTCAAATAATTTGCATGCTTGTGGCAGCTTTTCCTGCACAGCAAACTTCCTTTTCACCCACTCTTGGAGGTCTCTTCAGTTATTGGGCCTCTAGGAAAAGAGATTGACAAGAAGCTGTGCATATGTACTGACACAAGGTCAGAAGACCTACTGTGCAGTCCTCAGCTTTTGGAGTTATTTCTACGTGGATTCCCAAAGGGGTTGTTACCTGGGTACAATCTTATTTTTTGCCCCCAAATTTCTCTCTTTTGGCCAATTCTCCAAGCCTGTGACTCTGCCAGTCATCAAGGAAAGTTAATCAAACAAAGCAGTGAAATCAGATGTGGTCCATGACTCATATCTCCTTCCATTCTCCCAATCTTTATGCTGTTCCCCAAAGGGCTGCATTCTCTGCTGTGAGTCATGGGTGGGAGGTCTGAGAAACGATTGTGGCCCAGCCCAAGACGAGGCTGAAGAAATCAGGAGAATGGATCCTAAGAGGCTGGAGGTGGGAGTAAAGAAAAACTCAAAATTCAATTTGTAGTATCTTTGTAGAATATGCATTAAAAGAGTGAAGTAAAACTACTGAGCAAAGTTGGGTATGATTCATACTGTATGAATGTGAAGCACTGAGAAATTTTCTTTCCTTCCTTGCCTTGGTAAATACTATGGGAAATAAAAACTCTATCTTAAATTTTGAGGCAGAATGGTTGTTGAAAAGAGTTCAGTTCTGAAGTTAGACTTATATGAGCTCAAATCTTGCCTGCATCACTTACTAGTCGTGAGCAGGGCAAGTTACTTAGACTCTCTGATTATCCATATCCTCATCTGTAAAGCAGGGGTAACATATTATCTTTAGGTGAAGGCTTAAAGCTACTATTTCTCATCTATTTCATCTATTTCTGGGTAACAAATTAATTCAAACCCAAGGACTTCAAACAGCAAATGTTTATTATCTCATAGTTTCGATGGATCAGGAATCTGGGCACACCTGGCTGAGGGGCTCTCCTAGGCTATATGAAAGACATCAGTCAAACTGCAATTCATCTAAAAGCTCAACTGTGGTTAGTTCTGAATGCTGAAGCTTGTTCACATGTCATTGGCAGACTTGGTTCTTCATTGGCATCTGTTCCTTGCCTTGTAGACATCTCTAGAGGTGACTCAACATAGCAGCTGGCTTCCCTGGGAATGCCAAGCAAGAAAGTAAGGGAAGATGAAGCCACCATCTTTTTATGACCTAGTGTTGAAAGTGGTAACTCATAACTTTTGTCATACTCTGTTAATTTGGAGAGACTCACAATGTCCCACCTATCCTTGTGGGTCTTCAAGGGTGTGAAGGGATTTACAGACAAGCAGGAATACCAGCAGGAAACAATTAGGGGCTATCTAGAGGCTCCTCCTACACACTTGCATTCAATAGCTATTTATTGAGAGACTTTTGGTCCGGCATTTGGCTAGGTGATTAAAAATATAAAAGTGTGGGCCCTCCTTAGTGGCGCAGTGGGTTAAAGCACAGCACTAAGAAGCAAAAGCCACTTCAGTATGAGGTTCAATCCCCATCCTGGAGGTGATCTACATGGGGCGGCAGACCTCTCCTGACCCGCCCGCTGCTCCCCTCAGCAGTGTCAGCTTGTCAGTCAGCTTGTTCTGCTCCCCACTCTGTCTCTGGTGAATCCTCTCACTGCCCCTGCACCTCTGGCCTGTACTCCAGTTCTGCATGCATAAATAAATAAATCTTTAAAAAATATATACATAAAGGTGTGTGAAATGAGACAAGATGCCTGACCCCATCTATCTTAGAGAAGAGGTAGAGTGAATCACTGTAGTATTACAAGTCATGGTAGTAAGGAACTTGGCCCATTCAGCAGTAAGTGAATACTTTTCTGAGAAAGTGACAAACAAACCAAGATTTTGTGGTCATAAAGGAAAAGAAAAGGGGGAAATCATTTCAGGCAGAGAGGAGAGCATGTGCAAAGGTCCAAATCTGGTATGACATCTTTGAATCTTAACCCCAAATTTATCTATGACACATGATCAACCTTGGAAAGATATTGACTTTATGTGCCTATTTAATTTCACTTCAATCAATAGCAAAGCAATTTCATGGACCATTTTGTTCTTTAACTTGCCTCAACTGAGACTGTGATTGCAACTCAGAAGAGACATCTGTACTGCAGTGTTGCTCAAACCTTAGTGGACATTTGAAGTTGTTGGATCTGATTAAAATACAAGTTCTGATTTGATAGATTCTAGATTTGCCACTCAAATTGTGATTGCAGGAGGAGGAGCACTGGCATTATTGGGGAGCTTGGTAGAAATACAGGGTCTCAGTTTCCAGATGGGACCACTAGAGCAGAGAAACATATGAATCATCTGGCAAGTCTGTGCTCCATTCCAAAAAATGCTTCCTTCATTGGTTTGGATGAGACAGAAAAACTGGCATGTCTAACAAGCTTCCAGGTAGTATTACTACCATGATTCCTTTGGGGTACTACTGGTATAGATCCCTAGAGCTCAAACTAGGACCCAGGGTATTCTGAAAATGGCTTTGAATGTTGGCCTTCCTGTGGGTTAATCTTAAGAGAAGTTACCCTCTGCTGAAAGCAAACAGGAAGGGCTCACCCCCTCCCTAATCTCCCTCATTAAGTCCTAGATGGAAGGAATCAAGAAAATCTGGGAAGATACCTACATCCTAGTGACTGCTCAAGATACACAAATTATGTAGTTCTTTCAGGGTGTCTCCAGGGATCATCGGCATCTTCTGTGGATTAGCAATGAATGAAGGCACAACTTTACTATTACAATCACATTTCTTATAATTATGTTTTAAGCCACATAGTAACTTATTTCTTTGGATGCCTACATGCCTCTAGGAGACCAGTGAAACACAGTGTAACTTTGAGATTTCCCAAGGTTGTGGAGCACCAAGGAAAAAATGCCCAGGGAGCTGCTCCACACTGAAGGAGACTCAAGAGACCTGATGACTGACTATGATGTGTGGTTCTGGACTCTGTCTTTAGTGCACTAAATGGCATTATGGGAAAATTATAAAATCTTGAATGACTGCTGAGTTCCAGCTGGTGGCAGTGCACCAATGTTAATCTCCTGACTTTGGTGGTTATTTTGTGATTTTGTAGGAAAATATCTTGGATGGAGGAAATACACCTGTGGCCAGGATTGATGGGACATGCTGATGACTTACTACAGTGGTTTGAGGAGAAACAGTCTTTGCTTTGTATTTTCAGCTTACCTTAAAAATTGTTGCTAAAAGCAAACAAACAAACAGTCAAAACAAAACAATGACACACATTGATGTGTCCTGAAAAACACAAAGCAACTTATTACAGGCAGGTGGGCTGATGTCATCTGCTGCTCCTCCATCTGCTGTGTGCTCCATGTAAAACCATCAGAGCATCTTTCCATTTCTTCTTGAAGACTTTTCTGGGCTTCATCCCTTCCATCACTTTCAATATCATCATCTGCCTTAGGTTCTCACTACTACTCAGCTGAGCCAACGCAAGAGCTTCCCTCACCAGATTGTGAGTTCCTTAAGGGCAGAGGTAGTCTCAATATGGCAGAGTGCCTGGTGGTATTCAGAAAAGCCTACTGAACAACAACAAAACTAGCAGGCAAACTATACATCGGAAACATTCAGCCAGGGAGGAGGAGGGAGAGGGACCAGAACAGGGAAGGGAAGAGCACAGAGGGTATAGTGATGGTTCATGGGTGACTTGGTGTGGGGATTTTATGGGTGTTACACTTGAGAGGAGAAATCAAATAATATTATACAAAAGTGAACCAAGATATACACACACATATATGTATTCCTACTGAACAACTAAGCTGATGCTATTTCTGTGCCTGCTGCCTGGATGCTAAGCAGGCACATGGCAGTAATAACATGAAGATTCCTCCCTCCTGGGATAGAAGAACCTGCAATAGCTGGAGGAGATTGGATGGGCCTGGGATATACATAAATGTAGTTCAGTAAGGAATTGTTTCTCCAACACCAAGGTTGACTTTCTTTTCTTCTCTGGTCAGTTCTGAAGGACCACAAAATAGCACAATTTTATTTTCCCCCTCATTAGAAAAGACTGAAAAGGTATTCAGTCTCCCACCCTCTGCAGCGGGGAGGCATCCTGTCCAGCAGAGACCTCCAGCTCAGGAGCCAGAATCGGCAGCAGTGGTATGGGTGGGGGCAACCCTAGCCCAGTTGCTAGAGTGGGCAACACTTATCCCAGTTTGTGCCAGCACACAAATGAGAGAAGCCAGAGGCAGCATAGAGACCAAGGTCCAAAATGCTGACTGGTCAGAAGGAAAAAGAAAACTAGGAGATGGTTTCACTTATAGGAGGAATATAGGGGAACCAAATAAGGGATTAGTGAAAAATAATACTAATAAAAATTAACAGGAAAACTATAAATCAGAGACATTCAGCAGGGGAGGGAGAGAGAGAGTGATCAGAACAGGGAAGGATGAGCACAAGGGACTATGGTGATGGTGCACAGGGTAACTGGTGGTGGGAATTTTATGGGGCTACCCCTGAGAGGAGCAAACAGTCATTGTACAAAAATGAACAATTACAAAATGTGTTATATTAAAAAAAAAATGCTCACTGGAGTGCAAAATCTTGTGTTAAGGCTGTTGGCACAGTTACAGCAGGAACCAACAGAGTGTGGCAGAAGGGAGACAAGATTAGGATCATCACAGTGGAGGATGAAGGCATCTGGAAGATTGGTTTCTGGTGCAGCTGACCTAGGCCTGGGATTTTAGGGCTAGCAGGGGTGGTAGGATTCACGAGTGTGAGAAGATTCACTTAAAGGATACAGAGTGAGTTAGATGACAGTGAGCTGGAAGTGATTGATATGTTTTCTTATATTACCACAAATATTTACTGTTCTTTTCTATCAAAGTCTCTTTGTTTTTCATGGCATTTTGGTTATCAAGAGATGCCTCTAGTGGAGAAAACCTAATGTCATTTTTAGACTGGGCTAATCATGTGTTCTGGGAACTGGAAGATCAGGAGCCCTAACTCCTGTTAAGCAAGGCAGGAACATAGTCCCTAAAGCAACAAGTCAGTCTGACTGAGGACTGTAGAGAGTCACCACATCGTCAAAATAAAGTTAACTTCCAAGTTCTTTTAACTTGGATTGAAGTGCATCTTATACATTTTATAACTTGCAGTTGAGGTACATTTGTCTTTTAGTTAACCCAGTAAAGAAAAATGAGGGAATGAGTCATTTACAAAAAAAATAGGATTCATAATAAAAAGTTTTTTTATACAGTAACCTGCCCACCTATATTTACTTATTTTTAAAGATTTATTTATTTATGTACACAAGAACTGGGGTACAGGCAGAAGTGCAGGGGGTGAGAGGATTCACCAGAGACAGAGTGGGAAGCAAAGCAGGCAGATCAATGAAGCACACTGCTGAGGGGAGCAGTGGGTGGGACAGGAGAGGTCTGCCGCACCATGTGGGTCACCTCCCTGGCCAGGGATGGAACTCTTGCTGCAGTGGCTGCCAATAGCTTTATAATGCTGAAAATTAACCCCTTGCACCACCAGGTTGTCCCCCATGCCAACTTGTATTTAAACACAACTGGGAGTTAGGAAAACTTTAATGAGTATGTTGGACCTTGGGGTTCATTCTAAGGGTAGTGGGGAGTCACAGAATTTTGAACAAGTGACTACTTGGACTCAATTTCTATTTAAGGAGGTTATTCTTGATGGCAGGAGGCAACTGGATGTAGGGAGACCATATTAGTGTTTACCAGTGTCCAGCCAAGTAGTAGTCATGGACTGGGGCAAGACAGTGGTAGGCAAGATGAAGACGCATGGATGGATGGAGCTGACCTATGCTTTGCTTTGGTTTACATGTGGGTTTCAGGTAAAGAAAAATCAAGAATGAGTTCTATGCTCCTAAGCAAGCATCTGACTAATGCCATTTCCAAGGTAAGGAAGAGGCACAGAAATGACTTTGGGAATTGCAAGTACAGGGCCATCAAGAAAGAGTGTGAGATGGTGGCTGTATGCGAGACATGAAGGTTGTGATGTAAGATAGAGAGTTGGATATATAAAGCACTGAATGGAAAAAAATCTATGTAAATAAGTAAATGAAACTTGACCTAACTCAGTGCCAATTTACTTCTCTCTCTGTGTGTATGTTTCTCTCAAGAAAGAACTAGAAGAAAGAAAACCTGACATATTTCTAAAATACTGTGAAGTCCTGTGTTTATTGCTTGCAAGGTGGCTTATATGAGAAACTATACTTAGGTTATCAATTACTGAGTGTGTTAGAAGTGGTGAGCACCCTACTTAACATGATCTGATATAATGAGGCATAAAGGGCAGATATGAGTTCCCTTAGAGAGTAGATTAGGGAATGGAAGTACAGACCAATGAAGTGGCCACTTTGTGGTCACACATTT
>NW_004567115.1:17719136-17721941 GCF_000260355.1 Condylura cristata
AAAACACTGAAAACTATAGGGGCAGCAAAAATACCATTTTCTTTCCCTGTCTTTTTCCCTTCTTAAGTAATAGATTAGCATGTATCCTTCCCATGCATGTTTTGTGCTTTTGCTACATAAAATGTAAACAAAAACAATTCAGTATTATTATGTTCATTTAACACCATCTCATAAATGGTGCTATGCTATGCATATTCTTTTACACCTTGCTCTTTTTACTCAATGAATAGAAAAGTGATTATTGTTTTTATAATATTTAGGTTCCTAAAATGACCCAACCCATGTTTAATATATTTTATATATTATTTTCTTTGGTGCTTACAATAAGGTTTATTTCACAGGAGTGTAAAATAAAGCCCAGAAACATCACAATCATTTTTCTGTAAGTGATAGGTGTCAGAACTCAACCTCTCCCCAGTCTAGTCTCATAATCATTGTTTTTTCCATGATTCTAGTTGATAGATAATAATGACAACACAGAGATTGGATTTCCTGGTCCCCATTTCTTTTTCCTTCCTTTTAACCATGGCATACTTGACTGTGTACTTTTCCCAGCTCCTCACATTTGTCAGACTGATTTGGGGGCGGGAGTGGAAGTGGTCAGTTTGCAGAGCAAAAGGCAGACACCCAGCAGTAAACTCCTACAGAAAGAGTGCTTTTCTCACTTCTGGTTATATCCGTGAAGATGAGTATTTGGATTATCTCTTAGGGCATGACAGCTCTCTCAAACCTGAGAGATTTATAACAGCCTTTTATCATTTTCCCCGGTCCCGTGTGGCTTGTTCTACTGGGGCCTCAAGCAGTTAGTCAGAGACTGTGCTGGTATTGAAGAGTCCACTGGAATGCTGGGACAGCTGCCTCTCTCTCATTCTCTCTCCCTGTGCAACCTCAGGGCCTTTCCTTTCCTCAAAGCCCGAGTTGTTCCGGGTAGTCTGCATGCATGTGTTCTCTCCAACAGGACAACCAAACATCTTACTTGACCCCAGGGCTCCAAAGGGGGAAAGATCAATGACGCTACCAAGCATCCTGAAGGCTTAGGCTCAGAACCCACACAGACTCCTTCTGCCACATTCCATAGTTCAGAGAGCAGTATGAGCCCAGCCTAGATCGCACATGGAAGGATCTACACAGGAGTGTAAAGTGCGGCCATTGCTGCTCCTCCTTTTCTTCGGTGAGGGAGGCTCCCTTCTCCCTGCGAAGGAAGGCCATTTTATGTGGTCTCTCACTCCGGCCACAGTTGTTTGGTTCATATCGCAGTTCTTTCCTGTGTTTTTGGACTCACAAAGTTTCTCATTGAACTCCCTCTATGGCTGGAGATGGAAATCATAAACTTTGGTAAATCTGGAGGCCAGACATCTTGCCTTGATTAGTGGAGAAGTTGCTGCAGCCAGTCAGAAGAGGAAGAAGGAATCTGACATACAAAGCTGAGATGAGCAAAATGAAGAGAGAAAATCCTGTGGTGGGGTTTTCTCACATGAATGGATCATATCACACAAGTAGTTCTTCTATATATCTTTAATATCTTTTCATCTCATTCCTAATGAAGTAACAGTAGCCTTCCCTACGCCCCCCCCCCCATTTAGCTTCCTGTGGCTTCAGTTACCTGAGATTAACTGCAATCCCAAAATAGTCCATCCAAGAGGGTATTTTGAGAGACCACATTCATATATCTTTTGTTACTGTATGTTGTTACAATCTTCTAGTTTATTGTGTTATCGTTTGAAATCTTACTACGACTAACTTATAAACCTTAACATACATATGTATATACAAAAAAAAAAAAACCACCAGTATGTATATGACTCAATACTATAAGTGATTTTAGGCGTTCACTACACTCTGTGGGTGAAGCAAGACTACTTACTGTACTTTGTTCTTTGAATTGTGATTATTTAATAATTGGAATGTTCTATGGTTGGTTAAATATTTCTAACCAATAGGCATGTTCTTTTCAAGTTCTTGTTATGACAGAAAATGTCGTAATAAAAGTCCTTATACAAATATGTCTTTTTTGTGTAGAATATATCCCTAAAAGGGAAAGAATTACTCCTATTTTTCCATAATCCTCAGTATTTTTCAAGATAAAATTCATGCTCGTTACAAAGACAGCACCATTCCCATTTCTCAGCACCCCAAGTCTTCTGCCCTACTGACCGGCAGGACAAGCTGCTTGAAGTTCCTGGCACATACACCCTGCTTTTTCTTACTCTCTGCCTCTCCTGGTTCTGGCTGCCTGCGGAATGCCCTCTCCACTTCTCTCTGCTCAGTTAACTCTTGCTAATTAGTTAACTCAGCTCAGGTGTCAGCTCCTCCAGGGAACTGTGCCACCACTATTATCATTGCACTACGCTGTATTCAATGCATTTATTTACATTCCTGCATTCACCCTTGTGTTGTGAATTCCTTCAGATCAGGAATTCAGGACAATATTTCTGTCTCATGTATCTGACCTGTGTAGCCAAGTGTCTGGAACAAAGCATGTGGTCAGTGACAATGAAATGAATAAAGGTTTGCATTTTTTGGTTTTATCAGATGCTACACCCCCTCACTCACATTACATTTGATTCTTTTGAAACTTAGTGGCTCTTCTAGATTTTTTCTCTATCAATAATAATAATACCATCCCTCCCCTCCACACATACACAGAGTCTATAGATTAATGCATGGCCTTAGTTTTGTATTTTCTTCTATTTGTCAATTTGCCTAAACTTCATTTTTGAAGACAGTAATAATGACAAGAGCTATCAATATGGATCTCTTTCATACTCCAGCTCCTAAATGAAATGATTTAACATGCCATCCCCA
>NW_004567115.1:17722796-17723442 GCF_000260355.1 Condylura cristata
TGTTCTGGGTCAATGTAAGGGTTTTGTTGTAGTTTTTCATACAAAGACACTTCCCAGGTTCAGAAAGACTACTTTTGACTATTTGAAATTTTGATGAATTGTTAATTTAAAAGACATATTCAAGAACCTATTTTCTTATCCTTGAATTTCACTGAAAATTCTTATAATTCTAAATATAAATAGAGCAAATTTCAACTATGACTTTTAAGATGAAGTCTGATTAATGTATGACCAACTGAAGCTGAACAGACTAAACTCCTTCAAACATTAGATCCACTTACAACTTAGTTAAACACCTTAAACTTTATTTATACATTTAATATATCCAATTTCCTTTTTAAGACCCTTCAAATGCTTGCCAGCTTCCTGAGCAAGAATTCGGGCAATTTAAAACCAACTCTTGAAAGCTGATCATAGATCTGAGGCAGCGTGAGAAGAGGAGGGCAGGGAGAAAAGGGACAGAAGAGAGCACCATGGACTATGGAGGAGAAGCCCTGGTGCTTGTGTGGAGGGAAGTCTATGGTGACCACACTGGAGGGGAGAAATCCTATATTGCACAAAACAAACACAGATGTAAAGTGATGGTATGTCATTAATTATAAATAAATAGTCCAAGCAAAGTATAGTAACTGCCCTCAAGAGAACT
>NW_004567115.1:17725717-17728468 GCF_000260355.1 Condylura cristata
TCAAGCCAATCAAATGATTCCAGTGGTTTTTTTCCCCAAAACAAAAATTGGTAAAATATTAAATGTTCTGAACATATGGTAAGGAGCTTTACACTACAGGGACAGAGTTGGTGATTATTAGTGGTAGATATTTAGAAAACAAAACATTTTTCTCTTCAGGGAAAGTTGGAAGATGTAACAGAAAAGAGAAAGTAATCATGATTCAGTGTGTAAAACTCAGCTGTGAAAAACTTTCATGATCATAATGTGCTAACTGAAAATTAACAGTATTAAATTTTGATACAACAACATTGGGTACGTTTGGAGAGGAAGGCTGTGTGTGTGAGAGAGAGAGAAAGAGAGAGAGGCTAAAGATATAAAAGATAGCTACTTCTTTGTTCTGTAATAGGATGTCAATAAGCAATGTCTACAACTAACCAAATAAATTAATAACTGGCAATATATGCATGCTATTTTACCTCAAAAGTTAGCTACGTAAGTTGAGATGAAGTGCTTTGAGGACTGAGAAACATAAGTAAGTAATTATACAAGGAACTGTTGTTTTTTTATAACATGCTTTTAAAAACTATTCTATTTTTTAAAATAAAAATTCTTTTAGAAATTACAAAATATTAAAAATATTTTAACATTACTTATAAAAAACACATTACAGCCACTTTGAAACAATTACATATAGATAGATTTTTTTATCTAAATATTCCCAGCAATTCTATTCTTTCTATCTAAAAGAAAGCATATGTGCACATAAAGATATTTATGCATATATCATAACACCTTATTAATAGCCAAGAACTGGAGACAACTCAAATGTCCATCAAACGGTAAAGAGGTAAACAAATTTGGAATATCCATACAATGGACTCCTACTCAGCAGTGAAGAGCAGTGAACTTCACATAGAAGAAGTGCGTGAAAATCAAAGCATGTGTTAAATGAAAAAAGCCACATATAAACAAGTGTAACTGTATAATTCCATTTACAGGACATCTGCAGGGCAAAGCTATGGGGAGAGAAATGGCTCAATGATTGGGGGCTCTGGGTAACGGGTGGGCTCTGATTGCAAATGTACATTAAGGAAGCTTTTGGGGACAAATGGGTATGCTCTGTAACTTTGATAGTTGCACAGATGTGTGCATTCATAAAAACTCACCTACTACATACCTAAAAAGGGAACTTAGATGTATACTAAATCTCAATAAGTGTTATATTTTAAATGTATTTTGAACATGTCAGGGAATTTTGTTAAACGTGGTGGATTGAAATGAATGGATGTGTTATTTTTGCTTCCTTCTGAAATCCTGTGGAGATGGATGAAGATGAGAAATGGACAACATTTTGGAAGACCAAAAGTGGATGGACCCTTGATAAATGACTTAACAGAGTGGAGAAAGCTACTATCTAATTGCCAGCAGACAAGACTGTCAATAAAAAGCAAGATACTATTCCCACTAGGACCTAAGAGAACTTGGGAAGTGGAGGCACTGGTAGGCTCCAAAAGGCAAGGAAAATGGTAAAGTGGATGTGAAAATAGCTGGTTTAAATTCCGTATGTTTCCATATCACCTGAGTCATCCTGTGTATTCAGGTAGCACACTTCTTCCCAATCCGACAAGTGCAAAGAGGTTTATACTCCGGACTAACCAATCCAGAGAGACTCTTAACTTTGGGTCATCAAGAGCAAGGAAAGAAGCTCATCCAACCCTAAATAAGGACTAGCTAAAAATCTCTGTATTTCATGGGGAGACACTCAATCCCAGGCCCCACCCTGACAGCTCCCAGCTGCTGGGAGTCAGGTCTGTCTACCAGTAGAATAGCTGGCATTCAGGGCCAACACACTTGAGACAGGAGAAAAAAGACACAAAGACATTGTTACGTCTATGTTCTCCTAATAAATCATAACCTACTTCCATATTTATAATATATAGCAAACTGGGAGAGGAGGCTTGGAGGATAAAATTAATGAAATCCCCTAGGACGTAGGGTAGCCAAAGACCAAGAGATGGAAAAGAAGGGGATGGAAAAAGCAAAATGATGCTGCACCAACCAAATAGTGTTACAGAGAGAAAAAGAGCAAGTAAAAGGGGGAAGTGTAAGAAAATATTAATGGATAAAAATCCAGATGAGCATGAGTTTCCAGACAAAAACTGCTGATGGAGAAGTTTCACCCAAGAATTTTAATAAGAACTTACAGAAATTTACAGGTAGAGAGGCTCCTTAAAAAAAAAAAAAAAAAAAGAAAGAAAAGTTCAAAGAGGAAAAAAGAAAAACTAGTCTTGCTACAGAATAGGGCTTTTCCAGAGAAATGTTTCTAGAATGCTAGAAAGCAAAAAGAAATTATTTCAAAATTTAAGGGCATAATCATTTCTGAATTAGAAATCTATTGTCAGCCAAGCTTTCAACCAGTATTTTCAAATATGCAAGCACTTAAAAAACTGACCTCCCACACTCTTTCTCAGGCAGCCACTGTGGCTGTGCCACACCAAAACAAAGCAAAAAGTGAACCAAGAGAAAAGAAAACAAAGAATGGAAGCCACAAAACATTCAGTGTGGGAAAAGGGAACTGAAGTTTTTAGCTATGACCCAGCACCACACAGCCATTCCAAAACAGAAGGGTATAGAAGGTTCCAGGAAGAAACTGAAGCAACAGGATTTTTAATGTGACTGAGTCCAAAGGAAATAGCAAGGTTGGTAAGTTTTGCAATTCTGATAGATTATCAGACCTGATAAAAATCTGGGGCGCTTGTTTTTCGGTTA
>NW_004567115.1:17729908-17730421 GCF_000260355.1 Condylura cristata
AAAGTTTCAAGTCATACAGGTATGTTCTCTAACTACAGTGGAATTAAATTAGAAATCAATAATGGATGTCTGGGAAAACCATCAATTATTAGGGAAAAAATAACACTTCTAAGTAATTCATAAGTCAAAAATTAAAAAAAGAAGCAAATATTTTATGGTGTAATAGAAACAATATAACAAGATTTATAGGGTGCAATTATAGCTGAGTTTAAAGGGAAATTAACAGCCTTATGCTTAAATTAGAGAAATGTATACCCACTGTTCTGTGCTCCTACACAAGAAACTAAAATAAGAACAAATTAAGCCCAAAGTAAGGAGAAGAGAGGAAATAATAGAAATCAATGAGATGGAAAATAGACAAAAGAGGAAAGTCAATGAAGTGAGTAGCTGGGTTTTTCAGTTAATATAACTGATAAATTCTTTTTTTTTTAAGATTTATTTATTTATTCATACAGAACTGGGGTACAGGTCAGAGGCTCAGGGGCGGCAAGAGGCTTCACCAGAGACAGAGTG
>NW_004567115.1:17730706-17794854 GCF_000260355.1 Condylura cristata
AAAATTTCACTAATTAGATGAAAATAACATTTCTTGTAAACCACAGCTTGCTAAAAGACACAGTAGAAAACATAACTATAATCTTAATGCCTATTAAAGAAATTGGACTTAATATACACCCTCACTGAAAGCCTGTATGCAGAGATGGAGTTCTAGAAAACACTTAAAGAGAAAAGAGTACCAATCTTAAGCAAATTCTTCAGAAATTAAAAGAGCTATTTCTACTCCCCAGTGTAGCTTGTAAGGCCAATATCAACCTGAAATCAAAACCTGGCACAGACATTGCATGACAAGAAAACAACTCAAATCCAGAATACTATAAAAATCATACATCATGGTCCATTGGTTAGTTCAACAATCTAAAATTAATCATTATAATTCACCATGCCCATAGGAAAATCATATGCTCATTTCATGACAAACAAAATAAAACTGACAAAATCCAATTCTGAATGGGGATTATTAAATCAAGTAAACACAACTCAACAAAGTAGGATTAGAGGGAACTTCCTCAACTTGGTTAAGGAAATCTACAAAGCCCTAAAATTTACATCATATTACAAAATGAAAGAGTGATTATAATTTTACCTCAAAGATCAAGAACAAAGAAAAGTCCTTTCAACATCTTACAAGAAATCCTAATCAATAAAATAAGACAGGAATAAGAGATTAAAATACTGTAAAGGAAGTAAATTTGTATTTATTTTGAATTAAATAATTTCTAAAATTGAAAAACATTTAAACACTATAAATACATATTTATTTATGTGTATATCTCTATATATGCATGCATTTATATACATATGTATATATATTTGTAACTTCAAGAGAAAAAAATAAGATATAAGTGATTCAGCAATTGGAAAAGTGAGGTAATGAACAGTTTTTGCTTTATATGCAAAATTTTATAAACAAATTTTGTTTTGTCATTGTCTTAGAAAATTCTACTTTGATAAAAACATAAAAAGAAAAAGTCCTGGCCCTCTCTGTTGGCGCAGCGGGTTAAAGCACAGCACTGAGAAGCTAAAGCCACTTCAGCATGAGTTCGATTCCCGCCTGCCCGGGAGGTGACCACATGGTGTGGCAGACCTCTCCTGACCCACCCGCTGCTCCCCTCAGCAGTGTACTTCATCGATCTGCCTCTTCTGTTCCCCACTCTGGTGAAGCCTCTCGCCGCCCCTGAGTCTCTGGCCTGTACCCCAGTTCTGTATGAAAAAATAAATAAATCTTAAAAAAAAAAAAAGAAAAGAAAAAGTCCTTAGTAGGCATTAAATACATTTATTCAACTCCAACTATTTCTTCAAAGACTATTTATTTAATCAAGGCTTTTCCCCTGACTATTCCCTTAGTAAATTGAAGTGTTGACTGAGCTTTGTCCTCTTTGAAAACAAAGCTTGTAAAATCCAGAAGTATTTTAAAAATGCAAGCATATTTTCATTTATTAATAGACTGCAATCAAAGCTTGGAATAAAAATAAAAATGTAAATTTTAAGCATAATTAATGAACTTTAAAGTTCTTCCCACGGCAAGAATTAATAGTTTGGGGCGTTTGGCACCAAGGGCAAGCATGTGTACTAACACTAACAGTTTCTCAACAGTATGTATGCACATCCACAAATACTATGCTCATGGCATTTGCGTAAATATGTACATATGTCCATCAAGTCTACTTAGCAAAAAGATAAATTTTTGATGTTTATAGTTTTGCAATGTGTTTTTAAGACTTTTAAGAATGAGGCCAATTTGGGCCCTCCCTGGTGGCACAGTGGATTAAAGCACAGCACTAAGAAGCTAAAGCCACTTTAGTATGAGTTTAATCACTGCCCTGGAGGTGATCCACATGGCACGGCAGACCTTCCTGACTTGCCCACTGCTCCCTTCTGCAGTGTACTTTATCAATCAGCCTGTTCTGCTCCCCACTCTGTGTCTGGTGAATCCTCTCACCACCCCTTCACCTCTGGCCTATACCCTAGTTCTGTATGCATAAATAAATAAATCTTTTTAAAAAAAAATAAGGCCAATCTACATTGGCTTTCTATTATCCTGTATGCTTCCTTCCACTTTAGTATAAGGTAAGAAATTTTTATGTATTGCAAATAAACAGGTACAATACAAGCATCTTTCTAGCATGGTCATTCAATTTGTGGGATCTTGTGCCAAAAGCAAAAATAATCAAGGAAATGAAATACTTTTATTGAGGGGCCCAATATCCCTTAAATTTACCTTATGAGACTTTTTGACTTGCCCTTTGTTTACATCATGAATAAACATATTACAGGAAATAGCAAAACTAATTGCTGCTCTGTGTGCTTTCTTTTACATCTACATTTAAAAGTTGCCCCCAAATTAACTCATAGTTAACATTATACAAGAAGTCCAATAGGTGGTAGTTACTCAGTAACTACCAAGATTTGTAGTGAAGCATCCATTAATGAGAAACAGAATTATATATACACACACACACCAGGAAGTACATGTAAAACTCATGAACTGTTTCTCAAGGGGAAAGGGTAAGAAGGCAGTAAAGAAGAGAAGACACATTTTGGGAGCCCAGACCCTCAGCAGTGCTGACTCACATCCTTTGGGACCACTGAGAGGAAGACGGTGGTGATGTGAAGTCTAGCAGGTGCACTGAGGTGGAACTTCGCAAGGTTAAACATGTGACCCATTTGAAAATGGAGCTCTTCAACTTAAATGGCTCTGTCTCAGAAACTGCTCAGTCTAAGAAAAGCCCCTGGTATTCTGGATCCTGTTCAGTTATTTTCTAGCCTTCATCACAACCTACTACTATTTACTTTTTTGGGTTTGTGTCTCTCCCTAAAATAAATCATACAAAGGCAGAGCCATCATTTATCTTATTCAACAGTGAACATCCAGTCTGGCAAAAAGTCTGCCTTATCTAGGATAAATGATGTATGAAACGGGGCCTGGAAATTGACTTATATTCAGAATACAGACCTCAAAAAAATATTGCAGTGAAGAGTGTGGTAAAGAAGTCGATGTCTCTAAAAATGCCATGCACTGTGCCCGGCAGGGCATAGAAGTCCAATTATTAGTTACTTTTTTGATAATCTCATCTAGTGTAATCCACAAACACCCTCTGCACCTGAAATAACTTGTCCTTCATCACAGAGACAAGTGTTGCGTGTGATTCATTAATTTAATTATTATTTCATTTGTATATTCATTTATTATCTCAATCATATATTCATACTTTTTATTTGTCCATTGCACATATTCCAAGCATGCATGAGTACCTGGTGCTGTGCTGTAGCTCAGAAAGGAATTGTGAAGAGGAATATTAGGTAGAAACCAGTGTGACTGATTAGAACAGTGCAGAAGTTCCCAAAAATTCTTTATTAATAGTCAGTCTCCAAAATATCTTCTCCATGAGTACTTAGTGAGTAGAATTTCCTTAGAATGATCCAGCTTCTTTAAAGAAAAATGTGATCAGTTATCAGTATTTTCCATACTCACAGCATTACTGATGTCATGTCAGAGTCAAGGTCAGTAACACTCTCTACTTAAATGTTACTCTAAAAGCTATGCTCTGAAGTAAGATAAGGCTTTTATTGGGGAGAGGGGAGGAGACTGTCTAACAGTGAGCATGTGAAATTTGTAGGAATCTTGGACAACCACAAATAATAGCAAATTTTAGCACTTTGCAGCTTCCAGGGGCAGAAACTACCCACTCTTCAAGATGACTAAAACTTGTATTATTTTTCTAAATGGGACCTATTAGGGAGGAAGATTGGGAGTGGGTAAGAGTCAAAGAGTCCAGTTCTTCCTTAGACTACTGAAATAAGAACTTGGGTTGGTAGAGTAGGCCACGGTCAGCATAAAAGGTTGAGCAAATGAAGATATCTGGCCAAGCCCAAATAATGAGAAAGTTGAGAATTTTCTCTTTGAGACTGTGAAGAGAAAATTCAGAAAAGATAGTCATTATAAGAATGATAATTATTAGCAACAGTACCTTAATTATTTATCTGAATTCAAGGATGACAAGATTAATAACTTTTCAACTTAATTTCAATTCAACACATAGGGGTACATAGGGAGAATGAACCCACAATAGACCCACCACCATGACTACCCCATGGAGGCACTCGCCCTCCAATGCGAGAAAGATACTAACAGACTGTGAAAAAACTCATACATGAAAAATCTGACAAAGAATGGCAGCAGATATTCTGTGAGATCACAGGCGATCACCGGCACAAGTGATGAAACTGCTCAGGTCCCTATCAGAGGCTCAAAATCTCCCTGATTAATTATATGACTTTTTTGGTCACATTCTAACCCCATCAAACTCTTGACTTAATTTCTCACTAAAAGACATTATTTTTTACAATAGTGATTCCAGGAACTTCTGTGTGTAGGAAAATGGAGTAGGTACCTGTTTCTTACTCCTCAGTGCAACTGCAGTCCCTGGACATTGAATATGAAACAAACATAAGAGTCTGAAAGCTGCAGAGAAGGCAGACCAGCCTAGCTAGGCACCCTGACCCAGAGCAAAATAAAATGGTGAATCCCCTGGATTTTGGAGGTTTTGTTTGCTTTCTTCATATATTCCAAATTTGAAGCTAAAAAAGTCAGCAACCCAGAAACACCTACTGCTGCGGATAATCTGATGAACATCATGCAATATTGTTTACATTCACTGTATTGTGCTTTAGATCTCTAGGACTTGTTTCTCTCCTAGTTGCAAGTTATATTAACACTGGTGAAAAGACAGAATTATACAGTTGGAGAACAATGGTATTAAGGGGTGGAGATGAGGACACAAGGGAATTGGATGTGGCTGAACAACATGAGGATCCTCATAGGATGGAAATGTTCTGCATCTTGATGGCATCAATGTCAGTGTCCTGGAGTTTGGCAAGCGCTTACCATTAACATGTGTAAAGGCAAAAGATCTTACCATATTATTCATATTATATTCATACTATTTCTTATAATTGCATGTGAATATACAATTATCTCAAAATAAAACATTTAATAAAAACAAAAGAGAGCAAAACTAAACAAAAATAACATTTCCTAATTAGGAAATTTCATAGTTCCTATAAATATTTTTTCAAGGAAATCTGCTCTAAATTCAATTCATCTCTTTTAAGTTCCAGTGTGCTACAGCAGATGTTACATTCTCAGCTCAACTGAAATGAACGGTGATTCAGTCAGCATCCAGCAGGTCAGTCTGTCCACAGAAGAACTGGGCACTGTATCTGCTCCAGGGACCACCCTCTCCACAAGCAGGCTCCGGACTAGGAGCAGTCAGGCTCCAGTTTCCCAATTAGAGAAGGAGGAGGTGCCTCTTTTATCTGCAGGCAAAAGCCACTCCCCCCCCCCCCCCCCCCGGCATCCATAGAGATTTCTATATTTTGGAAATTAGTTTGCACTTGTCAGTCCTTCACTGAAGTTGGTAATTTGATGTACAATGCTTAAGGAGAAGAGAGACGTTCAGGCTCCCAGCTGCACCCTCCTTTCCATTAAGAGACACTGGGTTGGAACAATGGCATCTCCCAAGATGGCTTGGGGGTACTGAGCCCCCACCAGGAGACCAGAACAGTGGCTCATGAGAGTTTTCACACCCGCACACATGAACACAGCTGGTGGGCACCCAGACATGACAAGAAAGCCATCAGGAATCTTACCTGCCTGAGATTCTAAATGTGGTCTGAGATGTCTTTACTTTCCCCCATGTTTCTCCTGTTACATCATAAAGACATACACTTGTGAACGGACTGTCCAGAATGTGTGGTCCTAAGTGAATTACAAATGAGCTCCAGAGTCATGCCATGGGATCTGCTCTAATGCCCAACTCCACTGCACCAAGACAATAAAGGGCATTCCAAATAGCAGGTTTCAGTCTCCCTTCTCCACCACATGCACCTACACCGGCCACAAGGATTTGCTCTGAGCCCAATGAGCCTGCTAAATTCTCCAAGTCACTTGCTTGTTCCTTAGGCCTCAGCCATACTGCAGGGATGCTTTCCTTTTGATTATTGCTTCCCTGACACTGAATCCTAACTTGACCCATCTCAATGAGATCCTTGCTGAGGCACACCACAGCAAGGTGACTCATGGAATATTAAGCCTATGATATGTAGACATGACCTGAGCAACCACAAACTGCCTTTTCTAGATAGATAAGTTTTTTTTATTTTTTATTAGATTTATTTATGTATGCATACAAGAACCAGGGTACAGGCCAGAGGTGTAGGGGGTAAGAGGATTCACTAGAGACAGAGTGGGGAGCAGAACAGACAAAGCACACTGCTGAGGGGAGCAGCGGGCAAGACAGGAGAGGTCACCTGCGCCATGTGGATCACCTCTCTGGCTGGGGATTTAACTAGTGCTGAAGCACCTTCAGTTATAGCTGGCTTCAACCTGTTGCACCACCAGGGAGGGCCCAGATAAACTTTTAAAAAGATGGACTCTTTCCTGGCACGCCAGCATGTCCTTGTGATGCAGCTAAATGTTACAGCTTCAGTGATATCAACACAGCTTCTGTGGGAAGAAGGGGGGCTCTACTCTCTACAAGGAGCTCTATGGTCACATCGTTATGATCACAGCTGCCTTCTTCTCCCTTAACTCTAAGGGCTCTGCTTTCCCAAACTGGACAGAATTAGACACATTAGCACCTCTCTCTAATGAGTAGCTACAAACTTTTTGATAACAATACCAACAGAGCGATCTTGACCATACATCCCCAATAAGTGAACTTCTATACTAACTAGTATACTATAACAGTATTAAAAATGAAAAATGTAAAAGGACAAGACAAGGTAGAGAGCAGAAATCTGAACACATTTTTCTTACCCATGTGGGTCAACTATGTGTGTGACACTTGGGAGACCAAGGCTCTAATCTGTGAAGCCTGGCAGTCAAATACATATTTTTTTTTTAACAAGGGCAGCAAGTGGCTGTCTTTCCTGGGTACTAGCCTTCACCCCAAAGAAACACACACTAAAAGGAGACTGACCCTCAGCCCACCTCTCCACTGTAAAATCACTATTTGTATTGGATGCTTAGAAGGATACTCCAGGTCTAACACTTACTGTATATTTATTAGTGGAGACTTAAAAGTTTAGTGCAAAGAAAAACAGTACCATGGGAGAACTGTAGAATTTTAGAAATCTACATGTAACTTTTAATAAAAGATTTATTTATTTATGTGTACAAGAACTGGGGTACAGGCCTGATGTGTAGAAGGTGAGAGGATTCACCAGAGAGAGTTGGGAGCAGAACAGGCAGATCAACTGAAATACACAGCTGAGGGGAGCAGCAGGCAGGTCACAGCAGAGGTCTGCTCTACCATATGGGTCACCTTCTTAGCTGGGGATTGAACTTGTGCTTCAGTGGTTGTGGACAGCACCACATTGCTGCGCTTTAACCCTGTTGCACCACCAGGAAGGGCCCTGCATATAACTTTTTCATACAGAGGTGCTTTAAAAAATAACGCAAACAGTGAAGTTGCATAGTTGCCACAGCAAACACTGAGGCCATGCCTCTTGC
Organism: Condylura cristata; assembly: GCF_000260355.1. NCBI lineage: Eukaryota > Metazoa > Chordata > Mammalia > Eulipotyphla > Talpidae > Condylura > Condylura cristata. The sequence continues at coordinate 17,738,225 of NW_004567115.1, forward strand.
AGTCCACTCACAGTGTTGATATTAGAGGGCTAGGGGAAACGAGATGACAGATCTAAGCGAGAGCTAAAGAAGGTTCTGCTCTCAGAGACTGATAATATTCTCTCTCAGTTAACAGTAGCCCCTCAAAACATGTAAAACTATTCTTGGGCTTTAATATATCTGGATTTCATGTTTTTGTTTTTTTCCAAGAACCCATTTCCAAAAGAAAGCACTGACTTTGCTGTTTGTTTGTTTTAAATATTTGTTAATTTGATGGTTTGACCATTGTATCTCATTATCATTTTAGTTAGAATTGTTTAACATTTGCCTGTTGAATACTTTTTTCATTAGATTTTTTTGCTATTTGCATTTCCTGTTTTATGAATCATCTGTTTAATTTAATTAGCCTTTGTTTAAATGTCCACTGGAGTCTCGGAATTTTTTGCTGTCAATTTTTGATGACTACAATTTCATATAATGAGAATATTAAGATAAGTGTGTGAGCATAGACGAGTATGTGTGTGTGTTTTCTTGACTAGCTGACATGAGCTCCTGAAAATTTTCAAATCAAGATAAGCTTTTAAATTCAGCTTCATTTCCAGCAGAATGGGGAAGCAGAATTGTGAAGCTGCTGAACACGAGCAATTTTCATTCTCTCTTGGTTTGAATGAGATTCTTTTTTATCGCTCATAAAATAGAATCTTCCTTTCTGTTTATTCATACCGCTTTTGTTCTCAGCAGTAACATGCCTCCATGGAGAAGCCACTGTGGGCTGGAGGCTGGAGCACTTCAAATCGGGACCTTCCGGCCAATACTGCGGTTTGATTCAGACAGGGCCCTCAGTTCTGTCTAGAAATACATTTTCAATCATTTTGATGAAAAGGGTGACCGCTTCAGTGGAATCTTCAGAGACTCAACAGGACACCCCCGTGCGTCACCCCCAAACTCCATTGTCTTTGCTTGATTAAACTGGGCTGGTTCCGAATTATCTCCCTGCACTCCTGGTTCTGCCGCGGTGAGCACAGGCGCTCAGCAAGTCCTATTAAATTCCTGAGCAAGCTGCTGCAGCTGGCGTCAGAAAACAAGATTGGATGAGGTCTCCTCTGCTTTGCCGGCCTCACCGTATAAAATAGGGCCGGTGGAGGCAGAGCACAGAGCTCCCCCAGTTAGGGACTGAGGAGCAGGAGAAAAGAAAGAAACATCCAGAACACAGACTGGATAGACTGGAGGTGGGGCGCAGAGAGTTGGAGGGGCTCAGTAGCCCCCACACAGCATAGAGCGCAGCCTCTGAGCCAGAGGAGGCTCAGGCAGGGTGTTTCTTAATCCCCTCATTTTTCAGTTGAGAAAACAATCCCAGAGAAATGAAGTGACCGGGCTTAACACAGTCACAGCAGTATGTGGGAGTGGAGGGACATGAACTCATGTCCCCTGATAACACCGTGTGGCCTCTCAAATATCCTATCACTCTTCCTAAGCCATTTCCTTTTTGCATTCTCTCTGTGGTTTGAAATGAGAATGTCAAGTTTTAGAGCCAGCAAGAACTGCTGAGCACATAGAAGTTTCTCAGTATTAATTGACTGGCAACCTCATCCTGTGCTTAAGAAGAGCTTCAAAATCAGAGATTCAGGCCTAATTTCTAGGTCAGCTGCCTACCCCTGTATGATCCTGGGAAAATTACTTGAACTCTCTGAGTCCCCTTTCCTGTAAAATGGGGGTGACAAGAGCTATGCTAAAGGTAAGAAAATGTGCAGGGAGGGACCCAGAGAATGTGGCAATGTCACTAGTTAGACCTCACAGAAAAAGAAACAAAGGCCAGAAGATTAAGTGATTTTGCCCAAAGTAATTCATCCTCTAAAGGGTAGCTAGGATGACAAATGAGTCTCTGGATGACCGAACAGTCCCTTTCATTCTCCTACATTCTCTCCTATTCACAATGGCTCATTTTTCAAGGATCCAAGAAAGTCATTAATTAGAATTCAATAGCTTGAATTATTACAGAAAAAATTTTAATAACCCCAGGTATGTATAAGGTACTCTAACCCAGTTCTGTAGTAAAATATTACAAGGGGGGCCCTCCCTGGTGGCGTGGGTTAAAGTGCTGCACTAAGAAGCTAAAGCCACTTCCGCATGAGTTTGATCCCACATGGCGCAGCAGACCTCTCCTGACCCACCCGCTGCTCCCCTCAGCAGTGTACTTCATCTATCTGCCTGTTCTGCTCCCCGCTCAGTGTGTGGTGAATCCTCTCACCATCCCTGCACCTCTGGCCTGTACCCAGTTCTGTATCCATAAATAAATAAATCTTTTAAAAAAAAATTACAAGCTGAGTTAAATATAGCAAGCCCTGCCAAGTCAAAAAAGACTTGAGACCAGAGAGACCACTAAAAGGTGACAGAGGACATTTGTACAGAAGACACAAATACACAAGTGTTGAAGAAACTGGAGACAGTCTCAAAAGATGTTTGCATTGTCCTCCCCGAGAGCTGTGTACTCTGGAAGACTGTTCCATCCTGTGCTGTTGTTCCTGATGTGCAGATTTAGTACTTAGGTAATAGCTGACATCACACCTAGCTTTAAAACAAATTAAAATAAACCTGAAATTAATCCCATAAAAATGATAGGCCCAGGTAGCTCTGTGATGTTATTAAGGATTCCTTAACTTCAGCTGAATTTAGGGAAAGAAATTTACCAGCTGACAACTGGAATAAGGAGAGGATCTCGGAAAAGTTGCTCCGTTCATGTTGCCACAGCTCCACTGTTAATAGACATTATGTCTGTGACACTAGGTGAATTTGCTGCTAAAACCTACTGTTTTCATTGCATCTGACTACATACTCTCCCAAAGCTCAGTTCAGTAATAAGCTATTTTCAAAAGGAAACCAGCATTTCTATTGTTATGATTGTTAATAGAATTGTTGCCATGTAAAGGGAAGAGTGCCCCCCAGTGGAAATATTACCCACACTGGCAGCCAGGCCTACAGTGAAACACCGGAGATTGTTCATGTTTGGAAAATAATCTCTTGTAATGTCCTTCTAAAAACCACTTATGCTGAGACAAAAAAAAAAAAAAAAAAGGCACAGTGAGCCTAAACTTCTACCAAGAAAAAATAGATGTCCTATTCATGATTATGGGCTGAGAAAAACAGAAAAATAAACACAAAGGGGGGGGGGGGAAGACCAATTGTTAGGAACATACAAGGAATTCAGGATGGAAAAAGAGGAAAAAAGGCAGAAGATATAACTCAGAGAAAGGAAAATACATATTACTTGATGATTTTTCTTCCTAGATTTATTAGACTTTATATTCGACACAAAATATTTTAGAGATAAATGTCTTATTCTAAGATAATTTCCAACAGAAACCCTATGTTAAGGGGGCCACCTTGTACAACATTCGACAGGCATCCATTCCGTAATGAATGAAACAAACTGCTACTACCCAATACCTGATCTAACTTAGAACAACATTCTCATATTCATTCAGTTGTGTTCCAGGGCTTTTAAAAGGGAAAAGTGTGTCTGGTTCCAAATGAGAGCCTTGACAAGCATGTGAGTTGGGTGGGGGCGGGGGAAGCATTGATGAATGACAGAAATTCAGAGCCAGGTGCCTTCTGGCTTCATTCTAAATGACTGGTTCAGAGAGACTGTTTTCCCCATCAATGTTGGGGGGTAGAGGGAGGAGTGCTGTGCACTGACTTCAGGTGAAGATGGATGAAGAGTTTCTGTTTGAATAGTCATGTGTTTAAGAAACACATCTTAGGGAAAAAAAATTAGTTGGCATCTCAAGCCCATGATTTTAAGGATATGCTTTTTTTTTTAAAGATTTATTTATTTATGCATACAGAACTGGGGTACAGGCCAGAGGTACAGGGGCGGCCAGAGGCTTCACCAGAGACAGAGTGGGGAGCAGAACAGGCAGATCGACGAAGTACACTGCTGAGGGGAGCAGCGGGTGGGCCAGGAGAGGTATGCCTCGCCATGTGGTCACCTCCAGGGCAGGTGGGAATCGAACTCATGCAGAAGTGGCTTCAGCTTCTCAGTGCTCTGCTTTAACCCTCTGCACCACCAGCAGGGCCAGATATGCTATTTTTAACATGAGATTGAGGTTTGTTTTGTTTTAAAGGTCTATTTATTTATGCATAGAAGAACTGGGGTACAGGCCAGAGGTGGGAAATAAGTGAATTCACCAGAGAGCGGGGAGCAGAACAGGCAGATGTAATACAATGTACTCCTGAGGGGAGCAGCAGGCGGGTCAGGAGAGGTCTGCCATACCATGTGGGTCACCTCCCTGTCCAGAGATCAAACTTTGCTGCAGTAGCTACAGATTGCTTCATGGTGCTATACTTTAACCAGTTGTGCCACCAGGGAAGGCCTTGTTCATATTTTAAAGTGAGTTACTTTAAAAGCAAATATCAAATAATAAAATGGGTGCTAAGGAGAGGGAACAAAAATCACTTGTGAATGTGCAGAATCACTAGCATTTGGAAAAATGCCACTGTCAGTCAGTGGATTCTATTTGAATATTTGGAGAAAGGAGAGATTGATCCCCTCTTGTATTTACTCTGTTTATCTTGTCTTCTTTAGTCTATCCTGCTCCTGACTTTACCTGACACATCCCTGGTGCTCTAGTCAGTTACATCAAACCTCACTTCATCATGGGGATACGTTCTGAAAAATGTGCTGGGGTGGGTGTTGTTGCCATTATGTAGACATCATGGAGAACAATGACACACCCCGGATGGGCTACCCTAGTACAGATCTGGGCTGCATGGTATCAGGATATTGGGATCACTGGTATGGATTCGATCTGTTGTTGACCTAGACATGATGCATGATGACAGATGTGCCAGAAGGTCCTCCTTCAACTTATGCAGCAGCTGTTTCAGAATCAAGATCCAGTTAAGGAGACATCCCCAACCTGTCTATCCCGAGCAGCTTATAATGAAAACCTGGTCTTCAAATTGGGCTTTCTCCTTGGATCTTCCCAAGTTTTCCATCAGTGTCCCTAGCTCCTCTTCACACCAAGAGAAGGATAATAAGCCACTGATGTGATCAATGACCTCAGCAGTGGGAAAGATGGGACTCCTGCTCTGAGGATGAGGAAAGCAGTGCTGAAGTTTTCTCAGTTGCGATCCCTGAGGAGCCTCTGCCGGGATACACCATGCTGAGGCAGAGGTGACAGGTTACCCAGAGCCACACTGAGAGGGATCTTTCATTTCAGCCATCTGGGGTCACCTCCCCTGCCAGCACCCTGGCAGTTTGGGATTGGCCTGTCCTCCAGAGCTCATTCCAACCCAATGAAAAGGCATTCCACATGCTATTAGATGTGTTCTATGCCACAGGCCCTTCAAAATGACCTTGAGGAATGCAACCGATATCTAATTTACAATGTCTCATAACCTGTGAGGGTCTCTTTGTGCACAGCTGACCTTTTCCACACATGTGTCTTACCAAAGGCCAGTCACTGGGTGTGAAGAACAGTTAGAGCTTCCCAATCCTGCCTCCCTCTCAGAATGCATGACTCAAATTGAGGACAGATGAGCCCTTTTGAGGTAATCTATAGAGTGGTACCTAAGGCTTTCCCTCTTCCTTGCACCATGTTTGGGGGTGTATCTCGGGTGCCTGGTAAATGATTGATCATCGATTCTGGGTGGGAGAGTCCTCCTTTGTAGATTTGACCAGTTTTTGTTTTGTACACTCCCATTATAGCCAACTGTAAACTATCAACATGAAACTGACTTGGAAAGCTCTTGAAAATTTAGCAGTGGGTCCTTGTGGGTCAGGTCAAGCTTGCTGCAGCGTACTATTACCGTATCCCACATGTATGTGCTACAGAGTTCTGTAATAACACATGACACTGGGTGTTTGGGAACATATCTACTTCTTTTGGCAGGTGTAAGATCTCTTGACATCTCCCCCTTCTTCTCCCCCCCTCCCCACCAACATCCTTCCTTTTCCTTCGCTGCTTTCTCAATTTTAAAAAAAGAAACTCCTCACATTCTTTCTTCTTCTGCAGTTTCCTTCAAATACTTCATTCATGTCATGGGGAACAGAAACAATATATTTCAATACACAGTGTCAGTTACTCTGTGATGAATGAAAGTTGGGCAGAGCTGGAAACAAGCATGTTGGAGATTAAAGATTCCCTCATTGCTACAGGTATGATTCCACTATTTAAAAAATATATAGTACTGAAGGCTACTAATTAGTGATCCAAAGACCGTCTTTGCCTACTAAAATCTCACAGATGAATGAGAAGATGGCAAATGTCTCCCTAGAAGACCTAAACAATACTGGTGTTCACCTGCAGCTTTTAAAAAATCTATCTCAGGGAAGTGGTCCAGGAAGGACCTAATAATTCATCACAGCTGGTACTCAAAATAAAATGCAATTGCCATCCCTGACCTCATACTATAAATGCAGTATATATAGAAAAGACAGCAAAAATGTAAATAAAGGAAGGTGCCAGACCTGTGACTAAAGCTCACTCTCTCTATGGCCTCTCCTAAGTTAGTATATTTCAAGATCACCATGAAAAACTGCTCTTGTACCTTTGGGGGCCGTCTGTGAGAGGAACTCAGAGAGACTATGGGTAATGGCTGATGGGGGAGACTGAGCTGATTACAGTGGGAACAGGAAGCTGGTTTCTGTATTTATAGGGGGTCACAGAGTATTGGAAGCCACTTACAGGGGTTGCCAGGGATGGAGTTCTAGCCAAGACCCACTTCCTTGAAAGGTGGGTGGCTGCCTGTCCCCTTGAGAAAAGGATTCATACTCGACATGATCTGGTCACTTCCCTAATTCTCAGAGAACAAGAATCATACCGGATTTTGATGTGCAAATGGGGTCTGGTGGTCTGTCGTGGCCACAGGGACGAAATGAAGTTTTTTTCCACGGAAGAGAAGAGAGTTGAATTTTAATACACACTCGGTCAAGAGCCCCCATTCTAATCCCAAATCCCAGTCCTCCACGAGGGAAGTGGCACCCCATGGGCAGGTGGGCACGCACTCCCAGGACTGAAGTCACATGATGACACCCGAAATCCTGGTCCTTTCTTGCCTCCAGCTCCAGGGCCTAATGGCTCCTTGAGCTTCCTGACCTCCATACCACTCACTGGAGTGACACAGCCTCACCACAACTTAGCTTAAATCTGTGTGGCCATTTCTAAAAATTTGTTCTTTTTACAGAAGTTTTGGAAAGGACCTGTCACTGCTCCTCCACCTCTTCCTACAGAGCACCCTCTTAACCACCCCTTTGCTGAAAGATTGATTTTGTTCACAGACTGAAATGTAGAAAAGTTCCAAGGGAGAGAAAGCAAAGCTCAACTTGATACAACCCCGCTGAAAATGTTGGACCAAACAGGTTCCAAGGAGCCCTTAACCCCATGGGAGGAATAGAGAGTTAGTAAGTGGCATTACTCACACTTCACAGTAAGGTGCTGCCTTTTCTAGATTCTGATTAAAAGGGAACACACAGACTGCCTCAATATTTTTCCAGTAAAGCCATCATTCAATCACAGCATCCCCAAGGAATAGGAGCAGAATAGGGATCTAACCCTTGCTATTTTTATTTTTGGAGACATAAATGAGGCAGTCGGTTCCGGAGGAAGTCACGAAAGAATCTCTGAATCAGATGGTATTTCACCCACCATCGCAGACCAGATGACTTGTGCTATGATCTACCAAATCAAAGAGTTCTCTAGGCTTGCTAAATAGGACATGAAATGACCTCCCACAGCTCAGGCATGGAGATATGAGGACTATGGCATAAGCCCCGCTGCAGACACCAGCTCTCCCTACCTAGGCATCTCTCTCCAAGGGAGGGTGGTAGATGCCCTGTATCAACCACTGCCCCAAAGAGCACCAGCAGGAAAGAAATTGGGCATGATATGTTAGAATAAGGTCTGGTGGGCACAATGGAGGGTCTCTTGTCCAAGAACGGAGGAATCCTCATCAGCCCCCTCCCCTGGCTTCTTTGTTTCCAATGTTTCTCCATTTCTTGTCTCCTCACGTCAAATCCCACATTCCTCTCCCATCTCGTCCCCTGACTCTTCATCATCTCACAATACTACTACATCTTTCTCAGCATAATCACACACGACACAAGGAGTGGGCTGAGCCCTCAACTCCCAGGGAGCTGTCGGCTCCTGCAGAGGTACTGGCTGTGCCTTAGCACACTTCATTGTCCTCGGCATGTCCCCTGTCCTTGGACTCAGACTGTGTGTTTGATTTGATCACCTCAGAGATGATTCATCCCAATGCTAAACCTCCCAATCCTCCTTTAAAGACTGTCAATGACTATTGTCATGCCTGAGGTGCTTGGGCAGTTTGAAACTTTTATGGCATTTTTTTCAGCTTTGTTAAGGTATAATTTACAAGATAGTTAAAGTGTAAGACATTTAAAGTATAATTCATGCTGATACATGTATACATCATGAAGGAATTTCTCCATACAGTTCATCAACACATCCACCACCTCACATATTTATTATTATTTTTTGGGGGGAGTGAGAATATTAAAGCTCTACTCATTTAGCAAATTTCATTGTATAATAGTGTTTTTAGCCATAGTTTCCAAGTGATGCATTAGATACTTTTTCATCTTGTACCTGAAATTTGTACCCTTTGACCAGCCTCTCCTGTTTGTCTCAGTATCCTGCCCCAGGCAGCTGCTTTTTTACTGTTTCTGTATTTTGTTTAGTTTTTTCTTGAAATACAGCTCTGTATATGATTCTAGGTTCACACCTCCTCAGAAGTCTAGGTTCATACCTCCTCAGAGGTATGTCACCATATCACCCCCACCATCCATGAACCCAAAGTCCTCCTCCATCATCCATTGTACCCCCCACCACCTTTGCTCTGGAATTTGACTTCTTTTAGATTCCACGTGTAAGTAAGATCATGCAGTATATTTCACTAGGCACTGTGCCCTCAAGATCCATCCACATCGGCACACAGAGGAGAATTTCCTTCTTCCTTGTGGCTGAATAAAATGCTACCAAGTAGATATAGCAATCTTCTTCATTCACCCACTGATGGATACTTAAGTTGTTTTCATATCTTGACTATTATAAATAATGCTGTGAACACGGATGCAGCTATCTCTTCAATATTCTGTTTTCATTTCCTTCAGCTATATAACCAGAAGTGGAATTGCTGGATCATATGGTAGTTCTATTTTTACTTTTTTTGAGGAAACTCCAGACTGTTTTCCATAGTGGCCGCATCAATTTACATTCCTTTTTCTCCACATCCTCGAATGGCAGATATTTCGATTTATGATAGCCCAGAGGAATGCTCACTATTTCAAAAGCAAGCTATTCCGATACTGCAAAAATTCTTATTTTAAGTTCTTAGATGACCATTCAACTGCATCTTCTGCATGTGAAGTGGTTACCCTGAACTGGGTAAGCCCCCATCAGGATTTGGGAACTTCATTAAGAGGCAGTTCACCTTTTCTTTTGACTTTATGCCATTAAGAATTTCTACTTTGGCCCTCCCTGGTGGCGCAGCGGGTTAAAGCATAGCACTGAGAAGCTAAAGCCACTTCCGCATGAGTTCGATTTCCACCTGCCCCGGAGGAGACCACTTGGTGAGGCAGACCTCTCCTGACCCACCCGCTGCTCCCCTCAGCAGTGTATTTCAGTCACTCTGCCTGTTCTGCTCCCCACTCTGTCTCTGGTGAAGCCTCTCGCCACCCCTGCACCTCTAGCCTGTACCCCTCAGTTCTGTATGCATAAATAAATAAATCTTTAAAAAAAAAAAGAATTTCTACTTTATCAATTACTTCAATGGATTTTTATGGCATGCTTCCATAGTTATCAGTCCACTCCTGGGGGACATTTGAGAAGAGCTGATTCTTCTTCTATAGCATGACCCTTTAAATATTATACATGAGATGTGGAAGGGTCTCTTCCTCCCCTCTTATTTTTCTCATGTTTCTCTCTCATAGCTAATCTTATTGGTGAGCCCTGATGGGTACTGAATGGATTTTGCTTGTGGATCTAGTTACTGAGCTTCCCAGGCAGTCTCTGAGACTGACAGCCGCCTCTTCTTCCATAGCCCAAGAGCTAAGGAGCTCTTCCTTGCTCTGGGAGCTTCTAATATTCAGGCAGCTGTGGCCCACCAGTAATTGGCTTTGGGATGGGCACATCAAACACTGCCTGCTTATTCTTTGGGGCACCTGAATTTCGATTTTGCTTTATAAACTTACTTGGAACCTCTATCCTTCAACCCTCCCTCCAGCCTTTCTTCCCTCCCTCCCTTCTTCTCTTGTGATTTTTTTCTCTTTCTCACAAATTTGCCCTTTTCCCTCATTTTCTTTCCTCCCCTCCCCCCACGCCTAAATGTGTGGTTTGGGTTGCACTCTAGGACCACAACCTATATCTTCAATTTTGAAACCAAAATAGCTTTCCAACAAACTCATTTATCAGTGGTGCTTGATACAAATTGACATGAAACTATGGAGTAGTATTTACTTATCCACTTTGATGTGAATATTCATGCATTTTCACTGCAGATATATTAACACATTTAATTATAGGGTGTGCCCACTAACCCGCTGGGGTAGGTGCACCTCTGAAAATTCAGAAAAACTCTGAATGTTGACCTTATGCCATGTTCCCAAAACTGTTAAAAATTTTCCATTGAATTTTGAGTGTGACTGCCAGACCGTGGTGGCTGGTGACATTTGTTTTACACATCATCAGCAAGATCCCTGGAAGATGTGGGGGTTCACAGCCCATATGCTATCTTGTTCCACTTTCCTTACAAGCTTCCTTTTGTTAATCAAGCCGTATCTTGGCTCAAGCTTCCGATACTGCAAAAATTCTTATTTTAAGTTCTTAGATGACCATTCAACTGCACATTCTGCATGTGAAGTGGTTACCCTGAACTGGGTGAACCTAAGTCAGGATCTGGGAACTTCATGAAGAGGCAGTTCACCTTTTCTTTTGACTTTATGCCCAGCCTACTGGTTGGCAGCATCCAGAACTTCACCCCACAGTTAAGATGTAGCACAAAGCAGCAGAGGGCAAGCTCACAGTCCCGCAGGGACACAGCACTGGAGGGGCATGGCCAGGGTGCACTCATTCCCCCTAATGACCCACAGCAAACAGACACGCCATGCTATCACCTAATTGTGCAATAGCCAGCTATAGCTCTGCAAACTAAATAGAAGGGCTGAGATTTGGATTAAAGCGCAGGGCTCAAGTTTTTTACCTCTCAAATTCCTTCTCCATTCCCTTCATTCAGATTAAGACATTTGGGGATCTCAATTTTGTCATTCAGTTTATTTAGTGTCCTTCACAGCTCTATGTCACATGGGAATATGGCCTTCCGTGAACAGGTGAAACAAAGACAGGGCCAGTCTCCAAGCACAGCAAAGTACCCACAGAACGTTCCCGCATTTGCTTTGATGCATGAATTAGGACCTTTGATTATGATCATTTAGTGAACTACAAGCCAACTAATTGTGCATGAGGAAACTTTACCAAGTGTTTTGCTACAATCCAGACACATGATTTTCCCCATGTTTACTGATGTATCAAGCTTCCAGGCCCAGGCTGTGGCTTTCACCTATGTTTGGGTTCCTAGAAATCACAGCTTCCTATGTGGCTGTCACCAGCTGGCCTCCAAGTTCTTCTCCCCTGAATGCAATAAACTGAATCCTCATTTCAAGTGTTGCATTTCCTATTTTAAAACTAAGCAATAACTCCTCCTACCTCTTTTTGTATTCAAATTCCTTTCCTTTGAAGTATAAAAAAATAGATAGTAGAAATCTTTTTTTTTTAGACACCATTAAAATCACTGACTTCCTCACAATACAGAATTTTTCATCTTTATGCTGCCTTTTCCCACCTGATAGTTATTTCTAAGAAATAGATAAATAAAAATGTAGAATTATGGTTTCTTCTTGCTATTTAGTTGACTAATCCAAACAATTCTTTTTAAGAAACAATTATTTTTATTAAAGAAAAAAAAAAACAGGTCCTAACAATCTGTCTCAATTTGACTGATTGGCTATGCCGTGACCTCCCTCCGTCTGTAGGGAGGAAGAAGTATGGTCTTTTCCTTTGTCCGTGGCCTCCTGAGAATCAGCACTGACTGTGAACTTGGGAGCTGTGGCCAAGGCACCAACAGGACATACATAAGTGTTGTGAGGACTCCAAGTCCAGGGAGACTTTCAGTGAGGGCGGACTGGAGTCTACAGTTATGTCCCTTTGGTTTAAAAAGGCCTAGTGCTTCCAAGGGTAGATCAGTGGACTATGGATCCAGGTGGTGGGGCTCTGACACCTTCTAAACCTGAGCTGTGGTCACATTTTGGTCTCTTTGTGCCTCTGTTTGCTAGTTACAAAATAAGGATAATATTTTGAGCATGATAAGAATCTCAGTACACACTTTGCAGCTGACGTGGATGGACGATAATAAGATGAGCTAGGTCAGTGAAGGTTCTGGAGTCTGCCACCATGAGTTATGGATGTACAAAGGAACTTGGACAAAAATGATACTTAATTTTTCATTGATAATAGGAGATAATAGCAACCTATTACCAGTGGTCCCTGGAATATTTAAGGAAATTGGTGTCAGGCTCTCAAGTTACTCTAAGAAGGAAGGCTGAATTACAGTCAAAATTACTGACCCTCAAAGAGCCAATGTGGAAACTGTATGAGACATGAGCTAATTGCCCATAAATAACAAGAACCAATTAACAGTTCATATTTTAAGCTTCCTCTGTGTGCCAGGGACTGCTCGGAGCACTTTACATGAAATAGGACATTTGTTCTAAAATATTCTATGAAATAGGTATTTTTACTATTATCCTTATTTTGTAACTCATATGTATATGATAAAGAAACAAAACAAAACAGAAACAAATTCCTCAAAACAGCAAGCACACTGGAGATTACCAGAGAGGAAGGTGAGGAGCTTGTTTAAGAAATAGGTTAAGTGGGTCAACTGGATGGTGAAAGAAGAAAACTAGATTTAGGGGGACCATGATGTAGTGTTTACAAATGGGGAAATACAATGCTATACACCCAAAGCTTACATAATGTATAAACCTCAATAACGTATAAGCCAATATGTAGACCTCAATCAAAAATAATTTAAAATAAGTATTATAAAATTAATAGAATTTTATTAATTCTATTAAACATCCACATTTTAAAAAGAAGCAAATCTTACCACTAGCACAGCTAGATTTATCCAATAAATAGTGAAAATACAAAAAAAATTTCTTCCGTAAGCAATCTGATGTCAATCCTAACATATTCTCCCTTACCCCGATCACCCAATAATCACGAATACACAGAAACCAAAGCATCTTTCACAAGTAACTCTTAACTATATTTGTCAGAAAAGGCTGATGTCTCATCTTCTGCTCAAAAACTCTGTAGCCACAGGCACACCCTCGCCCCATCTACAGTTAGACTCTAGATCCCATCTAGAGCTCGACATTGTCCTGCAGTAGAAGAGGAGGAGGCAGCATCTAACGCGTGAAATGTAACATGTAGTGCCACGTAGTGAATCACAGAATAGAGTCCCCCTCTTTTTTAAAAGGGATACAAGCAAAGCCAGTTTGGTGAAGTCATTTAATTTTGATCACACAGCTAGATAATGCCTTAATCATATTTGTTGGAATTTGAACATAAAAGATGCTTGGTAAAGGTTTAATTAATTCTCTGACCTTAGAGAGGGCACTTAACCTCTCTGGTCTCAGTTTTATCAATTATGAAGCATAGAAAATAATACCTGCTTTTTAAGCTACACAGAATCACTGTGAAGTAGAGATCAAGTAACTTTTATCCTTCCTCCTTCCCTTGCCTACATGCCCACATTAAGCTCCACTCCAAATAAAATCACTAGCAGAAGGGGGGGAAAGTATATTGTTATTCCACTCCCCTCTCCCTTCTCTGTACTAAAGAATTTGAAACAGAGTGGTGACTTAGCCAGGAACAGATATTGGCTTAGGCTGGTGTAAGAAGACAAAGAAAAACTGCCTGAGGAAACTTTGTGGCATTTTTAGCTTTGATGTCTTTTTTCCTCTTTTTTTTTTTTTTTTGTCAACTGAATTTTGTTTCTACAACAGGGAGACATACTGAATGTAAAATCATATCATCTATTCAGACACCTTAGCGATTACAGGGGTCAACCACCTCATTTTACAGATGAGGACCCTGAAAATAAACCAAGCCAGCTCCTGCTGCTGGTGAGCGTCTGGTCTCCTACACGGCGCTGGGGCAGGGAGCTGTTTCTGGCACGCCTCAAACCTGTCCAAAGGTATTAGTACCTCTAGTCACTGTGCGGTCAGTCATATCTGGACAAGTGAGGAACTTCTACACCAGGCTGCCGCCCCACTCCTGGGCTGACCATCCTCGCATTTCTTTCAAGAGAGTACATCCAAGTCCCTAGGGGTTTTGTCACAACAAGTCCAGTAGCCTCAACTCTGCCCTCTCCCCTGACTTGTAACAAGTGACTGCTTGTCAATCCATCCCTCTAAATGCTCACCCTTTCTCCAGGTTGCAGCACTCCGCCCTCTACTTTCTCAGCCCTTCTTGTCCACTTTCCCTGGAGCTCCTTCTCCCTCCCACCTGGAATACAGACACAGAATCCCTGGTCTCAGCGATAATCCTCAGGCAGAGGACCTCTGTTCTTGAACTCAAGCTCTGCGCCCTCCTCCAGGCTCTACATAAGCACTTCCACATGACTATCCCTCTACCCTTTTCATCCCTCAACCCAGCTGCCCAAATGAACACGTGATCTTCCCACACTGAGCCCTCCCCCTTTCCCAATTCCACATCAGATCACTTTTCTCAGTCCATGATCCACAAACCTTACTCTCCTCTCCACTCCTGTTTTGGCTCCAACTCCAGTGAGTTGTAAAGTCCTTCCTTTGTCATGTCCACCTTTTTCATGTTTCTCAATGTATCACTTTCTCTCTATTCTTGCTTCCACAGTTCTATTTCTGCTTTGTAGCCATATCTTCCGGCATCCAGATATCCTCCCACTCAATCTATTCTGCACACTGTTCTCAGAATTGCCTTCCGAAAGCTCAGATGTCATCAGGAATGCTACTGTTCAGTAATTACCAAGACTCCACTGTGCTTATCAAAGTCATCCAGATTCTTATGATTGGTTGTACTTGTCAGGGTTCTTCCCAGAAACATGATCAATCCCACTGAGAGAGAGACAGAGACACTGAGATAGAGACAGCGAGACAGAGAGACTGATTTATTATAAGAACTTGGCTCACATAACTGTAGAGATAGGCAAGCCCCAAGATCTGCAGGATGAACTGGCAAGTTAGACACCCAGGATAGTGGATGTGTGACTTACAGTCTGTACCTGAAGGCTTGAGAACCAAGAGAACAGATGGTGCAGCTCCCATTCACAGGCATCAATCCCAAGATCCAGAAAGAACCAATGTTTTGTTCAAGTTCAAAAGGAGTCATTTTGCTTTTACTCAGACTTTTCTATTCAGACCTTCAAGCTGATTGGATGAGGCCCACCTATATAAGAAAGGGTACTCTGTTTCACACCATCTACAAATTTAAATGGCAATCTCATCCCAAAACATCTTCACAGAAATACTCAGTATAACATTTGAGCAAATACTTGGGTACCCTATAGCCAACCAAGTTGACATAAATTAACCATGATATTGGCATTGCAGGCATTTTGCAACCTGTTTTCATCAAATGTGATGTTTCTAGAACATTCAGTGTGTGCCAGGCACTGTGCTAGGTGCTTTTATATTATTGTAGGGTATTATGTGTGTTTGTGAGTGCTGATATTTCAACCTACAGCAAGATGAAGCCCAAACTAAGTGGCTTTTTTTGAAGTTCCATATTTAATAGAAATATTAAGTGACTAGGAAACAAGCCAGTTATGGGAATCATTCATAAATAACATTCTGAGTATTTTTTGTACCAGTTGGTGGATTAAGTGTTTACTTACACTGGTTTACTTAAATATCATAGGAAACCTATGAATCATTATTGTGATTCATTTATAAAAGTCATTTTACAAAATGACTGAGGACCAAAGAGGCTAAGTGCCTTCCCTAATGTCAGACACTAGGAAGTAGCAAAGCCCGACAGGAACCCATGTGTACCTGAATTTCAAGCCCCTGTACTTAACCTTTACTGCCTTACGAGTAACAGCTTGCAAGGGGTGTCGGGCAACATACTACTCCACCTCCCTCCCCTCCTGACTTCATTTCCCTGTGTGCACAATACCAAGGATTCAGAAATTGCATGCCTTCCATATAATGTGTGGGATTCTCATTTAAAATTCCAATTTTGTTTGATAGTGTTAACGAAAGACATCATCAATCCCATGACAAGACAATGCCAAGGCCTGGAGTTTTGATGCACTGGCAAGGATCCAAATCTAGTCTGAAGTAGTGGGGTTAACCTCTGCTGGAAATTCATGTCTCAGACCACACCACACTTCCCATGTGTGTTCCTTGAGGTCTCCCCATGACCCTGATATGTATTGCTATCCTGATGATTGTTAAAAAGAAATGAACTGAGTCTCACAGAATTAGAGATTTGCCCAAGTCACTGTCCTTGTAAGCAGTCAGTTTTTTAACTACTCCATGTTGCCTCTTAATCACACCACTTATTACTTATTCTTGGACACAAGTCATTCTCTGACAAATCCCCTTGTACAGAGCTTTTCATAGTACTAGTAAGTCACTGGGCTAGAACCACATAAAATGATCGCTGCACAGGGTCATTAGTTATATGGATTCGCTGAATCCGGATGTCTTCCCAGGATATAGAATAGCTTTGCTGAGGCATTTTTGCATGAAAGGATTTGTAATGTGATTTCACCTGAATGTTTAGCCATTCCTGCAAATTCCGCTTCAAAGAAGGGTTCTATCTTCACAAGTTACTGTAGCAGCTGTTTCTCTGCAGCTGGCATTCCAGAGCAAACCAGAGATTAGAGGGGTTTCTCTTTGGATTTAGACATTGAGAAGGCAGCCGAGGGCCCCTCACCTCAATTTGCCCACCCTTCCCCAGCCGACAATGCTGTGGCGAGAGCAGCACCTGATCAAATCGTGCACCTGGCTGTCATAAGGCAGAGTGACAGTTAGTCCTTAGGAGAATGAACCAGACTCTCCCAGGACCAAAACTATTGGTCTGCACTGGCCTCATTGGCTGTGGTAAACCACAGTTCCCCTAAGAAGGGGACCCAGCAGGGCACACAGAGACTCTAATCATACTCTACATGTCGAGTCACCCCATCCATCAAAGCTGTTCACACAGAGAAAATGGCCAATGACAAGCAGCCCACAGTCAGACCACATGGCAGAAAAGTGTTTACAGGTGCAAAAGGGTGAGGGCTGTACATGCAGGGTCAGCTCTTGGCACCACAGGGTGAGGCACAGATGAGGTGCAAAAGGATTCCCCAGCAACTCTCTCTCTCTCTTCTTATGTCATGGTTACCAAGGTAACCCAGTGTGAGTCATCAAATCTCAAGGTGGATTAGCAGAGGGAAGAAACACTTTTGTTTGTTTGTTTAAAGCTTTTCCCCTTCTTTCCTCTTAGCCTGATGTCAATAACGTCCAGGTACCTCTCTTACCCTTAGAAATCCTAAAAAATCAGTATGTTTGGTTTGGTTAATCTTAGAAAACAATCAATTTTTCCCCCACATTGGGTCAGGGAGGAGAAGCCAGGGCTTCACGATAATGCTTCAAATGACAGATTTGAAATGATTACTGTTACTCTTGAGGTGGTGACACAGAAATGCCCCCTCTGCTCAGTCAGCACTACTGTCCTAGAGGCCTGACCCTGACAGGCATCCAGCCTGTTCAGAGAGCCTTCTAACCTGAGCCCCATTGTATCTTAGCCAGCAGGCTCTTTTCAGGCGCAAAATAGCCCCTCTGGGAGCAAGGCTTGAAGACTTTCTATTTTAGTCGCTGAAAGTGCTCCACAGCTCATCAGCTGTGCATACTGAACAGGAAGGTTCTTCCAAGGACCACTTTCTGGTGGTCTTCACCAAGAGCAGACACAAGTCAGTGGAGGAAATGAGATGACATGCCACGAGGGTAAAGCCCAATGGTGGAGAATAAGTCCCTCCATGGCCTGAGCTGACCCTTTCTCAGGAGATGCTGCCCAGAGGTCAGCACCCCAGAGAGGCATGCAGGAATTTATGCGGAGGTGGTCCTTGATCAAGTGGAAAGACAGACACGGGTCACCAACTTCCCTTCTACACTAATCATTACCCTTGTTAGGCACAGACCTGGGTTTAAATCACTTCGCAGTGACTAGTTTCTAGGTGGAAGCAAGAACTGGAGCACAGTTAAGGAAGAAAGATGGTGTTGGGTATCAGCAAACCCAACCTTGCTTTTTCTACTTAGCTCAAGATTCTCCTGATTCTTCAATGTGGGTCATGAATCAGGACCTGAGTTATATATTGTGAAAGCAGAGGTATCTGACCTGGGAAAGTTCACGTGTAGATAACTGATATTTTATGTCAAAAAAGAAAAGAAAAAGAAGCATTAAGATTCCATCTCAGCTCACCTCTCCCCACCTACAATGTAAATAGCAACTGTCAAGTCTTTATTATAAGCTATTGCAAAATTGTACTTTTACTTTCAGGAAAAGTACTTCTTGTGCAGGATGAGTCCTGAGGTGGAATCTCTAAGTCACTAGAGCTGCAAAGTATTATTTCCATAGCAGTGGAGGGAAGGGTAAGCTTTGTTTTAGAGTACATTTTTAAAATTATATTCATTTTCATTATCTTTTATCTCCAGCTTCCAAATGTATAATAGGCCAGCAAATAGTCCATTGGGCCACTGTTCATCAGAGAAACCTCCCAGGATATGACAAAAGAAGGTAAAAGATTTGCTTATATTAATGTTGGTGACATCGGCAGTCTTTCTTCCAACCTCATTCCCACATAATCCATGCCAACATGTTGGATTCTGACATGTTTTTCATTGTGTCCCCTGCCACATTCTCACCAGTCCTGCTCTAGATTTCCTTCAGACTCACAGCAAAGTAACTGCTCACCCCCAGGCCTGGCTTTCCTCAGAGGAAGCATTTAGCAGATTTTAAAAAGAGTGTTTTAGAGATCAACCCATCCCCTTCATTTTCTATGAGGGAAATGGGATCCTGAGAAGTACAATGACTTGTGTAAGGTCACAGAGCAACCCAGTGGCAGAGGCTAGAACTTGAGCTTTCTGGCTTCTGATCTAGAGTTCTAAGTGAAGAGAGAGAGAAGGGCCTCTCAAAGTTCCTCCTGACAGAAGCATTGTCTTCTTTGCCTGATTATTAACAACTAGATACATCTAGAGATAGGAAGATACTATTTTAAACCGCTAAAACTTTAGTATAAATTAAAAGATCTTCTCAATCAGCTCCATGAATGGAGCTTGACTCTATTCCCTTAGACGTGGGAGAGTCCAGTGGTTGGAACAGCCATGGTCTCACAGGAGCCAACAGAGAAAGGTCAAAGAGTCATGAAAACAAATGTCACTCATACTAAAGCTAGTTTTGAGTGAAGGGAATGGCAGAAAACCTCCAGAACTCAAGGCTAGATTATGTGCATAGAAGCCGCTACCATCAGTCAGAAGACTAAGCGATCAGCTCCACGTGGCATCTGACCTTGACTGACACCCAGGAAATGTGAGCTGCAGAGTCTCTGGTCTGCTGGAAAGCTCCCTCACACCCCACAGACAGAAATGAGATGACCTTAGCCTTTCTGAATCACCTGCAGCTGCTCTTGGCTCAATCCTGTCTTATTTGTACTATCTCTGTGTCCTGACATTTCCATTCACCGTTGTTCTCACAGGATTCATTTCCTCCCTCTTTGAAAAGGTCTCCATGACCACCTCTGAATCAAAACTAAAAATGCCAAATTATACCATCCTAGGCAAAAATCTCAATTAGTCTTAGCCCAATCGTATGAAGGCTTGGATAGGCGGAATTTTTGGAGGTGGTAATCACATTTAATTTTTAGAGGAGGAATCATTCAGTCTTAAAGAACCATTTGAAAGGAACTCGCTCTAAAAAAAAAAAAAAAAAAAAGCACACAAACCCAAAATCACAAAGCAATATCAAAATACATTTTCATCCTTTCTTACCCATGCTAGAATCATAGCTGAGTCATCACTATCATCACTATCAGTCCCATGATCTAGAACATCAATTTTCTAGAGCCAAGTGTCATTGGTTAAATTTTTAATTCATTGGCAAAGTCCTTAACCCTAATGCAAGTGAATAATTCCAATAGGATGGTTGCCTTGTTAGGAAATTTCTTCTGGCCACAGTTGTGATTTTCTCTGCCTGCCTTTCTTCATAGTATTCCTGTTCCAAATGTCTATGCTCAGAATCTGTATCTGGCACAAACATGGGGTTTGCCCTAGACTCTAAGGCCAGTTGGCTCACTCACCTTACATGATTTAGGTTACATAGATGGATTCCTACAGCTTCCAACTGTTTTTCTCTTTTATACCTTCAACTGCCCTTTATCCTGTTGAAGCTCCCTTAGCTGCTTCTGAAATTTTTTTCAATTCTGCCCATCAGCAAGTTGCTAAAGAGATTCCTCCCTAAACATCAGCTTGGTTTTTAGGAATGCCTCCTTCCCAAAAGTGAAACAAAAGTAGACATGTTTAAACATTGGGTTGGGGGTTGGGGGAGGACAGAAAGGAGTCTCCACAGATTGACAAAAGTCCCTGAAGTTGAATGCCACTTGTTTAGTCCTGGAGGGAAGGCAAGTTATGGCAATGGGTACTGGGTTGAGAAATAGTTGCCGTGTCACTCTCTCATATTTACTTGCTCTCAGATTTCTGTTTTTAGAAAGTTCTCTAGCACCCAGAGCTTGTGTCTATCTGCAGTCTAATCTTGAGAAAGAATGCCTCTACACTGGTACCAGATCATTAAAATGTACCTTTATGACCGACCTAGCTGTGATTTTTTGAAGATACACATCAACTTTTAAACAAATGGAAGGCAGCAGAACACATAGTAAAATGGGCCAGACTCAGAATCAGGCAAAACTGAATGCAAATGCTAACTTGAACTTTCAACAAATATTGGTAAGGCTTTGGACAAATTATTGTCATTCTCTGAATTCTCAACTTCCCTAGCAGTAAAAATAATAAGTGATTTATAGAGCTGCATGGAATACGTCAGTGTTAACAGCAACAGGAGAGAATCACCACCTGTAGACGTTTCTTCGTGACAGACTCTTCTTTCAGGCACCTGACATATTAAGTCACTGTCTTTCTACTAGCCCTAAGTGGTTATGATAATTATGAATCCTGTCACCACTATTACCCTCATTTTATAGATGAGGAAGCTGAGGAACAGAGAGACTAAATACTTACACAATGTCCTGCAACTCCCTGGGACCCTGACAAAGTGGGGAGAGGGAGGCCAGGGGACGCCATCTTAGCTCCATGTCTTAGGTCCTCCCGCACCCGCAAGCCATGGATCCTAAGAGAGCTTCATCCTCATTCCTTGCCAACCCTTTACTTAACACATTTCATGGGAGACCTGATACGTGAACAGTTCAGAGCCTGTACTAGCAGGGTTGTGCCAGAGCTCCAGGCCAGGAGTGTTCTCCTGAGGACGTCCCACTAGGCAGATGGCACCTGCGAACTAAGTAGCCTGTAGCCATCTCCTTCAAACACAAAAATAATACTGACACCATCATTCTAGAGAACTCCAATTTTTGTATACAGATGAGGCCCTACAGAAAGATTTGCCCAGAGCCACACGCCGCAGGCAGTGCTGCAGGTCCCACCAGTAAGAGGCAGCAGCTATGGGACAACCTGGGTCTGGGACTCAGCTGCGTCTAGTGTGGCTTTCCGTGTGCAGGACTGCAACACTTGATAAAGCAGAGTTATTACAGCCCTCCCTTGTGGCGCAATGGGTTATAGCACCACATTATGAAGCTCTCCAAAGCCCCTGCAGCATGAGTTTGATCCCAGCCAGGGAGGTGACCCACATGGCTGGCAGACATCGCCTGACCCTCCCCACCCCCCGCCCACCGCTGCATCCCTCAGCAGTGTACTTCATCAGTCTACCTGTTCTGCTTCCCACTCTGTCTCTGGTGAATGCTCTCGCCCAACCATACCTCTGACCTGTACCCCAGTTCTGTAAGCATAAATAAATAAATCTTTTAAAAAAAATTTTTTTAAAAAAGAGGAGTTATTACTAGGCTTTAAAATATCTTGGGGCGCTTGAGCTAAAGGGAATCCTATGCTAAAGCAAATTTATAAAATAAAATGTGGTTTTGCCTCTGTTCTTTATCCCTTAATTCAGACTTTGTAAAAGTAAGCCCACTAATAAATAATTAGAGATGAAAGCCAGTGGCTGAGACTGGGGTATCCAAGTTGCTGTGTTGGAGACCAGCTCGAACTACTGAAGTGTCTGGAGGCAACACAGGCAGGACCCTAAGGTGGGAAGGCGCTGGCAAGTGGAGATTCCTAAAAAAGGGGAGAAGGAGAAAAAGGGGAAAGGGGAGCGAGAAAGACACAGGAGTTGGAGTTGGGTGCAAGTCTTCCTGCTCATCTTTTTGCAGGTCTTTATTTATACTGTGTAGCAAGATTTAGTTACAATAATGTATCAGGTAAGTTAATAAATCAGCATAAAAGTTTTAAAGAAAGAGGGGAACAATGCATCCTCTTCCTGCTACTTTATGGCACACTATACTATACATCTTTGTGATAACTTTCATGTATACAGATGTTTAACTGTAACTTTAAAGGATCAGGGTCTGGGAAAGGATGAGCTGTTAGCAAAGTATTTAGGAGTCCTGGGGAAGGAATAAATTGTGTTAGCAGAGTTGCTAGTGATAGCCTAAAGAGAAGCTAATGGCTAACTTAAGGTTAGCAGAGAGTAGCTAGTGTTTGTTTTAGGAAGAGGTTAAATAAGACTAGCAGAGAGTAGTTAGTGATTGTTTTAGGAAAAGAATAAATTAAGAAGAAGTCACATAGTTATGCATTAAGCAAAACCTGTGTTGATATGTTAGGAAATTGTCCGTGGGTCCTAATGCCCTGGGAGTTATCTAAGATTCGCTTTTTGTCAAAAGACCAAGGAAGCTTTCCAGGAGTTGTGATGCTCTGGGGTCTTATCTTTCCAGGAGCTTGCCTTTTGTCTTCAGTCAAAGGAATTTCCTGCCCAGGAGCAGCTCAGCTTGTACTTTGCCCAGGCCAGGTAGCCCATTTAGAGCTAAGGCAATCCAGTTACAAACTGATGTTGCTACAATATTTTTTGATATTATGATTATACAAAAAAGGGAGGTCATAACATAAGTTAGCAGTGTAAATTCTGATTTTTCAGAGCTTTTCCTGAGCTACCCAGAATCTGTCAGACAATAGCCGTTGCATAGCTTGTGTCATTGCTGGACTTTTTGGTTAGAAGAGAAAGGCAGGTATGTACAGTGAAAAATTGTCTGGTGTTTGACTTTAGCATTGAGAGGCAGGTTCTAAGTGCTTGAGCTTCCCATGTAATGAATATTGTTAACCCTGGTGGGCCCCTAGGACACACCTGCATTTATGATGATGAGGTGACACACAGTGAGCCAGCCCCCAGAGTGTTTCAGGCTAGGGGTTGGCATGCCAAGAAAGGCACCCATGTGACTAGAAGCTTGGGTCCTGTATCGGCTTGGTCCTGGAGACTGAGTTCCATTACATGTGATTTAGTTCAATTAGATGTGATTTAGTTCCATTACAGTGATTCGATCAATTTCATATCATGCCCACATAATGAAACCCACATACACATTCTAGACACCAAGACTCAGTTGAACTTCCCTGTTGATAATCATTCCCTGGTATGTTGGGAAGGTGACACATCCTGAGGACGTGGAAATGCCATGTTTTGGCCCCTTTCAGACTTCATTTTATGCCCCTCTTCCTTTGGTGGACCTTAATTTATATAGCTTATAATAAAACTATAATCATAGCACGGTGTTTTCTCGAATTCTGGGTCAGTTTCGTGAATTACTGAATCTGAAGCGGTAGTAGGAAAGCCCCAGATTTGTAGTTACTTGGACAAAAGTGTAGGTGGCCTGAGAACCCCAGAACTGGGGTCTGAAGTGTGGGGGACCATGTGGGAGACTGCACTCTCAACCTGTGAATTCTGTACTAGTGCTAATAGCAGCAGAATTGCTCTGGGGCAGGAAAGTGGAATACCCTGCCTCCCAAAGCTCTGCCAGGGTAGGGGGTGTGGTGTAGGGAGATCCTCACCCCCTATCTGGACCTCACCAAGGATGGCCTATTGTCTCTGCCTAACACTTCTCCCTTGTCACAGTTTAAGAGGCCATGTTTGAAGCACAGCAATATTCTCTCAAAAATCAACAAGTCCATTCGACACCTCAGTTCCTACCTGATGACAAATGGAAAGCAAAAGTTTAAGCAGACAAAATTGATGAGTATGACACATCCCCTACCTGCATTATCTTCTCTTCCCAGGAAAACCTCAGTTTCTCAAAATTTGCCATAGGTGACTTCAAGGCACGTAAATCAGGATGACCTGTTTGTCTCTTGAGTTTGGGTTAGATGTGCATCTGCCTATGCACCTGTGATAAAGCAGAAAGGACATCAATTAGAGACAAATACCTCAGAATTCAGTTACTCAGAGGCTGTGCAGCTCCTGGAGGGTGGGCAGGGACTGCTCTCATATATCCAGGTGGGCTTTCTCCTAAACAGGAAGGAAGGAGATGCAAGGGGTTGAGCGCACACAGCTGGGAGGCAGTAGCAGCTGAGGTCTGTTGGGAGGGTCCTTATGCTGCTGTTTCTCTCTCACAAATCACTTCTGTGCTTGGCTATGCTCAGAAGATGTTTGTTTCTCAGCACTCAACCTTATCTGTTGACTTTAATCACCTGAAGACACGTGAATGTGTCTGTAGTGTGTCAGGACATCGAAGGAGCCCCACGAACAGGATGCCTCCTAGCCCTGGGCTAATGAAGGGATAATGAACAAAGAGGGGGAGACCTAATGACTCTTTCGCCTCCCTCCTCCTATCCTCAACACTTTCCTATCTTGTCTACTTGCTGTATTAATAGTTATCTTCAAAAGTGATCTACCTTCCATTTTCCCCCAGTAAACCAAACACAGTAGGGAGCTATAGTCTTTGTCTCATCAAGACCCAGCTTTTGTGACACTAGCAAACATCAGCTCAGCTGAAGTGGGTTTGGGTTAGGCCAATACATTTAGATTTACAGTAAGAAAGTCTCACCCCAAAGTTACCAGAACTCCAAACTTAAACCAAATGAACACAACACCAATGACCCACCCTGCAACTCTAAGCACACATAGATTTCAGCAGAAGTTAGGGAAGAAAGAGAGTGGGATGGAAGCTTCTGGAAAGCACACGAGAGGCATGCCCAAGTGTGTGTGTGGCCACTGGCTGCATTGATTGGATAATGACAAGGAGATCTGGTTGGAGTCCAAAAAGAGAATCACTCCGAGGAGGCAGAAAGTGAAAAGAGTACTTAATTTTTATGAACCTATTGGCCAGAGCTTGATATTAATATTTCATGTTGCCAATCTTTCCATTTTTATTTTAAGCTCAAAATGAAATGCTCTTGACTAACCCCAGCAAGAGCATAAAACATTTTCCCATCCTGTCTCCGCCTCCACGGTAGTCCAGTTAATGACAGCAAAGCTTTTGTTAAATATCTTCAGCTCTTGTCAAGCCATTACAAGTTGAATTTTGGAAACGTCATAATTTCAAGGATTAAAACAAATCACCCCACTGCTAAATATCAGTGCTCTCTTTCGTAGGCAACAGCTTCTGTAGGGACCATGAATAAATCTGGATGATAGCCCTGCAGAAAGCAATCTTGTCCTTTCCCCCTCTGTCTTTCCTCACCACCTCCAGTTTCTCAGTTGAGCTTATGAATTGGTTGCTAGGTCAGCAGAAGGTGAATGGTTTCCTGCGTGGGTGAGACAGAGTGGTTGCAAAACGCATATCTTGCCTCAACTCAGCAAATGTTGCCCCAGCTGTCAGGGGCACGAAGCATATTGGAGGCTATGATTCAGGAAGGAGCAGAAGGTGAACTGCATTGTCAAGCACAGTATTAAATGGCTGAGACTGTTCAGCAGCAACTTCCCCATTCTTCCTGTTTTTCTCTCACTGTGAATGTATTTCATGGGCAGGCACTAGACCAATGGTTTCCTAATAGTATTAAGTCGAAGGGGCCCTTTGAACCAGCCCCTGAGGAATTTGATATCCAGAATATAAAGACATGGCTGCTCTTTGGTTTTGTTTTTTTAGGGGGAGTGAGGGTTTGAGTTTGAAGAAGTTTCTAATCTAGTCAATAAAATAGTGTTGTTACCAAGAAAATAGCTAACTGAATAGTGACTGCAAATAAGCACCTTTCTTTTGATGTCTGAGGGGGAAAAAATGCAAACCTAAAACATATTTGGAGAAATGCACATTATTGAAATAACAGATTAGTCCCTCATGACGTCAGTTGGCCTACTCTAATCATGGAGCAATATGTCAGGACTGGGGGAATTGTCCCCTCTACCTGGAAGCTTGTAGTGTTTGTTCATTGTGAGCCATGTGCAATCATTAATTCATTCAATAAAAGCAGATTAACTACCTAACATACAAATGTGACTAAAGAATTTATCTGCCAGACGTTCATATGCAAACAATTTGTTTCCAATGTGAGGAACACAGTAAAATGATCCTAATATGGTGGTTTCATCTGCAAGGTAACCAGTGTCTTTCAGAAATAGCCCAGTTTCTTCTGCCATGTTTGGTAAAAGCCAAGAGCCATCAAAGTCACATAAAATTATTATAAATGGCCGACATTTATTTTCAGACATTAAATGATGATGAGTAGTAGTATCAGTTTCGTGTAATTTTATGTGTGCAAAGTGCTTTACTGGCATATTTTATGACTTGTTCTACATAATAGCCATGGGAGGCATGGGCTGAAGCATCCTCTACTTTAAAGTTAGAAAATGGCAGCGATCACCATATATACCAATATCTTCTTTAAATACTACTTGCCTTGGAGTTTGAAAAGAGGTCACCACATTTTTTAATTTCTTAAGATTTACATACTCTGTGTTTACATTTGGTTCATCCAGTCTTTTTATAATGGTTCAGATTCAAAACTCAAATTCTGAACTGCACAAGGTCATGTCCATGTGCAGCTGCCAAGATGAGCCATGGTTGACTTGACCCAACCCTTTTAGTTTTATCATGATCGATAACTGTTACCGCAGTTCCACTGGAATTCCATCTAATTATTCCCATCACTTACCCTCAAGGTCAAGGAAATGATCCCTTCTGACTCTATCCTTCTTTCCTTTGAAGTAGTAGGTGATCCTTATTTGCATCTCATCACCCAGTCTTTTGGTCCAGCTTCTTGGGTATTGGAGTCACAATGGAGCCACCATGTACCAGCTTCAGCAGAGACTGTTCAATTTCACTCCCCAACTCCCACTTTCTTCTGACAATCTGTAACTGGGGAAGTAGGAGTAAGGGTCTTGTAAATACTAACTCTTTTGTTTCCTCTTTCCATTCCTTCAACAAGTACTCCTGATCACACCAGCAGTGATCTGGTGATCAAAAGGGACCAGACTCTGCCCATAACAAGTCTTCAGTCTGGCAGGGAATCCAGAAAAGTCAATGGGCAATTACCAGTCAAGATTGTCGGTGCCACAAGAGGTCTGGGAGTCATGAAGCAAAAGGAAGAGTTGCCTGTTTAGATCTGGAAGGCCAAAAGTGCTTTCCAAAAGAAGCAACTCCAGAATCTCTACTATGGAGTTTGACTAAAAAGACAGCCCTTTTCTTAGGAGAAACTTTGAATCTATGAGGACAAGGAAGGCAGGGTGTAACCCAGGTGATAGAACATGCTAAGAGTCTTTACACTCTAGGCATTAGGGAGTAGGAGGGCTTTTTTTTTTTTTTCTTGCTTTGACATGATTAAGACAGCATCATGTTCAGAATAAGAGATACCTTTGGTTCACCCACTGAAGTGTTTCTCTTTACATATGATGGACAGGTGGACAAGGTTCAAATGCACTAAAAATAATTTCCCCATAGAAACCCGCGGGGATTACAATTGAGATTTAAAAAAAAATGTATAAAATGATGTAAAAATAAACTGTTAAAAAAATAGTTTCCCCATAACACCCAAAAGGACCAGATGAACTCCATTTCAAATGACTGCTGACAAACTCCACAGCCAGTCTCAGTGCTGAAAGGCATGTGAGCTCAGAAGAGGGTGTCAGGGGATAGTTCTCTATTTAATCAGGCATGTGGCCTCAGCCAGTCATTTGAGCACTGACCCTCACTGCTTCACTTAACTTATAGGATTAATAGCATACCCCCTACTTAACAAGATTATTGGGAAAATAAAATTATATAATAATGGAAAATTTTAAGCTACATACAAATAAAGTCCATGAATGTGTCCAGGGTTGCTTCACTATGTTTATTTGCTTCTACTCTGGGTAATATTCTCCTCTTCCACCAGTGAATATCTCAAGGTACCCCTCATTTAACCCACTTACTGTCATTTAAACCACCTTCCACTCATAGTCCTATATCACTTCATCAATAGCTATTAATTGTTGATGAGTCCAGCAATGAGTCACTGAAGCACAGAATCAAGAATATGGTCAGTACAATTAAAAGTGTTTAAATGGCCTTTCACTCTATATGTAACCCCATATTCCTCAAGTTATTCTGAGTCCAAGGCCACTGTGCCCTCCAATGCCTACCCAAGGAGGAAAGACTTGGGACATTCCCACTGGAAGGTACCACTGTGTCCAGCAGGAGCAAATCTGCCTTTATTCCTCATGATCTCCTGATGCAGCTACCTAGGGGCTTGGGGCTGCTTCAGGGATGGAGCATTACTCTACTCTTTCCATACTCTGCCTTTGGGCAAGGTTCTGTTTGGAGTCTGAGCCCACTAAAGGACAATATGACCTTGACTCTGCCCTGGCCAGCTGAGCTAACTGCCTGGCACATGGGAAGTACTGAGTACTTGTCAAAAGAATGACCGCCAGTGTCATGCTGAATTTTGTTACCCCCAAATTTGTACATTCAAGTTCTAATCCAGAGTACCTCAGAATGTTGTCATAGTTAGAGACAAAATTTTTTGAGACATAAGGTAAAATGAAAGCTTTATGGTGGGCCCTAATTCTTTATGACTTTGTGTCATATAGTGTCTTTGTAAGAAGAGGAGATCTGGATGTTAGATATGCCTGTGTGAGCAGAGCCGAGACACAGGGAAGACAGCCACCTCCAAGCCAAGGAGAGAGCCCTACCAACACCTTGATCTCAGATTTCCAGGCTCCAGATTGTGAGAAAAGAAATTTCTGCTGTTTATGTCACCCAACCTATGGGGTTTTATAATAATAGCCTTAGCAGACTATTAAAGACCCACTTAGTAGCATATAAAAAAAGTCATCATGCCCTAGCCAGCAGTCAGTGTTAGTGTGGAACTTATAATCTCGCCAGTAAGTACGTGACTTTCCCACAGTGTGGAAAGTGTTTGAGGGCCATCACTGTTTTCAGAACAGCCTTTGGGCACACCAGAAGCCCTCAGAAATCAATCAATCAATAAATAAAGCCTATCTTGAGGAATACAGAGATAGGAAACAGGCAGGCAGGGGCTTCTCCCTGGGGAGTGATGAGCTCTCTGTGTTAGACCAGGAGCAGACCTTGTTTTTTCACTTTACAGAATGGTGACGTGCATTGTACATTGAGTCTGTAGCCAATTTAAAATGAAGCCATTGGCTGCTCATTTTCCAACCACAGCATGCCCTCACTCGTCCTTGCCCCTCTCTTTTCTCGTCTCTATTTGTTTTTCAGCAGCTGGCAAACCTTGAATATATACATATGTATTGCTATTTGGAAAGTGGGAGAGAATTTGAAGTGAAAACCAATATGTAGGAATAGTTGCAAAAGCCTCTTTGCCTATGTAGCTTTGGCAGCTAGGACATAAACTGAGAGCTCAGCTGATTAATTGTACGAAGCCTGAATTACATCGGATTCATCTTCACAATGGCTCTCCCTAATCCAACAGCCACTTCCAACCACAGCCCTTCTGGAGTTCCTGCCCCTGTAAATATCTGCATTCCAGATCTGCACACAACTCCCAGGGCCAGCCACATCGGGACACCTCGGCCCAAAGGCTGTCCATGCTCTCAAAATCACCCAGCAGGCCACAAGACACTGTCCTATCTGGCTTCTCTTTGGTGTTCTCTTTCATTTCATCTCCCACAACCCTCTCCCTTCTCTCTCTGGTTCCAGCAACCCCGTTGCCTTTCTATTCCTTGAATGCTCCAGACACACTCTCCCTAGGTCCTTTGCACCTGCAGCTCCGCTCCCTGCAACACTGGGAGGCTGCACTGTCCATTCCCTCTCCAGCCTCAGGAATTTTTCTCATTCTCAATGAAGCCTTTTCAATGTCTCCCAGTATTTAAAACTCAACCCCCCATTACTGGTACCCTCAGTTCTCTTCTCTACTTAATTGTTTCCATTATGCTCTTTACCAGTTGTATATCAAAGATTCACTTATTCCCTGCCTCCCAGAGAAGGTGCGCTCCCATTGGGTGGGGGATGTCTCTGTCGATAGTAGTACAGCATTTTGAGTGAATGCCATTTGTCAAATGAATGGTTGTGCGCAACATACAACAAGCCAGTGGAAAACTATGGGGGTAGAGTAGTTATGGGGCTGGATTCACAAGCTCTTCCCCAAGGGGCTCCTGTGTATCTTAAATGTTTTCACTTGACCACAGTCTGTTGCCCTCTTCCCACCATGAGCAGGCAGCGGTGCCAGCATTGGGCCCAGCCGCTCACCTCACTCCTCTCCCTAGGCCTCGTGAGCAGTGGCTTCC
The DNA here is from genome assembly GCF_000260355.1 of Condylura cristata. Classification (NCBI taxonomy): domain Eukaryota; kingdom Metazoa; phylum Chordata; class Mammalia; order Eulipotyphla; family Talpidae; genus Condylura; species Condylura cristata. The sequence continues at coordinate 17,769,034 of NW_004567115.1, forward strand.
ACCAGGCAGTTATGGGCACATGGACATTTGCATGGCTTTCCGCAGGGCCTGCAAGCCAGTGAGTGTGACATGTAAGACTCTTTTTCTTACAGTGTTAAGGGGCATCCACTTGCCCCTCTCACCACTTATATATAGCTATTACCTACGCAGAAAAGGGGTTTTTTTAGTTATATTTTATTAGTTTTTTGTATTTTTGCCAAAGAGAGAGAATTTCTTGGCAACTTTGATTTTATTCTGTCTAAGGTTACCAAACAGAATGTGCAATGGCATCTTCATTTTACAGTGTCTATGCATTTATGCATATGTGTACTTTTATTTCTTATTATATATATTAATGTGTTTATCTATTGTCACATTTTATGTGTGTATACATGTGCATAAACCTAGATAATATATATAATGAAAGAGTATACTAATATGTTAATATTTCAGGATAGTGAAAATAATGACTTTTACTTTATTGTACTTTCCACAGCAACTACATTTATCATGTGATCGGAAAACACCGAAGTTCTTATTTTTTAAAGAAAAAAGCACTTGTGTTACTTGGGCACACGTTATTACTAAAGGGTTTTCTGGTACAGGAAAACACCCAGATTATCCCCTTGAGGTGTGACTATTCCTTTTACTTTGTGATTTGAGCTTTTACAAATGAATTAGTGACTAAATAAAGTAAATGGGAATTGTAGTGTGGGGTTCTCATGTTTCCATTTACCCTGAAGATAAGCCAAAGCTTCAGGCTAAGAGGACTCACAGTGAGGACACTTTGCTCTGTCATGTCCTTGAAACTGTTGCAGCAAAGCTGGCTGTGACTTCTTAGAACTCTTGTCACAGCAGCTCCCCTGCCGTGCGTGGCACAGCCACGTTTCCGTCAGCGCTGCCTCCTCCCTCTCCTCCACCGGGCTGTCTGTGTTTGCCATCTGCTCTACTTCATGGCTCCATCTTCCTTTGCCTCTAAGTGCCGCGGCAACATGCTCTGTGCTGCTGTGTGAGAATGTCCTCTTCACCCCTAAACCAGTGAGGGAATTCTTGAGCTCCAGGGCATGAACTCCTTCACTCAGCCACTATAGACTCTTAAGTGCTCTGTCTTTTGTCTAAAAGGCCCCTGCTTTTCTGACTCTGTGTTTGTGCGCTGGGTTTGAAGCTATTTAGGGAACAGATTGTGAATGCCACATGTGCAGGGACCAGCTCACCAATAGGTGGCTTTACCTGCCTCTCCCTATAGCTGGTAAGAAAGATTCTTGCTTTAGGACTTGCTCCCAATCCGTCTGGACATGTCTACATCTGTGTCTACATTTATGCCTACGTCTATGTCTATATATCTATATCTGTATCTGTATCTGTATCTGTACCTGTATCTGTATCTGTATCGATCGATCAATAGATTGATAGATGAGCCTTCTGCTCAAAGAGATTTACAGGGCACAAAACTATCCCTTTCAGGACCCACAATGACCTGTTTTTCCAAACTAACCTATAATGAACCTATGAATTTGGCCCAGGAGCAAATCTTTCTCTCTTATGCTCAGTCTTGCATTTGTGTATTTGTGTCTCTGCTTTTGTCAACACAGAATCTCCTCCATTGTCGCTCTATCAATTTGAATCCCATCTACCCTTCAAGTTCTGGCTCAGATACTTATCCTGTGAGCCCCGTGACAATCCCATCTCACAGACTTTTCACACTCATTTTGAAATTTTTGCATAATCTGAATATATGTATAAATTAAAAAATAATAATAAACTCACACTGCCAGGTAAGGAGAATGAACAATAATGACAGAGTAACATAAAAGCATAAATAAAAATTTAATCAATCTTGAGATGGCAGAAACATTAATAACACAAAGGAAAAGACTTGTTAACACTGATTACAAAAAATTATTTTTTAAAAGCCACAAACCAGTAAACCTTTGCCAAATATGACACACAAAGGAATCACAGTATTAGTACATTCAGATCTTTTCAAATCAGTAAGAAAACTTAAACAACCCATAAGAAAAAAGGGCTAAAGATATGAAAATAAAATGTACAAGAGACAACACAGAAATTAGTGAGAAATGTTCAGTTTCTCCAGTAAGCAAAGAAACAGAAATTAGAACAAGATACCATTTAAGTGAATAGTTTAAAATGTTAACATGCAGGGTTGGTTAGAGAGAAAGCAAAGAGCTGCCCTCCTTCTTGGTGGGTGCGTGTGTAAATTGTGTAGTTTCTTTGGACAGAAGAAATACACTGGCTCTCCCTCTGCATATGTATTTTTATTAATCATGTACTATATTTCTACTTTTCCATCCATGAAATCCACATCTAGGAAGTTCACCTAGGGAAATATTTATAGATGTGCACAAATGGGCATGCATGAAGACATACCCTGCAATATTTCAATGGTTTCAATCAATGCCAAAAAGATTCATGAAATAAAGTACTGTGAATCCTAATGGTAGAATACCTGTTATAGTTTTAAATAATATTTAATAATCTCAATAATACCTAATTATTTTTAGGAAATGTTATCACTTCAGTAGGTGAAAAGACACACTTAATGTGTATGATCTAATCCCAACTTTGAAGACGAAATTTAAACACATACACAATTTGAAAAACTATAGCAAATGTTAATGGTGATTATCTCTGGGTGATGGCATATGGATGATTTAAATTTCTTCCTTATATTTTTCTATATTTTCCAAAGTTCCTACAATAAACATATGTCATCTTTACAAACAGAAAACATTTCTTAAAAACATAATGATTTTCTTAACCAGATTTTAAGTTCCTCAGAGGCTTTTTTTAAATTGAACACATCCTCTACAGCGTAAAAACTCCTACAGAGTTCAGACCCAATATGTTATTTTAAATATAGGGGATAATAAAGAAATATTTATCTGAACAAAAATTTCCTTCTTGAGTTTTTTGTTTTTGTTTTTGTTTTCCTATTCCAAACAATGAGCATATTTTTAAAATATTGTCTCATCATCTAAACCCTGTTTTTCATGCATGCATGTGACAAACACTGCTGCCTGCAATGTCGATAGCAGAGTGGGAACCCACTGCCTGCAAGGGTTAATTTCAGACACCCTGGCCACCTGTTCAGCATCTGCCACATGGCCTTCATTTCAAAGGCCTCCGAGGCTCTCTCCAGCTCAGGAAGGGGATTTTTGCTTTGCAGTGGATATATACACAAAGGCAGAGCCAATGCAAATAAGAAATTCCCGGTCCAGAAATAAACATTTCTTAAGCGACCCAGACAATGAAATGGATGATAGCCTTTTCTCCCAGAACTTTCTTGTAATTACATTTTTATTGACTTTTCAGAGGAAATGAAAAAGGCTCACATATAATCTACTAAAAGAAATAGAAGTAATAAACCCAGCCAGGAAAAAGTCTTGAGGAAATGTGTATGTAAGGTAAAATAACTCTAATGTGGAAATCTATTCTATTATGTTGACGTTACACAATTACCTACACGTGCTGCTTTAGCCATGTGGAGCCGGGTGCTGGCAAAGGAGCACTGTAAGGAGCACTAATTCTAAATTTCAAAGCCAGTTATCAGTACTGAATCCTGAATGCTACATCAAAGAATTGTGGAGTAGAGGGTCAGTGGTGGTGAAGGGTGTGTGTGTCTGTGTGTATTTGTATACCCTAACAAGACATTTAACAAGTTTTCTCCCTATAACCTTGTAGCCAAGTTTACTTGGTAAGCATACACACACACATACATATATACACACACGTATATATGTATACACATGTAAACATGTGTATATATATGTACGTGTGTGTGTGTGTGTGTGTGTGATCATCCACATAGTCAGTAGGTGAAAATCCAGCTGGAGTGGTTAATAATGTACCAGTGCATTATCAACATAATTATTAATATAGTTAACCAGAGATTCTAAGTACCTAATCAAAATGATAAGCAGAGGTCAAGGGGAAAGGTGATGGGGTTTCAACATATCCATGTCCTGCAACCTAGCATTGAGGGGGTCCTGATCCTCACCCCCACTGTCTATCCACACTTTGAATAATCAAGCAGTGTTCTTGATAAGAGAATATCATACCCCTCAAATGTTGGGACAGAAAAAAAGTTAAGATCTGTTGACATTGATAAAAATAGAAAAGACAAGCTTATCGAATCTGTGAGTAAATCACAGCTAGTATTTTGATAACAGAAGCATGTGCTACACTGTTTTTGCCAGGTTGAAATGAAGAGATAAATATAACTAAAAGATATTTAATAGGGATAAATGTCAGGTCCTGATCTTTGGCCCCAAACATGAAGACACAAAAACAGGTGGATGTGGATATTGTGAAGTAGTAGTTCTTGTAAAAAATGTTGGGGGACCTCAAGGGGTAATCTGAATTTTGTTCTGATGGCTACACCTAGGCTTACAGAATTCAGAATCAAGAGAATGACATATGCTTTTGCCCTAGTCAGAGCATACCCAGAGAGCTACGTCTGGTTTTCTGGGTCCCATCCTTCAAGGGACATAAACCAACAGGACTGAGTTCAGAAGAGAATGGGAGCAGGCTTACGCCCTTAAGAGAAAGACAGTATTATGTTGAAGAAGGAATGACTTGGGAGAAAATGGGAAGGCATGGATGATTTCCAAAGCTTAGCATAGGGAAGGCTTCCTGTCCAGACTGGCGAGGGTCCTATCCATTGATTTTTTCCTAAGTTTTATTTATTTATGCATACAGAATTGGGGTAGAGGCCAGAGGTGCAGGGGGTGGTGAGAGGATTCACCAGACAGAGTGGGGAGCAGAACAGACCGACTGACCAAGTACACTGCTGAGGGGAGCAGCTGGTGGGTCAGAAGAGGTCCGCCACGCCATGTGGGTTACCACTGGGGCTGGGGAATCGAACTCGTGCTGGATTGGCTTTAGCTTCTTAGTGCTGTGCTAACCAGATGCACCATCAGAGAGGGCCCACCTATCCATTGATTTTCATAGCACTGTATGCAAGGTAGAAATTACTTTTGTCAATCTCCTCCCATAAGACATAAGCTCTGTGAGGACAGACTGTGTTAAATTGTCTTTGTCTCCCTAACACATAGTAGATTGTCCATAAATGTTCATTACCTAAAAGGAAGAGGAGCTAGATTTAGGTTTGATTTCCAGGTAGCATTCTGATGAATAGTTAGAAGCTGTAACAAGACAGATTGATAGTCAACATAAGGAACTATGAAGCAATGGAGTTGAACAATGTAAAAAAGCTAACCCACAGAAGGGAATACTTTCAAGCACTTAGCTAGCTAAAATGAGTCCAACATTCAAATGAATAGCTGGAATGAATGATCTGTGAAGTGGCATCCTCCAAGCCTATGATTTGTAATCCCACCCAAGGGTCAGCACTCCTCCAGTCTTCATTTAAAAGATAATTAAATCTTCTTCTAAGCTTTCAAACTAAGAGAAGTTTGAGTGCTCTCGGGGTAGACAAAGGCCCACTCTGATTTCCTTTGTCAGGACTTCAGGTCCAAGGTCAGATGAAGAAGGACCACCATAAAATTAAGACCTTATAGTGATGCTTCTTTCTCTCTTATCAGGTCTTCACTCCACCAGGCAATCAATTTTACTCTCCTTTTAATTTCATGTGTTCCCATCTCAAACTGCCTAACTCCAATCTCCCTTCTCTTCCATTTCTTGGGCCTCAAACAAAATTTCCAGTCTGAGCTGCTATTTGATCCTAACTCGTGACTCTTCCACATCTGCTAATTTCAAGTTACTGTTTTGGATGTTACGGGAGGATCCCTGGTCTAGGAGAGAGACCTAGGGAACTATTTCACTAGCATCTTGGCCTCAAGTGTGTGGAAGTGGGAATCAGGGTACAATGAGTGACTCTTGGCATAGAGTGGGGGCTGGAGGATTGTACAGATTGGCCTTTGCTTTCAGCTCCCTCAGAGCTGGGCTATTCCACTGCACAACTTCAGGGCTGCTGCTATGTGCACAAACAGTGTGCCCTTGTGTGGGGCAGCAGCTCCAAGCGGCACCCAGGGCAAATGACAACCAAAGTATCCAAGGGACACCAGGGCACAAGGAGATTCCCAGGCAGCTGGTGGGTCATGGTGGGTTAGGCGGTTTGAAATGGTTACACATGTCCCTCAGGAATATGTCTGCACTTGCTCAGTGTTTTTCTGGTTTCGTGAATCTTCCTGAGCTGCCTCCACTGCCCAAAAGAGAAGAGTTATCAGGAAGGATAGCAATTACACAAACCCTCCCCCATGGGTACAGGGTCTAAGAAAGTCCACAGCTGAAACATCCCTATGCACTCCTCGCCATTCCTTGAGATTTCAACGAGAACTACCGGGAGAGCTGTTATCCAGTAATGATAATCCCAGAGGTGGGAGGTACAGAAGTCCTCATAGCCCTGAAGTATGTCAGGGCTCTCCACAAACCCATGGTTTGTGATTGCCTGCTTTCTGTGCTAGCTTTTGACATTAACAATAAGCACTGAACCCTTACATACAAATCAGTGGACTGGGGCTAGCTGAAGGGAAACTGTGTATAGATTAGCTGGAAGCATTTACAGGTTTGCCCTCCAAATAGGAAAAAAATAAACTGTTCAGTCCTCACACTGCAGCTCCATCAGTTAACTTGTAATGATATCTATTCTTTCTGCATAGACTTATTCCTGAATGGCTTTGCAGATCTCTAACTCTCCAAATTCAGGGAGAAAAGTGCCCTGGAGGCTTCAGGCTCAGGTGATAAGATAAAGCGTGATTCATTTGAAATACAATGCAGGGACCTTCACAGACAGAGAGCTGCCAGGCCCATGGACTGAGAATGCCCCCAACAGTGAGACTCTACAGTATCCCCTGCTCCTACAGGGTGGACACAGCAGTGTCTATGGTCCCAGAGACTCACACTCTGCTTCCTCTTCCCGGCTTTGAATGACTCCTCATTCGGAACTCCAGGACTTGAACTTATGAAAATTTGATTATCCTTTCCTTCCAGCACCTCCCAAGTTTAACTGACACAAAACACTCTCTCTGATTGATGTAATTTCTAGAATATAATACTCAGGCCTAGAGTGAAGAGGAAGCAAGCGGAACTAATGAACTAATGGTACTAAGTATTGCCGCTTACATTCTGAGTTGCTGCGATTATTTTGTGTAACTCCCTATATGTTCTCTTATTTATACTCATGCACCCAGAAATCCACATGGATTTTCCACAGTTATGCATTTCCCTTTCTTAGTGGTAATCAGAAGATTTTAACCCTGGGAAAAAATTCTTCATTCATTCATTTTTCTACTGTTTCACTCACTCATGTATTCAACACACACCTACGGAGGGGCACCATTTGCCAAACTTAGGCCAAGTGTTGGCAACACAGAGATGAATCTGGTGTGGTCACCGTCAACCATGGCAATGGGCACCTTCCTCCGTGTAAAGTAATGCAGGGCCGTTTGGCAGAGCGATGGGGTGGGGTCACAGGAAAAGAGAAAGGACTGAGTTCTTCCTAGAGGTGTCAGAGAAAGCTACAGGAGAGAGACATGAAAGTCAAAGCTGAAATTAGTCAAATAGAAGATCTAAATAAAGGGCATTTCAGGCAATCAAGAACTCCCAATACAAGAAACACTCAACATATCTGCAGGATTGGACAACCGTGGTTTCTAACTTCATTTGCAGGGATCTAGAATGGTCAGTAGTTATCAGTCTCCTTAAGAAATAGTGTGGAAAACAAGATACTGTTTCTTAGTGGATAAGAAAGTCATTTGCTGCTTCTCCAGACTCCTCCTTTGCTGTTCTCACCTACACACCATTCTGACGCACTTGCAATTTTCAGAGCACGCCATTCTCACTCTCCCCTCCTCACTGGTACTCATGCTGTTCCTTCTGCCTGCCTCCTCACCTCCCTCCCATCCCTCTTGCTTAGCTAATGTCCACTCATTTCTGCATTCAAGTTGGAAGACTTCTTGACCCTTCATGACTACTAGGTGCCCTCTGGCATGTTTTCACAAAGCTGCCCCCACCACCCCTATCGTAGCATTCAGCACACTACACATCAGTGGGGTGAATGTCAGGTCACAGGACTGTTTCCCCAAATAGAAAGCAAACTCCTTCAGGGCAGAGCCTGTTCCTTTCTCCTCTTTATTTCTGAACATCTAGCCCAGCACCCAGAGAAGACTCAATAAATCTGTGAGCCGTAAAGGCAGGTTCTTCCATACGTGAGCATCCACACTCCAGGGTCCTCCCCTGCATCCCGGCTGGAAGCAGGGGTTTGTCATTTACCTCTGTACTGTCTTTATAAAGTGCAAGTTTTTCTGCTTATGTAAGCTGATGCCAGAACAGACAGCTTTAAGCAAAATGATGTGGTGGTTCTGCTCAGCAATGCCAAGGTGAATTCAACATCATTCAGTTTACTCAGACAGAAGCAAAAAGGATTAAACAGTATATTTGCAGGGAGAGGGAATATGCAACTTCAATAATTAGCACCAAAGAGCAAATTTTGGATAATGAATAAATTTTCATTAAAAAACAACACATTTCTTGGTGATGGGAAACCCTTGGGGATTATAATTGAGATTTAAAAAAAAAATGTACAAAATGATGTAAAAATAAACTATTATTGCCAAACTTAGGCCAAGTGTTGTCAACACAGAGATGAATCTGATGTGGTCACTGTCAGACTTATATATACATAAAAGTCTGACGGGGGGGAACACATTTCTCATGAAAATAAAAAATCATCTCCTTCTAGGTTTCCTACAGAGCATTCTGGCTATAGAATGAACATTTGGGTTCTGGAAAACATCAAATGCAACTCCAAAATCAACAAAATTGACTTCAACATACCCACTTTGTGTGGGAAGTCTTGCTGGTCTCTGAAGATTTTCACAGATATTGTCTATATTTCTCATAGATGTAGATAGACTGGGTATGAGCATATTTATTCAAGAAATACATATCATAGAACTGGAAAGAAATCCTGCAGCTTCTAGAAGGATGATAAATGGGGATATTTCAGTGGGCAAATAAGCCTGAGAAAAGTAGATGAGAAACCCAGAAGGTCCTGTCTTAGGCCTTAGCAGAAACATCTGGCTGTACTATCACAACACAGGCACACAGCCAAAACAGGGCAGTAACCTACCAACCTTCAAGAGCACCAGGAGGTAGGCCAAAATGAAGGCCAGCATAGCACAGACACCGAAGAATAGAGAAAATTTCAGTGATTCATTCAAAATAAATATTTGGTCACTCAGATGCATGCTAAATCTTAACCCAGTAACTCCTGGCTCACAGCTCTCCAAATTCCACTAATTTCCTTAGTGTTGAACGCCAAAGATGTACCTTGTTATGTTAATGAGGTGACCTTTGGGAAAACATCTTAGGATGGGGAGTCGCTTCCCAAGGGAAACAACCTCTGAGTCCAGGGCTGGAAATTTTAGTCCTGCTCTCTAACTTCCAGGATGAGAGAGAGGCTGGAGGTTGAATCAACTGGCAGTATCCAATGAGTTAATCCATGTGACTATGAAAAGAAGCCTCTGTGAAAATTCAAGGAGAGGGGGCTTTGGAGAACTTCCAGGGTGGCAAAAGCAGAAACCTCATCACAGGCTGGGATTTGAAAACCAAGGCACAGGAGAGGCCCCAACTCACTGAAAAGTGTTGTGCAATGGAAATGGAAGGAAGCAACTATCAAACCCCATAAGAGGTCAGTGATCAGCATGAAGTCTGGTGGGCCAAGGGTGGCCAGTCCCTGCTCAAGTGGCCAAGTCAAGTTTGGCTTGGGAACTTGAGCCTGACAATCAGCATCAACCTTGGGAGCAGGAGAAACCAAGATGGAAAAGGTGAGAGGAGAATAGCCCACAACACCCTTCCATTAAATGTGAAATGTTTCATGTTCTGATTATCCAAGAAACTTGTTAGGTCATCCAAATGAAAATACGAATAAATGTGACCAAAGTATATTTAACACAAAAAGAGAGGGAGCACAGGGGAGAAAAAAGCTTTGATATGTATAAACTACCATAAAATTCCCATTTCTCATTCTTGTATTACTAGCAAATACAAATGAAACAAAATAAGGTAAGGACATTGATTCCTTTGAAAACTGCAATTGAAGGAAAACTTCCTGTGGCTGTTAATAATCTTGAGAATGACAAAAATAAACACTTATATAATGCCTTACCTTTTCCAAATACTTTCATATATATTGCCTCATTTTAGATACATTACAGAGGCTAGGTTATGTGACTGAAAGAACAAAAATAAGAAGTGGTATCATGAAGACAAATACCCCAATCTCTGACACCAAGGTATTATATTTTACTAATGTGTCACATGCCACCCACCCACTGTGGGGCGAAAGTCAAACATCAAAGCACTCCCTGAATCACACTTGGCGATTAGGAGAGAAACCAAGCCGCACTCCCCCCACTCCCCTCCATCTTCTACCCTCCAACTCTCTCTGGTGTTCCTCAGTAGAACTGCCCACAGTTGTAAAGGGAAATCATCCCAGACTATGGGGGGCTGGAGTTGGCAAGATATCACACAAGATTAATTTTCTGGATGCTGATGTTACAATTAACTTATCAAACCTAACACACACAAAAAGACTAGTATAAATGACCTAATTATTTACTAGCAAATATCAGTCTTCAAAATTAACTAAGCCAAATGAATTACAGTCATGTGTTTAAGTAATGTCCCACTCTGTTCAATCTTTCCAAATTAAAATTAAACCAGTGATGGGCTCTTGTAGCCTCAGGGAAATAAATATTAATCTCTAACTCCATCACAGATAATTAAATAGTATAATGTTATGCTGTTAAAAAATCATCTTTTATGTTGGTCAACTCTCAAACTATCATGACTGGCAAGTAGTCAAATAATGAACAGAGTTATGTTGCCATAATTTTTATTCCTCTGTAATTAACTCCACTCCACATTAGTGAACTGACAAAAGAATAAGGACTTCAGGCTGCTGAGCCACAAAGTGGCAGAATAACCTGAATATTTTGAGACTCTCCTCAGATAAAGAGGAATGAAGAGCTGATCCCCTTTGCAATACTGTCTCTCTTGAGTTGTTCCCCTTTGTCACACAGGACATTTGCCTGAACTTGTCCTGCCTTCAGCAAGGTGGGCAGTCAGCTGGAGCCATGCCCAGCTGACCCAGTCCAACCAGACCACAGCTCATCTAAAGACTGACAAAAAGTAAATCCATACCAGTGTTTGCAGTCACTGAGATTCTGTGGTGGTTGGTTTTATGTATAGTTGCCTGAAAAAATAAATTATTCATGGGGTGAAGGAAGAGGACACAGGATCTGTGAACACTGAGGGTCAAAAGTAGTTCTGGACTTTAAGACGCCTCCTCCCAGAAACCTGAGTCCGTCCATAAGAGCAAGTCAAGCCAGGTTTGCACCCCAAGGAATTGACTGAGGAGAAAAAAGCAAGAGCTACACCCCCACAGAATTGCCCCGCTGAGAGCCCACACCCTTCTGAGGTTCACCATGGGCTGAGCATGACACAGGATGTGAAACAGCTACAAGCAGGCTGTGGCTGGTCAGCATGGCCACCAGAGGGGAAGCGAAGAACCAGGCACGTCTCCTCCAAGAGCAGGGAAACTTCTGGCACCAGTCAAGAGATAAGAATACTTAGCACTAACCTTTGGTCATAGTACACAATCTAAGAATTCCAGAATCTCCCATTAAAGAGAGGTCTAAGTTTAGAGTGGGGGCTAAGTGGGTCTTCTGCTGTCCTGGGAAGTGTGAACTCTGGTTGCTGCACTTCAGAGATGCACTTGGGAATGACACTGACTTTGCTGCAAGTTGGTGCAGTGGGGCTTAGCGGCAATCCTCATCAAAAAGGACATGGCACTGTGGACTTTAAAGGAAGTCCCCACAGAGTCACAGCCCACACTAACCTGGATTCTTGCTCTTCCCCTCCTAGAGTCTCCTGTCCTAGAATCCTCTCAACTCCAGCTGCCCTGTGACTATCTGTCTGCTTCTTTCTCTGGTGGAGAGTACATGTGCTTGACAAATGCACGTCTGAGTTCCTGAATACATGCATGCTCCTCAAATCCTGGGAGACAGGGTTTCCTTTTGAACATTCACTATACTGTAATTTGGAGCTTTTAGTGTTTGCTAATTACTAGAAATCTTGCTCTGATTAAGTAGTTCTAATCCAAATATTGTCACCATGGAGAAAAGGGCTCACTGCCAATTTTCCCTCTGAATGTGTCCAATTCCTGAAGAAGCATTTTGTGAAAAGTGGAAGTACCTTTTTTACAAAGAATCTGCTATTCAAAATTGGCTAAAATGGTCTTTAATTTTTTTTTCATTTTTTTTTTTCAGTGAGTACCAGTGTGGAAATAACTTTTGGTGACATCAACAATCTATGGACTATTCAACCAAAATATTATGGCTAAGACACAAAGAAGTAGGTTTTGTTTCTTCATCATGTCTTTTCATAGACTGAAGCTGTATTAGGTTTCCCTGAAGAAACAAGACCAATAAAATGTGTGTGTGTGTATTTTAAGAAGTTGGTTTATATGCTTGTGAGGGACTGACAAGTTTAGAATCTGCAAGGCAGGTAGGCTGGAAACCCAGGAAAGAAGAGTCTGGATCAGAATTCCTTCTTCCTTAGAGGATGTCAGGCTTTTGTCCTTAAGAACTGTATTCAAAGTCTACAGATTTAAATGTTAATCATATCTAAAACATACCTTCACAGCAACATCTAGCTTTGTATTTCACCAAAAACTTGGTACCACAATTTAACCAAGTTGTCACATAAAATTAACCATCACAGGGCCTTTCCTGGTGGCAGGTTAAAGCACCAAGAAGCTAAAGTCACTTCAGCATGAGTTCGATCCCCACCCTAGAGGTGATCCACATGGTGGGGCAGACCTCTCCTGACCCGCCTGCTGTTCCCCACAGCAGTGTACTTCTTTGACCTGCCTGTTCTGCTCCCCACTCTATCTCTGGTGAATCCTCTCACCGCCCCTGCACCTCAGGCCTGCACCCCAATTCTGTATGCATAAACAAATCTTTTTTAAAAAATTAACCATCACAAAAGCAAAAGACACATTCTTCAAAAAACAATAAAACTGACCAAAGCTCTATGTATTATATATTATAGCCAAAAAATTCTCATGACATGTACATATTCTTGTGGCTGATAATTTCTTCATCCAAAGTTTCCAACTTTTGTTTAAGTACTTTTATAATTCTAAAACCTAATGCATTCCTCACACATGATATGTCCATTTGTCCCTCAACCTGTAAGTTTACTCTGACAGTCAATACATAAAATTTCCTCCCAAATTACAGAATCTTGACTAAGAGAAGTCATGGCATATATATGGGTAACATCAGGAAAAATATTTCTTACAGGAACACTAAATCATTGGGAGGACAATCTGTCTCATTTTCTGCATATTCTTGGGACAGAAAAAACTCCAGTCTAATTCAACAACTTTTCACGGGGTGGGGGGGGAGGGAGAGAGGTGCTGCAGTTACACTAGGAGATGGTGTGACATTGTTTTGGGAAGAACTGTTGGAATCCCAAATTAACAAGACATGCCTTTTGATTGAGGCATAACCTGAAAATCCTCCTCTTCTTGCCAAAGCCACTATGCCAGGCTCTGAAGTCAGGCCAGTTACAGAATCCCAGTTCTATCACTTGCCACTAAGTGGCCTTGAATCATGACCTCACATTTTCTTTGTCTTACTTTCTTCTTCTACAAAATGGTGATGATGATGCTTACTTCCCAGGGCTCCTGAAGGGTTAAATGAGATACTATACAAAATGACTCACTACTCCAGGTACATAATAAGTGTCTAAGAAATGCTAGCTATCATTAGGTTTATTTAGTTCTCGTAAGGTATTAGTTGCTCAGAGATATAGCCAAACTGGAATGAAAAATCATTCTCATTTTGCCAACCACACAGATAGTGTAAGATCAGATAACACTGGTGCTGTTCCCTGGAGATGAGTTACACACCTGCATCTGTTAGCAACTGGCAACTTCCACTCAGGCACTTTGTCTGCAGTTGGGACCTGCTGGTACTACATAAGCAGGGTCTTGTTGACGACCATGGAGCTAGGTTTGGATGTTGAAAAAAGAAAAAACTCATTTGCTTTTTGTATCCAATTACCCTTAACAGAAATTTTATATTTAAACAGAAGATCTTAAAAAACAGTGGAAGTAATAGTTCCATTAAAGAAGGCACGGAATAACAGAAATAGAGTTAAGAATTTTTAAAAATAAACTCACAGAACAATTTTGTAGCCCTTACCAACCCTTACACAGAGCCTCTTGAGTCTTAGGCTTCCATCTGCTCTGGTCAGAATGTCTGAATAATAATGGCATCCAAGCCTTCAAGGAGGACTCTGGGGTTTCCAGACAGCTGCCCTCCACCTCCTGGAAATGTAGTGTATGTTTTCTGTACTCATTCCCATGTCCTTTAGACACATACCATAGCTAACTAACGAGGAGCCTTCTACTTATTTTGCTTATCCCTGTGGCTGAGTATGCTTCACATAACAGCACAATGAACACAACCTCAAGTTTTCTGGGTACTTTTTCTATTCAGAAAGGAAACATTTTCCACTTCCTAAAGAAGTCAATAATCCTCTCAAAACAAGAAGTGCAACTGAAATATTTTTCTCAGTCTGGAGAATGAGGACTTGGGCCACAGGACTAGATCAGTCTTGGGTTTATTTCCACAGGGCTTGAAGAGCCTCTGGTGGATGGAAGCTGTAGCTCCTCTGAGGCAAGGGACAAACAGGAATACACTTCAGCTGCTGGCACTGAGAGCCAGGGAGCCCTGCTGGCTGGCTGAGGGAGGAAGAACAGGAAGGAAATGGGCCTGTGGCAGAAATCTCAACACAAACAAGGAAGGGGAGAAGAAAGGTGGGAAAATGACCAGAAAGCATTCTAAAGACGCAGTGCTTCCCCTACCAGAGTTGAGTTTAGGCTCTGTACTCATTCGGGGAAGGAGAGGGCTTTCTCCCCATCCTAGTGCAGAGCCTACTAGAGAAACTCAAAAGCAGCTGCAACCTCAGCAATCTCAGGCATGAGGAGCACTGCCCCAGCTGGGATGTCCCAAGACATCACCCACAGCCCCAAGGCAAGAAGAGGGCACTAGGAAAAGCGAGGGGTAAGAATGGAGAGAAGCCTCCGAAAAATTGTCAGTGGAAGCCAGGAGGCCTGAGGACATCACCCAGGACCTCTCTGGGCAGAGTGGATTCCGCAGGTTTCACTGTTGGAAACTAAGCCAGAACCAAGGTGGTGGTGGTGCTCATACAATTTGGGCTCCTGGGCAAGAAGTATCTGTGCACAATGGTGCCCATTGCCAGGAAGAACCTGCTTGATCCTGGGAGAACTTTTGGGGAGAAGGTCACTATTTTATTTTTATAGCTCTGCATCCAGCATTCCTGCACCTCAGGGAAAGCTGAAGTGACCCAAATAACGATGGGCTTTGGGCCCCCTATGCATGTCCACTCATCTAGAAAACCTGGGACACCACTGAGACGATCATGGCAAGAAAAAATGGCCCAGTCCTTGAATAGTGGGAACAGCAGCCTTTCTGTTTGTCTCACATTGTCTCTTTTCTTGTGCCCTGTGGTCTTGCTGCTTCCTGGTTCAGCAAGTGTGGAAGCCACAACTGAATGAGAAGCCATTGGCAAGACCCACAGTCTGGCCACTGTTGCTATGGGGTCTCCCTGCCAGCTGTTCTCCTCCTACCCTGCTCCCACTAAAGCCCACAGAGCCCATGTCAGGCTGTGGGATGCGCACTAGAGAAGGCAGCTGGGACAGCTGTCCCTGGTTTCTCGGCTGGCCCCATCCATCTGTTCTTCTGTTTGTCTGGTGAAACAGAAGAGGGGCATCTCTGTGATGGGGAGTCACAGAGCAGATGGTGGGAGATGTAAGCCGGGAAGATGGGGTGCAAAGCAGGGAAAGAAGAACCAGGATCTCAGCTCCAAAGGAGATGAGCTCCCAGCTGGACCTCACCATGGGCAGAGGGACACCCTGGGTTGGCTTATACACATCCTGTGAAGGACCTTGCTCTCCACAGGCTTCCAGGGTACAGGGGAGTGATTCTTGCTTTCACGAGAGTAGTTGAGCAAGCAAGTCAGAGAAGGGGTACACTAGCACTTTCTTCAACCTGTTTTCTGTGATCGATGCTCACCTTTTATACTATCACAAGCCCAAGAACAGCCGATCGCCCAGGTCCCTCTTCTGCCAAGCCATGTAGTCTAGAAGGTCCCCTGCTGGGCAGAAGCTTTCTCTATGGATCACAGAGGAGTCCATGGTTCCCGCAGAGTTGGAGCTGGGAAGGCTGTCGATCAGGACTTAGGGGGAGACAATCCCTTTGTTTTATATGGAGCTGAAATTGTAGCATCCATCCCCCAGCTCCCTCAGGAGCCTCGCCCTGGTGTAAAGCATTTACATTTGTCTTTTCTCCAGCTGTTTATTTTGCCAACAGGAAGTATCACCTGCCCATTTGCCTGCTAATGAACTGTACAATCATAATAGCCAACCTACTCCAGCCTGAGAGAGAAAAGGAAAAAGAATACTTGTGGCCCAGGAAACACAGCCCCATCTGGGAGGGTTTGGAAGGGGCTGTGCTTATAATGGAGGCAAAGAGACCAAAAATAGAAAAATTTTTATCTACTGGTAATACACAAAACCCTGTGTGGGTGGTTTGCAAACATTAGATCCCTTAACAGGGGAGCCCAGAGAGAGTGCACAGCTAGGGAAGAGAGTTTACCTGATGCCAAAGCTGTAGGCTCTGGATGCTGCTGTGGCTTCATGGAATGCCCCTGGGGGCACACACACAGGTGTCCTGGGCACTTGGGCAAAGACATTTTCTCGTGGCATCACGACTAGTCAGGATCAGTATCCCAAGACCCAGGGGTCCGTGAGACTTAAAGGGAATGACAGGACCCACTCCTAAGATCAGAGCAGAGGCAAGTTGCTTCCAATCATTCTCCCACAATCTGTGCCTTTCCAACCCCCAGAAACTACCCAGACGTTCATGCAGGATTGACTATGAAAGGGAAGCTTATTAGCACTGTTTTCAAAACACAATGAAACATCATATGAAATGTGAAAAAACAAGTCTGTGATTTCATTCCTATCATGAAGGATGGGTGGTTGGGTGGGTGATGGTAGACATCAACAGCAAGCTCTGCTCAGTCATACACTCGTCTGCGTTTGTGGACCACATGGCATGATCAGCTTAACGTTTTGAAACTCAGAGCATCAGTTTGGAATGGGGGTACTGAGGAAGAGGATTCAAAATAAACGAGGACGCCGGGGCCTCAGGGAGCTTTGGGGCACAGGCAGAGACACCTCAGGTAGAAGAGCCAAGGGGAACAGGAAGGTAAGAGGATGAAAGTTCTAGGTTTATGTCACATCACAACATTTCACCTAGGGATGGGGCGAGAGAGAGCAAGCCTGACTGACATTACATGAAGGGAAATGTGCCTCTTTGACAACAACTAGCCCCAGGGACCTCAAATGGCTGTCTCTAGAATGGAGGGACTTGGGTGACTTGGAGGCAGATAAAGAAACAAAAATCCTAGAACTGGAAAGAAAATGGTTTGAAAATAGTGTCAGCCAGTTTCCCTTTCACAGTCAGGGGTGACCAGTAGCCGGGCAGTCCCTGGGGGGGGGGGTGGAAAGATGAAGGATGCAGAGGCCAAGGCTATGAGACAGCCAGGAGGTACCTGAGGCCTACAGATCAGCTCATCCAGGCCCATCCCCAGGCAGTGAGTGTGCGTCCTGGAGTGCTGGGGACACTGAGGACCACTGGCTAGCAGGCAGGGATCTTGCTTCACTCTGCTCCCTTTCACTGATCCCCAGTCAATTCCCCACCTCTAGGCCTAGGGTGCATGGTGTCCATTTTCTCTATTAATCTTTGGAGTGGCGTTGAATGTGTTCCTGAGTAATCACCAGAGACTGGATCCATCTCTTCCCACAGCAAAATGAATTTACTAAATGGGAAATAGAAACCAGTCACAAAGAGCAAATACAATGAACGCTCTAGGCCCCCTAAAGCACTTCAGAAAAGCAAGCAGCAAAAGTGAAGATTACAGGTCTCCCTGGGAACCACCCCATCCAGTTCTTGGGTAGATGGTTGGGAAGCCAGAAGATCTTGTTGTATTTGTTCTTAAACTGGAAATTTTGCCCATTTTTGGTTACTGGCACTGTAGGAAAGTGGCACATGAAAATCTAAACTCAATGAAATGAACACATGAAAAGGTACTTTATTTTATACAACTCTATGGATATCTTTGACTCTAAACACAATTTCTGTGCCCCAAATATTCAGTGATCTCTGGAATACAAGTTAAAAGTGGATCTCTGGATCACTGTTAAAAAGCAGCAGAAAAGAATTAGGTTTCAGCTCAAGTCACCTAGTCCAAGCAGATTTGCATAAATTAGCTTCAGCTTTCTTGGCCATATTCAGCAGATAGCCATAGGCCTATTTAAAAGCTTCTGCATATTTCCAAGTCTTCTTAAAGGCTCCTTATGGCCTGTATAGGATTGGTTTTACATGCATTCCAGTCCTCCACCCTCAAGTTATATTCTCTTCTGGTGAGTGGAACCCACCCAAATATAGAAAGATTATGGCTAGGGTAACGCTAGCTGCTATGAAAAAAGAGCCAGCTTTCCTTTGTAGGGTGGTCAAGGACTCCTCCCCTCTCCCAGGCTCAAGGAGACATGTGCCTTCAGCTGGCAGATGGAGTAGTGGAGAGAAGTTGCACCTGTTGCCTTCTGGCACTTGACACATATGCCTTTGTTTATAATCCACTGGTGAAAATCAACCAACCATACAGTTGCACCATGTGCAAAGAGAGATGGGGAATGTATTCCTGGTCAGGCAGCAGCTTCCAGGGCTGACTCTGCTATGGAAGGTGAGCATGAGTTTTTACCACAGAGTTTGCCATCTTTGCCACAAAGACATCACCACTCTCGTTGGTTTCTCCTCTCACACAAGCAAATGGGGTGATAGAAGCTTTTGCAGAAGATTGGTGGGTGATAAAGATACTTTATCACCACTTAAGGTTTTGGCTTACTACACAAATAAGAATCTATTTTGAATTTGTACCATTCAAAATGTCAAAATAACTCCAAGTTGAACTAACATCCTTTGTCAAGCCATCGAGAATTTCTTGCTGGGCACATATCATTTATAATCTCCTCATTTACTATTCATCCAGACCTAAATTCTCATTAACTTCTTGTGCCATGGGGTCAGGGGTCAGATCTAGGCATGCACAGCTCAGGGATGGGTCAGGAGTTCAAACATAACTTTTTTTAAATTAAATTTGTCAGTCATTTAATGTCTATATAACCTTGGGGTTACTTTTTTCTTTACTCCACTATACGTGCACATACTTCACTCACCCTGCTCCCCCATCAAACCTCTAGTACCAATACCATCCTCCCCCTCCACTTCCCTCTGGTAACTATTAACTTGTTCACAAAGCATAAGATGTTTTTGCTGTACTTTGTCAGTACATATATGTTTTTGCTAGTACTGTTAGTTCTATTCCCCACGTGATGGAAACTATCTGATTTTTTTCCTTTCTGATTTATTTCACTTAGCTTAATCACTGCAAGGTTTATCCCTTTGTCCCAAAAGGTACTATTTCATCTTTCTTAACAGCTATGTAGTATTCCATTGAATGTCCATAACACACTTCTTTACCCTTTCATCTGTCAGTAGGCACTTAGGTTGGTTCCATGACTTGACAACTATGGAAAGTGCTGCAATGAACATAGGAGTACAAAAGACTTTTCATATTAGAGTTCTCAAAGACAACGTCATAGGATAACAGGTCCTCAGCGGTTCTAGCTCCCAGGCTTCTCCTCTTCCTGGTCTACTGACTGAGAAACAATGGCTTCAGATCCCAGTGTTGCCTTGCTCTTCCAGAGACTGCATTGCTACCGGTGTGTTGTTCCTGGAGTCCTGGCTTCCTTCCCCAGTATGCTTGCTATTATTTTTGCTTTCTGTGTCTTTCAGTGACTGTTCCACACATTTTCTCCAGGAATTTTTGTTGTTTTTAGTGGGAAACATGGGGTTATGTGTGCTAAATCAGTCTTTACAGAAACCAGAATACACTGAAGACTTTTCCATGGTCAACTGGCATTAAGATCTGTATTCTAGAAAGTTCTATTTGGCTGGGGCAAGGAGAATAGGTTGAAGGCAATGATGTTAAGGCAGAGAATGCAGAGAAGAGGTGAGAGCTGGTAGAGCATTAGGCCAAATCCAAAGCCATGATAGCTGAGACGGAAAGGAGAGGGCAGCACCCAAAGCTATTGAGAGGTAGGTTTTTGCAGAATCTGATAGTCTGTTAGAGGTAGACATGGAAGAATCCAGAATGGTCCTCCAGGAAGGGGACAGGAAAGGAAACAATCTGCTCGATAAATGTTAGTTTTGATCAACTCATAGGCAGATGTTCCTCTCATTGGGCCAGAACAAACCTATCTGAAAGCTCTCTTAGATTTCAATCTCTGCATTCCTGGATTATTTGCCTTTGTGTTACCAGCCTTGTCAAGATAGTCTTTACTCTGAAAAAATGGATTCGCACCACCTTGAAGATGGAAAGTTTACTATTACCCTTTATGCCATTTTTAATAGAAGAAATCCAAAACAGATTGCATAACAAGTTACCGCCTTGATTTGTGAAGTAGTCATGGGTAGAGCTTTCACTTTGTATATGACATCATGGTACTTTTTTGGATCTGTGTTCAAGAATTCTGCTATGTGTATGTTAGTAAAACACTGCTGGGTGACGCTTCAAATATTTAAAATATTTTAAAAGGCACTTAGAAAACATGAGTTTGCTTGTATTGGTTATTTCAAAACACAAATAACTGAGATACTCATGTAACTACAGATAAAATGACCTTTCCCTGCTTTAGTTTTCAGAAGTCTTTATATATATCATGTGTATGTCACCACAGACACACCATAAATAAACATTTCTATTTTACACCCACTTCCCCTCTTAAAGCATAATTCAGCTCACTCTAAATTCTGCATCTTATCCCCATTATTTTGTACAACTAAGAGGTGATAAGTCACTCCAAATTAAGCTAGGATAGGTATATTTTCCTCTGTTGGTGTGTCTACAAACTTCTATCCATGACCCATTTGACTTGGTTACAGTGATGAGCTGGTAGCCAAGGGCAACTTTCCTCTCACTGCAAGCATGTGCTTAACTTTGGGTAAAAGAAATAAAAACCCTAAAACTGGCAAGAATTTACCAAGGTACACTGTAGAAAGCACTGAGAATAAAGCATTTACATTTGAGACAGAATTGAATTACTTCTTGGAAAGCCTTTTGAGAAGGAAATCTGTGGGCAGGAGAAGGAGGTTCTTTTTGTGTGGCTTGCTAAAAGCTGGCTGAACTTGGCAATCTGTTCCTAACAAATCCTTCACTTGGGCAAGATCATCTAGGCCTTGGAGCATCAGATAATATTCTTGCACTATAGAGAGCATCACTGCCAGGCACTGTCCACCTTCCCTGTTCTCTGGGTGGGCAACTGTTTGTTTTCCTGGACCTGGGATAATGTTGGGTCAGGAGGCTCTATTTGATGTGCTAGGAAAGAAGGATGAGTGGGGATTTGAGCCTCGGGGTTCTCTTTCTTGCTCAGATATAGGGAAGTCAGACTCACTGCCACTGTGTTGCTGGAAAAAAGCTAACATTTATTGTCAGAGACCAGCCCCAATCACAGGCTGTTGGAGGGCAGAACAGGCAGGGTCTTAAGGTGGGAGTGACATCGTAGAGCGGAGATTCCTAGAAGGGGGAAAGGGGATCAGGCACGAGGAAGACACGGGACTTGGAGTTGGGTGCAAGTCTTCCTGCTCATCTTTTCAGCAGATCTTTATTTATACTGTTTAACAAGTACTTAGTTACAATAATGCATCAGGTGAGTTAATAGGAAGTCAGCATAAAAGTTCTAAAGGAAGAGGGGAACAATATATCCTCTTCCTGACACATTATGGCATTAGACTATACATCTTTGTGATAACTTTTATGTATAGGGATGTTTAACTATGACTTCAAAGGATAAGAGGTCTGACAAAGGATGAGCTAGCTGTTAGAAAAGGATTTACAGGTCCTAGGGAAGGAATAAATTGTGTTAGCAGAGTCATCAGTGATTATCTAAAGAAAAGCTAATGGCTAACTTAAGGCTAGTAGAGAGTAGCTAGTGTTTGTTTTAGGAAAAGGTTAATCAAAAATTAATATTTTTGATTTTGTGATTATACAAAAAAGGGAGGTCATAATATAAGTTAGAAATGGAAATTCTGATTTTTCAGAGCATTTCCCTTCCATCCGGAATTTGTCGGTTGACAGAAGTTACATACAGCATTGTCACTTTATCAACACAGAAGGTTGAGGCTTTGGGTAAGAAATTCTACATTGCCCAGAAACTCTAGGTCATGCTTTTAATCATGTACATTTCTGCTATATTTCTCCAATTAAAATTTTTCTGAAAGCCCACTTTCTAGGATCAGCATTTTGTGTGTGTGTGTGGTTCACCCACTAATAGAAGCCTGCTGCTGTCTGTGAGATCTGGTGGCCCTGAAGTGAGTTTGTTCTTTGTCAAAGTTTTGCAAAAGGTGTGGTCAGCAGCTCAGCCTGGGTTCAAGATTATGCTGGGAATTAGAACCAAGATGGGGAGTCAGCTGGATCAAGTGCTTTGGAAAGCACATGCAAGGAATTGCTAATACACTACAGTTGGTCAATTGAAAACATTTTCAAATACCCCTGCGTGCTGGTGTAAGAGCTAAGTATAGTAATAAATTCCACATGTGAGAGAACTCAAAATAGCATCAAACAACAGACTCAGAAATATGTGGAGTTGGTCCTGTCTACAAATCTCACCAAGAGAGATGCAAAAAATCCCTCATGGGCCTTGGATTAGTTTCAAATTTATACACCTCTGTCATTGTTGCAATGAATGTATTCCTTGTGAGATACTTTAGTTTGGTCCATTTATCCATACTCGGTGACTAGTTCATCCCTTTGAACTCATTGTTCAGGATTCTTTCTTTCTTTTTTTTAATCTTTGTGTAGAACTAGGGTGTTGGCCAGAGGTGCAGAGAGCGAGGGCAGTGAGAGGATTCACCAGAAACAGAGTGGGGTGCAGGTGGATCTACTGAAATCTACTGCTAAGTAGAGCAGCGGGCGAAACAGGAGAAGTCTGCTGCACCATGTGGGTTAGCTCCTTGGTCAGGGTTCAAACTCAGGCCTTAGCAGTGATAGTGTTGAGACGTAATCCCTAGGCCACAAGGGAGGCCTCTAATCATTCAAAATTCTGCTAAAGCATTTTTTCCATGAGAAGACATGAAGAAACTATAGAGAAGGTTGATGATGAGTTTTACGAAAAGGAACTCAAATTCTGTTCCAACTCAGGACAAGCTGGATTTGGAAAGACCCTAATGACAGTAGATAGACTACAGAGCCTGAAGTGTACAAGCACAATTGCAGCCAGAGAGGAAACCAGAGCCTCAAAGGCAGGTTAGCCCCTAAATAAGGTAAGCTTACTATAACAGTAAGAGTAATAAAAACGAATTAGTTTATTTACTGAATACTTATATGCTTAATTGTCAAAACCCCCAAGCTGAGAAGTGGCATAGTTTCAATTCAAACAAAATCTTGGCTCTTAGCCATTATTCCACTGGACAGTCAGTGGGGATCCTGGGCTACCTTGGTTAGAGTGAGAACTCTGCAAAATTTTGCATTTAGCATTCTGATACCTAATGGATCATTGCCAGGACCATGTAGGGATGTGTAGGTGTGCATGCCACAACTGTAGAAGAGCTGTTTATGTCATAGTTGAGGTGATTGTTACCCCTGCACCCTCCACCCAAAACTGCACAGCAACATGACTGCCAACTTGTACTCTGGTCTTGCCGTTTCTGTTATTCCACTTGTGCAAGTGAGATGCCTGAGCTGCTGAGAGACAAAAGACTGTCCCCCAAGGCCATCTGCTAGGGCTGACCTGAAAAGGCCATCTGGTAACCTTCTGGGTGCCCTGGTGCCATGAACTTTTTTCCATTTCCAATGGAATCTACTTACAGCTCATAAATAAGTGGAATATGCACACAGGATTCTGGGGAAGAATAGGGACAAATAGGAAAGCTTGTTGTTGATTTAAAAAAAAACCTGATTATTCAACCTTAAAAAACAAAAAATGAACTCTTACCATCCATTTGTGAATATGGATGGAAATGGAAGGGATTTTGCTAAATGAAACAAACCAGAAGGGAAAAGACAGATACCAGATGATTGCATTTGTATGTGGAATATAGAAAAACAAAACAAAGGAACTGACAAAACTAAACCAAAACAAACCTTGAAATATGAGCACAGAATTGAGGCTACCAGAAGAGGACAGCAGGGGTAGGGGTGGGGAGAAGTAAAAGGGAAGGGGTTCAGTGGTATATGGTAAAGGGATATCTATCATGGTGGAGATGTGGTATAGTAATGCACATCTGAGGAGGTGTGAACCTATTCTTCTCAACCAACCACATACAGTGCTATAAGCCAATGTTACCTCAATAATAATAAAATAAATAAAGATTTGATCTACCCCAGGGAAGACAAAGAAAAGGGTTGCCATTAACTTGGATGGGATTCCTGAACTGCCTGTGATACTCTAGAGGCAATTTATTAGTGTTATGGGAAGACCAGAAGTGCTATCATTAGGAAAATGAAATTGGTGCGTGTTGAGATTTGTCTGACACCAGGGAACCATAAACACTACTCTTCTGCTGTAGGGCCTGACTGAGGACGTACCAAAGACGTCCACAAGGGTTGGAGGAAGTTTTCTCAGCTGCTGTAAGGTCTCCGTGGGAACTGCCTTCAGCCTCTGTGTAAAGTAAGTAAGCTCAGACAGGTCCTGGAGCCTGAGGCCTGGCTTCTGTTGTGATCTCTGTGAATCAGGCCAACTTTTTCACCATCTTTGAGGAAGGCAGTAGTTCACTGGGTCCTTTAGAAGCATGCAAAGAAGGCCTGTTAGCTTTCCAAGTGAAATCTTACTTCTTAGATGTCCCTCCCCTTGGCTGATCCAGACCTGAGGAAGGAGCTGTGGGAAGCAGCTGTTTCAGGCAGCAGCAGATCAGGGACAGAGAGTCTCCATCAGCCCCAGGTCTGCCACTAGCTTGCTGGATAATATGGACTAGTCCTTTTTCCTCTTGGGGGGTCACAGTTCTCCCCTCTGTAAAATGGGGGTGTGAAGGTTATGTGTCTTTTCCATTCCAGCTCTAAATCTTACAATTTTATAAAGCAGATTGGTTTAGACAATTGCTATATTGTCATTCACAGAAAAACCATTTTCATTATTAATTTCAATGAAGCCAGCCTTCTAGAATAACACTAAGGTATCCATTAGAGTCTTAGATGATCTCAATAAATATATGTCCCATCCTTTTAAAGGATATGAGAAATAAAAGGAATGACAGGTAAGGTCTAGGACAAAGCATGACGTTTTTACTTCCTTAAAAACAGAATTATCAGTTCATGTCCCAAATCCAACTCCAATTTCCTATTTTAATTTGTGCTTGATTTCTGAGTGGTTATACAGCCCACAATAGTGAAAAAGAACAGAAATGCAATCCAAGGCCAGGTTCTAAGACCAGCTCTCTCTTGTCACTGGATGAGCTCTCCTGTCTTACCTACACTTTCTTCTCAGAAAATCTGTTGCATAGTCTCTGTTGAGTGTGTGGGGCTGCCAAAGTAGTGGTGGACTCCCCAGGGAGCTGGAGAAGTTTGACCTTCACAATCTCTCTCTTGTATGGGCTGGAGTTTACAGAGTTCAAGGTGAAGTCATTTTTTTTTTTTTAATTATTA
>NW_004567115.1:17795609-17820812 GCF_000260355.1 Condylura cristata
AGTGACGTTGAACATTTTTTCATATGCCTGTTGGCCATCTGCATTTCCTCTTTGGAGAAGTGTCTTTTTAGCTCTACTGCCCATTTTTTGACGGGGTTGTTGACTTTATTTTTGTTGAGTTTCGTCAGTTCTCCGTATATTTTTGTGATCAGTCCTTTATCGCAAGGTGAAGTCATTTTTATGTGTTTCTCTCATGTACAGCTGAGAAGATCTTAGAAGAAAGGGACACGATTCTTCAAGACTTAAGCAACTTAACATGTTTTCGTATTTTAAATAAATAATCATTTTCAACCTGGTTTTTAAAAAATAATATAATAGTTTATTTTTACATCATTTTGTGCATTCTTTCTTCTCAGTTGTAATCCCTGTGGGCTTCCCATCACCAAATTATCCATGTGCCATCACCACAGTCCAGTGCACTTCCCTCCTCCCACCATTTTTTATCCCATTCCACATTCCACCCCCATAAAATGTCTCTGGTATATAGCTGTTTGTTATTATTATTATTTTCTCCCCTGGTATGTTATACTCCTGCTATAAGTGAAACTATCTAGTATTTTTCCTTTTATTTATGGCTTATTTCACTAAGCATGATTCTATCCAGCTCCATCCATGTTGCTGCAAAAGGTATGTGTTTGTTTGGTTTGTTTTTTTTTTTTTTTTTTGGTTGGTGAGTAATATTCCATTGTGTATATGTACCATATCTACTTTTGGGCATATGGGTTGTTTCCATGTCTTTCCAATTGTAAATAAAGCAGCAATAAATATGGGAGTGCAAGTGTCTTTTTGAATCACTGTTTTTGTGTCTTTTCGGTAGATACCTAGGAGTGGGATTGCTGCGTCAGATGGAAGCTCCATGTTTAGCAGTTTGAGGAACCTCCAAACAGTTTTCCTTGGTGGTTGTACTAGTTTGCATTCCCACCAGCAGTGCAGGAGAGTTCCTTTTTCTCCACATCCTCGCCAACATTTGTTGTTTCTAGTTCTTATAAGATGTGTCATTCTCACTGGGGTGAGGTGGTATCTCATTGTGGTTTTAATTTGCATCTCCCTTATTCTAAGTGATTCCACCTAGTTTTTAATTGGTGGTTTTAAATCAGTCCTTAAAGTAGGTTATTTAAATTATAATAAGTTTAGGCTCACATAATCTGGGGACATTTCTGTTCCGCTGACCACAGTGAATTGGACTCGGAAGAACCCCTGTTCTGGATCTTTACTTCTAGAAAGTTGTCACTTAAGCATGTCAGTGCCATCTAGGGCCACTGTTCATCTCTGTTGAGTACCAACTAGGGGGGCTCAGGATTGGCATCTCAGTTTCCTCATCTGTAAAATGTAGCAGCCAGTATCTGTATTTCAATTTCTTTTCTAATCCTCTGATTACATAAAAGGCTTCTGCAAAGCAAAGCAAAATTAAGGCTTAATGACTTCCAGACACAGGTCACAAGCAAGACATGTCAGCCAATGTAAACATCCCTGACATCTGTTATCTGAACAGAGACTATTGTCCCTTCCAGAAACCAAGGGTACAGAAAGGAAATATAGACCTCAGACTCCCATTGTACAAATCGATACTCCAGCACTCAGCTCCATGTGGGTGGGAGCTGCAGGAGAACTTGCCCGCCCCTAAGCTGCTCCTATCTCCCTGCCACCATGGCACGTGTATTCATTAGTTCTGCATGCCTATTACAAAAGGATGGGAAGTTATAAAAGAATCCTAATTTTGGAGCTTTGCATTACACCCCCTCTTCCAACCCCTTTGAGGTAGGTAGAATGTTAGTGATTATGTGCAGGGATCATCAGACAATCTGTGCCTGCTTCTAATGCATGTGGCATTTCACAAGTGCCATTGTCTGCCACCAAGGAATGCAATATGGGTGGCCGGGTAGTTTCTCTTTATAGCCTTGAACTACAAGGAAAAACAGAATAAACTGCAGCTGTAAGGAATTATATTAGACAAAAGAAGAAGAAAAAACCCTTCCTTAGGGTAGCAAGACAGTTGTGTATATTAAAAGGGGACAATGTGTTAATGAATCTCAAAATATTTTTAGAAAGAGCAGACAGTATCCTCTTGGGGATGACTGTATGATCATAAATGTAGCCTTGCTTAGAGTCCAAGGAATAAATTTGATGAAATCTGATTGTCCCTTGCAGGCTTAGACTGACAACAAGGTCTCCCATCCAAGGATCTCTCTAACCTACATAGAATCAAATCCCTCCCAATCTCATCATTATGTTGCACATTCCACAATTTAGGCAAGTGTCACTTTACTCTTCCCTCCCAGCATCCAGCCCTCATTACCACCAGCCTTCACCATCATCACCACTGTCACTGAAGAGGCTATGAATCAATGGGTGAAACTTCCAGAGCCTGCACTGGTTGCTGTCTGCACAACTGAGAACACATAGCCCTGTGCTCCTCCTTCAGGGTGTCAGTGTCACCACCCTCTCTAAGTGTGGCTAATATCCCCAAAGTTACCGTCAGATGGACAGCTTCTGGGGAAACAGCCCATCCTGCTAGACTCCCACCTCTGGGAGTAGGAAAGCTTTGGTTAGCAAATCCCACTGATGAGTGGGTGAGTCAGCCTCAGGCCCCTCAGCCTGCGCTACTCCAGCAAGTGTTTAGTTGATCCCCTTGCAGCCACCTTTACTGTCTCCCAATGTCTTCCCCATGTTGCTGCTGGAGAGATGTTGGCAATGTTAATCTGCTGATGACTCCCACAATCTCTTCTCCCTGCCCTAACTAGTCTGACAACAACTTCTCTGTGCTTTTAGGAAAAAGACCAAATCCTCATCAATTAAATAAATACCCTGTGTGCCTCAGCTTCTACCCATCCTGCAGTCTCACTTCATGCCGCACTCTTCACTGCCATCTGAATTCCAGCTGATCTTTCAACAACTTGACACTCCCAAGCTCCATCTTAGACCCTACAAATTCAGCAAGCTCTGTTCTATTAAATATTTTCACTGCACTCTATACTTCTCATTCACTGATCTCACTAGAGCAATAATTTGGCATTATTTAAGTGTTCATCTAGTTAATACTCTCTTCCCATCAGACTGTAAGTTTAATGAGGATGCAACCATGTTCATTGTTGCTCATCATTTCAAGCACTGTGCTCACCAAGACACTAAAAACTTTATCAAAAAATTAATAAAAATAAGCATATCGATTAAGAAATTAATTGATTCATTGATTAATAGTCTTCGTAGTTCTTCTGATTATATGCATTAGGTGGTTTATCAAATGGGTCACTTTTCCTTGTCTCTGCAATAAGGTTACTCTGCCCAAGATTCAAAATATTTTCTGCTATGAAGGATATTTTGAGATAATTTGATGAACTTCATATATTTTATTTAAAATGACTGGGGATTCATCCTGGTGTCTAAAAATAATGACAGCACGTTTGCAAAAATGAGGACCTAGAGGAAGTGGCTATGGCACAGGAATGGACATTTGGGGAGGCTCCTGTTTAGAACCTACAGGATGTAGCACTAGTCCCAGCATTGCCTTTATCTAGTTTGACCATGAAGAAATCATTTTCTTCCCTGGACCCCAGTTTGTTCATCTGAGAATTTGAGTCATGTTTTTAACGGGGAATCTCATGACTTTAGCATGTGATATGCTTCATGAGAGTAATCACCATGCTGTTGGCCATCTCACTGTAAAACCAGGATGCTTTTCTGTGGCAAGGGGTTTTCCCTTTTCTGTGACTAAGGTTTTTCTATTAGAGCTTGACCTGACATTTCTAAGAGAAAGTACTAGGGAAATTGCCCTTGATCTCTGGAAGATATGTCTTTAGCATTCTGCCTGACTCTCACTGTTCCATTACTTGCAGAAGACTGTACCAAATCCATGAATATTCCATTTCCATTTCCATGATTTTAGTCAAAAGAACAGGCACCGTTTTGTGGCTTTGCATCATAAAAGGAAAACCTATATGTCAGACATGAGGGCTCATGTCCCAGATCTTTCACGGGATGGCTCTAAGCTTTAAACATCACCATTCAACTTCTCTGAGTCTTGATTATTTATTTTAAAAAAATATATGTCTAGGGCCCTCCCTGCTGGAACAGTGGGTTAAAGCACAGCACTAAGATGATAAAGCCACTTCAGCATGAGTTCAATCCCCAGTGGTCCCAGAGGTGATCTACATGGGGTGGCGTGGCACTCCTGACCCGCCCACTGCTCCCCTCAACAGTGTACTTCATCAGTCTGCCTGTTCTGCTCCCCACGCTGTCTCTGGTGTATCCTCTCACTGCCCCTGCACCTCTGACCTGTACCCCAGTTCTCTATGTATAAATAAATAAACCTTTAAATGCATGTGTGTGTGTGTGTGTGTGTGTGTCTAGATGACATGCTTCATTGGGTATCCCTATAGGACAACATTGCTAAACCTAAGTTGAAAACTTGAAAGTACATTAAATATGACTTTTCAGAAGCCCAAAAGATACACCCCCCCCCCAAAAAAAGGCACATAGATTCTGACACCAGTATCATAGAAATTACACTTTCAGCAGCTATTTAGGATAAATTTTCAGTGGATTTCAGTTGCTCAGTGCTACAGTTTAAGGTTACCCACCCCAAAACTCAACCAAGGATATTAGGATTTTCTTAGTAAGGAAGTCTCTGTTTACCTTGCAGGGTGACAAATGATTAAAATCCATGTCTTTAGCAAAATGATAGCACTATCAACAAGTAAATGCCAATAACATATGGTTAACAGTATTTGTTGCAAACATTCTCATTCACAGTATCAAATAGACTGAAAAAAATACTTTAAGAAAATCTGCTTGCTGCTCCAGCTAAGAAATAACTTTGTCAGCGTTTTCAGACCAATTTCTCCAAGCCAATTGATAGCAAAAATTAGAATGGGAACCCTTGCATATATGGTCAATTGATCTGCCACAAGAGTACCAATACCATTCAGTTAAGAAAAGGGTACTCTGGCCCTCCCTGGTGGTGCAGCGGGTTAAAGCACTGCACTGAGAATCTAAAGCCACTTCCGCATGAGTTCGATTCCCGCCTGCTCCAGAGGTGACCACATGGTGTGGAAGACCTCTCCTGACCCACCCGCTGCTCCCCTCAGCAGTGTACTTCCTCGAGCTGCCTGTTCTGCTCCCCACTCTGTATCTGGTGAAGCCTCTCACCGCCCCTGAGCCTCTGGCCTGTACCCCAGTTCTGTATGCACAAATAAATAAATCTTAAAAAAAAAAAATCTTTAAAAAAGAAAAGAAAAGAAAAGAAAAGGGTACTCTTCTCAACTAGTGGTGTTAGGAAAGCTAAAAATCCATACGTAAAAGCATGAAGTCAGGCATTTTCCTATACCAAAAATAAAAATTAACTTAAAATGGAACAAAAAACTAAAACTATAAAACCCTTGGAAGAATACATAAGGTAAAACTTTATGACACTCCATTTGACTTCTTAATTATAACACCAAAGCAAAGTCAGAAAAAGGAAAAATAGATAAATTAGAGTCAAAATTTAAAACTTTTGTTTACCAAAGCACAATATCATGACAGTGTAAAGGCCACCCACAGAGTGGGAGAAAACATTTACAAATAATATTCTATTAAAGGATTAACATCCAGAATATATATATATAGAGAGAGAGAGAGAGAGAGAACCCAATAGCAAAAAGCCCAAATAATTCAAAAAAGGACAAAGGACTTAAGCTGACATTCTCTAAAGAAGACATGCAAATAGCCAGTAAGCACATAAAAAGATGCGCAGAATTACTGGTCATTAGAGAACTGCAAATCAAAACTACAATGAGATACCACCTCATATCTATTAGGATGACTGTTACTACAAAACAAGAAAGAAAGAATAGAACATAAAAGGGGTTAGTTAGGGCTCTCCCTGATGGTGCAGTGGGTTAAAGCGCAGAACTAAGAAGCTAAAGCCACTTCCGCATGAGTTCAATACCCGCCTGCTCCAGAGGTGACCACATGGCACGGCAGACCTCTCCTGACCTGTCCACTGCTCCCCTTAGCAGTGTGCTTTGTTGATCTGCCTGTTCTGCTCCCACTCTGTCTCGGGTGAATCCTCTCACCCTCCGCATCTCTGGTATGTACCCCAGTCTGTATGCATAAATAAATAAATCTTTAAAAAAAGGGGGAGGTTTAGTTAGGATATAGAGAAAATAGATCGATTGCCTATTGCTGGTGGGAATGCAAAATGGTGCAGCCAATGTGGAAAATACTACTTTGGCAGTTCCTGAAAACATTAAACAGAATTAGCATCTAAGCCATGAATCTATTCATAGAAATATATACCCAAAAGAATTGAAAGGAATAAATTCAAACAAATACCCTTGTTCATAGAACCAATATTCACAATAGCCAAAAGATAGAAATAACCAAAGTGGCCATCAATATATAAATTGATAAACAAAATGTGACATATAAAATAGAATATTATTCAGCTTTTAAAAAGGGATAAAATGATGAAACATGATACAACATAGATGAACCGTGAAGACATTCTGTTATGTAAAATTAAGTCAGATACAAAAGGGCACACATTGTATGTAAATCCACTTGCATGAGGTACCTAGACTGGACTAATTCAGAGGGAGAGAAAGTAGAATAGAGATTACAGTGACCAAGAGGAAGAGGGAATGGGAAGCTATTGTTTAATAGATGCAGAGTTTCTATTTGGAATGATAAAAGTTCTGGAGATGACTATAAGTGATGGCTGAACAACACTGTGAATATCTTAACTGGATATTCATCCACTGGACACTTAGAAAATGTTAAAGAAGGATGTTTTTTTGTGTGTGTGTGTGATTTATGTAATATATAAACAGCATTTAATGTAATTTAATATTATCTATATTTTATACCCAAAATGTTATGTATATCTCACCACTAGGCCAAAAAAAAAAAAAAAAAAAGGTGGTCCTGAAACCATGGAAAAATTGTTCTTCTATCCTTTATTATAGGTATTGGATGTGCTCTATTCACTTAAGGATCTTAAGAGACAGGAAGGGTAGATGGGATAATGGAAAAAAGTCAGTACCTGAATTTCCTACAGCCTTCACTCACACCCATCAATCTAAGGTTTTCAGCAGTCAGTAAATTTTCTTCTTTCTGCCTTAATTACATCTCACTGCAAGTAAGGATATCACGCTTCAGTAGCCTCAATCTCTGAATAAATGAGTTGTCACCTCAGCCTGATGTCACTGTCTAGATCTGCACAGCAAAGAGTTAAGCAGAAAATTGTTACTGTCTTGAATAAGGCAGTAACATGACATATTTCTCTGGAATGCAGCAACCTGTTCAGATGGATATAGAGTTTTTTAGGAGTTGGAGGAGGTGAAGAGTCTAAAGACAGGACCAAGAAGTGGAACATTAAATACCTCAGGGATAATCACTGTTCTCTGCCTTGCCACAGGAGAGACCCAAAAGACACTTGGCTCAACCACAAGCTCTAAAAATCTCTATGAGAGAAAGTTAGGAGTGGGACGTCAGAGTGACTGTGGGATCAGAGGACTAGGTTGCAAAGCTTCACTCTGCATTCACACCACACAGGACCAAAAGTTGACTCACTTCACTGTGTATTGCTCTTCCTGTAGAAATGAAGATCACTTACTATAGAATACAACGTACTAGGTTGTTATGGAGATTTGGGGGTGCTTGACACAGGGCTGCCTACATAATCAATTTATCAGAGAGTGGATAAATATCGAAAGCTATAACTAAGAATCACAGTATAAATATACGAGAGAAAAGTTGTATGTGTATGTGTGTGTACATATTAGTCTTTGGTATCTATGTATATGATTTTTATATGACTTTCTATATTAGTATGAAATCCACCAAGCTATTTTCTAACTTCTACCCTTAATGATCCTCCTGGAATGAGCTTCTTGGGAGGGAGCAAGGGACAATAATTTTTTTAATCAGACCTACTGGAGTAATCTTTTTTCTTACATCTTACTCAATAGCATCCAAACTACTAGGCCCAAGTGACAGAAACTGGAACTACCCCAGTCCCATGCCTGGGGATTGGCCCACACCACATGCAAGCTTGATTCCAACTAAGCTAGGCTTTATTTTCATGTTTCTATGTCTTGTGCTTAACACTAAGATAATGTGTTACGTGCCTTCAGATTAATGTCCCTTTTCATGAAGTTCCTTCCTTGTACAGGTGCCATCCTTTTGTCAGGAGTGCACACATTTTGTTCTTTCCTTCATCAATACAACTGAAACTTTGTACAATAACTGAAGTTTCATTAAATGCTAAGCAACAAGGGCCTAGAGGCCACTCTGTCATGCGGGGCAAGCTGGGCACTACTGAAGCACCAGGAAGTGTGTCATCAAAGGAAAATGTGAACTAGGAACAATTACTATTCATTGGATTTATTTGAGGAAAAATGTTAAGAAAAGATAAAGAAAGCAGGTGTAAGAGAGACTCATTATTTATGATAATAAAGTAACCTACAAAGCCACACTATCACCTGGGCCCTACCTTCTAGCATCATCCATCTCAAAGGAAAGAAGAAACCGAGACCTACATGCTAACAGTTATACCAGCAATCATTCCTCTCCTCCAATCCAGGAGTAAAGCTTCCATTTTCCAAAATCAGAAGAGTCATCATAAGGCAGAAGTTAAGGCACGATCACATTCCAGATTTTTGACAATAGGAAGATTCTCAACATCTGTGATTGTGATCACAACAGACCCAAGAGACCCACTGGATCCATAACAAGCCTTTGCTTTCAGAAAGAGGCAACAGTCTCTTTGCAGTCTATAATGCTGCAAACCATGAAGCTTTAAATATTACATCCTTTGCTTGCCTAATTGAACTCAGTGATCTTTTATAATTAACAAGAGCTATTTTTAGGTTACCTTTCATTACACTGTTGTGTGTTCTGGGGGTCTGGGAGTAAGGTGGGAAAGATGGCTGGAAGAAAGCATTAAGATCAGGGCATGCCACCTGAGGGTCAGTAGTATATAAGAAAAATACGGTCAACATAACTGTTTCTTCTAAATTTTTCTATTTGAGTATCCTTTGTAATTTAATCTTCTGAGAGTTAGAATCCTGATTTCCAAATCTTCCCAGCAGATTGCTCATCCTCATTTGGTGAATGTGGTGCAGTGGTTTGTAAAAAGAAATAATGAGTATATTAAAGATGCCAATTCTTGTCCACTGTAATTAAAATAATAGGGAATACTTTTTGGAGCTTAACAAAGCAGTTCCAAAGTTCATCAGGAAGAAAAAAAAATGGAAAAATGGTGAGTATTTTGACAAAACAACAGAAATGATACAACACTAACCCCAGCAGGCATGAAAATACATTTTAAAGTTATGTTAAAAAACATAACTGTATAGTATTGGCTCTAGAGCAAACAGATCAACTGAAGAAAATAGACATAGTAAAAGTAAACCTTGATGTGTAAATTTAATTTAATGGATTGTATTGACAATAATAGGGAAAGTTAAAATTGCTCATAAAATGATTTTGGTGCAATTGGTTAAATTTTCGAAAAGAAACTAGTCCTGTCCTGGGCCTCCCTGATGGTGCAAGGAGTTAAGGTGCAGCACTATGAAGCTATCAGCAGCCACTGCAGCATGAGTTCCATCTCCAGCCAGGGAGCTGACCCACAGGGCACAGCAGACCTCTCCTAACCTGCTCACTCTTCCCCTCAGCAGTGTATTTCAGTCAAAATCTGCCTGTTTTGCTCCTCACTCTGTCTGGTGAATCTTCTCACCTCCCTCCCAAACCCTCCAACCCCCGTCCCGTATCTCTAGTCTGCACCCCAGTTCTTGTATGTATAAATAAATAAATCTTTAAAAAATAAAAAAGAAACGGGAACTGTCTTTATTAAATATTGCTCTAAGTCTCCTACTTAGGTATTCCTAGTTCTGAGATTCCCAGTTCTGTGTCACCAAGGGCTTAACGATGCCAGGTGAAATTACAAGGTACCCATGACCCCAAAGTGTTGAGGGAAAAATACCTATACTACCAGTTCCAAGAGTTTGGCCATTTGGGTGTGTACAGGTTAAAAAAAAAAAAAAAAAAGACTTGTAGTGTGCACAGATTTTTAGTGAGAAGTTCAAAGGAACGAAGAGAGAGAAACAAGCCACGCCAAGAGAAGAATGGATTTTGAATAACAAATCCTGAGCAAACTCCAAAATCATCCATCCCCTCATGGGTAAATGCTAGGCCAGTCAGCAAGAGAACGAGCCCAAGGCACATACTGGCAAGAATTACAGGCATGAGGCTAGGCAGGTCTCAGAGAACTGAGACAAAAGGAAGGTCAGAAATGGACTGAACAAGCTGAATCCACCAGACCACCAAGACAACAACTGCTATATCTACGAAAAGCCTGCCCGGCAAAACTCTAAAGTCACCAGGACCAAGGATCAGGAGCAGCTTCTCTGCCTGTCTCTTATCTCCCTATTCCATATCTAACTAGTTAGCTTTGTAACTATCTGTATGTATGTACGTGTGTGTGTGTGTGTGTGTATACATATGTATGTATATATACGCATGTATGTGTGTGTAAAAATTTAGAAGAAACAGTTGTCTCAACTGTATTT
The DNA here is from genome assembly GCF_000260355.1 of Condylura cristata. Taxonomy (NCBI): domain Eukaryota; kingdom Metazoa; phylum Chordata; class Mammalia; order Eulipotyphla; family Talpidae; genus Condylura; species Condylura cristata. Next base: position 17,806,160 of record NW_004567115.1, read on the forward strand.
CTCTACCTCAACTCATTCCTCCTTCCCAGCTTCTCCCATCCTGGAAATCCAGATATTGACATGCCAGGAGATGTGATCCAAGGTATCTGAGATGCTAGAAACATGAAAGTGGGATGGGAACCAAACAAAGCCCTTTCTCACAGTGATCCTACAACATCATGGCCTGCTGCCTTGCTTTCTTCCACTCCAAGCCTCTCATCTTGGGGCCCCACCTTCATGTCTGCTGCCTACCATCTTCTTGCTATCACAACTGTAAAGGACATCATTGTCCTTCATACTAGCAGCAGTCAAGGATGAGGAACACTTCTCTTATTCATTTCTTAGGCCAAAGTATAACCACAGGTCTCCTTAACTCCCACAGCTTATCCAGGACCACTGAGATTAATAATAAAGGAACTATCCAGTGATTGCTAGGAGAAGGAGATATGATTAGGTGGAGCATGGAGGATTTTTAGAGCAGTGAAACTATTCTGTATGATGTTATAATGGTGGATACAAGTCATTATACATTTGTCAAAACTCATAGACTGTTCTGCTAAAGAAAAAATTATTTTGACATTTGTTAAAATGCCGTGGAATACTATATTCAGGATTATTGCAATAGATGTCAAGACTATCACAAGAAGCAGAAAGTGCAGGCTCAATTTCAAAGATAACAAAGGCAGCTGGGGATCTAAAGTCAACTAGCAGGGTGAGTGGGTCAGTAGATGGAAAAGGAGACATCAGGGTAGAGGGATTGTTGTTAAACTGACTTAAATGGATTCTTGAATACAGACCATACTGATCAGATATCTAGGGTGGGAAATAAGGAATTTGATCAGTTGTCAAGGTTGGGAGATTCTCATTAAATTGAGTAACAGGATTCTTGCTAAGACTGGGGAATACAATCCTAGCAAAGCCATTAACAGGGACCAAGGTCAAGGTCTAGTCAAGAAACAAGCTCAGGGGACTTTGGTTCAGAAAAGAGTTTTTGTCAGTACAACACACTGAAAATGAACTCTAATGTAAATTAGTGATGTGTCAATGTAGGTTCATCAATATAACAAATATACCACTGTGGTGCAGGATGTTGATAGTGGAGGAGGGTGTGTGTGTGTGTGTATGTGTGCGTGTGTGTGGAGAGAGAGAGAGAGAGAGGAGGTTTCATAGGAATCCTGATTTTCTGCTCAATTCTTCTGTAAATCTATACTACTATTAAAAAGTCTGTTAACATTTTTTAATTAAAAAAATATTTTAAGAAGGTACAAAGTTGAATAATGCCTGACTATGTCACTGGTAATAGAACCAGTCCTGTGTCTTTCACTAGGGAAGAAGTTTCAACTCAGGCTACCAGCTGTAGTGCCAAGTTGATCCCTGGGAGATTCAGCCAGCTTAGCCATGCCAAACAATTGAGTTTTTCATCAGTTCCCAAATCCTATAATACCATCTCTTTCTACTTCTCTAACCTTATGGGCACTATGGGTTGGTTATCCAAGAGTAAATCAAAATGCCCTCCTACTTGTTCTAACAAGGAACTATAGGGAAAGGTTTCTGGGTAAATAATTCATTAGGAGTTGATATCCAAAATATAGATTAATAAAAACTCATACAACATAAAACTCAACAACATAAAACAAATAGCCCAAATTACAATGGGTAAAAGATATGAACAGACTATTTAATAAAGAGAATATCCAGAAGGCCAAAATATATGTGAAAAAAGTTAATCACCACTTCTAATACAAGAGATGCTGATTAACAGTCATTGAGGGCCCTCCCTGGTGGCACAGCAGATTAAAGCACAGCACTAAGAGGCTAAAGCCACTGCAGCATGAGTTTGATCCCCACCTACCCTGGAGGTGACCCACATGGCACAGCAGACCTCTTCTGGTCCGCCCACTGCTCCCCTCAGTGGTGTGCTTCATCACTGGGCCTGTTCTTCTCCCCACTCTGTCTCTGGTGAAGCCTCTCAGCGCCCTGCACCTCTAGCCTGTACCCCAGTTCTGTATGCATATAAATAAATCTTTTTTTAAAAAAGAATTATATACCAAAAATTCCTTATAGCATTACTCATAGAAATAATCTAAGCAGTCAACAATAAGACCACAGTTAAATGAATCATTGTATGTTCATGGCTTAGTATATGACATCAGCAAAAGTAATTTGTGAGTGTGAGAAATTGCTTACAACATTAAATTAAGTGAAAAGATAGAACAAAACTGTATAATCCCAATTATGTAAAAACAAGAACATATATGAGAGTAAAATGTCTAGAAGTAACACCGTATATGAAAATGTTAACAGTTACTTCTATGGCTGGAATTTTGAATTGATGTCTACTTTTTAATACTTTTGCAACCTTTTCATGACTTTCTAAGATTATCACACACAGCTATTACAAATATACATATTTACATACAAAGAAATAAAATAGAAATTTGAGACCAACCTCACTGCTACAGAAAGTCCACCCACACTATCAGGAATGCAAGAGTTTTTCTTACCCTTATTTGAGTGGGAAGCTGAATGAATCCTAAGATGATGCAAGGAAGAGATAGAGTGAGAGGAAGTAACCTTCTCTACCAGCCCCAATTCTCATGTGTTTCAGACAGCCTGTGTTTTCTTCACTGGTTTGTCACTTCTTTGAGACAGAAACCATATCCCTCTCTTAATGACCTCAACCAGAGTTTGGAATTCACAACAAGGGGAACACAGGGAAAATCTTGGGCCGAAGTATAGGTGAGCAGATAGAAAAACAGGAAAAACTAAGATGTTACAGGGCTGCACACTGGAGGCAAAGAATACACAGACAGACAAGGAATAGAGCAAAAAACTGGGAATAGAAGATACCAAAGGAAGAAGGGGTGTAGGAGAATGGGGAGGAAGACGAGCAGGTGCGGATTGTGAAGAGAGGGCCCAAGTCATACTCTGTGCTGACCATACTGGGTTACATCCACTCTAGAGCTGATCCAAAAGAGCAAGTTCTCAATAGTCCCACCCAATACTGAGGTGACTCCTGAGAGGATCAGGAGCAGTTGCTGCAAAGAATAGGGTGATACAATAATGCTCACACAAGATAAGATTGTGAGAAAATAGCATATTTCTGTACATGATCATAAGGGGAAAGTTCAAAACCCTAGTGATTGGGTGGAAACAGAGCCAACGAGAGAGTATTTCTGGAAGAAGAAGTTCTCAGGGACAGGTATGTGATGTTAGTGACCAAGTGTTCAAGCAGAAGGGGCAAAGACCCCAAGGTAGAAAGACAAGAGCCTGCTGAGATACATCAAATCATAAAGTTCATATATGGGAGAAGAGATGAGAGAAGAGCGTTTAGGGACCAAGCATGGAAGGCCCAAATACCAGGCTAAGGAGTTTGTACTTAATTCAGTGGTCAGCAGGGAGTCATTGGAGGCTGTTGAGTGGGAGAGTTGCTTTCTTTACAGCTGTGCCAGGCTAAATTAAGCAGAAACAGTACTTTATAATTGCAAAGGGAAGGCCCAGAAATAGCTCTTGACTCAGAAACAGACAGAAGGAAAGGTAATGAAAAACACAGCTCTGATCAAAACAGGGAGGTTAATTAAATTTTTAATTATTGTGAAAGGCCATTAAAAAACCTTAGTTCACTAGAGATAACGGCCGTGGAGGGGCTTCAAAAATAAGAATCTTAATCCTGAGATAGATGCGACAAATGTTAGCTTTTCTGTGGAGCAGAACTGCTTAAGATACTTAGGAAATAGCATACACACGGTGTTCTTTGTAATTCTACTCCTCACCCTCAACATCCATGCATTCACGAACATAGTGTACACAACCAGGTCAGTAACTCATCAAAAGAAATTTAGCCAATTAATGACGGGGCTCTCATTTCTAGGGGACGGTGCTGGGATAACTGGACTTGTTCCATATTGCCAAGTTTTGCTATGAAGTGTTAAAAGTTTCTCCTATTTTACAGGTTTCCATGATTATTTATTGGATAATCAACAATCTACTCACAGGTCATTGGTACCACTGCCCCTGGGGGAGGAGGTTAACAAACAAGCTATTCGTGGACATCATTGGTGGAACTGGACCTGAATCCCATCATCACCTAAGTCACCACTGTGTACACAGTATGGTGACTGATACTGAAGCAGAAAAATACTATCTTACTGTTAAACAATACTTTTGTAGTTAACACAATATTTTCATATATCCTCATGAAAGATACAATTTTTATTCCTCTTAAGCTGTAAAGAACACTGAGGCTCAGAAAGATTGAGAGATGTGCCCCAAAATATACTGTTAATCAGGAAAGGCTAGACCTAAGTCTTCTAACTTCCACCTTGGTGTTTTCTCACCTATGTCAAATTGTGTTCTGGGGTTCCTGCCTTCAGGTTGTCCAGCTGGTAAGAGAAAATGAATAAGGAAGTAAAGTGAAAATGAAGATGCACTAGATTTTGTGGTCATTAGTGAGCATTTAAGAAGGGAAGAATCAGGAAGCCTTCCTGAAGAAGCTGTCCCAGCTTTATAAAGAACAGCTTTATACTGCTGAGAATTGATACACCCCCTGGTGTTTTTCATTCTTAGTATCCATCCATCCATTCCAAGTAGCTCACCCTGTCCACATCCCAGCCACAGAAAGAGGCAAAGAAGGAGCATGCCCTTTCTTTTGAGAATGTGATCCATAGGTCACACAAACTTGCTCATGAATGAACATGCTCAAGTGACCAACACCTACTACTCAAGAACCTGGAGCATGTGATCTGACAGGGCAGCCATGTTCCTAGCTACACTGCAATTACTATGGAAAAGGAGGGAACAAATATGGAGGATAACTAGCAATCTTGTGGAAGACAGAGGCTTTCCCAGGTTGGTGGTGTTGCGGGTGGGGGAAGGGAGGCAAATGGGCACGCTGAGCAGACTGGAGGTATGATCAGGAGCTGGGAGGTGTATTCTGGATACAATAAGGAAGCAAATCTGTCATGAATGACAATGGAAGTAGGGGATGAAACTCAGATGTGTTCACTACAACCAGAATCCAATGGACTTTAAGGTCAAGCTGATCGGTTTGGGTTTGAGTTACTATTGGTTCTTGGGAAAGTAGTGCCTTAGGTGACAGACTGTTCATCAGGATTGCACAGAATTGAGTTAGATGGGTTAGAGCTGGGAGCTAGGAAGTCTCTTTCAACAATCTCCTTAAGTGTATAAGAACTATCAGAGGCAGAAGCCCTGGCCGAGAGAAGGGAGAATATAAGAGGTATAAGAGAATAATAGCTGTCCAGTGAAGGGTGACCGATGCCACAGAAGCTTAAATCTTGGGAAGCTTTGGTGCTTTGTAGGTATTCATATATTCTGAGCTTGGAACACGTGATGCTGAAACCATCTTCAACAATAAATATTTGTTAAATATCAGCTTGGTGTGGGTACAGAACCTGGCACATAATAGAAACTAACTAAATATTTATTGAATGATGGCTGAATGAATGAATAAATAAACCGTAGGCACAGACCACATTGGTATGCACCCAACAGAGACCATTAAAATCTTCTGGGAAAAGTCAGCAATCACATGTTCAGATTTTACACAAAAAGGAGATTTAGATGGAGTATTTTCTGCAAACTGTCATAGCAACAGTGGCAATTTGTGACACTGTAAAGTGAAGTGGGACACTAAAATATTCTCTTAGCCACACTGTTTCTTCAGATCAAACCCACAGAAGAAAAAGCAGACACCCCCTAAGCCTGGCTGTGTATCATCTCATTCTTATTTCATTTAATTGCCCAGGTTTTCTGAACTACTTAGGTGTGGGTAGCGCCAGTTCAACCATTATTTCTGGTTCATTCTTATATACTGACTCCCATTCCATGAATGAATCAAAAGGAGGTTGCCTTGACAACACTCACCTCTCTCTAATTAAGCACCCTGAACAGCCTCATTGAGATAAAAGATAAAAACATCCTGAGTTTCTTACTGAAATACAAGCCCACAGTGCACCCGTTTCAGGATCTCAGACGATGCACAGCAGCTGAGGCAAATAAGAGACGTGGTGCTCTCTGAAGGCCTACAAAATGCATCCTCCCCACCGCCTTTTATTCCAGCTCCTGCAGTTGCTTAACTCACATTGGCAAGTGACCACTAGATGTGATTCTATCAATGAAAACACAACAAGAGGATCTTTTCCATTGGGCCCATGAACTAGTTTTTTCCAAGAGACTAAAATGATTATGATTAGCTCATCAAATCTTTTCTATGCCAGTTAACCCGGGCAGCATTGTGTTGCAACAACCAGAGAGGTTATTTCACAGTTCTTGAATATTCTATTCTGGCCCAAGGTAGAATGCTAAGGATTAGCATAAGTCACATGTAGACCACAGGATGTTGACTCTAGGATACTAATAACTAAAATACCAGGATAAAAAGCCCAAAACAAACCTCAATTTCACATTTGTTAGAAACCCACAATATGAATCTAAATAAGCCTATATATTTACTAAAATAATGTCAGAATAAAACTGGATTAAGCGATTCTCTGTACCAAACTTATATTGCATTCCATTCAAATATTCTAATGGCCTAAAAGATGGAACCACAGTACAAATATTGCCAAAATATTTGATGAAATGTGCTTTGAGGCTGCATTGAATTTGAGGAGTGAAAGTTTTAAGACATTATTATCATTACTATAAAGACATGTATTCTACAATTCATAAATCCTAAGTCTTGCACTAAATACTTCTCATACAGAGTTTTGTTTAGCAAGTGAAAGTTTAGTTTTATGTAAGTACACTATTGATATTAAATCCTCATAACAAATATAAATATTATAAATTCACCAGCTTGATCATATGTAAAATTTCTTTCCTGAGATTCCTCTTCCACAAACCTTCTATAAAACTTAATTTTTTTTACATTCAAAATTTGTTCCATGCATTTAAATAACCAGCCTCACTTTAAGACAAAAATCACCTGCTTTCCCCTGCGCAAAAATTTCTTTTCATTCCTCAGGTCTCTTTACTGAAAACAAACATCTTACTTTTCTTTCATATAGAGATTGTCCCTTACAATTTCTTGTAGCTATAATTACATACTTTACTCAGAATATTTAACCCCTAGAAATCTTAATTACTGGTGAAAACTAAACAATAGGCAATTGTGAACAGTTTATTACATCAGCATTCTTTACCAAGAGACCCAAATGTCTTTAGTTCCTCTGTAATAAGAAGCCAAAAATAAAAAAACCTTTGCTCAGTAATTATGAAACAGGCATCTCCATAAGAAAGGAGGGTTCCATGTTCCCTGCCCCACCTAATGAGAGGCAGAGCTGAGCAGCCAGTTGAAGTCATTTACATGGAAGGCAGCTGGCTCAGAAATACACTTGGAGAAGACACCTGGGGTCAGCGGGCACACAGAAGAGACATGGGAAAAGCGATATTAAAGAAGGGCCCACTTGATTCTCAGCTTTGCAGCTGCACCAGAGTCTTGGTGATATGAGAAGACATGTAGCAAAGAGACCTGCAGAGACACTTGGAAGAGACATGTGGATGAGACATGTGGATGAGACATGTGGATGAGAAACCCTGGAGGAGGCTGACAATGACAGCTACTGCCTTGATTTGTATTTTGATTATGCTTCTTTCATCTCAGACTTGTCTGCTCCATTCTGTCCCTTTCTTATGACTCCCCACCAGAAAGTGCCTTAGATTTGTGGCAAACTCTCAGGCTTCAGGGCCCCTCCCTTCAAGCATACCCTGTTTGGCTGGACATTGCCCATCAGAGAAATGGGTAACTTGGTGTTTTATTGTGAAACTATTATTTTCCTCCTCTACGCACACTAATCCTATTAAAGTTCTCTCACACTAAGTATATTTTAAATTTATATTTGCAGATGAAGATAACTGGGCCCCGTTAGAGCATATGAGTTTGGAAATATCAGGGATTCCCTTGGGTCCACATGCTGATAATTAGAATGATATTATTTTATCTTATTTAGATATGATACAGGTAGTCAATAAATTTCCACCACTAAATAAAAAACTCTAAGAGTATAAATTACCAAAAGACCATAAACATAACTGTTGCTTTGATCCTACTTACATTTATTAAAATCAAGCCATTTTTTATGTTGACAAATTTTACAATAACAGAGATAACATGAACTTATTTCATTAATAAACCCAGGAAAATATGTTCCATGTGTGTCTTTTAGCTCTGAAAACATGCCTGTTTTATTAAACCAATTGACTTTAACTTTCAGTTATAAATAGTAATCCTAAATCACACTGACTTGAAAAACATTTGTGCTCATTTTTATAAAAATTTGGAAGTTTTAGGAAAATATAACTTGTCTTAGGTGCTTAAATCTTAAACCAACCAAAAAAATTAATTTTTGACAACATTAGCTGGCGGTAAAAACTATGAAATACATGACAGGATACATACAACATACAAACAGAAAATCCAGCTTTCATTTTAAATAATAGCCATGAATTAGGCTTTTATAACTTAAAAGATGTACTCACTTATAAAAGAACAATAGGAGAGAAAACTTCAGAAGCCAAATTTTCAAACAGTTGTCTTTAACTTTCTTCTGACAAAAAGTTTCTCCTTCAATTTGGCACTTCAAAAATTGTCCTGGTCCTAAGGTGGATAAGGCTAAAAAATCTGTATTACTAAGGCACAAGGTGTGCAAAATTCTTCATGTAGCACTCTGTGAATTGTTTACCTTACATACAAGCAGTTGAAATTAACAGGGAGCCTCTGAAATGCTAAAGATGGCTAGACATGGAATTGTTCTGGACCATACCTCTGGCCCTGTAAAGACCAGATACACAAAACAAAGACAGTTGTTTTCATTCCTCAGGGAACAGGATTGTCACCTAAATGCTATTAAAGGATCAACAGATCCATCACCTATGTTAGAATGCTTATTTTTCCCTCTCAGAACATTCAGCTTAGGGAGAAAGGTCTTTTAAAAACTTCAAAAATACTAGTTCTTTTAAATATCCTGTCTGGTTTTAGATGGGATAAACAATAACTATTTCGAGTTAAATGGCCCCTTGAACTCAAGAGGCATTCCTAAAAAGGATACTTTTTCTTTTTTATATTTTTGGGTGAAAACATATTTTTCTTCCAAGATTTAGTATCACTCACAAAAAAAGCAATTTAGACAATTTCTGCCAAATGGCAATGGAACCTCGCTACAAACAAAGTTGTATCCACATTTTTGTCTGGCTATATTTTGAGTCTCCAACCTGACAGTAACCAAATCAAGAAAGTACTTCTTGCAAGGAAAGCAAGACGAGAGTAGCTGTCCTTGAAAGAACAACAGGTCTGGATTTGAAAAAGGAAAATGTGAAATGTCATTTTCCCCTCTCTGTGGATTACTGCAGGCAGAGAGCTGAGAGCTCCAACTCTGGTAAAGGAACACCAAAGGGTCGCTTCTGCCAGTTTTCCCACTATCTCGTTTTCAGGCTCCAAGTGAACTTTAGAGTAGAGAGCACAGTTCTAGAATCTACCAGAATTTGGCAGGATTTTCCGTTATTTTTAATTTTAGTTCCCCCTTAACTGTTTAACAGAATAACTGGTAGTCAGATTACTAGAAAATTCCTGAGTTCTGTTGACTCTTGAAGGGGCTCACATGGGGTATCTGTAAGGCAACTTAATTTACTGAGTTTTTGTTTACAGTGTGTAATCTCATCAGAGTAAAAGAAAATTCAGAGAATTAGTAAAGCATGAGTGCTTGGATAGGGAGGAGGATAGGAGAGAGCAGTAGGAATATATCAGTCCTATCATCCTTTGTTGTAGGTACCTCTACATCTTTAATGTTTCATTAGACTTTTGCAACAAATCTTCAATGATAAGAACTTTCACTTTCAAATGCACTACTTAAATGACTTCATCTGATTAGAGTGGCTCCCATAATGGCCATTACAATTCTAAGTTATTTTCAGCTAGATCTTGTCATTTTTCTAAGTATCTGCCATTTCCAGGATTGTATCCCTTAAACATAAGGTGGCACATTTATCCCTTTGGACATAGAGGATCCCATTTCTTCTTTGTCTTTCTTGAAGCTAAATTAAAGTGTAAGTTCTCTAGCTCCTAAGATTCTCTTTTAGCGATTGCCTTTACCTGCTGTGTACATTTGCATAAACCAACAATATCCAAGGGAATATAACTGTGGACATCAACAGTAACCAAAAAACTAGGGGCTGGGCCCAGAACTGAACCATCAGACTTCGAAGAATGGGTACTGTGGACTGATTCCAAATAAGCCTCCACTAACTTTTCCCACAAAGTTAGTTATTGTCACTGTGAACTAAATCCAACCCAGTCCAACCATAACCTAGTTCAGTTTTTAAATTCATTTAATCCCAACTCTGACAGGTATCACCAGCAATTCCCAACATGGAAAACAAATAAACAAACAGCAAACTACAGTAATGGAGACTGTTGACCAGAAATAGGAAGGGATTCCGATGTGGAATTCCATACTAAATAAAGCAAGCAATAGGACCTTCTGCTAACTCCAAGCTGACCCACTAAGCCCTGAACAGAAAAACTAACTGGATCAGGAGCTTGCAGCAAAGAGCTGAGCTCAAACCAAGAGGAACTGACCCATTGCCCTAGAAGGTAGATGCCATGCCTGTATGTTGTTGCCCCAGAGGCCCCTGGAAGTATCCTGCCACCAAAATGTTAAAATAAAAAATTCATCTGTATTCATTTAAATACTTAGCTGCTTTTATTAAATGATCAATGAATCAGGAAGAATCCCATCTAATATGCAGAAAGGCACACCAATCTTCTATATTTTAGATAGAAAATACACTTAAGGTAGAGGCATGAACCATTTTGGTCTCTAACCCCAACTCCATGCTAGGATGGTAGAACTCAATAGTGGTTGGTATCACCAATGTGATTGACGTATTTTTAGTCTTAGTTTAGCTCTGACTTATTTAGCATGAAAAAATGAGGTGTATGTGAGCTGATAAAAGGATGAAGCAGGCAGTACACATCTGCTTTTGTGCTTACAGCTTATTTTAAAAAACTTAGTTTTCACAAGTGTCCTACAGACAGCTCTTATACTACAAAGTTCCATGAGCCAATAGAGACTGGTGGATGAAAACAATAACTTACCATTGAAAGAGAAATAGCTGAACTTAGACCAACTCTCATACAGAAATATGCATCTTGGGACAGTGTCTCCTCAAACCTTAGAAAAGTGTTAAATTCTTGGGCCCTCCCTTGTGGTGCAGCGAGTAAATGCAGCACTAAGAAGCTAAAGCCACTTGAGCACAAGTTCAATCCCTGGCCCTGGCGGTGACCCACATGGCATGGCAGACCTCTCCCGACCCGCTGCTCCCCTCAGCAGTGTACTTCCTCAGTTGGCCTGTTCTGCTCTCCACTCTGTCTCTGGTGAATCCTCTCACCAAGCCTGAATCCCAGTTCTGTATGCATAAATAAATAAATCTTTTTTTTTAATGTTAAATTATTTTCCCCTAACTTACAAAATAAGACAGAGGAGGGAGATTTATTTTTTAAAGTGAAATTAATGGAATACTTAAAGTGTTTGAAGGTATTAAGAGATTTGCAGCTTGTAGAGACTCATAGTTGCCTCAGTATTAAGTTGTAGGATATTAAGTACATGCACATACACACAAAAACCCAAAGTAATTATTAACTCTAGGGAAATGGAAAAATCAACACAGGAAAGTAATCATAGTTTACCAGCCGATTCAGTTCATAGAGCATTTATATATTCATAAAATGAAAATGATGACTATTGTATCAATTCAATCATAATATTGAATATTCCCACATCATAAGACTAGGAAGTTCAGGAAGTAAGTGTGTGTGTGTTGAGAGCAAATCATTTTGCATAGTAAAAAGTCCTGATAAACAGCAATATAAGCACATTATGTCAAGATTTATAGTTTAATACTCAAAAATTCACTCAAAGAGCTGAAAATATCTGTCACTGGGCAATTGAAAATTTAAGAGTGGGGACTGATACTTTTCATAACAGATTTTTAACAACAGATTGACTTTTTAGAGTATGTGCAGGTATACTTTTGATAGAAGAAAAAAATGAACTTAAAATCACGAGATGAAAAGATAGACAATTAGAACTCAATGAATGTGAGCAATTATTATTCACGATGGGAACGTTAACATCTTTAAAATAGGAACAAAGACATAGACACCACTTTTAAAGTATCACAACCTCATGATTGCTCTCCAAAGAGCACAAATCCTGTGAGACCACCTTCCCTCTTCACACCTTACACTGGGCCCTGGGAACAGAGCAGTAAACAAAGCAAACCCAGCTCTTTCTGTCGTGGAGTTAAGTACAGTGAAGACAGGGGACTCAAGAGTTGGCAAGGATTGCCTACATCTACTGCTGGCCTGGAGAAAGGGAATAGTAGGGTTGGAAACTCCATTTAGAATTGGGGTCCATCAAAGAAGCTATCTGGAAAAAGGAGTCATTTGGGGGACCAAATCCAGCAATTTTATGTACTTTTCTACATGCCAACCTCTCAGTCAAGCATGATAACAAAATATAAAATAGAAGGTGATAGGTACTCTAAAAGAACATCTCCAACCTTGCACCCCATGTAAGGAGTTTACCAAATCCCAAGAGTAAATGATCTTACTAGTGGCAGACTGGAGATGACAAGAAGGTCTGAGAAACTTAGGAAACAAAGCATGTAAACGGGGACACTCTAGCCATAAAAGGTTCCCAGATATTCAGAAGCATTGCCACAAATAAATCAGCCCACTCAGCAGCAAGCCAGTGTAATTTATTTCTGCAGGGACTTACCCACTTTCAGCAGCACTGCCCCGTGCCATCATTTAAAAAGAAGTTAATGCATCAAAACATCTCATTGGCAAAATAGCCCAAGTTGTATCTAAGTTCTGGATTGCCTGAATTCTAGGCGCTACGAATCCTACCACTGCCCCCAATTCCCAGAAACCAAGCTCCCAGGCAAAAGTCATCTAAGCTTTGCACAAATCAAGTTCTCTAGAAAAGTCCTGGTAGCTCTCCATCAGGTCATTCATAACATCGTTGGTGTTTCACCTAAGTCCTCCAGAAATGTTATGAGCAGAAATGGAAGGCAGTGTGAGGGAACAGCTATAGAAGTAGCAGAAATTGTGGCACAGTGACTGAAAAGTGAACCACAGAAGATTCAAGGTAATATGGACAGTGGAAGTCATTAAATGTTTCCAGTTGGTTACAGGAGGGTCACATGAATAAAATGGACTGAAACTTCTTTCTCTGATTTTTGTTCCCCAGTCAAAGTTTCGTTTTAAGTGTAGAGGTCTTTTTTTATCTATATGCTCACTTGTTCGCTTGTCTGTTTTTAACCAGAGGACAGAACTGATAGAAGCATATATTTGATTCATTCCAGAGGATATTTTGGTGTTCAAGTTAAATACTCTTTGAAAATATAGAGAACCGGTTTAGTTCTAACTAGTTCAGAAAGTGGCTTATTTTTACGAGCACGCATTTGGTTCTCGGTTTCTATGTTCAGTTTTTTAGTATAATTTGGGAACATAGTGGTTGGTTCAGTTTATTCCAGTTTTTGGCATGAAATTTGGTTTGAGTCCTGGCTCTGGGCTCCTGCTCATTGGCGCTGACAAGGCAGCTTGCTTAGCTTAGTTCTGCAAGTTCTTGGCAACAGGAAGTGGAACAGGTGCTGTACTTTTAAACTGATCGTGGTTAGCCGAAGAGAAGCCAAACTGGGACACACAAAAGGCAAGAGTTGGAAGGATGTTCTGTGTCCAGATCATCCAGAGCTCACATTTAGAAGAGACTGCAGAGAGGGAGGTGCCTGTGCAATTCACCCAAAGGAGCACTGTGAGACAGGACAGGGCAGAAACGTGAAGCCAGACCTCCCAGTTCCCTACACTCAGCTGAGCTGTTCAGAAGGCCCTTCAGATGCTTTAGAGTAACGCAGAGGATTTAGGTGATGAACAGGCAGTAACCTTTCCAAGCATTATGCTTCCTTCCATATTGCCATTGATAATCCAGGGCCCAGAGTAAAGCATTAAAAAGCTGTTAACCCAACCTCTAATGCCCTTTCCGAATTTCTTCAGCCTGTATCCAGTCTCCAACTGATGGGGCACCTCCCAGAGCCCTGAGCAGTGACTCAGGGAAGCAGCGGTTGGGTCGAAAAGCCAGCAGGTATTTTTAAAGGCCTCAGGTACTCACAGAGGAATGAGTCTATAAATTCTGCCCCCATCGCCGTTGCCAAGGCAATGCAGGTGGGCCTGGAGTTGGCGCTCAGCAAGAAAATCCCCACCTCCTCTTCCCACACATTTCCCTAGCTCTGCACAAGGCTTTTTAGGACAATTCTATCTCAGGCTACTCCTTTTCCCATATAAGGCAGCTCATTTTATTCAGATCCCACCAGTTGTGCGAATCTTCTGAGGAACATGGAAGAGCCCACAGTGTGACATGCTCTGAGCCCTGGCCTACCCTTTGACCTGTACCTGCTTCAAGTTTAGGTCCTCAGAAACACCTCTCAAGCCTTGACTGTGCCCCTCTCCTCTGTTTCCCTGTGCTCACTCCAGTCACGTCATCAAAACTTCATTGCTCTTCCAGGAAATACAGGCCAGACAACAGTCTGTGTCACCCACTAAAGTTGGTGGGAAAAGCCCTAGGACTAGGACTAAAGAGCTACATATATATATATA
>NW_004567115.1:17820967-17852152 GCF_000260355.1 Condylura cristata
TTATATTTACTTTATTCTAGTAGAGAGCCAGTGGAGATTTTTAAACAAAATGTGATACAATCTTTTGAAAGAGCAATGTAGCCACAATCCTAAAGAAAAGAGAAAGCCAGTTGTGTTTTGACCACAGGGACTCCACTTAGGTTCTCTGCTGAGCCAGGTGGGGGAAGGAAGGGGTTAAGGCACATTTTGACTCCATTCCTGTTGCCTTCCCAACCCTCCCCCAAGGTTCCATGACGTATTTCAAGCTCCCCTCCCCCATGTCATTGCACAGAGACACCTTTTTCCTCCCAACGCAGCTGCTGTTATTAACGATGACAGCCTTGCCATATGGCGCCACTCGCTCGGCTCCATCAAGCAGCATCAAGCTCATATTAATAGTATTTACCCCACACTTCTCTGACAGCCAAACCTGGCTGCACCGAGAACCATTCTTCTCTCAGCCCCTGCCTCGTTGGGGTGCTCACTGAGAGCACACGTACTGAGGGAGGATACGTGTAGGTGTTTTGCAGCCTACAGTTTGGGGTTGGTCCCGCCAAAGATTAGCCCAAAAGGATCCCTAAGGACTAAAGTAGCACAGGATAAAGGTCTGTTCTCAATGTTAAGGTAATGTTATCATTAACCAGACTGTTGGTGCCTAATTAATTACTGACTGTATCAGCTGATGGCGGCTGAGTCAATGATATAATTTGATCTAGGTATAATCTCCTTATGTGCTGTAGTGCAGGCATGGTCGGGCAGAGTGAATGTGCACAGAGAGCAGAGGGGGAGGGGCAGGCCCAGCCTCAGGACCAGCCAGTAACCAACACCAAGGAGGCGAGGGCACCTGAAGACAGCACAGCGTTACCTTACTCTTCCCCTCTCTGACATCACAGTTTAGCCCCCAGAGGAGCTCAGGGATTTGACACGGTGCTCTCTTTCTGTCCCTTGGAGACTACTGCTGGGTTAGTACACTGAATATTCTAGTCTGTTCCTCTGAGGAAGCAGATACGGGTTTGCGTAGCCTACTCCAATAGGACCTGGTTTGTGTGGCCCCATTTAGAGAAGCTCCCTGCCACATTAAGCAAAGGAATGAGCTATAGGTCTGAGAAATTTCTCAGAGACTAAGATAAACAAATGTTCAAACTTTGAGTGTTTAGATTTTTTTTCAGTATTTGTGAAATGCAATTATAAACTATCCCAATAAAATATCTCAACTTATGTATGAGTTGCCATCTCATACATGTAAATGGCAACTTACATGTATAAAACAGTATATACAAATGAGTTAAATCACTGAATTGAATACATTCATTTTTAGGTAACATGGGGTTGTAAGTAGTGTTTGGGGCTTGTGCTCACGCAGTTCTCTCTAGTAGAACACTGCTGAAATGTCTGGAGAGTAAGTCTTCAGTGCTAAGGTACAGGTAATAGTATGTCTTAAGTGTAAGCACATAAAATAAAATTATATGCATGAAACGTAGGTATTTAGTAATTTTAGTTCTCATTAAAGATATAGGTGCACAATAAATACTAATTCTCTCCTCTGTACCCCAGAATCCACACTATTTCTTAGAGCCCTAGGAACAGCAAAGAGACATAATGAATAGCAAGACTCTATTCAGTATTTTCACTGTGACTGGTGTGGGTGAGGCCAATGAGGGGAACTGAAATGCTACGACCTTAGAGAAATAAAACAAATGAAGACACATTAAGCAACACCTATTTGGACCCAGAGTAGCCCATTTACAAATTCCCCAAGAAAGCACTAATTGTTCCCCTTGTGTCCCCTCATGAAAAAATGTAGGTTTTTTTTTTTATAAAAAGAAATAACTGGGCCCTCCTTGGTGGCACAGCGGGTTAAAGCACAGCACTACAAAGCTAGCCACCGCCACTTCAGCACAAGTTCAATATCCAGCCAGGGAGGTGACCCACATGGTGCAGCAGACCTCTCCTGTCTTGCCCGTTGCTTCCCTCAGCAGTGTATTTGGTCAATCTTCCTGTTCTGCTCCCCACTCTGTCTCTGGTAAATCCTCTTACCGCCCCTGCACCTCTTGCCTGTACCCCAGTTCTGTATGCATAAATAAATCTTTTTTAAAAAGGAATAACAATTGTGTATAGAAGCTATCAAAATCTACCTTTGCAACCTCTCAAAGAGTCCTCATACCTCCTCAAGTCCAGAAAATACTATTTTCTACATATGTGCACAGCCATCTCCAATTGTTGAAACCAGACCCTGCCACTCAGGGGTGAAAACATTCAGGCTCTGGGATTTTTGCATAAGGATGTTTTGGAATTTTTAAGACTTCCACCAGGCTGGGCCAACCACCAAGTTGAGTCTATGCTTCTGTGGTCTGTGGCAGGGGTGGCAAGAAAGGGCGTGGCAGCAGAGTCTGGCACTCTGAGTACAAACACCAAGCACACCAGAACCTGCCTGGCCTGAGAATTTCTCCTGTCTGCTTCCCGTACCACCTGACAACTCAGTTCCCCACCACAGGCAAACAAATTCCATTCATAAAACTGTGAGTGAGTCTTCCATTCATGGAGAGACTCAGAACTGCCACATTCAACTATGTATTAATCCCAGCTAACTAAAATCACTGTTCCCTGAGCACAAAGGAACTCGGGATGCTGGGGCTGTATGTCAGAATGATTTTGTTGCTAAGTAGAAATACATCTAGCCACAAGCGAGAGAGAATATATATGCATGCATGGGAGCTGTGCGGCCCCCCCCCACCCCCGCTGAAATGTGTTCCCTCCATTACCCCTTCCTAGACTGCCATCTCCAATCACAGCAGTAAGCACCAAAGGAAGCTTTCAAGACAATATACGCACACACGTGCACGCACACCCATGGAGATGCAGAGGTAAGATTTGGACACATGTGATCTGTAAACAACCCAATCTCACAGTAGTCGGTTTTATTCATATACATGCTCCCCCTGAGTAACCCACAACTAGACAATGTTGGCTTCCACATCCAATATGAAAACATTCCATCGTGGTGGGGCAGTTACCATATTTGGGCCATCAATTTTGAAAGCATATGAGGTTAAAATGTTCCTTAATGAAGCACAACTCTGCAGGGGCCAGTTCCATATCACAGTGAGATTAATATGCATATTAGAATGTGTGAATAATCTTTGCATGCTGTAATAACAAGGTCTAAGTCTCTAGGCATAAGGAAACATGTGTTTTAGTTCTGAATTAACAGGGGGAAATCAGGAGTAAAGATTCATCTCACAAAGAGAGAAAATATTTAATTCATTGAGAAATAGGCAAAATGTCAAGGCTGTTAAGTAGTCTGTTATAGTCTTAGAAAAAGCATCTACAAATTAGAGTGTTGTGTTGAATAAGACCTCATCATGAGAAGGAAAAAGAAGAATTACACTGACCTCTATATTGCTCCCAGATTACAAAATGTGGGGCTTATAAAGAAGAATTTAACCTGCAATCAAATGGCCAGCTTTATACCACAGAATATATAAAGGCAAGAGGGGGAAGCAGCAGGAGAAGAAAAAGACTCACAAATAAACCTGACCCAAAGCAACAATTCAGAGTTTCCTCCTCTTTAATAGCATAAGCTCAGCTGACATAAAGCAAATTTATGGATGAAGAAAAGTAAATTATTTGACCAAACTCAGATTTTTGTTGTAGTCATGAGGAAAAGTACAAAACCCACTACAAACACTCACCTATAGTTGACAGAGGCTGTACAGGCCTAGTAAAGTTACTAGATTTGTCACCCAAGGTTTACCAGCAGCAAAGAGCAGAGCCACAGCTATTCTTCAAAGTTCACACTTCAAATGAGTGATAGTGAATGGATTAAGACAATAAAGTTTTATAAGTACAAAACTATATTTTTAATGACTGTTATGAGGTATGCTGGAATATGGCCAGAGTAATAAAGAAAATTCTGGCCAACACATCAGACATTTGATGGGTTGAGAAAAGCCACAGAGGTAGGAGCCCACCAGCACAGCCAGCCTAGATCAACTCAATCTCAGTTTCTAATGAAGTATCGTTGTGAACCTAGCACATTGCCAAATACACGAGACACACTACCTAACAGACCAGCTAATTAGTGTTTTCTCTTCCTTTCATGCTCCATTCCAAATCAACATTTTCCCATCTCCCAGTACCACCCAATGATGGGCTTCTCTGTTTTCATCCATCTCTCCAACTCAAAGTCATTTTCGGGGCGAAGAGTAGAACATGCAATGACCAGCTTATGACTGGGCACATTCATCACGGGAGAGGATGACAGAATATCCCACAAGAAAACAGCTCAACCAGATCAGCTCCAACCCCCTTGCCGGATTGGACAGCTGAGCTCCAAAGAGGTAAAGGAACTCGTTGAGGATCACACATTGAAGTATTAATAGAACCAGAACTAGAACACCAGGACGCAGAGCATATTTTCTGCTACACCTCATTGTCTAAAAGAAAAGTGCCAATTTGGGGTACAAAAAGTAACAAAGCTGGTGATGACTATAATGGATGATTACATCTTTTCAGAGGGCATGAAAAAGAGAGCTGAGTAGAGGCTGATGTGAAGGAGCTTCTTCAGTATGTAATTAACTGCTGACTTCTTTGTATTGTTGCGGTAATGAACTCAAGTATGATCTGCAGAACAGCTCTGCCTTCACGGGTGAGAAAAGTATTGCCAGTCCCATCAGACGGCAGCACCTGGGCAGGGGTCCTTGGCAGGTGCCATGTCACTTGATACATTTCTCTCATACACATTTATCATAATGATTTCTTGCCACAGGCAGTTGTCAGCGCAGGCAGGGGGGAAGCCTGTGGGTCTCCCCCATGTGTGGACCTCACAGATGAGGAAGGGCACATAGAGCCTGAAGGTACCTCAGTACCGTAGCTCCTCTTCTGCTGACTGAGAAATGTGCTCCCAGCTTCTTTGAGGAATAAAGATAAGGAGAATTTGGAACATTTAACCAGAGGGCACTGAGAAGATGGAAGTTGTATATTCATAAACACAAGTCTTTAGGCTAGAAGGAGTCCTGGAGATGACCTGGTCCAATCGCCTCATTTTAAAAGCTGAGGGAGCAGTGGCTCAGAGAGGGATAGTGACTAACATGTGGTCACAAAGCCAGGGGTGGCAATGTCATCAGACACTCTATTATCTGAGCCTAGGTCAAGTATCTCTCACAGTTCCCTGAAGTACCCTGCTGCATCCTGGAAAGACATGTTCATTCCTAACAAGAGGTGGGTCAAGGTCTTTTGTTGTTGCTGTTCCCCTCTGTCAATCAATACCTAGATAAGGGGCCTCCCTTTCCTGAAACATCATCTAAAAAGCAGTTTCACCAATGCTAAAAGATTTGATAAACACATAAAGGGAATAGACCACCAACAGGAAGAAGTACCCAAATAATACTATTTGTCTCAATATCCAAAATGAAGTTTCAAAAATCTCTCAGTTAGTAAAAGTCACACATTGTAGAAGCTAAAAGGGAAGAAGAAAATAAAGTCCAGGCCTCTCTGGTGGCCCAGGGGTTAAAGTCTCAGCACTATCAAGCTATTGCCAGCCACTGCTGTGTGAGTTCAATCCCTGGCCAGGGAGGTGACACGCATGTTGCAGCAGACTTCTCCTGTCTTGCTCGCTGCTCCCCTCAGTAACGTATTTCAGTAGTTCCACCTGTTCAGCTCCCCACTCTGTCTTTGATGAATCCTCTCACCTCCCACACCTCTACCTACACCCCAGTTCTTGTATGTATGAATAAATAAAAATAAATCTAACAGAAACTAAGGTCTAAGGTTCAACAGTGTTATTGTCTATCCAGAAACACATACTAAATAGCAACAGAGCAGTTTAAATACAGAATGAGAACATGGATACGAGTGATATGCCAAGTTATTAAAAGGCCATGGAACACTTACGAAAGGCACACATACATGGAAATGTTCAACTGAAACTTCAGACTGCTAGGTCTGTCTGGTGTTCCAATATATAGTCTGGGCCTCCTGAGGCCATGCCCGGATCAGGGCAGGCCTGTTCTCCAGAACCTGTGGTAACTGGGGGGAGGTTGAAAGCTGGTGGGCCACACTGCTGAGAAACTGGGTCCTGGTACCCTGGAAGAGTTTACACTACATAGCAAGAGACCACTGCTGTTGCCCATGGTTAGGTTTGGGGCTTACTGTTTTAAGCCACCACCCAGAAATTTTGTAATTGATAGGAAAGTAGAGCATGTGTGGGGACCCTGGAGCCTTGGACACACACAGATGCCCCCTCCCACACCTCCCTTCTTGGCTGCCTTGGTACCTGGTGTTCTGACCCACCCAGGTTCTCTCTCTCCACACTCTGCTGTCCTTTGCTTAGGCTGGGGCACAGGGGTGGAAAGTTCTTGTTCTGCCATCACTGTCTGCCTACTGACACCCTAATGGCATGAGTAGGGATTCTGGGAGGTTGGGTGTGTCTCAGGGCAGAGCATCGTGGTGGCTGTCCCATCCCGGTTGGGGGTCACTTGACAGGTATAATTAGCCGCTTGCCTACTTCCAACCAGGCACCCAACTTCACAGCAAGGAGGATGCAACCCCTTTTGGAATGCCAATTCTCAGTGAGTTGGGGCTTTCAGCTGTCAGAAAAGGGAGACTGTTCTCCAGAACCTGTGGTAACTGGGGGGAGGTTGAAAGCTGGTGGGCCACACTGCTGAGAAACTGGGTCCTGGTACCCTGGAAGAGTTTACACTACATAGCAAGTATCCTCATGCCCAAGCAATACAATAATTAAATAATAAATAAAAACCCAACATTACAGAGACACCAGAGAAACACGGAAAGCTTCATATTTTAGTACCTTTAATGACACCATCTCCACAAAGAGTAAACATCGTAAATTGGGATGGGCTCATCTGCCAAAGAGCAACGTAGGGTTGACACGCTTTGGATAAGGTTTTCTAGAGGATGGTGGTTTTTTCCTATTGATCATAAAGCTAAGCACAAGAAAATACATGTACCTTTTTGCCAAGGAGATTCAATACAAAGAAAAAGTCCCTAGAACTAATAGCTGTTTGGTGGAAAAGGCTAAGTGGGCCAATACAGAAATGGCCCTTTATGTCAACATATAGATTTGGGTTTGATTCATTCATTAGCTATTGACCTTAGGAAAATCAGCATCTCTGAGTATCCACCTATAAGATGGGGATCATGACACCTCATTATTCTGCTTATGACATGATCCAGAGCTCAGCATTTAATAATTTTGTTTCAGTTTTAAATTACAAACATCCTAATGCATGGATTTTGGAATTAGGCAGCTCTGAGCCTGAATTCCAGATCTGCCACTCACGGGCTCGCTTTTAGGGATGGAATGTGAAGCCTAGGAGAATGATGCCATCCAAAACACAGACTGTTACAAATATTAACAGAGAGACTTTATAAAGGGTATGGAATGCAGTCAGCCCCTAACAAATGTTAATACTCTCCCTTCCATCTGATACACACACAGACACACACACACACATCTTCAATCAGTTTTAGGAACCAGATTCTTAACTGATCCCAATTCTTTTTCTCATTGCCAGATGTGTAAAAGCCAAACACACTGGTGGAAATTCGAGATTATTTTCATTTACTCATGGGCAAGAGTGACTTCGAAGAAACAAAACCATGAAAGTCAAGATTCACTTTAACAATGGAAATGAGAACATTACCCTAAATGATGAACTTGATCATTGTGATTTCCATGGCTCTCGATATGACTGTGTTGGGACTTTGGCCTGGATAATCACCACCAAATTCTGCTGCCCTCACAAATGACAGTGGCAACAGGCTCCACCTGAATCTCCAACACAAACATAGCCCCCATGGTCCAGCTAATGGGCCCCTCCTCCCTACAACTGCCTCTCTCTCTGCTTTCTCTTGGGAGATGAAATGTTGACTCACGATAAGTTTTTTAATAAAACAAATCTAAGCCTTCATTTGCATGTGAAAATAAATTCTCTTAGGACATGGACACACCAGGGAATGAGCTACAAATGGCGTTTAGTGGCATACATTTAATGAACATTTAACCAAAGAAAGAAAATTGCTGGTACACATGATTTTTTTTTTAACTGTTGAGTACCATAAATCCAATCTGTCACTTCTTTTTAACTACATTTGCCATAAAAGCACTTATTTTATGGCTGCAGTGACATAAGCACTGCTGTTTCACTTTATGATTAATAAAGTAATTAGCACCCGTTCTAATATCCGCAGCAACAAGGCTGGGCTTTGAGATATTTCCATTGTTACTGCTAGGATTCTGAAAGCAGTATGTGCACAAGGAATGCTGCACGCTGGGGCCTGCAGAACGTATTTTCTAATGTACGTCGTGGAGATCAATTGATAAATTGCGTCAGTCTGAGTTAGTCATCATACAGAAAATATCTTTAGAGATGAAAAAGGAATGGAAGAATGCAGGCAGGGGTAATTTGTTTCTCATTGTTGATTTATGTTATAGAACTATTCTTGTAACTCAATTACCAAACCACAAAATGCTGAGGAAAATACAAAAATTCTAGAAAAAAAAAAAGAACCTATTACCAAGAAATATGTGGTAAACAAACAAGAATGACAACTCTTTTGAAACCAGCATCCCATGGAGGCAACTGGAAATCCTATTTCTAACTATGGCTCGTGTTCTTGGGGTCCTTCCAGATGCAGAATTGGGCCCTGAGCTCTCTTAACATCCTTGCTTCCAAAATGTGTTTCCTTAAGAGGGTATTTGAGGATACCTCAGCAGTGCAGGTCACAGTGAGGGTGGGCTGGAAAAAGGACCACAGTGGGCCAACAAGTCTCAGGCTTGGTTCCTCTCTCAGAAACTTCAGGATGCTGAGCTTAGTCACAAGGGAGCCTTGTATCAAGCAGAAAGCTACGTGGTTACAAAAATTAAAACACTGCATTGTTGTATGGGCATTGCCAAAAAACAGACCCTCTCTGTTTTGACAGCCCGCCTTGGAAATGTATTAGGAAAAATTTGATTCTTGGGACAGAATATAAATTTTCTTAACAGCCTTATAATCATTTACTTCACTGCCCTTCCATCATTCATTCATTCAGCACTTGTTCCACATCAGACTTGGGCCTGGCCCAAGGGAGACAAAGACTCTTGCTTAAGAAGCCCTCAGTGTGTCATAGACGCCAGTTTGGGTTCTGCAGGCAGAAAAACCTGGATCAGGTGTCACTTATTAGTTAAGTGAGCTTAGATCAGTTACTTGCCTACGCCAGTTACTTGCCTAAAATGGGGTGATAATCATACTACCTCATAGGGTTGTTGTGAGGATGAAATGAGACAACGCCTCCTGAAAAACTAAACACAGGGTCTGGCTCACTATGACTGGCAATAAATAGAGTGTCACTCTTATTAAGAGAGTGCCACAACTCAGGGTCCTGCAAGGATTTACTTTGTGCAGCTTCTCTGGTGCTGGGAAAGGATTTGCATGGAGCCATCTGAGCTCTCTCCTTTGGGTCCCCTTGGGGTCCATAGCAGGACCTAACTGAAAATAGTGTTCTCAAATCAGAGAAAATCAGCAATGGACAGAAGTGGGGCTAGATATCTCATTTTGATCAGAGACTCCATCAATCAAACAATACTCCATTGGAGACACTGGATGCTTTCTCCCTCTTTCTCCTCCTCTTCCTCCACTTGTTCCTCCTCCTTCCATATTTCTTCCCTCACCTCTCCTCCGCTCTGCTTTCCTCTCCCTTTCCCTCCCCTCTCTCCTTCCTTCCCCTCTTCACTCCCTTCTCCATCTGGCATACTCTTAAGCCCCTTCCATTTCCTATATAATAGGATAGAGCCTGTTATGGTTCTGAATAATTCCTGTATCCCTCAGGAGTAATATCAGAGTGAATCAAGATTCAGTTGCTCAAAAAAGAAGTGACTATAACTCATAGACTCAAATTCCTCCGCACTGGGATGCTCAGAGATGCCTCCACTCCTCTGTCATGCTGTCAGGTCTTATTTCCATTAGTGGATGCAGCGAGCTGCCAAGCCGCAACAAGTATTCAAGTGGAGGAGGATTTGAGTCCAGGCCTCTCTTTTCTGGGTCACAGCGACAGAAGTAAGAAATCACCCCTGTGTGACTGCCACATCAGTCACCCTTTAACCACTACTCCCTGGTGCTCAGGATGCACTGTTAGAATGTTGCAGGTTGATTCATTCAACCAAGAGGGGATCTCTAAAGACCAGCACCACTGAGGTGTTTCTGGATACAGTGAACTGTGATTACTTTATCACCAAAGGGACTACAGTCAACCAAACCCACCTCAACAGTATCTCAGCCAATCGACCTCACAAGTTTCTGATATGGCATCTGTTCAAGAGAGGAACCTTGTCCGAAAAGAAAATGGCCCTGAAGTCTGGAGTCTGGAGTGGGCTGGAGATCTGGACCTGCTACCTTAGCCTAGAATTGTGAGGTTGCAGGGTTAACCTAGACTAAGACCAGCAATGGCCCAGTGCCCAGCACCCAGTGTAGAGTCCTCTGTACCACCCAAACTCATGCCCACACACCCACCTTACCTGCGCAAAGAGATTCTCAGCTACTGCATATATACATCTGACTAGCCCAGCTTAATCTAAATGTACCATGGTCAGGCGCATTTATTTATCGCACAATCTTGGGACGAGAGACCAAAAGGAATTCTCAGTCATTCATTAGCAGAGTGAGGTTTTCTGGATAAAGAACATAACTAAATGCTATGGAAATTTCTCCTGCCAGAAGTTTACCATTAAGCTTGAAACAAAGTTCTCATGGCTGATCCTCCAGTGATGCCCCCCCCAACCCACCCAACCATGAACACTGACCATCCAGCTGGACTCTCCACACTGACTGCCTAGAGCACCTGTCTGGCATGAGATCCCTGAGAAAATGAGAGGTTTATCTCCAGAGACACTTGTTGCTCATACACACACAGAGGTGGTGGTGGGGGTGGGGAGGTAAGGAAGCGAAAGAGAGAGGAAAACCCTTTTCATTGTCCTTTCAGATCCTTGTCAATGCTTTACCACCCTCTAAAACCTTCCCTGTTCTCCGAGGCACTGATACTTTCCTCATCTTCGCTCACACAGCTCCTCCTCTTATCTTTCTACCTCCTAATATCTTATACCTAATACTTGCTGCTTCTCACTAGGGTTCCCCAGCCAGGCTTATAAGGCCCTTGAGGCCTGAGGTACTGTCTTCTTTTGTTTGCATTCCTTGTAGTCTTGCACAAAGGCCTTTATAGTTCTATGACAAATAAGAAACAAAAGACATTATTCTCTTAAGGAATCCTGGGAGCAACCCCACCTCAAGAAATTGTATTCATTTGTTAGGGCTGCCATAATGAAGTAGCACAGACAGGGTGCTACTCACAATTCTGAAGGGTCTGAAGTCCTAGATCAAGGTGACAGTGGGGTTGGTTTTTTTCCTGAGGCCTTACTCCTTGGCTTGTAGATGGCTATTTACAAGCCAAGTCTTCTTTCTGTATTTGTCTGTGTCATAATTTCCTCTTCTTATTAGGACATCAGTCATCTTGGATTAGGGCCCACCCTAATGACCTCATTTCAACTTAATTACTCTATCTCCAAATACAGTCATATTCTGAGGCATGGGTTAGGATTTCAACACATGGGTGGGGGTGAAGACATACAATTCAGTAGCTCAAGGTTAGCTAAAAATACTACACTTCCTGAGACATTTCTAGGTATAGTCAATGGCGACTACCCAAAGTCACCTGATGGCTGTGGCCTCTGCTACCTGTTGTCCTTAGCTAAGTCTTCCTAGCTCTTGAGAGAGGCTCTTCCGCCCACACACACACCCTCCCCCATTAAAATAGTACATGTTTACTACAGATAATTTGGAAAATACAGAAACAGGAAAAGACATGTGTACTTCAATCATCTACTGACTTGAGAGAGGTTCTTATTTGACTTCACATATTGAGGATATTTTAAATTTCCAGGGAAATTTTATCTTGTGTAAAGTGTGAATTCATGGTTGACACTTGCAGGGAGTCCTCCTATGGGAAGTATGAGATAATAGTGGCAGATGCTCTTTGCTTATTTCTGGCTCCTTTTTAACAGTTTCTTCATGCCTTTTTGACTTCATTTGCTCAATCTGAATTTATGTTAGTTGGTCAAATTGCGTACATCTTTATAGGTGACCTGTTCTTCCTGCAATAAAGGAGGCGCAGATTTTGCTGGTCTATCTATTGTCCACTTACACCACCACCTCTCTCTTCTAAGAATGGCAACTATACTCTTGAAGATTCTCTTTACTGCATGTTTGGGGTTAAATTTCCAAGGAGAGGAACTTATGCAAGATTTGGGGAACAGAAAGGAAATGAAAGCCATCAGTCTTCAAAAATATTTATGTCCAGATGTGTGGACAGATGAAAGATTCCCTGAAGTTTTCTAGTAAGTTCTCTATCACTGCAGACTGAGACATTTTGTGAGCACTTCTTGAAGTCTCAGGAAATCCAGACAAGCTTATGAGAACCAGCTGCTTTGAAGCTTCAACTTGAGAACCTCGGTATCAACTCCTTTGACCTTCAGGAACTCCTCCTCCAAATATTTGGTAGCAGCTTTCCTGACTTCCACTCCCCTAAATCTTCCAACTCACATACAAGCTCCCAATTCTGTTTTAAACCCTTATTTCCCAAACACATGGATAGACTTCTGTTTTTCTAACCAACTCCTGCCTAATAAACACATAAATAATCAAAATAAACTAGAGTGCTCCCATGCATTGCTAGTGAAAATGTACAATGATGCAACCACTGTGGAAACAGTTTGGCTGTTTTTCAAAAAGTTAAACATAGAATTACCACATGAATGAAGAATCCCACTTCTATATCTACCTATAAAAGTTAAAAAACAGGATTCAAACAGATACTTGTACACCAATTCTCACTGCACCATTATTTACATTTGCCAAAAAGTAGAAACACCACAAATGTCTACCAAAAGATGAATGGACAGATCTAATCTTGTATATACATACAAAGGACTATTACTCAGCCATAAAAGGGAATGCAGTTCTGATATGTGCTGTAACATGAATAAACATTGGAAGCATGATGGTAAATAAAATAAGTAGACACAAATGACACACATTGTATGATTCCACTTACAAGAAATATCTAGTACAGGCAAATTCACAGGAAGAGGAAGTACATTAAATATTTCCAGGGGTAGGGGGAGAGGAAGAAATGGTAAATTTTTGTTTAATGGGTGCAAGTTTCTATTTGGAATGATAAAAATGTTTTAGATGGAAATATTGGTGATGGTTGAGAATTGCTATGAATATGCTTTATGCTGTTGAATTTTACACTTAGTTACTAAAACTCTATGTTATGAGTACTTTAAACACCATATATATCAACCCGTATAACGGCAACACACTTTTAGACATGGCCTGTGTGTAACCAACAAATTGATTTTATCACAGGTAGTCAACATATATATGGACTGAGGACACATACATGTACATTTTGCCAAGTACATATCTCTAGAGAAGACAATCCCATTTTATCCAGGTTTCAGGAAAAAGCTAATTGAAAGTATATAGCTTGATAAGAAGCCCAACCAATGACCTGTCTAAGACTTCCTCACATGAACGATTCAAAGCACTTTCTCCCCCAGGTAGCTGAGACCCTGTTCTTATCAACATACCCTCTCCCAGCTACCCACACCACCCACCTATTTCTAATCAACTTCGGGTTCCTCACACAGTGACTTCCTGAGATATCAGAGAAGTATAACCCTTCTGCCTTTAGGTATAAAAGACTAAAAACCTTTTCTTTACTAGTATTTATCTTCCTATATAGACACTCACTGTCCTCTTAAAATACTATTCTCTCATTCTAAAACCATCAAACTAAACATAGAAGGACCTTCATGGTCTACTGATGAAACATTTGTGTCCACATGCATACGGGTGTGTGTGCCCTCATGTCATGCACACAATTCATATATATCTTTCTAATTAAACCAAAATACTATCCTTCAATTCTCCAGAGTCCAGTAACCACCTCCCCTTCAACTCTAAAGGATTTGCATAGAACCAGTCAGTGTGTGAAATCATAACCCTGTGAAAGGCATATTCTCCAGGTGTGTAAGTGAATCCCACCACTTGGTTTCATTTCAGTATAAACTACCATATACATTTGCACTTTTTTTCATTTGAGCATTAAAGATATAAACTCTAAACTGTGTTCCAGATGAGTCTGATGGATGGCCAAGCCTTCACATTTTTACTCATCTTGGAAAGTACTCTGGGATCAGGAGGCCCTGGCTTTCTTGACTTTCTGGTTTCATGCTTTGTAAGATTAAAAATACTACTTCTCTATACATAAATGTTTTCATGTTAAAAATGAGGGTTCTAATTCAACTGGTGAACTATTAGTTTCTTTTCTAGTCTAGAGGCTTTTTATTTGGTCAAAGCAAACCCTTGATTGCCCCTGTTATAAAGTCCCTGTTGCATTTGCTCCACACACTCAAGAAGAACACTCCCAGCACCACCCACAGAGAAAGGCCCACCTGAGGACCCCATAAATAGGAGCCCCAGACACAGAGAAGGGTTAGGAGGCCATGGTACCTCCCATAAACCACAGTAATGTTTTGTTTAACCAACTTATTGGCACATCTCAAAAAGTCTTAGTTTAAAAGCTTGCCATAGCCTGCTATGGTCACATAAATTCATGGCGGGACAGCTCCCTATTTTGTATACAGAATGCAAGGCTTATAGAGAGCCAAATGACAGGATCCGCCATAAAGACATACACAGGTAAAAACACAGCTTTATCATAATAGCACATCAAGGACATACACAGTGACCAGGAGAGGAGTCTTTGTTCTTCAGGCCTCAACATGAGCAAATCCCATCTCTTCTTGCCTTCTCACAGCCAGAAATCTACTTAGGCAGCCTTGCTGTTCAGTAACCTTCTAAATAGCAATGTTGTTCCAAAATCCTGTTTTTCTCCTAAGAGAAGCTATACGTGATTTACTTTCATTTCTCTCTAAAACCTAACCCTGGTCTGTGTATAGGTTTAGTCATCCTATCCTTATGCACCTAGTTGCCTGACTCTTAATTGGCACTCCAGCTCCCTATGACTGGCTGGGTCCCAGATTTCCACTCACTCTATCCACCCTGACTGTTTACATGTTGCAAATAAAAAAATAGGATATAATGCAATGAAGTTATCCCACTTACACATTTCAGGATTGCAACTTGGAAAATTTTAGTGACCCTTCCTCCTTGCTTCATTGGAACAATGATCACAAGATACACTTGAGAATGTGTTGTACAGTCAGGATTGGGTCCTGGATCTGGGTTTTTAGGTTCAGGGACTCCACCACCACACTACAGAATGTGAGCTGCCCACTCTGATTTCAGTTTCCTCATCTGTAAGAAAAGAGATTAAGACTGAACTATCGGGCCCTCCCTGGTGGCGCAGCAGGTTAAAGCACAGCACTAAGAAGCTTAAGCCACTTCCACATGAGTTCGATCCCCACCTGCCCTGGAGGCGATCCACATGGAGAGGCAGACCTCTCCTGACCCGCCCGCTGCTCCCCTCAGCAGTGTACTTCGTCAATCTGCCTGTTCTGCTCCCCACTCTGTCTCTGGTGAATCCTCTCACCCTCCGCATCTCTGGCCTGTACCCCAGTTCTGTATGAATAAATAAATCTTAAGAAAAAAAAAAAAGACTGACCTGTCTCCATGGCCTGCTGGCCCTTCAATAGCTAGGAAGAGGTCTCGTTACCAAAACAGCCCAAGACAATAGTGGCTATAATGACTCTGCTCCTTCATATCTCAGGGGTTCAGGTCATCGGCATCTGTTTCACTACTCTGACATCTCAGGAAAGTCACCCTCATCCACTAGAATGGGGAAGGAAGTAAAGGAGGCCACATTATTTCTCTTCAAGAAAATTACACTCATTCCTCCAAACTTGGACACATGGCCACATCTGCCTGCCAGGGTGGCTGAAAGAACATGTGGCTAGCTAAAAATATTACTGCTTAGGAAGAAGAGGAGAATGAACATTGGGGCCCACAGACCCTCCGAGTTGTACCACTCTGAGTCTAGGAGATCATATGTGCAGGTAGGGCAGGGGAATATCAGAATTCCAGCAAAGGTCTCCAGGCACTGTGAGCCCAACTATCATGTTTGTGTGTGCAAAATAATTATAGAGTCAAAAAAGGGTGTGAACAGGTACACAACATCTGCTACCTACTCTGTAGGTACTTACAATGTCTGTACTTACTCTGCTAGTACAAAATCACAATGAAGATATAGTTCATCTCAACAAATACTCATAATTATCTACTCTCTATCACTAAAGATTTAAAAATGGAAAGGAAACATCCATCCTTGCTCTTAAGCATGGATAAGCTAGTAGGGCGCTAGCAATTAAACAGAAAGCCTCAGATTTGGGATCTGAATAACTTGATGGTGGAGAAATCTGAAACTGCATACTCTCATGAGGAAAGAAAACAAACAAACAAAAAATCTAAAACAACTCTTGAATAACACAGTCAACAACCAGATGCAAAAACACATATTGAGGACAATGACATTCTGAGAGTTGATGAGGAAGAAGGAAGATTATTGTAGGAAGATTTGAACAGGAATGACTATTTGAGGGGTGGACTTTAAATGGTGACTAGAAATGAAGTGAGAGAAAAAGAAGGTGGTAAATCATTAGATTTTATTTCAAGTTTTTAAGTGGAGGCATTGAAAGATTGTTCCATCAAATGGAGTGGTAAAAAAAGGGAGAACTTTCTTTAAGTGTGTGGAACCAATCACATAGACTCCATCTTGTCTCCAACTGCCTTGCTGAAACTTCTGGATGAGCTCTGATAGCAATCTGGCTCAACAACTCCCTGTTTTCTCCTTATCTTCTTATAAATGAGTCCTAAAGAACAGCAATTCCCCATTCCCTCTATATTGTTGATTAGGAAAAAAACAACAGACTCACCACAGTTGGTTTCTGTCTAAAGACTCTTATCAGCCAGTCCAAAAGTTTCAGAACAAATGACTGAAATTCAGCCCATGGCCCTGTTTGATCCTCCAAACACACCTTGCCCCTCATGAGATACTCCTTGGCAATGTCCCCTGGATAATGTCCCCCCATATTTGCAAAAAAAACACCACTTTCCTGATTGCATTATGGTCTGAATGCGTTTCATGATTCATCTATAAAAGTTCTCAGCATTCTTCAAAACATCATTTTTATTACCTCATAATAACTCTGTAAGGAAGGGAAGAAAGAAGGGAGAGAAAGAGAGAAGCTGGAACTGGAAGAGGTAGAGCTAGTTCCTCTAGTGCTGGACCAGACCTAATGTTTCTACCAAGAATCAGTTAACTCCTGGAAAGAGAAAATTCAAGATTCAAAGGATCTGATTAGAAGGAAAGGATTCTAACTGATTCTGACTGACAGACACTAAAAGGAACTGAAGAGCAGGGTTACCCAACACGGAGGCCTGTCTTAAATCACTCCAGCTCCTATGATAGAAGGCCCCCATCTTGACCCCAGATGCTCAGGACACCCGTTTGCATGTCTTGTGGAGATTCAAGGAAACAGGAATTTTAAACATAACGTATTATGTGGTCTCCACAAAGGATTCTTCCCGATGCCAGTGAAAACTTTACAACCACCTAGTTTTCTGATGGGTAGGAGATGACACAGGATACTCTCCCAAGTCTCTTCCGCCCTGAGATAGCATGGGACTGCAGACATCTTGTTGCTGGGAACCGAGACCTGACCCACTTCTCCTCAGCAGCAGAGAACACTTTCTGCCCACAAAAAGAAGTTGTTCACAGGCTACTTTCTCTTTAATCTAGGAGAAAAGGCATGATGATGGGTCTGTGGGCAGAAGTCCAAATTTATAAGGATTTCAACGGATGTAAATTGTTTCCTGGATAAGGGCTAATGACAGCTAATAGGCCAGTGCTGGGTACCAGGCAGATGACCTAGCAGCAGTTTCCTATTTCTGTTGGCCATAATCACAACTCCCATTTGCTATTTTCATCCTCTTCCCATATTATTGGCAGGGCAGCCACATTTTCACACTCCTCCTTCTCTCAAAGGACGTCAGCATGCCTATTTTACATAGGTACACAAAAGTATAAGCATTCCCTCACTAGGATAATGTGAAATAAACCTGCACAGGGATAAGCTTAATATCCCATTCAGTGGTTCTAATATATATGTGCACCATCCAGTTTTGTTTGTTCAAAAGCAAAGGAAACAGAGTTGCTTTAAATGTAGGAACTGACAAGATTCTGAGTAATGGTGAATCACGGCTCAATATTTCACTTACAGCTCTGACGGTGAGCTGGCTCCAGCTGCAGCTCTTTTTGGTTCATAAGAACTCATCAGACCCAGATCGCTCACAGGGTCTAAACCCCAAGCAAGAGCTGGATAAGGCCAAGGTCAGCTGTGCCCACGTAGCGAGGCTGCTACACATCAGAAAGACACTTCAAAGGGGAAAGACGTCAACCAGGTGTTGGAGAAGCAAAAGAATGGTGGGGGGAGGGGTAGAGTCTGAGAATATGGAAAAGGGAACAAAATAATGCTTGTGTGAGCGGGCAGCTCTTGGAGGCTCTAGGAGACTCCCACATACTGGCCCCAGGACAGTTAATTGTTTGAGCCATTAGTCCAGGAGTCCTGTTTCTTCCCGTCAAAATGTCCCCTCGCCTTGGGACATTTTCCCCACCTCCAGTGCTATATGTATCTATTAAACTAAAACCTCCAACTCATCTCTCAAGTATATGCAGAGCATAAAATTCTTGTCTCAATCTCTCCAGAACTGGTCAGTGTAAACTGTACTATTTAGCCACCATGTATTGCTGAGGGCTTGCATGTATTTCTCCACCCCCGCCAGATGGTTACCAACTCTACAGCTAGGACTGGCTCTCATTCCTTTTTATGCCCCCGTGATTGGCACAGTGCTCAATAAATACCTTTTGGCCAGGGAGGTATAAATGAGTAAGTAGAGGAGAGAAAGAAGGCAGGCAGGGAGGGAGAAAAGATGGATTTAGCTTTCAACTCAACAAGGTACTTCCTTCAATCAGATGAAATGAAACAGGATTGTACTAAAAGAGAGCAAAGAGCAAATAATTACATTTCAATATGAATACAATTGAATTGCATTTAACACAATTGATAAGACTCTAGTTTTACATTCTTAACTGACAAGGAAATAAAAAGACCTGGTAAGAGCCTTAAAGAAATGAGTTTTTAAATGTGGTGATCTTATTGTAGATAATAAGGTACTCTGAAATTACACCTGCCTGCTGGCTTGGGGCTGCTCAGTTCTAATCAATCAGGGTAGAAACGAACAGAGACATGTTGGGCCCCTGGGAACCTCAGGGGATACTGGAAGACTCCCGAATTGGTGACTTCTGAGGGATCTTGTTGGGATTTCAAACTGTCTACCTCACTACCAGTACAGTCAGCTAGGAATTGGCTCTCATGGTCATTGAGGCCGGCAAGTACCAAATCTGCAGAGATGAAATGAGTCCATAGGACATTTCAGCTCAAAGACAAGTAAGCACTAAAGAAGCTTGTAAAATACCACAGCCCCTTCATTCCAGAAGCCTCATCCTTTCTTTTCCTGAAGGAGTACCATAGATTTCCACCTACAAGTTGGAAGGAGGGCCCTCTGAAAGGCATTTCCACTCACAGCCCTGCCACAAACTTGAAGGTGGCTCTGTGTATGCATCTAGAGCCAAGGGGCTTTTTGAGATTTTATATCACCTTGTTGAGTAAACACAAGGAGGATGCAGTTTGAAGGAAAGTAAAGGTCACAAGATAAGGAAGTTGTGATGGTTAGTTTTATGTGTAAACTTGGCTGAACCACTAGAAACCTAGATATTTGTTCAAACTTTATTCTAGATGTTTCTGTGAGGGTGATTTGGATACAATGAACAACTGGATCATAGACTTTGAGAAAAGCAGATTACTCCACAAAATGTTGCAGGCTCTATTCCACCTGAACAATACTGTCAGAATAACGGCAGGGAGCAATCTCCAAGCTATGGGATCATGCTCATAGACAAGGAGATTTTCCAGACTCAATCCCCTCACTCCTTGAATTGAGGCAGCTGGAAGCTAGGGCTGGAGCTGATCTACCAGGTTGACCTTTAAAACATGGAACAGAGTCATGCTTTCTCTCCTAGTGGGCTGGCGTCTGACTGCACCCTGGTCTTGGCTCGGGGGACACCATCTGTGGATGGGACAGACTGCATACAGCTTCGTGCCAGCCTATAAATGTTCTTCTCTTAGCTCTCCTTTTTCTCACTCCCTATGTAAATAAATCCTTTTATTTCAGTTCCCTCTGTGTGTCTGCTTCTTAAGTACAAGCTGATGGCTCACAACCAGATCATCCCTCCTTCCCCAGGTTTCCCCTGTATCAGAACAAAAATATAGGCCAACCTACCCTCTCCCCAGCAAGAGAGGTTCTCCAACACACTGCCTTCAGACTTCATCTGCAGCATGGGCTTTTCCTGGGTCTAGAAGAGATGCTATTGCCCCTGATAACTTGAATTGGGACATTGGATCCCATCCTGCAGATTTGGGAGTTGCAGGCCTCCATAATCATATGAGCCAATTCTTTATAATATATCTCTTTCTATATGCATACACATTCTATTTGTTGTTTCTCTGGAAAATCTTGACTAATACAGAGGGGGAGTAAGTAGATTCATTAGGTGTTAATTGACTAAGACACTAAATATAAACAAAAAATGGCTAGGCAATATATAAAAATAGAACTCTGACCCACAATCTGTAGCAATCAGCCCAGGAAAGCAATATGTTTTCTTCAATAACTAGCCCAGGATACCAGCCTGCCCAACTGGGTGAGGAAGATACCCTGTCACCCAAGCAAAGCAAAGGGGCAGGAGTCACGGCCTGGGCAGAGTGAGGATATCCACGTGGAAAATGGCACACCTGGACATGTTGGGGTCCCAACAAAAGAAAGACGCACCCTAGTGGAGCACAAGCCAACCCACGGTGTTGGAGCCAGGTCTGGGTGGAGAGGGCATGCTCACAGAGGCAGGTGGCAATCTCAATAGAGTAGATTGGCTATGGGGGCTTCACACAATAGAAAAATATATTAAGGAAAATGAGAACCAGGTTCCTCATCATTATAAAGGAACTTACAAACATGAAAGTGGAAAAAAGGAGAATGAATCCTATAATGTTATCCTGAATCAGAGATGAAGGCATGAATCGTATTTTTATATGCATATGCAAACATGTAAATCTAGAAGTAAATTCAATGTAAATATGTGTTTGTGTGTTTTTGTGTAAATATAGGCATGCTTTTTATTTCTAACTCTGTCCAAGAGATGATCTGGAAACAGACTCATCAAGAGCATTTAGTACACATAGCACCCAGATTCTGATGTCTAAATGTCATTCTTCACTAAAAAGAAACACGGACTCCTTGGAGAAGCAGTTGATTCCAAGACTGGCATGCACAGTAGCATCTTTCTTGCTGTAAAGAAATAAAGGAATTTTCAAAGAATGATGAGAACACATTAGAAAGCAACTCAAAGGAACTCCTGCTGGTCACTCATTGGGCAAATCTGAGCATCAAGTAAGTGCGGAAAGTAATGGGTTACATCCAACTGAATAAAATAAGAATTCATGAGTCCAACAAAATATTATTATAAGGGTACCTGCACCCCTATGTTTATTGCAGCATTATTTATAACAGGTAAGACTGGGAAACAACCCAAATGCCCAAAAATAGATGACTGGATCTAGATATGGCACATATATACAAAAGAATACTATTCAGAAAAAAAAAAAGAGAGATAATCTAATGCCATTTTCAGCAACAAGGATGGAGTTAGAAGGGATTATGCTCAGTGAAATAAACCAGAAAGAAAACTATCAGATGGTTTCACTTATAGGATTAATATAGGGAAACCAAATAAAGGACCAGGAAAAAAATAGTAACAATTTTAGAAAATAACACAACAAAACTAAAGAAAAATAATCAGACAACTATACATCAGAGACTTTCTGCATGGGAGGGGGAAAACAGGTATAAAACAAGGGCAGGAAGAGCACAAGGGAATAAGGTGTTGGTGCACAGGTGAGTGGTGGTGGGAACTCAGGGAGGGTGCACCTGATATAAAGTATATACAAGTAAAGAAATTACATGTAAAAGAAATAAAAAAGAATTCATGAGTCCATATTGGTATAAATAAACCAAGAAACAAAGCAAGTGAAAGTCTGACGAAGAATAGAACATTGAAATGGCCTCAAAACATCTCCAAAGTAATTAAAAACCATTAATTACAATAGGGAAAAGACTACATCTAAATTAGAGAAGTCTGGTGAGCATCAACCTAATCAAATGATCAAAGTGAAAGCCATCAGTAAGGGGATAAATTGAAATGATGTCCATCTGACTGCACAAAATGAGAAGAGACTCCATCCCTACTGAGACATCTCTGCCAAGCACACACAATCCACACCTCATCGGGAAAGAACATCAGACAATCCCACTGAGGTACATCCTGGAAAATAACCTGCTGTCATCTTCAAAAGTGCCGAGGTCATTAAGTAGGTCACAGGAAAGAATGAGGATCTGTCACAAATTTAAGAAACTAAAAAGACATGACAACTAAATGTGACAGCAATTCTGAACCAGGCCCTTTAGCTAGAAAGCATATACTGGTTTGGGACAACTAGCAAAATATGGATAGGATCTGAGTATTTAGATGATAGTAGCCTAGCATTATTCATTTCCTGGTGTCAGTGATTTGTTGTAATTCTGTAGAGAATACTATTTGTAGGAAATAAACATTAAAATATTCAGGTCTGGTGGGCATCGTGTTCACAGATTATCCTCAAATGGCTCAAATAAATGTCTTTTTATTGTACTCGTGTGTGTTCATATTTACGTACATACTATTGTGATTATGTAGGAGACCATGACCCTGTTCTTAGCAAACACATGCTGAAGTATTTAGAGATGAAATATCATACTGTCTAAAACTTACTTTCAAGTGATTTGTCAGAAAGGGAAAAAATGTAGCAAAATGTTGACATTGAATAAGTCTGGATGAAGAGTATGTGGGGGGTTCATTCTTTCAACAATTCTAGAAATTTCAAAATAAAACGTGGAGGAGGCCCTCCCTGGTGGTGCAACGAGTTAGGCTGCAGCACTGCAAACTGGTTGCAGTCGCTTCAGTGCTAGTTCAATCCCCAACCCCGGAGGTGACCCAGATGGCATGCAGACCTCTCCTGACCCGCCCGCTGCTCCCCTCAGCAGTGTACTTTGATCATCTGCCTGTTCTGCTCCCCACTCTGTCTCTGGTGAATCCTATCACCGACCACATCTCTGGCCTGTACCCCAGTTCTGTATGAATAAATAAATAATTCTTTAAAAAAAAATAGTTTCTAGGTGTTCTAAATGTGGCAAAAAAAAAAAAAAAGAATGAAAACCCAGAATCAAGGATCAAGCTTTTAATGATGCTCTTGGCTTGTTTTATGAGGTAGAGAAATATGTTGGACTTTTGCTTTCTTTCAGACAAAAGGCAATTGCCACAGGGGACAGTTTTCCTGATGCTATAAAGAGCTCAGCTATAAGTTAGGTTCCTTTAAACCACTACTCCCACCAGATAGATGTACTGAGCTGTTATCAGGGCTGCAACTCTCCCCAGCACAGAAACCATGTCTTACCCCTCCAGCCTACTCCAGGTAAGCACACAGCAGAGTGCCCTCTCCTGCCCAGAGATCCTTGCTCAGAAAATCACAGGAGGCATGTATAAAATAGACCTATGTAAAGAAAGGCCTTATAAGACCTTGCAATGGAAACAGATAGGTTTTATCTTGTAGTCACTACCAGCCTGGTGCTCATAGCCTGGAAACTTTTCACAAAAAGTTTGAAACCTGAAAACTGCTTTGCTTACAGAAAAATAGCCCCTGATATCAAGGACCTGGCATGGTGTTATCAAACAGACATTGCTTTTCTGTTGAACATGAACTATTACACAGAACATCAACATCAGATGAGGCCATTGTGTAACCAGGATGGTTCAAGACAAAACAACATCACTTCACAATCATGTCAAAACACAGACAAGACGGGAACACTGTCCAAGCCAAAAATACCAAACATCCCTCTAGATTAGCTAAAACAAGTGATGCTGGCAGCTCTACTAACTGTAACTTTAGCCTCCATTAGCGTGCTTTCTTTCTAGATAAGGTTTATAAAGATACCCAACCAGAATTAACCCATTTCCCAACAATTTCAATCCAGAGCAAATCCTCACTTCCCTGAACCCTCCTTGAAATCACTAACACAAGCCCAAGTCCTATTAGAATTCCTCCCTAACACCCTTTACCCAGATGCCCCACAGTTCACCATTTGCCCTCACTTCAGCAAGTAACAACCCAACTTGTTTACATATAAGGGTGCTCCTAGTGAGCTTTGACTGAAGGACATTGACACACTCCATGTGCTAGAGAAAATTTGGTCCCAGTACATTTTTTTAATACAAATGGGCAAATACTCAGTGAAACAACAGTGTCAACTTCCTCCGTTGCTAAATTTATAATCTATAAAAATTTATGACCTCTGAAAAACAATGTGCCTGTTACATTAGATTTTCTCACTGCACAAGAATTCCCAAGTCTGCCAGCTGATTACTGAGAAACCATGGCCAAATATAAATTAAACGAGTAGCCAATTTCATCAACAAACTATGCATTATTATAATGTTTGACAGAACCCAAATGTTAGAGTGCCTGGAACCTACAAAGAGTCAAAATACCCTGCTTGGAGTAGACAATGATGAAGTGCTTAAGGCCAGAGGGTGGCAAATGCCACCAGTTCATGCACAAGTACAGTGGGTTGCTTGGGAGGAATCCACAGACATCAAACAGGATGTTCTGTGCTTGGCTGGAAAGCAGCTGGACCAGGAGAGGGGAGCCATTCTTTCTGCCACTCCACCATTCACTGCTTTTAGTAATAACTTCCTGCCAACCTCTCCTGCTGGTTCTGTTGGTTGAGTTACACAGAAATGGGGAGGTAAAGACAGCAGAGTGCCTTATCAACATCTTCCCAAGGCTGTTGTTGCACTGGCCTCAGTCATGGTCTCTCCTAGTCCTGCCACCCCACATTGGTCCATCCCCGTAGTTGGAATGCTCCAGGGCCTGTCTCTTGGCCCAAAGACTCAGTGACATACACCTGTGGTCTCTTCTCAGACTCTGCCAAGTCCAAGACTTTGTGCCCCCACCTACTGCCAGGGACCCCCTCTGCTAAGGCAACATCCTCCTTCCCATCTTCCTCTTCACCTCTTTTGCCAGACATACAGAGGAAGTAGGTCAGCCAGAATCCAATGGAAGCCATCTGCAGGAAAGGACAACTCACCTGAAGTAAAGCTCTGAAGGAACTTTCTTTTTTCCACTCAGCCATCACATTTTTGGGGAGAAAAGAAGAAACCTAGAACCAGAGGTGGTGAGACATTTGTAGGAATTGAAAATGGCCGCCTTCTTTTTTTTTTTTTTTTTAATGTGAGAAAACTGGTCTGCCTGGTTCATGTTCTTTTTGGAGTGGTAGGAAGCCTGACTTTGCCTAGCCCCCTTAAATCTATTGATTTTATAATTTTAGTGAGGAGAAATGTATTTTTTCCCTTTTTCTTGGTCAAACTTTAAAAAGGAACTGTGAAATGGTACATGGCTTGTTTTCTAAAGCCCCACAAAAGGCAGCTCAGTATGAATTATATCTTTGTCAGTGCCGGTTATGAAATTACTCTAGAGAGTCATTTCTATAGAGACTGGCAGTGCAAAGACTGTAACTCAATGGAACGCAATTCCACTCCGAGCTCACAGAATGTAATTGATGGAAGGAAGCAACATAAATTACCTTAGCATTCTTCATGGATAATGTCTCTGTTTCCCACACAATCTCATTTTGCACACAAAACAAACAAAGCCAAATTCAATCTCCCAAATTGTGTGTCTCCGCTTGTTTGTTTTCCTTTAAGA
Source organism: Condylura cristata (assembly GCF_000260355.1). NCBI lineage: Eukaryota > Metazoa > Chordata > Mammalia > Eulipotyphla > Talpidae > Condylura > Condylura cristata. The sequence goes on from NW_004567115.1 coordinate 17,846,937, forward strand.
CTCCTTCTGCCCACATCACCCACCACCATGGCTCTCCTGCTGGGCAAATTAAGTCCAGTATTGGCAAATGTCTGACCTCCACTCCCCCACACCCCTCCTTCATTTTGAACTTTCAGCCTTCTTTGTTTCAGATGGATCATTGATTTGAGCCATGATAAAAGCCTAGGAATTACACTTTACCAAGAAAAAGACAAGCCAGCCTGGCTTTGATTTCATTTTATGGGCATTTTTAGAGAACAGCAGATCCCTTTGTCCTTCTTTCCAATAGCTATCAAAATGGTTAACCAAAAAAAGAATTAAGTTCTCTATAGTGACAAGAGAAATGATAGTGAGGGGGTTATGGCTCCCTGAAAAAGATACATAATGAAAATATCTCGAATCATTTAGTTTCTCCAAACTCAGAATTGCTAGCACTCCATGAAGAGACCCCATCACAAGGCCTGCTGGGATGACAGAGACTTCAGAAAAGGGTGATGGCGAGTCGATTTAATCCCCCAGCCCAATTATAATATTCAAGGCAATATGACAAGTGGACTATCATCCAGGCCTGCATAAGTTCTCCCTTTGTTTGGAGGCCCTGGGCAGTGTTACTACTACTAGTAACCAAATGGGCAGTGAGCACTAGAAAGCAAAAGAATCCATCTTCCCTGAAGCAGGACTCCAGGATAAGAGAGATGAGTAAGATCTTGCCAAGTGCACTAGGACTGGGCTGTTGATGCATTAGACATGGCTCCACAATCAAGGCCAGGCTAGAGCAAATGTACATATACATATACATATACAAAGATAAAGATATAGATATACATACATGTATGTAATACTGCGAATATATCTTATGTATATATACTCTATGTATACATATACTAATTATACAATAATTAATATTGTAGGTATATACTGTATATACTGCTGTGTGTGGATGTAGAGAGAGATAGATTATTATTCAACTATAAAATAGAAGGTAATTCTGCCATTTGGGACAATATAGATGATCTTGATAGCATTATGCTAGGTGAGTTAAGTCAGACAGAGAAAGACAGATACTGTACCATATGATATTACTTATATGCGACGTCTAAAGCCAAATTCATAATACAGAGAGTAGAATAGTAGTTACCGGGGACTGGGCAGTAGGAGAAGTGGGGAGATGTTGTGAAGGGGCACCAACTCACAACTAGAAGATGAATAAGCTCTGGAGACCTAATGTAGAACATAGTGACTATAGTCAATAATGCTACATTATATACTTCAAAGTTGTCAAGAGACTAGATCATAAATGTTCTCACCACAAATAAAGAATGATAATTATGTGCCTTGACAGAGGTGGGAACTACTGATGGTAATAGTGGCAATTATACTGCAATATATAAATGTATCGGATCAACAGGTTACCATCTCAGACTTACACAATTTGATATGTCAATTATGTCTCCATTTTAAAGGAAAAAGATCAGGAAAACAGCAGAAATTCAATAGGAACTTAGGGGCAAGTCCCCACATTAGCCCAGATATCAAGCTTGGTGCTCATCTACCTGTAATCCAGCACACCTGAAAAAAGATACCACTCAGGAACTGAACATGCCAGCCCAGTCTCCTGACCTCTCAGGTAGGATTTGGGTGTAGTTTGTGTTGGTGAGTTGCTTTCTGTAAGCAAACTCCAGTAGGTTTCTGCTGGCCTCTCTGGAAAATCACTCGACCCTCATATGCCAGTGCCATGGGGATGATCCAAACTACACCTCTCTGCAGCCAAAGACTTTTAGAGGCGCTCCCATCTGGCCTGCAGGAGCCAGGCATCCAAAGACGCTAAATTTTCATCCTTCCAGTTGCCATGTCTTTGGAGAGACCAGTCCACTGCTTAGACCATTAATGGAAGAATCCACTCCACAGGATGTATGAAGGGTGGTACAATTTAACCAGCCTTTGAATGTCAATGACTGCACTTACAGACAGCATTCTTTACTGCTGTGCTTTTCAAGAATCAAATTGAAGGGTGTGTGTATGTTGTGTGTGTGTTTTCAATATGAGTATTTCCATTCATGATCTGTTTTCTCATATTCATTTTCCATTCCCTGAAAAACCTAAAAAATCAAGTGTTACATAAATCACCAAGGTGCCGAGATGTCAATACAGTCATTACTTACACTCATGTAACACTTCTCTGTAAGTTTCTTCCCTGGAGCTCCTGCAGTGAGTATTTAGGTGCTAAACATTAATATTTTTTAACAAAGTACAGCCTGTTCCAGTCATTTATCCTCCCATGTGGTAGAGACACGGTATGCATCTTCTACTCTCTTCTAGGAAAAAGAAAAATTGATGACTTGAAATTATTTCAGCCTCATGTCCCTGAACTCTCCAGTACATGAGTGGATCTTGGCCTATAAGTGAAGATAGTTGTGGTTGGCCTGGAACATTCCTTCGTAGCCCTATTCTAAGAAGTTGGAGAATGATCTTGAACTGCTGAATTCCTCCTCCCACAACTCCCCTTTGGCGTGCTTTATTTTGAGATGTTGTTATGGTACATACCTTTTACTGAGGGATGGGACAGAGAATAAGGCAGGGTAGGAAAGAAGCCCTTCGGATCCAAGATGGAGAGGGAGAGAAGGGGTGGGACTGTAGGATTAGGAGAAGGTGAGAGACTAATTGAAAAAAAAAAAAAACAGCCCAAAATAGTGATCCTTGTAAACTTGTGTCATGCTTCCAACATTGTCACATCCTGTGCCTCCAAGGTGTGGATCAGACTGTAATTTTATCTTAATGTGACACAAATACAGTGACTAACTCAGTCCTATGTTTTAGCAAGCTCCATTTCTCCCTTTCTAATGGTACTTCTGCCATCATCTGACTCCGCAGCTTCTAAGGATGGCGTGTGATTTCTCACAACCCTGGCTAACTTTCTATATGCACAGCCAGTGCTTATACTCTTCCCCTATGATTTGGCACCGGTAAGACAAGCACCCCGAAGTCCAGTATTTTCAAGTCCAGCATTCAGCAGCTCCAGAATGGAGTCCCAGCTTGATCAATGATGACCTGTATGATTTGGTCAAAGTACCCAAATCTCCTTAATTTCATTTCTTATCAATGATAACCTTGTCTCAAATAAACAGGGTTTTTCTAAGGACAAATTAAGATCCTACTTTTTAAATTACTTGGCACAATGCCTGGCATACAGCAGAAGTTCAATATACATGAGCTATTTTTAACATTATTTTATATCAGGTGTTCATACAGCATCTGTAAGAATCCTCCTGCTCTGAGATGGTGAACTCTAGCAGAGGCATTGACTGTAAATATATCTCCATGGCTAGGAACTTTGCTGTCCTGGAAGACTCAGGTACCAGATGACCCTGACTGGACATGACTTTCCAAAATGGAAAAAGTGGGATTTAAATTTAAGGGGATAAAGAAGCTATAGCATTTTCTATGGAGAATAATCACAATGTGTACAGGGAAAACTAGAGTGAAGTCAACACTCACATTATCATTCCAGGCCTGTATGAAGGTATTTAGGAGTAGGAGGCACAGAAAGCAGCATGTGCCTCTATGCTAATTAATCATCATGTTGTGCAGTGGACAAATGCTATTCCACCAGGCACCAGTGAAACAGGGTCTAAGAGAGTTCCTTCAAAACGGATGAGATCAAATCCGGAACCTATGGCCTGTCAAGCTCAGAGAAAGTTGAGAAAACTAGAGGAAATGATGAAAGCCTTTGATAAGCAAACCTGACCATCCAAGACTGTGGGAAAGTCATGGTGAGCTGGTAAGTCCTAGATACTATCAGCAGGCAAAGTCATGTGCTGTGAACAAAATAAACTCCATGACCCTCCATCTAACTGCATCGTGTCATGTTTTGGCCAATTTTCACTCCCAAGTATTTCTAGTCACCTCTAAGAACATTCACATGTTCTACAAAGCAGTCTTGGTATGGTTTGTCCTGCAAAACTGGCTGTCCATTCCCATGCAGTGACTTGTCTGCTGGGAGTCACCGCAGTTGCTCTGTCCCTAACTTATTGTTCCAGAACTAGAGAGAAACCCCTCTCCATGTCCATTGCTGACACCAGATTGAAATTCTGAACAAGACTTGACTGAAGATTGTTAGGTTAATAGGAGAGGAACATAACATAGATACTTGGAATCAACTCAACCAGAGGGTGTCAGGACAGCCCAACTCTAAGTTCCTCCCTCTGAGTTTCCAGTCTGTTACTGATCCTCAAAGAGAGGAGGGTCTCCCTCCTCCTGTTCCCTTTTTTTGCCAACCAAGCCACATGCCCACAGAGGCCCAGACTTACTCCAACCATTCCCCAAGTCATCAAGATTTCAGAAACTTAGAGCCTGGTTCCACACTGAACACTCTTCAAGTAGAAACCATTCTATAACTGAAATCACTTTAAAAAAAAAAAAAAAACTACACAGGATAGGTGTCCAGCAGCCAAGTTTCTGTGATTACAGTCCTTCATAGGCCATGTAGCTACAAACCCTTTGCACTGACACTCCCTTTACTTTATTCACACCTCTTCCATACCAGAGCTTTCTCGAGGACTCTCTCCTCTCAACAGCCACTGCTTAGAGTTGATGATTCACCTCTCACCATTTCTATTTTTCATTCTTTATTTGCACCAGCTGAAATCAGCTATATAACAAGTCCCTATAATATTCAGGATATGGTAAAGAAAAGCTTGCATTTATTTATTTACTTATTTGCTTGTTTGGTAAAGCTTGGGATGAGCTGAACTTGAAAATCACATTGAAATGTATCAGTATTATCCAGAAGTCCAGGATTCTCAGGGTGTTTCCACTTAATTTCAATTCTGCAGTTTCCCCTAGAATAGATGATTTAAAAAAAAAAAAAAGTTTCCATGTCTAAAAGCACTTCTAACCTATAACCTGATTGTGCAATATGCAAGGCACCTTCACAGAAGAACCCATTCAAGTCCCAGTTGGAAACACATAGCACATCGCCCAGACCTTCCCTACGATCAGGGTCCTGTACCCTGCTGGCCTTGTCAATGCAAGCTGGACTCCGCTAGAAGAGCTCAGTGCCCTGGCAGCTAGAGTCAAGTTCAGGGGTTCAGGGCCTCTCAGAATTCTGGGTTAAGGGAGAAAAGAAGAGAGTCCCAGAAGCAATGAAGAAAGAAGTAGGTCATGTGTGGGAGAGATGAAATATCAGAAAGTACATGCACATTTGAATGAATTTGTCTAAATCACTCAGAGAATTAGCA